>NC_073389.1:11022511-11635011 GCF_028641065.1 Leucoraja erinaceus | reverse complement strand
GTAACACTGCAAGCAAGTGAGGGATTATGGAATTATTGCTGAGGCAGATCATGGCAGTGAGTGGGGGCACTGATGCTGAATTAACAAAACCTTAGCCTTGGTGCTGAATGAGGTAGAACCTGTTGCCAAGCAACACAGCAATGGTCTTCATTTAAAAGGTTGGGCCCAAAACAAGACAGAACCTGGCACTGATTTGGAAACAATCCGGTGCTTAGTCAGGAACTCTGGCACTGATATTGAGAGAAACCCTGGAAATGACACTAAGCAAGAGAAACCCTGGCATTAGATCAAAGAGAAACCAATACTAATTCACAATGACCCTCAAACCATATGATAGAAATTCTGGCATTGGAGCAGCCTGGCATTGAGTCAGATGGATCCTGGCACTAAACACTCGGATGGGAGCACTGGCACTGTGACTCTGTGAGAGGCAGCAGCTCTTCATAAGAGTTTTAGTGCTACTTCTGCTTGACCTCTTGAGTGCCTGTCAGGCAGAAAACATTTGACATGCATCCAACTTGAACACATTTGTGCCCTTTCAAGTTTATGCCCCTGAATAAGATAATATCTTGACATGAAGTGAGAGACATTAAGTAAGAGAGGGATTCCGACACATTGTGGAAAATTAAATCAGTTCAAAGACCACTACTACAGGAAGGACACTTTAGATGCATCAGTAATCCTCATCCATTCCTGCTCTGTGCTTAGCAAGCATGGTGCCCACTGTCAGTTGAAGCTCCATGCTTAATATTGGTCTACACTTTTTCCTCCAGAGCCCACTGAACTGTGTTGTATAGGATGTCTGACTTTCCTGTCAAGCATAATCATCACGGTTTCCTTAATCGCACACATCTAACACAGAGTTATTGTATCATGCAGCACGTAAACAGACCCTTGGGCCCAAGTCACCCAGCCGACCATGATGCCTATTTACGCTCGTCCCACTTCCCCATGTATTGTATTGTATTGTATTCAAATTTATTGTCATTGTCTCAATTTGAGACAACGAAATGAATTTCCCTTACAGGCAGTATCATTAAAAAAAACACAAAAAAATAAATAAATAATAAATAAATAATAAAACATATTAAAAATAAAATTGAAATTGAATTTTTAAAAAAAAGCACAAACACAGAAAGTCCACGACACAACATAACATAAATGGCACCCAGGTGAGGATGGCACCGTAGTCCACCCAGCCTCCCCTCCGTGTTCATCCGTGGTCGGGGCCTTCCGAGCACCCGCAGTTTCCGCCCCGGGTGGCCCGATGTTCAGGCCCTCACGCCAGGCTGGTGGAATGCCGACGCCGAACCCCGACGGTGAGCATCCTCCTCCTCAGCGGCCCGGACCTCCTGATCAGCTGCCTCCCACTGCCAGAGTCTGCAGCTCCTGAGTCCGCAGGCCGAGCCGGGCAGAGTCGCAGGACCGCGCGTTGTTAGTCAGCGCCGCCCGCGTTGGGAGCTCCGCAAACCGCAGCTCCATGATGTCGGTGCAGCAGGTCCAGCACTCCAGGCTCCAGACGGCGACCCCCGGTAAGGCATCGCCAGCCCCGCGATGTTTCAGCGCTGTCCCGCCGCTGCTGGAGCTCCGGTCGATCCCGGCAGGAAAGGCCGCGCCAATCCAGGTAGGTAGGCCGCTGTGGAGGGAGGGGGGGCGAGGACGCGACTTGAATAATAGTCGCGTCCTCACCAGGAAGCAGCTGAAGGACGGTATCCCCCGCACCGTGCCCTCTTCCCCCACATAAAAACACAAAAAAACCCACAAAAAAAACACACTTTTACATAACTAAATAAACAAAAAAACAAAAAGATACCGGGCTGTAGGTGGAGGCTGCTGATGTTTGACCCATATCCCTCTAAACCTACCATTGGGAAGAAGGTACAGGAGCCTGGTTCAAGAACACCTTCGTTCAATCAATATCGGCTCTTGGATCACAATGCACAACTCTAATCACAACCCTACCTCAGCACCAAACTACTAAGGACTTTGGTTCACCTGGCAGTATTATGGTCTTGTTACCTGGAATAATTGATAATTACGTGGAGGAAGAAACTGCAGATGCTGGTTTAAACCAAAGATATACAGCTGGAGTAACTCAGAGGGACAGGCAGCATCTCTGGAGAGAATGAATGGGTGATGTTTCGGGTCGAGACCCTTCTTCAGATTAATCTGGGGAAAGGGAAATGAGAGATATAGATGACGATGATGTAGAGATAAAGAACAATGAATGAAAGATGTGCAAAAAGTAACGATGACAGCGGAAACAGGCCATTGTCAGCTGTATGTTGGGTGAAAACGAGCAGCTGGTACGACTTGGGTGCGGAGGGATGGAGAAAGGGCTGGGGTTACTTGAAGTTAGAGAAAGAAGAAGGGTCTCGACCCAAAACGTCACCCATTCCTTCTCTCTAGAGATGCTGCCTGTCCCGCTGAATTACTCCAGGTATTTGTGTCTATAACTGATAATTAATTATTCTTTATTGTATATTTATTTTCCGTCTGTAAATCTGCAGCAAGTCAGAATTTCATTGAACTGGTTCCGGTGAACATGACAATTAAAAATCTCTTGGCAGTTGATTCTTTCTCTTGGGCCAAGCACAAACCCCTCTGGCACACCACTAGTCACGAACTTACAGTCCAAAAAAGATAATCCTCCACCATCATCCTCTGCATCCTACCATCAAGCCAATTATGTATCCAATTAGCTAGCTCTTCCTGATTCTCATGCAATCTAACCTTCCTCAGCAACTTAACATGTTGAAACTTATCTAAAGCCTTGCTGAAATCCATATAGACTATGTTTATCACTGTGCTAACTTTGGCCTTCTTGGCCAATTCTTCAAAAAACTCAATCAAGTTCGTGAGATATGATATCCCGTGCACAACATCGTGTTGACTATAAGTTCATGTCATACGAGCAGACTTATGGGCCTGTCCCACTTAGGTGATTTTCCAGGCGGCTGGAACACACACACACACACGCACGCAAGCAGACACACACAAGACACACACACACGCATGCACACACACGCACACACAAGACACACACACACGCACGCATGCACACACACGCACCGCTTCCTTCACCAGTCCGTTATGCAGGTGGGGGACATTGCAAGCGGGTGGAGCACTGTCCGAGTGAAATTCACACGGTGCAAAGCCAATGTGATACAGACACACACCGCGATGAACAGGAAGGTTGGCGCTGTAATTAAGACGGTGAAAACACAGCGTACGGGAAGGGTCACATAAGGGTGGGGGGGGGGGGGGGGGGGGGGGGAAGGGAGAGAGGGGAGGGAGGGGGAGATGGGGGGGGGGGGGAAGAAGGAGTGGAGACAACTTTTAAGAAGCCAGAGATACACGGCTGTGAATCTCGGTGGACATTAACATTACCGGTCAGTTATCCTTCGTTCTGAAAACTACTGTTCACGTTTTTTGTCCCAATGGGCCAATGAAATTCACCAGTCAGCACCGGCTACAACGTACGACAACCTACGACCTCCTGACGACCCACTACCGCTGCACCTACAGCACGAGAATTCTCGCTACTCTCGACTGTGGCTTCATTCTGGACACGTTGAAAAATCTAATTGAAACTTGTCGAATAATGAAAAGCCTGGATAGAGTGGTTGTAAAAAGGATGGTTCCATTAGAGGGAGAGTCAGAGTAGTTCAGAACTACTCACGATCACGACCATGAAGATGACACCCCAGGAACCACCTGCAAACATGTGGCGACTGCATAGTCTCCTAGGTGGGACAGCTCGGTCCATTGAGTCTACTCCGCCATTTAATCATGGCTAATCTATCTTTCCCTCTCAACCCCATTTTCCTGCCTTCTCCCCATAACCCCTGACAACTTACCTGATCAAAAACCTGTCAATCCCCGCTTTAAAAATACCCAATGACTTTGCCTCCAGAGCCATTTGTGGCAATGAATTCCACAGATTCACCACCCTCTGGCTAAAGAAATTCTTCCTCATCTCCTTTCTACAGATTTTATTCTGAGGCTGTGTCCTCTGATCCTAGACTCTCCCACTAATGGAACCATCCTTTTTACAACCACTCTATCCAGGCCTTTCATTATTCGATAAGTTTCAATGAGAATACCCCTCATCCTTCTAAACTCCAGCCAATTGTCCAGGCCAAGTGCCATCAAATGCTCATCATCCGTTAACTTAATCATCCCTGGGATCATTCCCAGAAACCTCCTCTGGACCCTCTCCATGCTGGCACATCCGTCATCAGATATGCGGCCAAAAACTGCTCACAATGATACAAATGCCGTCTGACCAGCGTCAGTTACAACATCAGCCTTACATCCTTGCTTTTATATGCTGGTCCTCTCAAAATGAATGCTAACATTGCAATTGCCTTTTTTACTACAGTTTCAACCTGCAAATGAACCTTTTGGGATCACTGGACCAGCACTCCCTGGTCTCTTTTCACTGCCAATTTCGGATTCCTCTCCCCACTTAGAAAATAGTCTTTAGAAAATATGCCTTTATTCCTACTAACAAAGTGCATGACCGCACACTTTGCTACGCTTTACTCCATCTGCCACTTTTTTGCCCACTCCCCCAACCTGCCCAAGTCTTAATGCAGACTCCCTGCTTCCTCTACACTATCTGCCACTCCTTCTATCTTTGCATCATCCAGAAACTTGCCCCCAAAGCCAACGAGTAGCAGACCCAATACTGACCCTTGCGGAGCACCATTTAGAAAGATAGGGGTTGATTCGGTTCCAGAGGTGACTACCTCTGGAACCGAATCAACCCCTATCTTTCTAAATCCACGTGTATCTTATCCTTCAGAATTCTCTCCTGTAACTTACTTACCACAGGTATTAAGCTTACGGGTTTATCTTTGCAGCTCTTCTTAAATAAAGGTACAATGTTAACCCTCCTCTAGTCCACCAGCACTTCAACCAGAGCTAACAATGATGCATATATCTCAGCCAGGACTTCTATAACTTTTTTCTCTATCTTCCCACAGTGGTCTTGGATATACCTGATCAGGCACTGATGATTTATCTACCTTGATCCATTTTAAGTCGGGCACCTCCTTTATCGTCAAACTGACTATCCCCAGGTCGTCCCCGTTAACTTCAACAAGTTCCCTAGTCTTAATGTTTTTCTCCATTGTATAAATATAGGCAAAGTACTCATTGAGGACCTTGCCCATCTCCTGTGGTTCCACACATAGTCCACATTAGTCTTTGAGGGGCCGTATTCCCTCCCTAGTTACTCTTTATCCCTGAATGTACATAGAATACCTTTCGGATCTTCTCTGCCAAAGCTATCTCATGCCTCATTTTGCCCTATTCTGCTTAAATATATTCCTGCATCCTCTTTAAACATCCAGGGATTTGCTTGATCCCAATTGCTTCTACCTGACCCATGTTTCCTTTTTCACTGTTCAGAGCCTTGATATTTCTTGCCATCTCAGGTCCCATAATCCTGCCAGCCTTGCCCTCCACTCTAATAGGTGCATGAAAACCTTGAATTCTTGTTATTTAAAGAGCCTGGCCCACTTGGGCGTCATTTGCGCGTCATTTACGCGTCACGATGCACGCGTCGTGACACGCACGTGATGTGTGCATGGCGTGCATTACGTGCGCATGGTGCGTGATGACGTAGGCAGTGACGTGCGGCACCCCAGAATTTTGGTATTCACAAAATCTGCGCGTGCCACCTTCGTGACGCAAATGACGCTCAAGTGTGACAAGCCCTTAACTTTTATATAGCCTTCCAATTACCAGACATCCCTTTGCTTCCAAACGACCTACTCCAATGATTTGGCTGCTCCCATTTCTTGAGTTATTTGTTGCTCGACATTATAGTTAATCTGATACTCCAGTAGCAAAACATCCATCGCTGTAATTCCCTTTACATGATATTGACAATTAATATTTCATTTTCATTCAATTTCCTATTACTGAGCAGTCAAGTATGCATTGTAATCATGCTAATATATTAACCGGGGGAAATTGCCTATTATTGCAAAGTTTTCAAAGGTCTTTTATTGTCACCTGTACCAATTAAGGTACAGTGATGTGCGAATTACCATATAGCCACATGAAAAAAAAAGTAACAAGACACACATCTACATAAAAGTTAACATGGAACATCCACCACAGCGGATTCCCCACATTCCTCACTGTGATGGAAGGCAAAAAAGTCCAATCGTCTTCCTCTTTATTCTCCCGCGGTCGGGGCAGTCGAACTATCCACAGCCAGGGCGTTCGAAGCTTCCCCAGCTGGCGGTCAAAGCCCTGCATCGGGGCGGTCCATGCTCCCCCAGCTGGCGATCGAAGCTCCTGTGTCGGGGTGGTCGAAGCTCCTGCCGCTTGGAGTTCCCCGAAATCGGTCTCTAACCAGAGATCACGAGCTCCGCGATGTTAAAGTCAGCAGGAACCCACCGTTGGAGCTCCGAGGTTGATCACTGGCAAAGGCAGGGATCGACCTAACAACAGCAATCCTGGCGACACCCTGGTTGAATGTGCATTTCAGTTTAACTCCAACCTGCTTGTTGTTATTCTGGTGTAAATTATAGCCAAGAGGGGAAAGTAGCCCGTCTCGAACTTTAGTATTTAACGAGAAAGATTCATGTATTGATTGAATCAAGCACCGGGGTGGAAGATTGCAACCTTCACGTGGTCCGCCCTGTTTCGACTAATGCAATCAACTCGATGTGCACAAACGGAAGATCAAGTAGAACAAGTTGTCCAACAACTTTAGGCTGTGCACGCCACACAAAAGAAGAAGAATCAAGCACCAAAATGGAGTTGCCTAACACTGGCCTTGGGTGAGATAGATCAACACTCTGAGTGATAGGGACCGTGCCATCAAATTAAACCGATTCCACGTGCGATTAGACTGATTGTGCTGTTGAATAAAGGAGGTCTAAGCAATGGTGCCGATTGAAAACCAACGCAACACTGTCCTGCAGCCTGAAAACCCTGACTACCAACACTGCCTGTGGCAGTAACAATAGGGAAAACATATCATGAAACCAAGTCAGGGTTACCCAGTGATGAGTAGGACAGAATTTAGTATCATCTGTGGAACTGAGTCACAAACCTGGCAGTTATTTACACTCTGACACAGAGATAGAGACGCAGCCTAAGGCATGTAGTGAGATATACTCTGGCATTGAAACCGTGCACCAACATGGTACTGAAATACAACTTCAGACAAAAATCAGAGAGGCCTGGTATTGACATTGAGACACATCCTCACTCTGAGCAGGTGGGAGTCCCTACAAACACTCTAATAAGCACACTGGCACCCAGGATAGTCAAAAGTACTTTACATGTAAAAACTATTATCAGTGAAATGCAGAGCTTTCAAGAAGATGGCATCTTTCATCAAGGAACTCCACCAACTTGGCCATATTCTCTTCTCACTGTTACCATTGGAAAGAAGGTGAGGAAGCCTGAAGATCGATACAACCCAGATCAAGATAAAGCTACTTTCCTGCAAATATCAGTTTCTTGAACTGAACTGCACAACCCTAAACCTACCTTGGTAACGGAACAATACAGACCACGTCTTGAACTACCATAGACTTGTTTTCGAATTACGTATTTCTGCACTAATGTCTTTTCTATTGGAACGATTGCTTTTCATCCTTTGCAAGATTCATGTGCAATTTGTGTGCAACTTATGTGATTTGCGTTTTTGTGTGTTGCCTGACTCCTGCGAGGAAGATTTTGATTGTACTTGAACCTCTGCCTGCCTGTACCTATGACAAGTAAAATAAACTTGACTTGACATGACTAATCTAAGGAATACTGGGTTCATTTTCTGCATAGTGTCTTGCAAATACATACTCAGTAAATCTATTTTTCATTTGTTCCATTGAGGCCGAATTAGTTATTGCAGACAGACAAAATTTAAAAAAAGTTTCCTAATTGACTGAAAGAGGTTGAGCTTAAATGCACACAAAATATCTGGAGACATTGGCATTTGGTGCTCTTTATCCTGGTATTGACAGAGTTTCCTTAGTCATCTTTCCAATGAAGCTTCTTTTTATGTCTATTCTCTTTTGATGGTATTGCTGGGGTTCAAGTGTCGTCAAGGTGAGTCACAACACCCGAGAATGTCACCCCGTGCACTAGTGAGGGAGTACCGCTCTCCTAGAAGTCCCAACTTTCCAAGGGGACATTAGACTGAAGCCCTGCCTGTCCTCTAAGGTAAGAGGGTCACATGGACATAAAAGGTCACGTGCATTATTAATCTCACCCCTAAATATATCTGCACAAAAGTTAATTTGTCCAACAAATTTATCCTTCAATCAAAAGTTCTGAAATATATTATTACATCATGAATACACTGTGGAAATTTCCTGTGCAGATTGGCAGCAATGCTTTCAAGTACATTTAAAAATACACTTTACCAGCTGGAAACCAATTTGGGATATTCTGAAAATATGAAGGGTGTTATATTAATTCATATATCTTTTTTTGGTTAGTGGCTTTCACAGTTCATTTATAACATGTGCTCGTTTTTCCCTTATCTATAACATTACACTGCAAAGGATTCAATACCAGGTCTGACAAGGTTGTCACAATGTTTGTTCCCCTCTATCACTCCCAAATTGTACGTTGTCTCCAAATCTCACAAACTTTAATCTCATCTGTAAATATATCTGCACAATAGAATATTTGCCCATATTTTCATCCCTCAAGCAATCAACAAACTTGATTGCTGAACTGCTATCAATTGAGGTGCCCAATGATTCTTAATTTTTTATTGGAAAATATTAATCATGAGTGAAAGCTTGCTATGAAGAATTAAAAGATACAGGTACCCACGGGACAATTTCTGCCTACAGATGTTAAAATTCTGCTGGTTCCACATTAAACAGTTGTTGCAAGTTCAGGAAACCGACTGGGCCTGCTTCACGTATATCAAGAGGGGCGTATGTGGTCATTAAGCTGCCATTACCAATGTTTCATATGAACCTCGAATACAATTAAACAAAATAATTCTATCACACTGAAAGGAAGTTTATGCAAGGGGTGGTAATGGGCAGAATGGATTACAATACCGATCTCCACATAAAATCCCAGTTCTTGCTTGATATGTTACAAACCATAAATTAGAATAAGAATCCCGTCTACATCTGCTATCATCGCAGGTGAATGAAATCACCATACATGATTCTGAATTGGTTCAATGGCTCTTCTGAATTCATTACAAACCACACAGGCAGGAAAACGAGAGGAAAAAAAACAATTGATACAGTCATCACAAAATCAATTGGGATGATAATTCAACCAATGTCAATTACCATATACAATGAATCACTGTTATTTGTTGCACCTTTGCAAATTATTCTCACTAATGTCGTAAGAAAATATGAGAAACGTGAAATGTTTTAATCGTGAGATCTTCCACTGTGATTGTATTCTAGTAATCTAATGCTAACTATCCTTTTATTTTCTTTCCATCGGTATACAAAATATCCATCATTATCATGTCTCTTTTATTTTTTGAAGTAAACTATTTTGTAAGTTGTCTCTTTACAATATTATTGTTTAGATTTCTAAAGACAGAAATGTTAACTGAAGGATTGCACATTCTATTTAAATCTATCCATCTTGACATTAGGCAACTGAAACATACTGTCATACCTGTAAGGTCATCTAGACTCAGGGAAATATGGACAGGTTTATCTGAAGGTAGCCTCCTTGTGGTAATCATATGGCCACTGGTACTGGAGTTCTGACTGTAGTTTCTGTTCTTTCGCTGTGAGAAAAGATTGATAGTGGAATTCAATACAAATCCCTGTACTTGCTAAAATAAAATTAAAACACTGGATATGTAAAGTGCCATCATGCTGCTGAAACAATATCTGCTAAGTACAGCCCAATCCCTTCTAATGTCAAATGTAGTAGAAGTTAGTAGAAGTAATATTATGATAAACATGTAGTAGAAAACATCAGAATTCACTATATTATATATACTACAATACGTTTCACTATAATACGTACATTAATGTACAGACTTTATCAAAGGCCATGATAACCCAAGCTAATTGCCAGTCTTTACATGGCCATGGTTTAATAGAACATGAAAGTTATACAAAACCAAATGTAAGCTGTAGTTTGCCTTGTTATAAAATTGCAGTTCAGTTTTAATGCGTGCATACAGCCCACACCTATAGCCTTACCTTGGTCACTTCCACACCTGCCAACGCGAGGTTCTGGACAGACGTGTCTCTTGCCTGGTCTTTGCCTTGGCGGAGCATTAAAGATCAAATGTGAGACAGAGCACCTGCTGCATGGCAACAAATTGACACTGTAATAGGCACTGAGGCAGCTGGTACGACAGCATGCTGTTACCTGCACTTCCCATGGGCTCTGGGCTCCCTCAGGCCTGTTTTCTGTGGGCCGGACTTCCCCTCTCTTTCTTACTGTAAAAGGCGCTGAATCTTACTCACTCGCACAAAAGCAGCAGCAATTCCTCTGTGTGATGCGTCTATCATTTTTGTTTACAGTTCAGCAACTTTAGAGTGTAAAGTGCCTTAAAACTAGAAAACGATTGTCAGCATGACCCTGCCTGTGTCAGTTCAATACGGCAAACTCCTTTAAACAACATGACTCCAGTCAGTAAAAATGCCTGTGACCCCAATTAGCTCAGGGTGACATAGCCAGTTTGGACTGCAGCTGCAACAGTACGTAAATGTACCATGATGCAGCTTTCCAAACTGAGGCTCTGTGTGCCTCTGCACAACATGACAGCATAGTACACTTGAATGACAGTAATGACAGGTGTCAGCCTCATCTGACACGAAAGTCCTCGACATATTTTGGCACGTTTTCTTCAACTCGTATCAAATAACCGCGTTTTGAGATGCAGCGTTCTCTTATAGCACGGGCTGATGAATTTGACAGTCAACCTCCAGCCATAATTTGTCTGTAAAATCAAGGACACGTTATTAAATATCTTGAGGAACTCCTGGAGTTTTATATAACATACTCAAGACACGGGAAAGGACAGTCATCCTTCGGGAAACTGCAAAACATATGAGATTGGATTAAAAACATCTAAAAAGATTAAAACTAGTTGGGTAGATTAGTAATTAATCTTCTGAGGGCCCCAGCTGCTATTTATAATCAGCCTTTTTTGTTATATCTCCTCTTCTTTTAGGTTGTCCCAAGCCACATGCCATTCCCTAACAAATTGGGCAGGCAGTAAACCTCCTAATGCCATACTGGAATTGACTGCTAATAAATGTATGAGAGTGACTTTGTCTCTCTTGTCCTTCGATTTTTCTTCCACATCCAGAGGAAAGCACCATCCTTACTTACCCGTACCTGATTAGTTATATTAAGAATTATTGGCGTGAATCACAATATCTCTATCATACCCTTGGCACAAAGTCTAAAAATAATAAACACTTATGAATGTGCTATTTACCTTGTACGTTACTTAACTTTTCAACAAGTGGAGTGTTATCACCTGAATAGCATTTGAGTAAGATACAGCTCATCTGTTTGAAATTATCTGTAAACTACTAAGTAGGTCAGAACTGGTGCACTGTGCCTATTTAGGGTGTTACATTAAACAATGTCCATACCTTGGAAACTGTTTGGAACACGTGTGAGGGAGGCAACACTTCAGTTCTGAGGAGAGATTTTAGAGGTTGGGATTGTTCCAGTCAGAATTCAAAAAAGATTAAGGGTGGAGTTGATAGAGGATTTAAAACCATTAAGTGTTTCAATATGGGAAGCAGCTCCTCTTTGTTTCGTATGTCTCGTATGTCAAAAATGTTAGGAACTCAAGTCGACACAAATTGAAGACTAAAAGAAATAACTAGGAAGAAACTTAAGCGGAATGTGTTTACAATCTGGAATGTGCTGCCCAGATGAGTCATGGACAGAAAACAGAGAGTAGGAATTTTTTCTTAATTTTCAAAAGTTGGGGGATTTGGGCACCAAAGCCGCAATGACCATCCCATAGGGAAGGATCAGAAAGATACATGGTAAATGGTAGAGAATTGAAGAATGTAGGTGAACAGAGGGATCTGGGAATAACTGTGCACAGTTCCCTGAAAGTGGAATCTCATGTAGATAGGGTGGTAAAGAAAGCTTTTGGTGTGCTGGCCTTTATAAATCAGAGCATTGAGTATAGAAGTTGGGATGTAATGTTAAAATTGTACAAGGCATTGGTGAGGCCAATTCTGGAGTATGGTGTACAATTTTGGTCGCCTAATTATAGGATGGATGTCAACAAAATAGAGAGAGTACAGAGGAGATTTACTAGAATGTTGCCTGGGTTTCAGCAACTAAGTTACAGAGAAGGGTTGAACAAGTTAGGGCTTTATTCTTTGGAGCACAGAAGGTTAAGGGGGGACTTGATAGAGGTTTTTAAAATGATGAGAGGGATAGACAGAGTTGACGTGGAAAAGCTTTTCCCACTGAGAGTAGGGAAGATTCAAACAAGGGGACATGACTTGAGAATTAAGGGACTGAAGTTTAGGGGTAACATGAGGGGGAACTTCTTTACTCAGAGAGTGGTAGCTGTGTGGGATGAGCTTCTAGTGAAGGTGGTGGAGGCAAGTTCGTTTTTATCATTTAAAAATAAATTGGATAGTTATATGGATGGGAAGGGAATGGAGGGTTATGGTCTGAGCGCAGGTATATGGGACTAGGGGAGATTATGTGTTCGGCACGGACTAGAAGGGTCGAGATGGGCTGTTTCCGTGCTGTAATTGTTATATGGTTATATTATATGGTTATATTCCCAACTCAAAATTGTAGGAAATTTGGAGAGCAGCAGATATTTACTTCCTTAACTACACTCATCCAGGCAATAGAAACTATTCCAGCATGCTCTTGGTGTGCCTTGTATGAGGTGGAAAGGCTTTGGGGCATCTTGCTGACTTGCTTTTGAGATTTATATGGATGTTCCAGCTGAGGGTCTGGTCAACAGCACCCTTGCAAATGTTGACGGCAGAGTAATTGACAATGCTACTGCTAAAGTGAACTTTTTCAAAAGGAAGATGGTTAGACAATACCTTGTTAGAAATAGTGAAGGCTTTGAACTGGCGTGATGCTGGTGTGTGAAATGGTGTGTTATTTGCCACTTAACAGCCCATGGATAATATAGTTTAAGTCTTGCCTCATGCAGTGATTTCATGGGCATTTTCTGAAAATGCAATAATGTGAACAAACTCCATCTAATCGTATGATGGAAGCAAGTTCACTGTTAAAAACGTGAAGCACCTAGATCAGGACATGACTTTAGCAGTTTCCGAGGTCAATGTCCTGGATCTGAGAAGATTGGTCACCAGGGCTCCTTGAAACTGGACCTTGCCAATTGCTACTGTGATGTCAAGGGCAGTCACTCTCATCGCACCTTTTGAATTCAGGTGTTTCTTTGGGTTCAATTCTAGAGCTAAGTGGATCTGGAAAAAGCCAAACAGGACATTAGTGAGCATCTCATTGGTGGGTCAATCCAGTGGAAATGTTAATAATGACACTTCTATCACTTGGCTCATGATTGAGAATAGACTGAGAGGGTGGTAACTTGCAGGCTAGCAGTGCTGTTCGTGTTTCCAGATTGGCAGTATTACTCATGGGTTGTGACGGCAATCAGTACCGAGCTTTCCGTTATCCATGATTGATATAAATGATTCAGATGAAAGATGTGAATGCAATGTATCCAAGTTTGCTGATCATAGAAAGTAAACTGAGGAAGACGTAATCAGTCTACAAAGCGATCCAGGTAAGGGGGAAAGAAGGAACCAGATGGAGTATAATGTGGTCAATCTTAGGTTATAAACTTTGGGGATAAGAATAGAAAAAAATAATATTTTTAATTAGTGAGAAACTAATAAATGGTGGTGTACAGGAGGATAGACACAAAAAGCTGGAGTAACTCAGCGGGACAGGCAGCATCTGGGGAGAGAAGGAATGGGTGACGTTTCGGGTCGAGACCCTTCTTCAGACTGAAGAAGTGTACAGAAGGATCTTGGTCATCTGGTTTATGAGACACAAAAAGTAAACATGCATGTCCATCATGCAATTGGAAAGACAAATTGTCTTTATTTAAATTATTTTAGTTTAGTTTAGTTTAGTTTAGAGATACAGAATGGAAACAGGCCCTCCGGCTTACCAAGACCACACCAACCAGCGATCACCCCGTACAATAACACTGTCCTACACACAAGGGACAACTTACAATTTTAACCAAAGCCAATTAACCTACAAACCTGTACGTCTTTGGAGTGTGGGAGGAAACCGGAGCACCTGGGGAAAACCCACGCGGTCACAGGGAGAATGTATAAAATGTTCGAACTCCATATAGACAGCACTCGTAGTCAGGACCGAACCCGGGTTTCTGGCATTGGAAGACAACAACTTTAGCGCTGTGCTACTGTGCCGCCCTGGTGTTGAGAAACAAAACTACAACAGGCAAAACTACAATAAGCTCACACGGGGCTTAGGTGAAACCTGATTTAGACGACTGTTTTCAGTTTTGGTCACTATCTAAAGAAAGATGTTGATGCCTTGAAGCCATTTAATAGATTGATTGCATGGATGCTGGAAATGTCCTATGAAAACAAATTATGTGTGATAGTTTGTAAAATAAGAGGTGACATCTAAGATGTTGTGAAGGGTTGTCAGGGTGGAGAGTCAAGAAACAGGAATACAGATTCAGGATAAGGGGGTCACCATTTTTTACATGGAGAGTTATTAGTCATTGGACATCTCTCTTTCAGAGAAATCTCTTAGAACAGGGTAGCTTGCTGGTTGCTGCTTCACAGCGCCAGAGACCCGGGTTCGATCCTGACTACGGGTGCTGTCTGTACGAGGTTCGTACATTCTCCCCGTGATCTGTGTGGGTTTTCTCAGAGATCTTCGGTTTCCTCCCACACTCCAAAGACGTACAGGTATGTAGGTTAATTGCCTTGGTATAAGTGTGAATTGTCCGTAGTGTGTGTAGGATAATGTTAATATGCGGGGATCGCTGGTCGGTGCGGACCCGGTGGGCCGAAGGGCCTGTTTGCACGTTGTACCTCTAAACTAAACTAAACTAAAATAGAATGATCTATCATAGGAACAGGCTCTTCAGCCCACAATGTCTAATCTGAACATGATGACAAATTAAACGAATCACCTCTGCCTACATGTGAACCATATGCCTCCCTGCATATTCATTGCCTACCTAAAAAACAATTAAATGCTGCTGTCAAATCTATTCCACCATCACTCCTGGCAGTGCGTTCCAGGCACCTATCACTCTCTGTGTAAAAAAAACTTGCTATGTACATTCTTGCTATGTACTAACTGAAACATCCCCCCCCCTGCAACTTTAAGGCTGTGCCCTCTGGGCTTTGTAATTTGAAAAAACATTCTGACTGTCTACCCTATCTAAGGCCTCATAATTTCATTTACAGCTATCAGGACTTCCTTCAGTTTCTGGCATTCAAGAGAACACAACCCAAGGATTATCTCCTTATAGCTATTACTCTATAAAATAGGCAGCATCCTGCTAAACCTCTATTGCACCCTAACCATGGCCACCACATTCTCCCTGTAATGGAGCAACTGGAATTGCACTCAATATAGACCATGGGCCGAGGTGCTTTTTCGTTTCACTTCGTGACCCAAATCACGTATCCACCTGTATTTATAACATATTGTGTAAACATATTATAGAAAACATTCCTGAAACTCGTCAAGAACAAAACCTACACATATTTTTATAATATGAGAAAAACCTCCAATTAGGCAGGTTCAGGAACCGGGAAAACCCAAGACCTCTGCGGCAGTCTCACTGAACATACACCTCCAGTCGGACTCAGAATTATATTCATTACTAGACTAAGTGGGTCCCATGTTCACAAGGGAGGGCTGGTCCCCCAACGCAATATTCCATCTCTCCACCAATTCCAATATTGGTGGCCAGTGGAGGGGTGGGAGGGGGCGCACTTTCTGGAGCGCTAGTATTGGTGTTGTGGGCTGAAGGGACTGGTTTCCAGAGGGCTAGTATGAACATTATGGGCCAAACGGATTCTTGCGGTGGCAGCTCAGTCACTCAAGCCTGATGTGCTGGCAGCTCACTCACGGCTGGTGGGCTGGCAGTTGACTCACGGCTATTCTTTGAAATTCCACTTCAAGCAGGGTGCAAGGCCACCAAATTCAAATGCAGTTTCATACCATTTCATGCAGGGTGCAAGGCCACCATATTCAAATGCAGTTTCATACCATTTCAAGCAGGGTGAAACCACCAGAAAACCACACAAAACACCACCCCACTCACAGTTCAGTAGACATTCAGTGTGTTCAGTTGATTCACAGCTCAGACAGAGTCTCCCTCTCTCTCGCATCTTGTAGAGACTGAGTCACACCCACACTTCTGGGTTTTATACACCCCCCCCCCCCCCCCCCCCCCCCCCACACCCCACCTCCCACCGGAAGGGCGTGGCCTTCATGGTGTGAGTGACAGGAGAGAGATTCTCAACATTTTTTAAACACTAATAACACTTTTATTTTTCATTGATGGGAAGAATCCTCTGTACCTGATGAGCAGAGGAGGACTGAGTAAAATGGCCAAAAATCACAGCCATGCGTTTTAGCTAAATCAATATACAATGCAAACAGGAAGTTGTCAAGTTTAAACTTTTAATCATTTGCCATTTCAAACCAACCACCACCAATCATTTGCTGTGTTTTATTTCAAACCAACCACCACCAACCATTTGCTGTGCTTTATTTCAAACCAACCACATTTTCATTTTTGAACCATATTAAGGGCACTCAAGGTCAGTAAAACCACACTCACAGTTTAGTAGACATGTGTTCAGTGTTATTCACAGCTCATGACCCTCTCGCTCCCCCATCTTGTAGAGACTGACTGAGGCACTCAACACTTCCGGGTTTTAAAGTCCTTCCGGAAGGGGTGTGGCCTTCAGGAGAGAGAATCTCAACATTTTTTAAAACACTAATAGCTCTTTTATTTTTCATAGATGGGAAAAATCCTCTTGGCCTGCACAGTAGAGGGGGACTCTGAGTAAGTTGGTCAAAAATCACAGCCGTAAGTGGCAGCGTTTTTTCTAAAATCAATATACAGAACAACAGGAAGTGGTCATGATCAGACATTTAGTAATATATTATTATTATTATTATACAATATAATTACATATAATTATATATAACTCCCGTCGTATTCAAAAGTCATATATACGGTACAATAATATATGGCTTAAATAGACCGCAGCCCGAAATTAGGCTCACCATAGAGTAATATAAGCATTGAGCACTACATGGCTCTGGTACTTTTTTGATCTATTTTTTTAATTAGCTTAATTAATTAGTGTGCAAATTTTGGCACTGACGAGTTATGAATTCCTTCTCAATTATATTTTATCTAAAATGTGCCAAATTTTAAGTAGATACCAGACATGGGTCACGAAAGTTGAATTCTAGACATTCAGAGTGTTCAGTTGATTCACAGCTCAGACAGAGTCGTGACCTCTCCCTCCCCCAACTTGCAGAGACTGCATTTTCGATGCTCGGCCCATGGCCTAATACTACAAATGTGGCCTAACCAAACTTTTATAAAACTGCAACATGACTTTTTGACTCTGATACTCAATACCCTGACAAGCACACCACATGCCTTCTTTACCACTATGTTGTGTTTCAGGGAGCTATGGACTTGGACTAAGATCTCTCTGCACCCTTTTGAATGCTCATATGGGTCTTGCCTTTAAAGATATATTTTCTCCTAAAGTGCAACCCCTCACACTTGTTCAGATTAAACTCCATCTGCCATTTCTCCGCCCATATCTGAACCTGCTCTTCCCTCTGAAGGCCTGTTTCACTGTTTGCAACTCCATCAACTTTAGTGTTGTCGCAAATTTACTACTCATCCCATCTACATTTTTATCCAAATCATTTGTATATTTTGTCCAAATCATTTTTAGGGTGAGGGGAGAAAGAATTAATAGTTACTTGAGGGCAATAGATATACGGAATGAGCTGTCAGAAGTGGTAGTTGAGGCACGGACTATAACAACATTTAAAAGGCATTCGGATAGGTACATGGATAGAATAGGTTTAGAAACATATGGCCCAAATGCAGGCGCATGAGGCATCTTGGCCAGCAGAGGCAAGGTGCCCGATGGGCCTGCTTCCATGCTGAATGACTCTATGACTATATCACAAACAACAGAGGGTCCCAGCACTGATTCCTACCGAATGCCACCTCGCACAAATCTCCAGCCAGAATAACACCCTTCTACCTCTATCCTGCAGGCAAAATGCTGGAGTAACTCAGCAGGTCAGGCAGCATCTCTGCTGAAAATAAATAGGTAACGTTTTGGGTCAGAACACTTCTTCAGACCTCATGATAGGTTCTGCAGAGGGTTTTGACTCGAAATATCACCTATTGCTTTTCTGCAGAGATGCTGCCTGACCCGCTGAGTTACTCCAGCATTTTGTGTCTATTTTTGATATAAACCGGTATTTACAGTTTATTCCCAAACACCACTCTCCTTGTCTTTTATGGGTGAAGCCAAGGTACGATGTCACCACGATCCCTTACATTTTAATGTTCTGGAGCCACAATGAACTGCAAATGTTGGAACCTTGAGTAAAATACGAAGTGCTAGAGTAATTTAGCATGTCAGGCAGTATCTCTGGAGGACATGGACAGGTGACGTTTAGGGTTGGGGTTTTCTTCAGGCTGATTGTAGTGGGGGCTGGGGGGAGAAGAGAAAGCTGAAAAGGAGGGTGAGGCAGGACAAAGCATGGCAAGTGATAGGTGGATACAGGTGTGGGAGTGTGGTTGACAAATGGGTGGAGAAATGCTGGAGATGGGAGGAGACAAAAGGATGTCAGATGAGAGAAGGGGAGAGAGCTAGAGGATTCAATGTTCATACCGTTGGGTTGTAAGCATATGAAGTGCTGTTCCTCCAGAGTGTGGCCTCACTCTGACAATGGACAGAAGGGTTGGTAAGAGAATGGGAAGGAAAGTTAAATGGGTTTACAACCAGGAGAACCGAGGGGCTTGACTGACTAAGCCCAGGTGTTCAGTGAAATGGTCACCTAATTTAATCTTCTCGTTCAACCTACCATGAGGGGCTTCATCAAACGCCTTACAAAAATATTTGTAGACAATATCCACTGCTCTACCCTCATCAAATACCTTAGTCAACAACTCAAAAAACTCAATCTAAAAACTCATATTAATGTATCTGCAGGGTATGAATTGCTGTGCTGTGAGAATGGGTTAAATTTCGTCAGTGTAAAGATGATCAAATGGATTTCTGAACTGTATCATGCCATGATTCACCAAATTATATTTCTGAGACCCTAAGCAATTCCTTACAGATCTACTTCATATAATTTGCAAGTTGTGCTGGTTAAAGTCCCTAGTGTCCAATGAGTAGTTTCAACATTTTAAAGAAGTATACAGGTAGGGCGATTGAGAGAGACAGACACAAAATATCGGAGTAATTGAAGAGGACAGGCAGCATCTCTGGGGAGAAGGAATGACAAGCGTTTCGGGTTGAGACCCTTCTCAGGTGATACAGAGTGACATGTTCAGTCCTTTGCTAAACTTTGCTGCTAAACTTTAGCCCATAAAGGGGAAAGTAATGCTAAAATCACCATGGGTCTTCTCAGCCTTTATTGGCCACTGGATAGAGAGCGTAGGAAGGAACTGCAGATGCTGGTTTAAATCAAAGATAGACACAAAAAGCTGGAGTAGACTTCAGACTGTCTGAAGAAGGGTCTCGACCCGAAACGTCACCCATTCCTTCTCTCCAGAGATGCTGCCTGTCCCGCTGAGTTACTCCAGCTTTTTGTGTCTATTAAAGGATAAAGGGCATTCCAACACAGAAAATAGTGAAGGCACACTAAACATTGTCCATTCATATTCAAAAAGTGGATTAGAGAGTAGTGTCACTGAACATCATGAAATTGCATGAGAAATGCTTCCTTTATTACATTGGCCTATGATTTTCTTTGCCCTGATCACAACTAACATTGAGTTTTTCATGAATACCTTAGGAGATCGCTCTTACAGATATCTGTAATGTGGTTCAAGTGAATCACTGGATTACTACAATGGTGTTGTTTAACACATCAACTAGGAACCATGCACAGAAAATTGAGAATCTAAATGGGTAGAATTGTATTTTCCATTCGTAAACAAAAATGAAATGTAAGAACCTAACATAAAATTGAAAGAATGCTGGAGTAAATCAGGGACAGGCAGCATCTCTGGAGACTAATCGGTGTCCTTCTTCAGATATCTAAAGAAAGATCTCAACCCGAAATGTCGCCCATTCCTTCTCTTCTGAGATGCTGCCTGTCCCGCTGAGTTACTCCAGCATTTTGTGTCTATCTTCCAGTGTAAACCGCCATCTGCAGTTCCTTCCTGCAGATAAAAATGAAAGCAACATGCAAATAAAAGATAAGATAACTAACAAAGTAGTTATTAGGAAAAACAAATCTATGTTAAGCACAATTTGATTTAATAGTTCCGGTGTTTGGACAAATAAAGTTGCCATCGCAAAGGAAGTACAATTTGAGCATAGTACAGAAGCAGTGAAATCATTCTGCTTTTTGCATATTGGGTTCCAATGTAGTCAGTAGAAATGTAACAAATCTTTAGATGGCTTTTTGCTTGGTGGTTCTCATGCTGGTTTTTAAAATATATCCCACACCTATTTATTTTTGTTTTGTGAGCAGCAGGAAACCAAAATAGATATCAAATAAATTTATTATTTAATGGGTCTGTGATCTCGTTCCAGCAATGGTGACCTTGGATTACCATTGCTGGATTCTTTATGCACCACTTATAGTCCTTGAGTTTGCAGCAGGAATCTGCACTTTATCCAGATGGTAATAATTAATTATTAACCTGGTTTTAACCTATGAATTAAAATGTGCAAACTTGACCATCATTTCACCTGCTGATTCCTGCTGTTCATCCACACGCTACATGTCACAGCAATTTATCCGAGTGTTGGCAGGTTGTACTCTGCTCATCTAAAGCTCACCGCCTAACAACAAGCCAGGGAACAGCAGCTGTTCATGCCTTGGCAGACCAGCTGGAGATGAAAGGTTGATGGTGCGAAGAAGTCATTGAGGAAAAGGATTTTAAAAATTAACATGTATTACAATGCGAGTGTGTATTAGATGATAAGATTGACGTTTCTTTGAATAAAAGATTTTGTTTGGATAACTGAAAGTTGTTCAGCAAAATTAACTGAAGTGAACCTTTGTATATCTAAGTCTGATCTTCTCCACTCTGCTCACAGAGTTGCTGTCACTCTATTAGTTGGATCAGATCCATGTGCTCAAGTTACTACTTCCAATCTCATGTCATCCTCATCATCTACTGTCACTTGAACCACCTTCTTATCTCCACTAATCCTCCAAATTTATCTCTCCCCTCATTCCCCAGCTTTAAATATGCTTCTGGATTTCACTCTCACTGCGCTAAGCTCCTCCACTGAACAACCAGCTCAGTTAGTCCACACCATTAGTATCTGCTGCTACTGAAGATTAACCCCTTGTGTCCACCGGTTGACTCTGTGACACTGGGATCTGGAGACTCCAGAGATTGATCAGTTCACTGGAATTTGTTGTATTTATTTATTACTAGCTAGGTCAACTGTTATTGCTCATCCTAAATCATCTCTGAATGCAATGGCATGTAAAGCGAGGATTAATAAGTCATGAGTCCCAGAGAGTCATATAACCATACAGCACGGAAACAGGCCCTTCTGCCCCACTTGTCCCTGCCCACAAAGTTGCTTAACCGAGCTGATCCCACTTGCTTGCGCCGAGCCCATATCCCAACAAACCTTCCCTATCCATGTAACATGTCTAATGCCCCTGTCCCACTTAGGAAACCTGAACAGAAACCTCTGGAGACTTTGCGCCCCACCTAAGGTTTCCGTGCGGTTCCCGGAGGTTCCCGGAGGTTGCAGGTAGTGGAAGCAGGTAGGGAGACTGACAAAAACCTCCTGGAACCGCATGGAAACCTTGGGTGAGGCACAAAGTCTCCAGAGGTTTCCGTTCAGGTTTCCTAAGTGAGACAGGGGCATTAGTGTATTTTAAATGTTGGAACTGTACCCATCCTATCCAGCCTCACCTTAAAAGTCAAATGCTCCAGATTCAGTAACAACCTCGTAAATCATTTTTTGCACACTTTCCAGTTTAATGATATCCTTCCTCTCAGGTGATCAGAAAAGTACATAATACTCCAACACGATTGGTAAGTGGCCTATCCAACGTCTTGTACGTTGTAACTACATGGCAATGTAACATGACATCTCAACTCCTGTACTCAATACCCTGACCAGTGAAGGCAAGTATGGCAAACACTTTCTTCACCACCCTGTCTACCTGTCTTGCCACCTTCATGTAACTATGTACCTGCACTCTTTGTTTTTTTTTGTTCTACAACACTTCCCAGGGACCTACCATTTACTGTGCAAGTCCTGCCTTGGTTGGCCCTACCAAAATGCAATATCTTGTATATATCTGAATTAAATTCCTTCTGATAGTCCTTGGTCAACTGGCCCAGTTAATCAAGATTCCCCAAACAAAGTTTGTTCCCATGTTAGATTCCATGCAATCTAATCTTCCTATCATGTGGTACGTTGTCAAAGGCCTTCCTGTAGAAGACTTCTACTGTGCTGCCCTCAATACTCTAGGTCACCTCTTCAAAAAACTCAATCAAATTGGTGAGGCTAGATTTCCCATGTTCAAACCCAAACTAATTATCCCTAATCAGTCCTCGGCTTTTGAAGTGCACGTCGATCCTGTCTCTCAGAATCCTCTCCGGTAACTTACCTACCATTTATGTGTGGCTCACCAGTTTGTAGTTCGCAGGCTTTTCCTTTCAGCCTTTCTTAAATAAAGGCACAACAGTAGTCACCCTCCAGTCTTCCAGCACGTCGTTGTGGCTATAGATGATAGAAATATCTGTGTTAATGGCCCTGTAATTTCTTCCCTTGCATCCCATAATGTCCTCAGATACAATTGATCAGGTCATGGCGATTTATCTATCCGAGTGTGTGTTTTAAGACCTCAGCTCCTCCTCTACTGTGATGTGGACTCTCTTCCAGACTTTACAATTAACTTCAATTAATCGAGTTCCCTTGCATACATGTAAATACCGATGAGATATATATATAAATATACTTATTATTAATAATAAATAATTGACCACCACTCAAACCAACCTCCCTTCCATTGACTCCATCGACATTTCATGCAGCCTCGGCAAGGCCACCAGCATAATCAAGGACGAGTCTCACCCCAGTCACTCCCTCTTCTCCCCTCTCCCATTAGGCAAGAGGTACAGAAGTGTGAAAACGCTTGCTTCCAGATTCAGGGACAGTTTCTTCCCAGCTGTTATCAGGCAACTGAATCATCCTATCACCAACTAGAGAGCTGTCTTGACCTACCATCAACTTCATTGGAGACTTTTGGACTATCTTTAACTGGACTTTATCTTGCACTAAACATTATTCCCTTTATCCCGTATCTGTACACTGTGGATGGCTCGATTGTAATCATGTATAGTCTTTTCGCTGACTGGATAACATGCAACAAGAAGCTTTTTGCAGTACCTTAGTACATGTGACAATAAAAAACTAATAAATAATAATAATAACATCTCACCCATCCAATGTGCCTCTACATATAGACAACCTATAGATCTTTAATGGACCCTATCCCTCACTATTCTTTTGACCTTGATATACTTGTAGAGTAATTTTGGATTCTCCTTTACTTTATCTACCAAAGTTACCTCATGCCCCCTTTTTGCCTTCCTAATTTCTCTCTTATGTGTACTCCTAAACCTCCTGTTCCCCTGAACGGAGTCACTTGATCCTGGCTGCTTACACACATGCCTCCTTAATTTTCTTGATCAGGACCGCAATATCTCTTCTTATCCAGGGTGTCCTCCTCCTACCAACTATCTCCTCCAACACAAACATTGGGTCAGATTGACTGAATTTCTTTTGCAAAGGATATCACAGTATCCGGTACATTTTCATGACAATCCATTAGTTTCATGGGTGCTATTAGTGGTTGCAGTTCATTGTTCCCGATTAATTAGCTGAATGTTAACCTTGTCGTCTTTGCGTTCCTTCATTCTGAATTCACTGTTTCTGTTCTCTTTGTATGTAAACATCAAACTCCATATTACTGTGTAGACTCTCCCACTGTCATTGACAAGGCCCGTTTCACTATATTTTTCACTAAAATCTCCCTATCATTGAACAACCTTTTTAATTTCAGCTGGTTCCATTGGAACTGAAAGAAAAACTCTCCCAATGTTTACTTACACCAAGAAAGCTGAGACACTACGGATGCTGTAAAACTGAAATTTAAAAAAACAGAAAATGCACTATTTCCAGGATCCCTGTTTATTTAGGAATTTCAGCATCTGCTTGCGGTCTTATGTTCAGTCTTCAGTTTCAACATCACCATGTCTCTTCTGTAGACTCTTTATCTCCCTCTGTTTACATCTCCTCCAAATGATTAGCTGAGATCAACAAAAACCTTCATATCCTCACTTAGTCAGCATCACCATTCTTTTAACACCATACTCCTGGACTCTACTTCATAAACCCATTGTTCTTCACCCATCCTCTTCCCTGCTTGTTTTCTAACTTTACCTAGTTCTGATGAAAAATCATTGACCTGCAACAGTAAACCTGATTTTCTCTCTTTTGACCAGCTGAATCCATCTAGTATTTCCTAAGTTCACTGGCAACAGCCTTCTCAACACCAAGGATCCAATTTATGATCCTCCAATTCCACAGAAGCTGATTTGCTTAAGTATTTCTTCACATCTGTGCAGCACAGTGGTGCACCAGTAGAATTGCTGCATTAAAGCGCCAGAGACCCGGGTTCGATCCTGACTACAGGCGCTGTTTTTAAGGAGTTTGTACGTTCTCCCTGTGACCTGCCTGTGTTTTCTCCGGGAGCTTTGGACATTCCAAAGATGTACAGGTTTGTAGGCTAATTGACTTGGTAAAATTTTAAATTATCCCTAGTGTGTGTAGGATAGTGTTAATGTACGTGGATCGTTGGTCGGCGCGGACTCGATAAGGCAAAAGGCCTGTTTCTGCAATGTGTCTCGAAACTAAACAAAACTAAAATCTTTGATGCCTTTGTTTCCACCTAATCCCACCCAGTCCCATCCCAGTCAGAATGCGTTTATTTTTTGATCTTCACGTGGCAAACACTCAAATCTTATTCAAGCATCCAAAGCCTCTTAAGACTTAATCATGTCCAGATCCTCTCTGGCAAAATCTGCCACTGTCAGACCATTCTGGAGACAAAAGTTCACTGCACTGACTTTTGTCTGCCAATGACCAAGTAGTTAAAGTATCTTCCTGTTGCCTCCCGCTACAAGAAGTGAACTAAGCCCTTGGATTTATTTTTTGCTATGATAGCAAGCATCAATTTAATTGCCTTCTTCACTGCATTCCTGAACTCCCGTCTATCTCTGAAGGATAGACAAATATCTAAGTCAGGATAGACAGAAAATGCTGGAGTAATTCAGCGGGTCAGGCAGCATTAATATGTGACATTTCGGTTCTTAAACCTCCTTCAGACTGATTGCAGCATTCTGACCTGAAACGTGGTCGTTCCATGTTCTCTAGGGATGCTGCCTGACCATTGAGTTACTCCAGCATTTTGTGTCTTTCTTTAGTATAAACCAAATTCTGCAGTTCCTTATTATCACATCTAAGTTAGGACGGTATCTTACTTGGAGATTATTATGTTCTTATGGTCTTGCTGAGTACATCTTCCTTGATGACATGTACAAGTGGTCCTTCAATAACATACTATGGTGATGAGACCTAGCTTAAAAATCCTAACCTGAATCAGTCTGAAGAAGGGTCTCGACCCGAAACGTCACCTATTCCTTCGCTCCATAGATGCTGCCTCACCCACTGAGTTTCTCCATCATTTTTGTCTACCTTCGAATTTTCCAGCGTCTGCAGTTCTTTCTTAAAAATCCCAACCACCTTTTGACCACAAAAGCCACCATATTGTGCCATGGCTGAACCAGATATTCACAATCTCTGCTTCTTATTTAATCAACTGAATTTCTGACCATGTAATCTCTCCAACATAGGGATCAATCAGTTCCATCTATAAAACATTCCCTGCCTCTTCACATGCATCATCAAAAACCTCCATCCACACATTTGGCACCTCCACTCGTTCGCCGCCAATGAGCTTCCCCTCCTCTCTTTATCTCTCTTCACTGCACGCTCCAGCCTGCTGGCTTCCACCTACTCTCTGAGACATCACACCTTCTTAAATCCTGCTCCACGTGTTAAATCAACTTACAACTTCACTCCTCCTTACGTTGTAACCCTCTCCACCCCAACAAAAAATAATTTATTTGACTTTGACTTGCTCTCCCTCGAGTTCTGTGTCTTCAGCTGTACCCATCTTCCTTACATTTCCCCTCTCGAATGACCACATAGTACTCACTCTTCTTAATCGTTCCCTCTTTCTTCCTTGAGATTCTGCGAGGAACCTTTAGACATATTTGAAATTTGCAGTAAAAATTGTTGACAAATTCTTCACTGCCCCTAAATCTTTAGGGGTAATATAGAGGTGGGTAGGAAGGAACTGCAGATCCTGGTTTAAAACGAAGATAGACACAAAATGCTGGAGTAACACAGCGAGACAGGCAGCATCTCTGGAGAAAGGGAATGGGTGACGTTTCGGGTCAACGCCACCCATTCCTTCCCTCCAGAGATGCTGCCTGTCCCGCTGAGTTACTCCAGCATTTTCTGTCTATCAGGGGCAATATAGACGTGCTTTATACAAGAATGTATTCCTTAGGACGTGATTGCTAGACCCACCTTCAATCACCAGATCATTTCCCAAAGAAATTAAAGGTGCTCACACCTTAAACTAGTCCGCTACAATCCACTAGTCATTTTCAAGCTCCAGTATTTACTCACATAATTACTCAGTCGGATTAAACCTTCAATTTGTTGTCACGGAAGATAATTTATCGCAATATTTCATCAAAATGATCATGTTAAATGTGTGAAAATAAAGGCAAAAATGCCAACTGCAAAAGCAAACATATGTACTATATATAGTATTTCTTCCAACCAATAGCAAAAGACATAGAATAAATGTTCGTCAGCCTAGCTGCCTTTGGTCTGTCTTCATAGTACAGAAAACATTTCAGGATGAGAATACTGCAAATAAAAAGCCTGCTCATTCTCAGTTGAAACATAGGATCAAAACCCATCATGCTTTTTTTTTTACCTACCTTTCTCTTCCTCTTTGTTTTACCTTCTAACTACATGCATCTGTTCTTTGTCTGTCGTTCCAAACCTAGTAATGGAGTGCTGCAAGGGGTCTCAATCAGTTATGACCAGAGAACAGTTTCAGAGAACCAAATGATCACATGGTTGCTCAAGAGTTGCTCACCAAGCTGGAGGTGTTGTTTGCTGTCCTCTAGTGGTCGCCCAGAGTCAATACTTACAGTTTCCCTCTTTTCCAACTCACTGTTCTCTTTTCATGTTATGCTCCAATAAATGCAAGGCTATGACGTAAATTTTCAATTTATAATTATTTATTTAAAGAAGGATTTCCTCCTCTCATTCCAGACAAGGTCATAATTAAAATAATATCCATGAGTCTCAAAGAGGTAAGAAATAGAGGGTAGACACTGAACACTGGAGTAACTCAGCGGGTTAGACAGCATATCTGGAGAAATGGAATAGGTGACGTTTTGGGTCGAGACCGGTCTTCAGACTTAGAGTCAGGGGCAGTTGGAAGAGGGTTGTTTATCAGATTAGAAACCTTAACACGTGGTGCACCACAGAGATTGTGGCGGAGTCCACTGTTGCTTGTTATTTATATTAACGATTTGGATATATGTGTAGGTGGCATGGTTAGTGAATTTGCAGAAGGCACTAAAATTGGAGGTTTAATGAACGGCAAAGATTACTTCATTAAGTGGATTGGCATGTGGAGTTTAATTCACATATTTATGAAGGGTTGCATTTTGGTAAGGTAAACCAGGGCAGGACTTGCACAATAAATGGTAGGTGCCCTGGGAAGTGTTGTAGAACAGAGAGATGTAGTAGTGCAGGTACTTAGTTTCATGAAAGTGGCGACATAGGTAGACCAGGTGGTGAAGAAAGCAGTTGGCACACTTGCCTTCATCGGTCAGATTAGACAATAGAGGTTGCGAGCTCATGTTGCAGCTGTAGAATATGATGGTAAGGCTATATATAGTACTGGGTACAGTTCTGCTATAGGATAAATATCATTAGACTGCAAAGGGTGCAAAAAAGATTTACGAGCATGTTACCAGGTCAAGAAGGTTTGAGTAATTGGGAGTGGCTGAATAGGATGGATCTTTTCTCTGCAGGGAATTGGAAGCTGGGACGTAACCTTATAGGAGTTTATGAAATCATCAGAAGCACAGATTAGGTACCAGCCACTGCCTTCTTCCCCAAGGTACGGAAAACAAGACGGCACAGGTTTAAAGGTGAGGGGGGAAGGATTTAAAAGAAACCGCGGGGCAACTTTTCACAGAGGGTAGTGCATAGATGGATTGAGCTGCTAGAGAAAATGGTAGAGGAAGGTACACTCATGACATTTAAAAGACACATGGACAGCAAAGATTTGGACGGATATGGGCAAGGCAGGCAAATAGGATAACCTTGGTTAAGCAACTTGGTCGGCATGGACAGATTTGTTCCACGAGTCTGTTTCCGTGCGATATAGTTGTATGACTCCAAGACCGAACATTGACTGGTAACACTGATCAGGTCAGACTTTGGAACTGTGGAAAGTAACCGTGGAAAGGCGAACTGAGTTAAAGTTTTGAGTTGAAACCACATAGTCTAATAAACTGAGTATTTCCAATAAAAGGCAAAAAGACAGACAGACTGTTGGCGAGGCTGCCATCGTGCGGCACACCCTGGTGATTATCTGTCTTTCTGGACCAACAGAGGTCACATGATAATGAAACGATTATATACCCCTGCCTTGCCAATGAGACCCTTCCCTTGCCTCTCAAAACCCATGTAGTACCAGAAACTTAAATGAAACAAATGTAAAATGTAAACTGGGTGTGAATGGAATGACTTGCTGACCCATTCCTGACTCCCACCGTCTCCCCAGTGTCCGACCCCACTCCCAACTCATAAGGTGGACCAGCAAGACCTTCTTTACCCACCACATGATCTGGTGACATGGTTGTTGTGCGGCTCACGTTGTTGCCCTTGGGGAGAGGGTTTTCTTCGGGTCGCTGTTCCCTCCCCACCTGTCCCTCCTCCACCCTTGCCTCTCCTCCCCCCCCCCCCCCCCATCCCCTCTTCCCCCCACCGCCTCCTCCTTTTCCTTCTCCCCCCCAGTCACCGACATACTCCACCTTGAAAACGACAGCAGGTGAGAGGGGAGGGAGCCTCAGGGTGACTGAGTGCGTTCTGTCGGTGGGGGCACATTGAACAAAGAGATGCCGGCCAGGGGTTACAGAGTGAGCCGCAACAACAGCCATGTGAACTAGCGAAGAAAGGCTCGCTGGTGCAGACCAGCGGCATCGGCGCCGGGTTTTAAATGAAACAACACAGTGCTGGAGTAACTCAGCCGCCTGAATCAGTCTGAGGAAGGGTCCCGATGTCACCTATTCATGTTCTCCAGAAATCCTGACCTGCTGAATTACTCCAATACTTTGTGTCCTTTTGGTGGGTGAAGAAGGGCTCGCTGGTGCACCTTATGAGTTTGGAAGCCGAGGCTCTAAATGGCCGGGGAGACAGTGCGAGCCAGAGATGGGTCAGCAGGTCCGTCCATTATATCCATCATCTGTTATAAGGGGGTCATTAAAACGAGGGTTTACTGTATAGTCTTTGCGAAACAGTTAGGAGAGAAGATTGAAACCATGGTTATTTTTTTCACAACGGAGGGACACAGCCAGTAAGAGCGCTCGCCACTCACAATGCCACCTGTGGCCGCTCAGGGAATTTCAACTGAGCTCTCGTAATTTTGTCCAGATTATAGGGGTGAATGGACCATCAGTTTTCGGATAATCAGTGTTCAACCTGCACTTGTGCCACATGGGTGCGATTGAATATCTTGGGACCAGTATCAAAGTATGCATGTGGTACCTTTGGACACCAGGGCTGGGTGATTGTATGCCACATGTGGTACCCGAAAATAAATTTGTAAAAACACAGAAAAAAATAAATAGCTCATTATTGATAATAGGTTCACGTGTTGCACAATTCTTCTTTTTTTTTTTTTTTTTTATTTTATTAGAAGCAATTGTACAAGGAGAAAGAAATCGACATAACAATTATACAATTTTCGTACAGCTTCAATTTTAACATTTTATAAACTAATAACTAAATCGGAAAAAAAGAAAAAGGAAAAAAGGGAAAGAAAAAAGAAAAGAAGAAAAGAAAGAATTTCGAAAAAGACATGAAAGAGAAAAAAGAAAAACCCCTGAACTAACGAAGAAGTGAAAGAAGCGGAGATATATCCCACTACCTTTCCCTACGCCCGCTCACCCGACCGACCCTAGCGTCGGTTTTGAATGTGTGTTCAACCATTATGTTGTTGAAGAAATTCAATGAAAGGAGACCCTATTTTGGAAATTTGGTTTGTCAGTCAAGGCAAGCCTTATTTTGTCTAAATGTAGTGTCTCGGTCATTTCTGTGATCCACATCTTCACTGTGGGGACTGCTATCTTTTTCCAGAATTTAAGTATAAGTTTTTTCGCAGTGATTAAACCATGGTCAAAGAAGCGTCTTTGGGATATCGTTAACTTAGGGCAGCCCTCTGACATTCCTAATATTATTAATTTTGAATCTGACTCCAATTGAATTTTAAGTGTTTTAGAAATTATATTGAATATTCCCGTCCAGAAGTTTTGTATTTTTATACAGGATATAAAAGAATGAGTTAGGGTGGCTTCTTGGAAGTGACATTTATCACAGAGAGGAGAGTTGGGAAGATCTTGTTCAATTTGGTCTTTGACTAGTATAACCTATGCAATATTTTAAATTGTATCAGGCAATGCCTGGCATTTAAAAAACAATAGTGTATGTATAGTAGGCTTTCCTCCATATATCTTTCGAAATGGGTAAACCCAGCTCGTCCTCCCATGCTCGCCTATAAATCTTAGACGGTGGGGTGTCAATATTTAGAAGAGTGTTATAAATGTAAGATATCACCTTACTTGTGTCCGCATGTCTATTCAAACAATCGTCTAATATATCTGGGCCCATAAGAGGACAGTCTTGTGTATATGTTTTGACATATTCTCGGATTTGAAGTTATCTAAAAAAATTATTGGCATTCAAGTGATATTTCTCCTGTAGTTCTTGAAAAGAAGAGAGAGTCCCCTTCTGATAGAGGTCTCCCACAGTATTGATTCCCAGATTCTTCCATTGAACAAACACCCTATCTAAAGTAGACGGTTTAAACAAGGTATCATTCGCAATAGGAAGAAGGAGAGACATATTTCCCAATTTAAGACTGAATTTCAGCTGTTTCCAGATACGGATAGTACTATGTATTATCGGATTATGTTGCACAATTCTTAAGTGAATTTCAATTGAATTACGAGATTGTTTTATGGTTCGTAGAATTCTGCATCTACACTGCGCTTAAATGTGTTAATAAAAACTGATTAGGAATATTAAATTACAAAACATATTGAATCATGACATTAGAATTGTTTTGCCCTGGGTATGCTGGTGATAGGTTTTCCACTTCCTGCTGTTACTCCCATTAAGATCAGAAATACAAGACTGAAAATTCAAACCTGATACTTGCATACGGAAGTGCTAAAATGAGTAGACCATCCATCCCATTCAATCTACGCTGGCTCCTAGTAGAGCAATATTGTCAGTCCCATTCACCCAACGTGTTACACAATTCTGCCAAGTATTCTCTTTCAAGTAGTCACACAAGTACTTCCTGAAGGCACAAATTAATTCCATTCATCTCAGTCTTTCTGATAGTGAATTCCAGATCATAACTATGTTCTGAGGAAAACAAGTTTTTTTCCCACCCATCCTCCATGGATTATTATTTACCTAAAATTAGAACTCTTTGTCCCCTAGCCCTTGAATCATTCATTAATTCGAAGAGTTATTTGATCTAACTTTTACATCTCCGCCAAACTTCTCTCAACTTCCTTTGCTAATAATGATACATGTTCACCAAACTTTCTTTCTTCTTCTCCAAGCATCGGATCATTTAAATAAATTCCACAAAGATTCCACAAACCTATCAGTGGTTTGCCCAAATGAACCTTCCTCATTCAAAAGATCAGATATTGAAATGTGTGAAAGTCAAACATGCAATGCTGCATTTAAATTCCTTTAGATCAGGAGATTAGATTTAAAGGCCTCACTTGGAGGGAAAGAATTATATGCCTTGTGCATCAGCATTATTTTCAATGATATATTATAAGCAGAAGAAAAATTACATCAATGTGTAAGTCGTAGCGTTTTTTCTAAAATCAATATAAAGCGCAAACAGGAAGTGGTCAAGATTAGACTTTTAATTATATTGAAGGCAAGGCAACTTTAATTAGGCAACACAGCTTTAGCATTTCCAAACCAAAGGCAACACACAGCTTTAGCATTTCCAAACCAGGCAACACAGCTTTAGCATTTCCAAGTCAAAGGCAACACAGCTTTAGCATTTCCAAGTCAAAGGCAACACAGCTTTAGCATTTCCAAACCAAAGGCAACACAGCTTTAGCATTTCCAAACTACATTTTCAAACCACATTAAGGGCACTGACAGGTCAGTAAAACCACTCACAGTTTGGTAGACATGTGTTCAGTGTTATTCACAGCTCAGACTGAGAGACGTGACCCTCTCGCTCCCCTACCTTGCAGAGACTGACTGAGGCACTCAACACTTCCAGGTTTTATAGTCCCTCTGGAAGGGGCGAGGCCTTCAGGAGAGAGAATCTCAAAAAATTTTAAACACTAATAACTCTTTTCTTTTTCATAGATGGGAAAAATCCTCTTGTCCTGCGCAGCGGAGGGGACTCTGAGCAAGATGGCCAAAAATCACAGCCATAAGTGGCAGCGTTTTTTCTAAAATAAATATACAGAACAACAGGAAGTGATGAAGATTAGACTTTTAGTAATATAGATGAGAGGCATTGATAGATAGGTAGTCAGAACCTTTTTCCCAGGGTAGAAATATCAGATAGTTTAGGGCCTAGCTTTAAAGTGAGAGAGTCAACGGTAAAAGGAGATGTGCGGGACAAGTATTTTTACGCAGAGAATGGTGAATGACTGGAACTTGCTTTCAAGGGTGTTGGTGGAGGCAGACTCGTAGTGGCATTGATAAGGGTTTTAGATAGGCACATGGATATGCAGGGAATGGAGGGTATAGATTATATGTAGGCATATAGATAGGGTTAATTAGGGATAGTCAGCATTGGTTTGTACATGGGAGATTGTCTCACAAATTTGATTGGGTTTTTGAAGAAGTAACGGAAAAGGATGATAAGGACAGAGATGTAGTCTCTATGAGCTCCCGCAAGGCATTTGATAAAGTTACACATGGTAGGCTGCTCCAGAAGGTTAGATCACGTGGGATCCGGAGAAGGATAGCTACCTTCATACACAATGAACATTGACCTCTAACTTCAAATAGCCCTTGTTTTCCCTCTCTCTCTCCAGCCCTTCTCCCTTCCCAGTTCTCCCATCAGTCTGTCTCCGGCTACATTCTATCTCTGTCCCGCCCACTCCCCTGACATCAGTCTGACGAAGGGTCTCGACCCGAAACGTCACCCATTCCTTCTCTCCAGAGATGCTGCCTGGCCCGCTGAATTACTCCAGCATTTTGTGTCTACCTTTAACTTGATACAGAATTGGTTTCCTAGTTAGAAGCAGTGGATGGTGATGAAAGGTTGTTTTTCAGTCCTGTGACTAATGGTGTACGTCAGGGATCTGTGCTGGGGCCTTTTCCTGTTTGTCATTTACCTGAATAACGGCAGTGCACATAGTAAATGGTATACACTGCAACCACTGTTTCGGGTATTTGCTCCAGATGGTGGTGAGATTCTTTGGAGTTGTTGGAACCATACTCATTCAGAAAGTAGACCAGATTTTTTAATCAATACTATTGACTTGTTGGAAAGACTTTAGGGTGTCAAGAGTTAAGTTGCATGATGCTCGACCTGATCTGCTCTTATAGCCACGGTATTTTTATGACTAGTCCTGATTCTGGTCAGTGGTGATGCCCCAGCATATTAACAGTGGGGGACTCAGCTATGCCTAATGCCATGTCAAGGGAGATACTTAGATTCTCTTGCTGGAGTTTTGTGGTATGAATGTTACCTAAACTTACCTGAATGATATTCTGGCCTTGCTGCATGAAGGCATGAACTGCAGGAATTGTTGAAGAATGGTAAATAGAATTTATGATTGTGCAATCATCAATAAATAATCCACAGTTGACCTGATGATGGAGAGAAAGGCACTGATGAAGGATTACTGTGAGTGACTGGAATGCTGGATGCTAGGGAACTCATGGTGCTAATCAAGATGTCTTGAATAGAGGCCACATTACAGGAGAGGGGGTGCTGAGATCGTAAAACACATTTTGGTAGATAAATCCCCATGACCTGCTCAATTATATATGAGGACATTATGGGAAGCTAGGAAAAAAATTATGAGGCCATTGGCAGAGATATTTCTATTAATTTTAGCCACAGTTGGCATGCCAGAAAACTGGAGAAGGGCTATTGGTGTACCTTTGTTTAAGAAAGGCTGCAGGGAAAAGCTTCAGAGCTACAGACTGGTGAGCCGCACGTTAATGGTAGGTAGGTTACTAGAGGGGATTCTGAGAGGCAAGATCTACATGCATTTGCAAAGGTAAAGGCTGATTAGGGATAATCAGCATGGGTTGTTGCATGGTAAATTGTATCTCACCAATTTGGATTCAGCAGTTTTTTGAAGAGGTAGCCAAGAAGATTAATGAGGATGGTGCAGTAGACATCATTTACATGGACTTTGGGAAGGCCATTGCCAAGTTACCACATGGTAGGGTGGTTCAAAAGTTAGATCGCATGGGATCCAGGGTGAGCTAGCCAGTTGGATAGAAAATTAGCGAGAGAGTAGGAAATAGGTGGTGATGGCAGAGGATTGGTTTTCAGACCGGAGGCCTGCAACAAGTGGTTTATCGCAGGGTTCAGTGCTGGGTTCATGGTTGATCATTATTTGTATTCAGTTCCAGTCATTCAATCATTGTGTTCCTCTTGATGCCCATTAACTTTAGTTTTATTAGTGCTTCAATGCCACGATCAGTCAAATAGTGTCGATGTTAAGGGCAGTCAATTCAACTCATTTCTAGATTTTAGCTAACGATCCATGTTTGAATCAAAGCTCTGTTGAGGTATGGAGCTGAGTGGTCCTGAGAAATCTAAACCTGATATCCACGAGCAGGTTATTAATGAGCATATGTCTCCTGAGAGCTCTCTCGATTACAGCCTTCCTAGCTTTGCTGATGATTGACAATAGACTGATCAGGTGGCTAAACCACATTGCATTTGTCCTATTCTTTTGAACAGGTCATACATGGGGAATGTTCTACATTGTCAGATAGATGCCAGTGTGCCAACTATACTGAAATGTGATATCGTAAGGCCCAACTGGTTCTGGAGTGGATGTCCAATTTCCTCATCAAGGATGCCATCTCGATCCAAGGATTTTGTCATATTCGGTCACTTCTTGCTGCTACTTAGACAAATCAAGTTTTGTGATAATGGGGATCTCAGAAGGAAGTCAAGATGGGTCAAATAATAAGCACTTTGGATGAAAGGTTAAAAGAAATACAGCAGGAGTTGTGTGCAAGATGAACATTGGTACAAAGCTGCTGTAACCCCAGAATTTACACCAGCACATGTGTCACACTTTGAGTAAATTTGAACTGTAATATTTATTAATAAAAGCCACAATCATTGCAATACAATCAAAGATCATATTTATATGAGCAAAAACATTTAATCAATCTATCCAAAATGTTTGTATTATGGAGTAAACAAATATAGTGTTTTAACCAAATAAACTTGGTAAAATATATATTTTTTTTAAACATGAAATAACAAAGGGGCAAACTGAAACTCAAAAAATGTATATGGCCCAGTCATATTTGCAGAGTTTCAAATATTATCTGGTTTGCTAATTTAATCAATTGCTTGCTAGTAACTTCATGGGCAGAAAGATATCAGCATTACTTGTCAAAGTGGAGAATCACTAACTGAGGTCCTTGGTCCTCATTGGGCCAAATAAGGGAAAACTAGTTGCAAATGGACTGAATTGCTTCCTCGTCAAACAACCTTTGAGTTAATCAATATTAAAACCCTGGCAAGTCAAACAATTCAGCAATCTTTCCATGCCCGGCATTCTACTATTCTGCAATCCCTTCCAGTCCCAGAATTGAGACTTCAGATATCTCCAATATGGGAGATTGCAACCTTCACGTGGTCCACCCTGTTTTGAATAAAGCAATCAACAACATGCACAAATAGATGTAATGTTTTGGTGTCTACAACTTTAAGCTGTGCACGCCACATGCAAGAAAAAGAAGAAGTATCTCCAATTCTGATCTCTTTATCATAACCTTTATTAATATTATCATTATATTTGCTCTATGATTGATGGCGGTGCTTTCTGTTGCTGGCCCAAAGGTTCTGGAATTCTCTTCCTATATGTCTTCACCTTTTGACTTCCCTTTCTGTTTTTGAGACAGACCTTAAAACTTGTCTCTTTGAACAAGCTTCAGACTGTAACTTTTCTTTCTATAGCTAGGTGGCGAATTTTGCCTTATAACATTGATATACTTCGAGACATTCTGCTGGTTGTAGCTGGCCTTCTAAAAATGTCACTACATCATGCACGGGATCCAGCAAAGAATGACGATTAGTATTCTACAGCAAAGTATTACCTGGCAATGTGCTTGAATAAAACTGATTGGAAATGTGTTGGTAAAGTCTCACGATTCACTGCCTATGTAGATATGACCAAACTTCAGTTCTATGTCACACCAATGGTTTCATATAAATAATTTGTTATCTGCTGGAATCAATTGCCTATTAAGGGTAACTAACCTTAACTGATCCATAAATTAACACTTTCCCAGAATTATAGTATTGTTACAGTACAAGAGATGATTACAATGTTAGTATCTGTTGTACACATAAATCATATGTAGCTTCAGGTAGGTATATTGGAAACATGCTCTGCATTTTGAGGCACCAATTGTGTCAAGTAGAAACCAATAAACAGCTAAAAATACTTATCACATTAAATTTGGGTCAAATGTGTCCTTGTCGTCTTCTTATGATAAATTAGACCTTCTTCAAACGCTGGAAAAATATGGAAGCTCATTGTGCAGATAAATCAGTTGGAAATACACACTCTAAATCAAGGGTTCCCAACCTGGAGTAAATTTACGTCCACGGGGTAAATCTCGCCTACCCAGGGGGTGCATTTGTTGCTTCTGGATTTGTACATATTTTTTCTCATTGACTGACTGTGTTTGGTTCTGGTATACCGATACCTGTTCATCATTAGTTGTTCATAAATAAGTGAAACAAGATTGTTATGCGCTATTAAAGTTGCCAGGGGTAAACGGGACGAAAAAAGTTGCGAACCCCTGCTCTAAATGGTGTTTGCTCACTTGTTTCCTGAGGTTGCATTGGACATGAGATGCACAACTACTGCACATCTTTCACAGCATTCTCAGTAAGAGTCTTTGTGGATAAGACTGGGCAATCTTTATTAGCAGTGTACCGGCCGATGGCATTGGAGATACGTTCATTCTGCTTTCATGTAATGTTTAGAACCTGCAACCTTTCCTTGCATGAGTGATTGAATATAGACCAGAACCTTCATTTTATTATTTTCCAAACTAAACCAAGGCAGTCTGAAGAAGGGTTTCGGCCCGAAACGTTCCCTATCTCCTTCGCTCCATAGATGCTGCTGCACCCGCTGAGTTTCTCCAGCATTTTTTGTGTACCTTCGATTTTCCAGCATCTGCAGTTCCTTCTTGAACACCACTGATCTGCCTGGAGTAAACTAACTTAGCACATCCCTCAGATTGGATCTGGGATGTCCTGCTGTGTAAAGCTCAGTTACACACTGAATTTAGCAACTCACCCGTTAGGGAGGTGGCAAATATTTCAGTTATGACATATTGTCAAAGGTTTAGCACTATTGACCAATTGTGGAAACTAAACACATGCGCTTATAATTTGTAGTGAACCATACATTGTGTAATATCTTGAGACTTAAGATCCATGAACAGCTCTAAGAATATGTCATGTGCAGTCTAGTTCACAAATAACATTCTATGTTACAACCCATCTTATGCTGCTTGACTCCTCTCCAGGGTATGATGTGGTTGAACACACCACATCCCAACATCAACTCTCTACCTTCTTACATCTGGATGAGGCCACATGCACACGATCACCTCTTCAATCTCAGCTGAGGAATCACTGCCAATGACTTAATTTACTTCAACAACTTTGCCACCTGTGGTGATTTCAAGTATTTGTCCTTAATACTGTATGTCTCCACACAACACGTGGGTAGAAAATACCCATGCAGGATACTTCCCTTTATTAGTTGAGGCATAAGGTATAAAGAGGGCAGTTTTATTACATCTGTACAACACATTGGTTTGGCAACAGCTTAAAACACGACACAGTTCTGGTCACCATATTACAGGAAAATGTGATGATACCAGAGAAGGTAGAATTGTGTGGATCTTGCAAGAGACTGAAGAATTTGGGGTCTGAGGAAAGATCAGTGAGACGTCCTGGAATAAAAATGGTTTTGTAACTTAATTGAGAGGTTTAAAATGTTTGAATACAGCCCCCTGCTGTACTCACTCTATACCCATGACTGCGTAGCCAACCACAATGCGAACTCCATCATCAAGTTCGCTGACGGAACCACTGTTGTGGGACGGATCATTGATGGGGATGAGTCAGAGTACAGAAGAGAGATCGAGCAACTGTCCATATGGTGCCAGCGCAATAACCTGGCCCTCAACACCAGCAAAACCAAGGAACTGATTGTGGACTTTGGAAGGAGTAGGAGGGGGACGCACAGCCCCATTTATATCAACGGGTCGATGGTTGAAAGGGTCAAGAACTTCAAATTCCTGGGCGTGCACATCTCTGAAGATCTTTCCTGGTCCGAGAACACTAACACAGTTATCAAAAAAGCTCATCAGCGCCTTTACATCCTGAGAAGATTACGGAGAGTCTGTTTGTCAAGGAAGACTCTCTCTAACTTCTACAGGTGCACAGTAGAGAGCATGCTGACCGGTTGCATCGTGGCTTGGTTCGGCAATTTGAGCGCCCTGGAGAGGAAAAGACTACAAAAAGTAGTAAACACTGCCCAGTCCATCATCGGCTCTGACCTTCCTTCCATCGAGGGGATTTATCGCAGTTGCTGCCTCAAAAAGGCTGGCAGTATCATCAAAGACCCACACCATCCTGGCCACACACTCATCTCCCTGCTACCTTCAGGTAGAAGGTACAGGAGCCTGAAGACTGCAACAACCAGGTTCAGGAATAGCTACTTCCCCTCAGCCATCAGGCTATTAAACCTGGCTCAGACAAAACTCTTGATATTAATAACCACTTTCTGCTATTTGCACATTATCAGTTTATTTATTCATGTGTGTATATATTTATATCATGGTATATTGACACATTTATCTGTTTTGTAGTAAATGCCTACTATTTTCTGTGTGCTTAAGCAAAGCAAGAATTTCATTGTCCTGTACAGGGACACATGACAATAAACTCACTTGAACTTGAACTTGAAATGCGAGATACAGCAGATAAGAACGACCTATTTCTTTTATAGAGAAATCCACAACTAGGGGCATTAGATTTAAGGTAATTGATATAAGTATTAACCCTTTTCAACCAGAGTGGGAGAGATCTGGATGTCAGATACTTAAAGAGTGGTGGAGGCAAAACATTATGATTACATTCCAAAAGTTTCACTTCAGTTTCAGTTTGGTTTAGTTTACGGTCACGCATACTGAGGTACGGTGAAAAGCTTTTGATGCGTGCTAACCAGTCAGCGGAAAGACAATACATAATTATGCATGAAGTGCGCAAATATGTATTTGATGTGCATAATCTACAAGAGTTTATACCAAGAGGTCCAAAGTCCGCTTGGCATTAATAGATTTTTTAATGTGACTGGGGCATCTCAGGTAACTGTGTCAGATGATTGTTAGTAGGCTGTGAATTGTGGATGCTCACAATATGTATCTAACATGTAGAGCTAGCCACTGATTTGACCATCAGAAAGTTTTGCTTAACTGGGCCAGTGTCTAAATCTTTGACCTGAGTCAAAGGATAGGAACCCAATCCACAGCTATTTGGAGGCAATGAGAAAGACAATGAAATCCTAATGTTACATTAGTTCAATAACTGATACTAGAAACATGCTTGTTATTGACTAGGATTTTTAAATTAGCAATGCCCACAACCCATGGTGTATATCTAAGAAATTCTACCCTTAAAAATGTCAACCAAATAACAGCTGTTGTGTTTACAGGTTAAAAATCTATTGATGATGTTACATTTTCACAAAAATGAATAGAAGGCGATATTCTTAGAGATACGGGTATACTATTTGTACTGATTGTGCCCAGTATCCTACAGCACTCACAGGTGTATTATATTCTGTGAAGAATGCATGACCTTTGTGGACCTCAGTCCTTCTGGACCTCAGAAGGGATGAGAGAACCAAGGAGTTGCAGGGGGAGTGGTCTCTGCAAATGGCAGAAAGGGGTGGCGATTGTAAGGTGATTAATGGTGGGATCATGTTAGAGATGACGGGAATGTCGAAGGTTGATGTTTTGAATGCGAGGCTGGTGGGGTGAAAGGTGAGACCAGGGGAACTCAGGCCTTGTTGCGCCGGGGGAGAAAGGGAGCAAGAGCAGGACTCCGGGACACGGAGGAGACATGGGTGACGGATCCATCGACGACAGCCAGACGGAACCCACGTTCACTAAAGAATGGAAGTGTTGCTAATTGGGCCATTCTTTGGAAAGTGAACCAAAGTAAAAAAATTATGTGGCAATCGGTTTATCTGGAATTACATGAAACAGCTCTGCATGTTTCACTGGTCATTTGTTTGGATGGTTCCCCATCAGAAGGCCTGCCATATATTTCCAGATTTGGTGGGGGGGGGTTTATACAAATAGCATACGGCATCTGCATTTATATCAATGGTCTGAAACCACGTAAAAATGTAGCTCAAATCACCAAATGAGAATCCCACCTCACCAGTCTCAAAACTATCCAACTACCGCCATTATTTTCTGCACTTTGTACAATTTAATGACAATGACAATGGTGACAGCTAAACAACTTTTGCTGTGAATTGAAAAATATTCTGCACTTGCACGTTCATTTCAAAATGTATCTGATGTATATAAATCTAAAACTCTTCAGTCAGCTATATAGATAGCTGCTGCAATTCCATTTCCGATGCAATGTAAAACCAAGGTTTCGAGAATGGTTCTCGTTTTGAAGTGATTACTTCTGCTATTCCCAAACTATTACATTTGAAACTCAACAGATACTGCAAGAGGGACAAGGCTGAGCTAAATTGTGACAACTCCTGTCAAACACACTGGACCCACGTGAAGAAAATTCACATACAAATTCATTTCTGCGGCATTCCCTTTTGTACCCACGTAAGCACTAGCTTCGGGGAAAAAAATCAATAAAGCTAATGCTGACCTTCAGATTATATTCTCCAGTCCTCTTGATATAGAGCACAAATCAAGAGGGCATAACAGGTGTAAACTCTGAATGACCGAGACTGTTGGGAGCAAAGACCATTTGGGAAGAAGGGTAGGTTGCGGCCGCGGTGCTTACTGGGAAGAAGGGCAGTTGCGGCCGCAGTGGTCCCTGGGAAGAAAGGTTGCGGCCGCGGTGGTTGCTGGGGAGAAGGTCCTGTTCCTGCCCCCATCTTGTATCGTGCGGTGCGGCGTGAACTGTCCTGGTCTTTGAGCTGCGAAGTGTTGCTGAAAATGGCCATGCACGTCCCCAAACCACCGGGCTTTGCCCAGATGCTTAAAGACGGTGCGAAGGTGAGTAGTGTGGGGGAAAGGAGGCTGTCCCCATTCGAAAAATGCCTTTGCGGGAAGCCGCGTGCTGCGAGAAGGTTCCAGAAGGAAAGACCGAGTGATGGAGGAGAGTGGGGCGGGGGCGAGGGCTCCTCAGGCCGCGGATCGGCCCAAGGCTGGATGGCAGGGCAGGGGTTTACACCACGCTGGCTGGCGGACAGATGGGTTGGGGTGGGGTTGGGACACGAATGAGCTCTACATGGACCGTCTGCGGCCAGGTTTGGCCGGAACCTGGTCGGGAGCCAGGCCGCCGGTTTGTCGTTGCGGCCTATAGAGTTCCCCATCCCCGCAGGCAGAAGAAAAGCCCAACGCTTGTTGAACGATTGTCCCTCTCACCTCCAACCCAGTCATTTCACTTTTATTAACCCCTTTCTTGGATTTTATCCCCTAATCCATTTTGCGGCCGAATCTACGGCGGCATAGTTAGGTTTATGCGGGAATTCTGTGTATCTACGGGAAAACCTCCCCGCCCAGATCCGAATTGTGATATTTTTAAAACCACAGTATGTTTTAATTTGGCCACTTATAAGAATCACTGAGAATTGTCATCCACTATACCAAGGACTGGTATGGCAAGGACTACTGGGCTTTGCTGGACCGCTGTCAAGTGAGTGCGTTATAAATGATAACGTCGTGCTTCAAACCATTCTAAGCGAGCTTTGGGGTGACCAACACTATAGTGGGTTAGGTTTTGAATACGCCAAGATGCCAGATCCATAATTTATTACAACTGCCGGAGATGTGACGCCTCATTTTCTACCATCCAGGGACTGAGACATCCCTTCCAGTTGAAGATTTGACATCTCTTCCAATTTAGTGCATTACATCTAGAGATATGGAAACGGGCCTTTTATTTGATGTATGTTGGAGAGATGGTATTCTTTAGTTTTCAAGGGTGAAACAGGTATAACTCACAATGCTACCTTGCATAGCACTGCTTCGTTATAGTGCTCTTTGATTTAGGAGCCTTATCTCCCCACCCCAAAAAAGGATAAAGGAATCACAGAATGCAAGGCATAAAGTGATTTGCGATTTGACCAAAACAATAACCATGAGGGAATCACAGATCCAGTCGGGAATCTTATACTGGAATTACAAATGGAAGTGGAATAAATGAGTAAATATTTGGAGTAAACATGCGGAAAAGCACGCAAACTTACAAGTGTTGCCAATAAATGAATTAAAAATTATCAGAATTGCATCTCCATTTCTGTTATGTTCTCGTAGAGCTCTGTTTGGTTTAGCGATCCATTTTCTGGAAATCTAACCAGCTCTGATAATCAGTTTGTATTAGAATTGATCAGTTCTGAAGAAAGGTCGTCATCAACATGAAAAATTAACTTCACTCATGGTTCAATGGTACTTTATTGTCGCAATCCTTTGTACAGTGGAACTCCTTTTTGCCATTTTGTGTTATTCAAGTCCAAAGTTGTTAAAAATGGAGCGTCTTAACTTCGCCATAAAGGCCCGTTCTGGCTGTGGCATTGGGGTGGGATATTAATTTGGCCTTGGCCTGTCCCTTTTTATAAAATGTTAATAAAAATTACAAAAGCAACATGATACTTTTTCACTGGTGCGAAATATCTGTAATACTTCCATATTTATAACTAAAACCTAAATATGACGCCTTCCGCAGAGAAGGTTCCGTATGCAACTCATCCCTTCCAAGTTCCCACCCAATCACCAGCTACTTTACTCTGAAATTGCAGAAGATGCAACACCTGACCTTATAACTCCTCCCTCGACTCCATCAAGGGACCCTGACAGTCCTTCCAGGTAAGACAGAGAGCCGCATGGTCTTCCTCTAGCCTCATCTACTTCATCCCATGTTTCCGATGTGGGCTCCTGTATTTCAACAAGATCAATAGTGGACTCATTTGAGATGCTACTAGCTTTGAGATAAGCAGGATAAATGGGCGAGACAGTCTTTGGTTATGACTGTTGCTTCAAACCGCATTTCTCCGGGTGCTCCGGTTTACTCTGCACTCCAATGGCAGGTTAATTGGCTTCTGTAAATTGTCACTAGTGTGTAGGATAGTGCTCGGTCAGCGCAAACTCGTTGAGCAAAAAGGCCTGTTTCCACGCTGTATCACTAAATGAAACAGTCAGAATTATGAATTTTTTCCAATCCCATTCTTGCAGCATGTATGCCTAATGTTATTCTTTCTATTTCATTTCACTATCCTACAAAAATTGGTTCACAATTTGTGCTGTAATAACTGCGGCTCAACCTGATTAATTATTCTGGGGAAAGCATGACAAATCTTCCTTTTAATAATAATTGTATGCTTTTCTGTACCTTTCAGCATTTTTCTGGATTGGAAGAGGCAGTTTATCGGAATATTCAAGCATGTAAGGAGCTGGCTCAGACTACCCGAACAGCGTATGGTCCAAATGGTATGATTATTCAGTTTAAAGTAGTGCATGAAAATATGTTTAATTGTTCTTTACTTTGTTGCTGGTGTAATTGTTCTAATAAGGTCATTGCTTTTGTAGGAATGAATAAAATGGTCATTAATCACTTGGAGAAACTTTATGTTACCAATGATGCTGCAACTATTTTACAACAATTGGAGGTAGGTGGTTGATTAAATACCTAGTACACATAGGAGGTTATTTAAGCTTCAAGTTTAAACTTCACAGTCTATTCCAGCATTGGTTTTGATTGTTTATGATGCATTAGCTCTGCTGAAAGCAAGTTAAGGAAATCTGGGATATAGTTCTTTAGTAGGTTTGTTGAATTAATTCATGGCATTCTGAGCTATATTTGCAAGTGAACATAATTTGGTGCAAATATTATGCGTGTCAGGCTTGGTTATGGTTGTACAGGAACAACAATATAAAGAATGCCCGATAAAGAAGATTACATTAGTTGCTGTTAGTGGGGAGGAAGGTAGCTTCACCATAATTGTGAGGCGATGTATTTTGGGCGGTTTAAGGATATGGTGTGCATAATGAATGGTGGAAACCGAGGTAGTGCTGCAAATCGGGGAAAATCATTTCACACTGGTGAAAAAAAGTTGTTTTAAAGTAATCCCATCATAAAATATTATAAATACTTGAGTTTGGGTGCATTAGAAAATAAATGAATTTATACTTCCACACAAAACATTAATTGCTATTTAACAACTACAGTGCCCTCCATAATGTTTAGGACAAAGACCCATCATTTATTTATTTGCCTCTATACACAATTTGATATTTGTAATAGAAATAAATCACATTGTCAGATTTTAATAAAGGGTATTTTTATACATTTTGGTTTAGTCCCCCTCCCCCCATTTCAGGGCATCATAATGTTTGGAACACAGCAATGTCATGTATAGAAAGTAGTTATGTTTAGTGTATAGTTTAGCCTATACAGGTACTTGTTTTGGGGGCTAGTCCCCTTCAGTTTTCTCTTCAGCATATTAAAGGCAAGCTCAATTGGGTTCACATCGGGTGATTGTCTTGGCCACTCAAGAATTTACCATTATTTAGCTTTGAAAACCCTTTATTGCTTCAGCAGTATGTTTGGGATCATTGTCTTGCTGTAGAATGAACCGCCGGCCAATGAGTTTTGAGGCATTTGCTTGAACTTGAGCAGATAGGATGTGTCTATACATTTCAGAATTCATTATGCTACTACCATCAACAGTTGTATCATCAATGAAGGTAAGTTAGTCAGTACCTTCAGCAGCCATACATGCTCAGGCCATAACAGCCCCACCACTGTGTTTCACAGATGAGGTGGTATGCTTTGGATCTTGGGCAGTTTCCTTCTCTCCTCCATGCTTTGCTCTTGCCATCACTCTGATATAAGTTAATCTTCATCTCATCTGTCCACAAGACCTTTTTCCAAAACTGTGGTTGTTCTTTTAAGTACTTCTTGGAAATCTGTAATCTGGCCATCCTATTTTTGCAGCTAACCAGTGCATCTTGCATTATAGCCTCTATAGTTCTGTTCATGAAGTCTTCTACGGACGGTGGTCATTGACAAATCCACACCTGACTCCTGAAGAGTGTTTCTGATCTGTCGGACAGGTGTTTGGGAATTTAAAAAAAAAATTTATAGAGAATGATTTCTTCTGTCAGCAGCTGTGGAGGTCTTCCTTGGCCTGCCAGTCCCTTTGCGATTAGTAAGCTTACCAGTGCTCTCTTTCATCTTAATGATGTTCCAAACAGTTGATTTTGGTAAGCCTAAGGTTTGGCTGATGTCTTTCAGTTCTATTCTTGTTTCTCAGTCTCATAATGGCTTATTTGACTTTCATTGGCACAACTTTGGTCCTCGTGTTGATAAACAGCAATACAAGTTTCCAACGGTGATGGAAAGACTGGGTGCTGAGAGCTCTCTTATACCTGCATTAAGGAGGCATTTAAACACACCTGCGCAATTACAAACACCTGTGAAGCCATGTATCCCAAACATGGTGGTGCCCTGAAATGGGGGGACTATGTATAAACACATTTCCACATGGTGAAACCAAAATGTGTAAAAATACCCTTTAATAAAATCTGACACTGCATTTTAACCACATGTGATTTATTTCTATTACACATCTCAAATTGTGGAGTACAGTGGCAAATAAATAAATGACGGGTCTGTCCCAAACATGGAGAGCACTGTGTATTGGAAAATTAATTTTGTGCACTATAACTTTTACATGAGTACTGTATTTATGGGTAACGGGTTCTAAAGCAAAAATATGTCTGATATTTGGGATTTAATTGATTGAAAATTGAGAAATTAGCCATTGGGCGTACCGTGAAGTGACGCAGAATTTTAGTGTTATGGACATTGTGTAAATGAAAATGTTTAGAGCTTTTGCATGGTGGATTTTGTTCTCAAGTGACAGTAGCTCTAGTCAGTTTGAATCAGTCATAATTTGGAAGATGTGAAGACTGTACAAAACTCTTTGTGAATTTAAATAAATGGCCATGTTCCCCTCTGGTGATTTAATTTATCTTTTTAATACAGGTTCAGCATCCTGCAGCTAAGATGTTGGTTTTGGCTTCGCATATGCAGGAACAGGAGGTTGGAGATGGAACAAATTTTGTTCTGGTTTTTGCTGGTGCACTACTGGAATTAGCGGAGGAACTTCTGCGAATGGGTCTTTCCATCTCGGAGGTGTGCTGCTTTTAAGAGAAGTTTGATCTTTAGGGTCATTAAGCTATACAGCATGGAAACAGACTTTTTGGACCAACTCGTCCATGCCAATCAAGTTGCTTAACTGTGCTTATGCCTGAACCTTTGAACCTTCCCCATCCATGCACTCGTGACAAAATTGCCATATGTCATATATGTATCTGCCTCCATCACTTCACCTATAGCAGCTAATTTATTTAGACACTTCACTGTGGAAAAAGTAGATCCTGTAGAGGCACTACGTTATTCACCCTTTGTAGGTTTTGCATTTTAAACGATGATGCAGGAATTTTAATAAAATGAATTCTGAATCCTGAATCCTTTCAGGAAGTCCTTTCCTGAAGGCTGGTTGTAGTTGCAGTCTTCTGCCCACTCCACTTCATTGGATGCTTTTTGGCTGCGGTGATCATGATCTGGCTACGGTCCTCCCACATCTGGACAGGGTCCAGGTGAATCTGGCCAAATATTTCATACTTTTTCTTATGTACTTTACAGGTGATAGAAGGCTATGAGGCAGCCTCCAAAAAAACTCTGGAAATCCTTCCAGATCTGGTATGTTGCTCTGTTAAGAACCTGCAGGACCCAACAGATGTAACGCCTGTTATTCGAACTGCTGTAATGAGCAAACAATATGGCAATGAGGATTTCCTATCCAAGCTGATTACACAAGCATGTTGTATGTATCAAAATATCACAAATTCTTAATGTGTTTAAATTATGTTTATAACTGATTAAAACAGTTTTCCAATCAATGTGCAGATAAATATTTAAATAGTCTTTGCTATATCTCTGCATGTCATTTTGAGAAATAAGTTTGGAGTTGGAAAACTTGTTGAATAAATTGGAATGTGATGTAAGGCAATAATTGTTGTTGAAGTTGAGTAGTAGTCGCTTGTATTTTGTTTGGAATGTTGACGGGTTACTTGAGTTATTTTTAGCAGATATATAATATTTTGTTCCTTCAGGGCTGTTGTGGTAGTCCAAGGATTAAACCAGCCATCACAGAATAGAATTGAGAGTGTTTTCAGCCTGATCTGATATTTGGAAGTTGTCACATACAGTATTGGTTAATGGACAGAATCATGGCGTTGTACAGTATATAAATGGGCCCTTCAGCCCGACATCCATGTTGCCCACCTACACTAATTCATTTACCTACATTAGGTCCTTATCGTTGTATATCATCAGCTTGTATATTGTCTTATGTGAATAAAGTGCAATGATTGTATCTGATGCCACCATTTCCTCTGGCAGTGAGATCCATATATCAATCACTTTAAAAAAACAAAAAACTTTATCCTCGAATCTCTTTTTAAAATTCCTTCCTCTCATCCTAAACACACTACTTCTTGCTTTTGATACTACAACCTGGAAAAAAAGGATTCTGACTGCTTATCCTATCTAGGTCGTTTACAATTTTATATGCCTCTTTCAGATTTCCAATCTCTCCTCATAACTTAAGACTTCCAATCCTGGCTACTTCCTAGTGAATTCCAGTGAAACAGCATCCTTCCTATAGTGTAGTCACCAGAATGCAATACTCCAAGTACACCCTGGTCTCTGAAGTTCTCTTGTTAGAAAAAATTAAGCAGGAATTAATAATGACAATTGAAGGAATTAATTCCTTGCATTGATTCATCACAGAATACTCATTCAGCATGAAATCAATATATTTCACTAGGTAAGTGAGATGGTAAGTCACACGTTCCTCCTTGGTACATGTGACAATCAAATATTAATGAAGGACAATATCCCAACAGTATGATATGGATGAATAGAAATGAATAACTACTTTCCTACGACTCAAGGTCTCGGAAGCCCAATTAAATGGAACAACAGAACTGGCCATCTGAAGAAGCATTGTGTGTCCATTCCTCCTCAACTCCTGCCTGATCAACTGAGAACTGAGTTTCTCCAGTAATTTGATTTGTTCAAGATTCCAGCATCTGGAATGAGAAAGGATATAATGGCTCCATTCAAAGATATATCCATTGGTACCAATGCTTCAATGCTAGGCTAAGGAACTGGCTGTTAAAATGGGAATTAAAGATACCTGGAGGCATAGGTTAAGAGATTGTAGTGCATGTGATGAATCTTGGTTACCAAATCTATGTAGGAATGTAGGTGGAAGAACTGTCCAGAGCAATCCATTCCATTGACCAGGAACATAACTTGGAGGGAGGCAAGTCCTGGAAACAAGATTTAACTCCATTGAAGTGGGACAGCATGGGAACAGGTCCAACGTAAGAAAGGAGGAGCCCTGTATCTGGTACTCAATATAAAGGGAAGCTGTAGGTCTGACAGCTTGAGACTTAATAGGTGATATAGTGGGCAATGTGCGAGTGCTTCTATGTTTTCTTTGGAAATTAAGAGTTTGAATGCAGATAAGTTTATCTTTCATTGGTTGTCAATTATGTGACTAAATGTGAATTCAATATAATAATTGTGTCAGATACATCACAGCTTTATCCCGAATTTGAAATAATTGTTAGTACATTGTGTTAAAGTATTTGTGTTCATTTCATAAGTCTTGTATGGTTAGGATGGATAATTTATAGTTAGCAAAATGTAGTGAATGTGCTGAGTGTAGCTTGTTGAGTTGACAATCAAGTTTATCAGACATATTTAGGCCTGTATATGATTTTGGTAAATTTTAAACATAATTATATCAAGCTTTTGATGGTAAACCGGTGAATATTTAAGCTAATGTTTCTTGATACTATTTTGAGCCTTGGAAGTACTTTTTAAGAAAGAGGCGGCGGTTGTTGCTCATAGTAACATTGTACTGATTTTGGCGTTGGGCCAAAATAATTATTAGTTAGGGGACCATACAGCAGTTTTGGGAATGCTTGAAATTAACGCAGCGTCTAAAAGGGAAAAATGTTGGGAGTGATTTGAGATGGGGAGGTGAGATGACTAGAGGAACATGGATAGTGAAAATTAATAACCTGGGAGGAAGATAAAGCGTAAGAGCAGAAGTGGGAACTGTTATAGACTGAGGACTTTATCTATGGTAGTAGACAACTAATCAATAACAATTGGAAATGCAACATTTGCAGAACAGTTGGACAGTCAAGTATCTTACTATTTTAGTAGTAATTGCTTTATTTTCCTTGCCTTGCAGTGTCCATTTATTCAGAAAAGGGTCATTTTAATGTGGACAATATTCGTGTCTGCAAAATTCTGGTGAGTTGAGTAAAACAACTTTTTGTTCGGTGGATTAAACTTGCCTTGATGAGCCATCCTTAATTTCTATTAATGTTCAACTGTATAAGTAATAACATTTTCCTGTTTTGTATTAAACATAAAGGCTGTGTATGCCCGATAGTTGCTTTTCTAAGAAATCTCGTAACAGAAAATATAAAAACAATTGTGTCAATAAGGAACAGGCAGATCAGGACTTGAGAGTTTCATATCACAATAACAAAGTTATATTTCTATACAGAATTTTCAAAATGTTATTTTTAATAGTTATAAGTTTATCTTTGTTTCTACAAGGTAAACATACTAATGGCTTTACATTGCGCTGTTTACTAGACTATAATTGAATAGTAGTAATAGAAGCAATTACTTGTCAATTTCATTGCCCACCCGTAGTTATAGTGGCTGTTCTTAAGATATAACTGTGTTGATTACTACAGGAAAAGTACATGGAATCAGTTTTTGTTTTCTCCAGAAAGCTTTTTTTTGCTTGTCATTTCTCGTAGTGACTTTAAAATGCTTCAGTAGTTCTCAATCAAAATCCTGTTATAACCAATTCAGACCACATAATATAAATACCGGGTTATATGCCCAACTCGTGTTTTGGCCACACATTAAATCGGAACTACCTGAAGTTGATTGAATTGTATGAATGTTGCAGAATGTTATGAAATTTAGATTTAGTTTAAAAGAATTGTTAATGTCTACGCAGAAATATTTGGTTACCGTATTTTCCGGCAATGAAGTCTCACCCCTATTTTGAGTCGCTAAATTCTGGAAAAAAAGGCGGGCGGGACAGGATCAAGGGTTTAGTTTAGTCAGTAGAAAGGCACTTTTTTTCCAACTTAACAACAATTTTACAACAGCAAGGTGACCAAAATTAAACACAACATTCAAAATGTAGCCTCACCAATATCTTGAACATCTGTAACATTATATCCCAACTTCTATGTGCAATACCCCAACTGATGAAGACCAATGTACCGAAAACCTTTCTGAGTGCTCTGCCTACCTGTGATACCACTTTCAGGGAATTTTGTACCTGCACTGCTAGATCTCTGGTCAACAACACTCCCCAGAGCCTTGCCATTCACTGTGAAGGTCCTGCACTGGTTTGACATCCCAAACTGCTGCACCTCGCATTTATCTGCATTAAATTCCATTAATCATTCCTCAACATACTTGCACAGTTGGTCAAGATCCTGCTGTAAATTTAGATAACCATCCTTGCTATCTACTATCCCACTCACTTTAGTGTCATCTGCAAACTTACTAATCGTGCCTTATGCATTCTCAACCAAATTGTTGACGTAAACCACAAACACCGAAGGGCCCAGCTCTGATTCCTGAGGCACACCACCAGTCACAGGCCTCTAGGTCACCCTCTGCTTCCTTCCATGAAGCCAACTTTCTATCCAGTGGGCTAGCTTTCCCTGAATCTCATGTGATCTAACCTTCCCAGAGCAGCTTATGGAACCTTCTCAAATGCCTTGTTAAAATCCATGTAGACAATGTCAACGCCTCTGCCTTCATCAACATTTGTTTCTTCAAAAAACTCAAATCAGATCTGTGAGACAGCTCTCCCACATACAAAACCATGCTGAATATTCCTAATTAGCCCCAGCCTATCCAAATGCATACATATCTTATCCCTCGCACTACTCTCCAGTAACTTGCCTGCCATAGATGTTAGGTTTCCCAGGCTTTTCCTGGCAACCCTTCCAAAATAGGCACAACATTAGCAACCCTCCAGTCTTCTGGTATCTCACCTGTGTCTAATGAACACGGGCCAATTTGGTATAAAGTGACTTTGATTCGGCATTAGATAGCCACTTAACATTTACGTGGAAAGGAGCAAGTGGCCATAAAAGCTGTATTAGAAAATATAATTTCCATGTAACCTCCCTGCAATAATCAGACACCATTGTATCTCTGACGAACACAGCTGCTACTTTCATCACAAACCCATTGAAGTTCCTAAGACATTGGAGCAGAATTATGCTATTCAGCCCATTGAATGTACTCCGCCATTTAATCGTGGCTGATCTATCTTTCCCTCGCAACCCCATTCTCCTGCCTTCTCTCTGTAACCTTTGACATCCTTACAAATCAAGAACTTGTCCATCTCTGCTTTAAAATACCCGACAATGTCTGTGGCGATGAATTCCACAGATCTGTGGATACCGCTGGCTAAATAAATTCCTCATATCCTTTCTAAAATTAAGTCCTTTTATTCTGAGGTTGTGCCCTTTGGTCCTAGATGTTCCACTAGTGGAAACATCCTCTCCATATCCACTCTTTCTGGGCTTTTCATTATTCGGTAGGTTTCAATGAGGTTTTTCCCAAGGTGAAAACATCAAATACTAAAGGGCATATGTTTGAGGTGAGAGGAAGAAGGCTGAAAGGAGATGTGCAGGGCTTTAAAAAAAATATATATTGAGATTGGTAGCTGCCTAGGACACGCTGCCAGGAGTGGTGGCGTATGATAGCGGCATTTAGACTGGTACATGAACAGATATGGTTAGAGGGATGTAGACCAGATGAGATTACTTTAAATTGGCATAATGCTCGACGTAGATATCTTGGGCCAGAGTTCCATAAAAATATTCCTGTGGTATGTGATGGTAATGTATGATTTTTGTGTTTCAGGGATCTGGTGTGCTTTCTTCATCAGTCTTGCATGGAATGGTTTTCAAGCGTGAGACCGAAGGGGATGTTTCCTCTGTGAAAGATGCCAAAATAGCAATATATTCATGTCCTTTTGATTGCATGGTAACAGAGACCAAGGTACTATACTCTAACCAGTTTCTGTTAATAGCATTTCACAAATCTTTTCAAATACATTTAACCATATTCAATGATCTATTCTACATTTTCCTTAATCTCTATTCCCTTTGCCCTGTTTTCACACCTTCACACGTCCCTATCTATCTCCCTCCTCCCTTACATCAGACTGAAGAAGGGACTCGATCCAAAACGTTACCCATTCCTTCACTCCAGGGATGCTGTCTGTCCCGCTGAGTTACACCAGCATTTTGTGTCTAACTGTATTCAAACTAGATTCTGTTGCAGTATTTATTTGAAATATAGTCTGTGGTGTATGGACCTGTTCTGTTACCCTTGAAAGATTGGTGTATTAAGGATTTTGATGCTTAATTAATAGTATGATATCCTGCTGTTGAATTGTGTTTATTCTGACCTGTTTAATAATAGCATAAATACAAGCATGCTGCAAATGAATCCGAGGTCAGTTAATTACAGTTTAAGTATTTTTAGGTGATGGTAAATTGATCTCAAACTTGTATCCTTGCCTCACTGGCAGAAATAAGTTGACTTCAAAATATTACATTTAGCTCTTATTTTCCCTGAATTTTATATTTTGGACAATTGAATATATTTGTTATTATGTTTTAAATCCACTAAGAAGAGCTTCTCCATTTTGAAAGCTATTCCCAAGATTATATTAACACATATGTTCCCCTTTATTCCCTTTCTTTAATTGTCAAGTTGTTGTGGTGCATGAACTGAGCACGTGGTCACCATTACTGCTGCTGCAAATGACTTTAATTCCTCTTGTTTTTGATCAGAGTTTGGTGTTGCATACTTTGTTTAGTTATTTCATAATACTGTAATAACATTTTCCAGGCAACCAGGTGAATTTAAAGCAAGTGTTGGATCTGGGATCTTGATGTGTTAGAAGGAGAATGGATATGAGTGCCAATGAAGATAGGCACAAAATGCTGAAGAAGGGTCTCGACCCGAAAAGTCACAAATTCCTTCTCTCCAGAGATGCTGCCTGCCCCACTCAGTTACTCCACCATTTTGTGTCTACCTTCGATTTAAACCAGCGTCTGCAGTTCTTTTCTACACATGAGTACCAGTGAACCAGGTGCTCAACTATCCTGGTTTCTGAAAAATCAGCTCGTGGATTATCAAAATGCTGGTGTAATTTAGACATTTGCAAAAAAATTACTAGGACATTTGCAAAAAAAATTGTGCAAATTCTTCATAAATCAAACATTCCTGGTTATGCTTAGTGCACCTATAACATTCAATTTGAATTTTGATATTTTTGTGTTTTTAAGGGAACAGTTCTGTTAAAGAATGCAGATGAATTGATGACTTTCAGCAAAGGAGAAGAGGATCTCATGGAGATTCAAGTGAAGGCTATAGCAGATGCTGGTGCTAATGTAATTGTAACTGGAGGAAAAGTGGCAGACATGGCCCTGCATTATGCTAACAAGTACAAGCTGATGGTAGTTAGGTACATTATTTTATACATTCTAGGCCCAGACTTGGCTCGCTTGATTATTATATAATGCCATTGGTCACAAGATTATAATTTCTTACTTTAAAATGCAGTTTGGTTCATTGAATGTTGACATATCTATCTTTAATGTTTATAAGCAATCCCATTTAAAGAACCTGTTAAATTGATATTCATAAGCAGTGGGGTCCAGAAAAGTATGTGCATATTAGATCATAGACAAGGATGTTGTACTTAGCCTTGGCAAGCAATACTCTCAATCACATTTTATGTAGACAGCACGTTATCAAATGAGAGATAGTCATTTGGTTTGGTTACCAAAGGAATGCAGACTATTGTAAAACAATCAAATGGTAAGGATATGCTTTTGGGAGAAAGTTTTAGTTTTTGATAAGGAAAGAAAGCTGGTATCAATTTTCACGGGGAATTGGGGGAATTTGAAGGGACTAAGTATTTATGAATTTTGAGTAACATCTACCTTTTAATTAATTCACAATCTCCATTGGTTACTTTTTGTTTGTAATTTATAGATTATTTTGATATTAATACCCACATTTCTGTTTATGTTTGAACTAATATAGTCTCAAGTACATTTATGATTTCATATACGTTTTTTCTCCCCAGGTTAAACTCTAAATGGGATTTAAGAAGATTGTGCAAAACAATTGGGTCTACAGCACTTCCACGATTGGTGGGTAGCACTATAAATTAAATACCACAGTAGCATTTAATGATGTAGATTTTAAATATAATCTGAATTTTACAGACACCTCCCACTCCAGAAGAAATGGGATACTGCGATAGTGTTTACTTGTCAGAAGTTGGAGACACACAAGTGATAATATTTAAGCATGGTGAGTATTTTTTAATTGAAAATGTGTTGGATATATGAAGATAGAACAAAAGTATGTTGTGATTGACAGCAAGGAGGAAAACATTAGGACTGCAAGATATGGATTATATAGCCAGTTGGGCAGTGAAGTGGCAAATTAAATTCAGGCAAGTGGGACTTGGAAACTGCAACAACACAAAGCCATGCTAAATACGTGGAAAGGTTATTAAATGGTGTGGAGGACCATAAGAACCTTGGTTTCCATGTTGAGAGATCTACAAAGATGAGTAAGATGGGGTTTTTTTTTATCATACACCAAGAGTGGAGATCTTTTGCAGAACCATGTACAATTTAAGATAAACAACTGCTTGAGTTCTGTGCACAATAGTTTTTGCTGCTTTTTGACCACTTAGCAAAGTGAGTATTTATTGCCCATGGTGGTGAGCTACTGCCATTCTCCTGGTGAAGGTACTCCCACAGTACAGTTGGATGGCAAGTTCCAGGAATTGGGCCCATGTCAATGGAAGAATAGCTATACATTTCAAACATGATATGTGACTAGTGTGGAGCCTGTGGGTGATGGTGGTCTGATGTACTTGTTACCTTTGCCTTTGTTTGGCAATAGTGTTTGTGGGTTTGAGAGGTGCTGTTGGAATGACCTATGTAACTGCTGTGCATCTTTTCAATGATGCACACAGCAGCTATAATATTCCACCAATTTTATTTTTTTGGGTGGGTGGGGTGAATTTAAGGGTAGGTGATAATCAAAAGGATGGTTTTCTCTTAGATTGTGTCATTAGCTTGGGAGTTGTTGACACTGACTCATCTAGAAGAGTATTCTATCATAATTCTGAATTGTCCTTGGATTGTCGGGATGAGTAGTATACCTAGCCTCTTACCTGCTCTTGATAGTAGACATTTTCCTTATAAACTTCAGCAAGGCTTTTAATAGATTCCGGTGATTAGACCGCATGGGATCCAGGGAGAACTATCTGGTTGGATACATAATTTGTTTGATGGTAGGAAGCAGAGGGTGATGATGGAAGGTCTGACCTCCAAGGCATCTAGATCATCCATATCAACGATTTGGATGAATACTGTTCTGGATGTACAGGCATGGTTAATAAGTTTGTAGATAACACAAAAATAGGTGGTATCATAGACATAACAAGGGGGTTATCAAAAATTACTGTGGATTCTAGATCAGCTGGTAAGTTGGCTAAAGAATGGTAAATGCCGCTTGATGCTGATATATGTGAGATGTTGAATTTTGGGAAGTCATCCAAGAAGGACACCAAGAAGGACAAACACAATGAACAGTAAGGCTCTGTGGGGTGTTGCTGCACAACAGGGTGATTTAGGAGTACAAGTACATGGTTTCATGAATGTGTTATTGCAGATGGGTAAGGGGATGAAGAAGGTATTGGCATGTTGCCTCAATCAGGGCATTGAGGATAGAAGATGAGATGTTAAGTTGCAGTTGCCCAAGACATTGATGAGGGTGCACTTGTGAGTATTGTGTTCAGTTTTAGTCACCCTACTTTAGGAAAGATGCCATTATGCTGGTAAGAGTGCAGAAAAGATTTAAGAGGACGTTCCCTGGACTAGTCTGGGTTATAACGAGAGGCTAAGACTTGGCGATGGTATGCTGATTTTATAAAGGTATATAAAATGATGGAGGCTGCACAGATTGGGTGAATGAACACGGTTTAAGGGGAGCATATTTCTTGGGAAACAAATATAAATTAAGAGGCGTTTAAACAGACATGTAAATAAGCAAGGAATAAGATGATACCTAATGTGAAAATGGGATTAATGTATATGGGCCGAATGGTCTGCCCTAGGGCCTATTTCCTTTCAGTACAGTTTTGTATAAGACAGGGCATGATGAATGATTGTCAAGGGAAGGAAACGCAATAGCACAGAAGACATTGCAAGGTGAGTCTATAAAAGCCATACAAGTAGAATGTCAGCTTCCTTTGGCAGCCTTGGATCAAAGGTTGTTATATCCTCCTACAGAACGCACATTCATTGATTTGGCCTGTTGTGAAACCATGTGAATCGTGGAGGTTGACGATTACAGAGTAGTAACTAGAACATTCCAGAGTGTATCCCTAAACTCAACTTTGTGGTCAGAATGCCCTAATATAGTCTATACTATTCCATTGGGAAGATCAGTAAAAATGTCCCTTTTTCACCAGTGTTACCTGGAATTGTTGGGTTGACAGGGAGAGCTTGGATTGGCTGGGAATGTTTATCTTTGGAGAATAGGAGATTGAGGGCTGACTAACTTTAAAGTATACAAAATGAAGAGCGGCATGAATAAAGTGAACATTCAGTGTGTTCCCCACATTAGAGGATTCTAAAACTTGATTGCAAAGGGTTACGGTGAGGTGGGATAGATTTGAGAGCGATCTTGGAGAACAACATTTTCACTCGAACAGTAGTCCGTATCTGTGGCAAGCTGCCAGAGGAAGCTACAGAAGCAAATTGCAATTTTCAAGACATTTCGACAGAGATAAGAAAGGTTTAAAGGGATATGGGACACATGTAGGCACAAAGGACTAGCCTGCAATAGACACTGTTTCCATGCCATATAGCTCTGGTATTCTTACTTTATTTTCCCCTAAAGTTTGGGGAATCAAGAACTGATGCTTTGGTTTCAGGTGAGCGAATGATTTAATAGGAACATGAGGGATATCTTTTTCATATAGAGGGTAGTATATATGGAATGAAATGCCAGAGGAAGCGGTTGAGGCACATTTAATAACAATATATATTTGGATAGGGAAGGTTTTGAGGGATATGTGTCCAACATTGGCAATTGGGAGTAGCGTAGGTCAGCAACTTGGTCGACATTGGTGAGTTGGGCTGAAGTGTGTTTCCGTGCTCTGTGACTTTTACAACTGCAGTTGAGTTGTTGGCCACTCGATTCACCCAGAATCTTGATGATGTGTGACTTGGTGATGGTAATGCCATTGGACATTGAGGGTAAGTGGTTAGAATGCCTCGGGTCACTGTCTGGTATTCTTGTGCAAGTGTTGTTTGCCACTTACCAGCATATTTTTTGAAATATTGACATTTTGAAGCCTTATACAAAACAAGAAATCCGATTTTAGTGAAAAATCTCATTTGCAGAAAACATGGACCAATTTATTCCCTCCTGTTAAGAGTATTATTACTTGTGTTTCATTTATTATACCAAACTTAGAATTAAAAACTGACATTTTACAGTTATGATTTGATGTGGTTTTGTGACTGAGAACCTTGACTGCTGGTAATAATCTAGATTAAAGTTGGAATGGTGGCCATATTGTTATCATTTTTGATGAAGGAAACGTTCATTTTTTTAATTTAAACTTCAGGATATAGAATCCTGAAATATTTTGTGTTTGCAGGTTTAGTAATTTAAAAATATTTTGCTGAAGCTCTGCAGTTGATTGTAATGTCTTGAGTTGTATCACATTTAGTCACGAAGCAAGTTACCAGTTAGTTATCATTTGCATCTATTACCTGAAATGGACATGGATGAATCATTCAGATTCAGATTCAATTTTAATTGTCATTGTCAGTGTACAGTACAGAGACAACGAAATGCATTTTTATACTATTACGTGAACCTTAATTGGTGAATTGTATTTTTGCAGAGAAAGAAGATGGTCTAATTTCCACAGTTGTAATCCGTGGTTCAACAGATAATATAATGGATGACATTGAGAGGGCAGTTGATGATGCTGTTAATACCTTTAAAGTTCTCACGAGGGTATGATATGTTCTTATTAATAATCAAAAACATCAACTTCTAATATTCTGTGGATTTCCAGTATAAGGTGTTTTATTTTAAGCATTATTCAAAATCACACTGCTGTATTTTACTGCCAGAGGAAGCGTTAGAAGTGAGTACAATTATAACATTCAAATGATACTTGGATAGGAAAGATTTGGAGGGATATGTGCCAAGTGTGATGACGTTGGTTGGGCAAATTTAGTTGGCGAGAAGTGAATGAGTTGGGTTGAAGGCATGTTTCTGTCCTATATAGCTATATGAATGTTAAAAATTGAAATTTGCAGGACGCTACTATTTCCATTATTTCTATATCCCCATGTCTCGTTAATGTTTTATGCAGGATGTTCAGCTTTTATGACTTAATATGCAGAATTCATTTATGAGTACTGCTTTTAACATAAATCTTTCCTGCAGTAACATATACAGAGCTAAAATTTGGATATGTATTGTATATTGCTTCAACATATTCAAATATATTTTAACAAAATATTTAATTTGCAGGATAATCGCTGTTTGCCAGGTGCAGGAGCTACTGAAATTGAACTGGCTAAACGAATCACTACTTATGGAGAGGTATGGAATGATAACATTTCTTTATTCAATGTTATATTTTCAGTGATAAATGAATAATATAATCTTGATTTATTTTCAGTCATGTCCCGGTCTTGAACAATATGGTATCAAGAAATTTGCAGAAGCTTTTGAAAGTGTTCCACGAGCATTGGCTGAGAATTCTGGTATTCGGGCTAATGAAATAATTTCAAAATTGTATGCAGTGCATCAGGAAGGAAACAAAAATATTGGATTTAATATTGAGGTATTTATTAAGTAATCAGTAATGTGCTTTTTTAAATTGCAGCTAATGGTCTTTAAGTACCCTGGGGGTTCAGTTTTAGGGTTTATCCTGACCAGGAAAGGCTAAAAGAAATGACCAAAAACATTGTCCAAAAAATAATGCCTTTTGATAATTAAAATCTTGCCAAGCTTTTGGTGCAGAAACTTTGCATGAATTTAGTTTATTCTGATTTAGCCAATATTTCAATTGATGGGAATTTGCAACTCAGTTGACCATAATTTGAGGGCAAACAATAGTTTTTGTAATGGATAGATATGTTTGACAGTATGAAAGTTCCCATCATGTGAATGTGTTGTACGCTATCTGGTTATCAACTCAGAAAAATTGTAGATTATTAGAACCTTTAATTCTTGCATTTATAACTTTGTTTGTTCCCCCACCCTCCAATCAGCCAGTTCACAAAGTGCTTTCCTATTTTTAAATCAGTTTCTGAATACCATTTGTTTTCTTGATTTTAGAGTGATAGCTCAGGTCTGAGGGACATGCTGGAGGCTGGAATTCTGGACCCATACTTGGTCAAATACTGGGGAATTAAGCTTGCTACAAATACTGCTGTCACTGTTCTAAGGGTGGACCAGGTAAGTAGGCCAACAAAAAGGACTGACTTATGCAATCATTTGCAACATGAAGATTTGGTTTTACTGCATGAATGTTGGCATCCATTAAAAATACCTGCCCAAAAGTCTAGATACCAGGAATTTGTTTTGAAAGCCTGATCATCTCTGGCAACATCTAATTGGATAAACTAGAATTGTAGCCATAGATGTGCATTGCTACCAGGAGCCATCAATTGTGATTACAATTCTATCCTAAACATTATTATAGCCATTTGCATTTGTTTGCCATCAGAAAATTTGGATCAGAAAATTCGAATGGCATTTTGAGATTTAATTCTGATTGGTATAATTGAAGTGTAGTTATTAGGATAGGCTCCCATTATTGAAATATGGGGTATGTACATGGGAAAGTCTATAGCAATTGAATTAATTTCCCAAATTAAAAATATTAACTTCTATGTTAATATCATTAACCAGTTATTTTATCATTAACCATTGGTGGCAAAAAAAGGTGAAGTATACTATACTGAATGGCAACAATGGTGGGTATTGATCATTAAATACACCAGATGCTGCAAGGACTGATATAGGGAAAAGTTTGGCATGCTAGGATTTATTCCTTGGTGCGTGAGGGGTCATCTTATAGAGATGTATAAAATCATGAGCGTCATAGGTTGCATGCGCTTTTTTTAACCAGGGTTTTGGAATCGAGAACTGGAGGAGAAAGATTTAATAGATACCTGAAGACAACTTTTTCCACGTAGGGCGGTATGCATATAGAATAAGCATATAAAATGCATATTGAACTTTAGACTGTACACTAGCATAATTCCAGGTTAAGTGAAGAATGGGAAACTTTTTAAAAGGACTGCTGGACATGGGCTCTTGGCTAATGCATTAGGATTTATGAATAGTTGGATATTGAAATGTAACTGTATAACAGAAATAACTGTCACTAACTGAGCTATTACATTGTACTTCCAAATTGTTGGACAATTTACTCACCACTACTCTTGATATATTTTTTCAGATAATCATGGCAAAGCAGGCAGGTGGACCCAAACCACCACCCCAGAAGAAGGATTGGGATGATGATGATCAAAATGAGTGAACAATTTCATCAACTTACTGTACTGTCAATTAACTGATAAGTACTAACAGGGCACACTTGATGTTGAGTTTCTTTATTTATACAGTTTTAGTTAAGATTAAAAAAAATTCATTGTGCACAGTTCATTTCTGGTGTTCTGTCTAATAAAGAAATTGAACAACCAAAACATTCCATGTCTTTCTTTGTTCTACTATGGTACTTGTAGGTATTTAACAATAATTAAAGACTTCCTCTGGAATAAGATGCATAGCAGCATTCTGCTTTAATTCTTAAAGTACCTTTGGCCCTAATCCTACCCGGGCATCCACTGGGCTGCCAAATTGCGTTCTGTTAGAACAATGGAGTAAATCAACCAGGAAACAAGAATGGTTTTTGACTATTTTTTGAAACCTATGCTTTTGAAAATGAGTTGTTTAGGGACTGAGCTTAATTTATTTTGTAGTACAAGATGAAGACTGCCATTGGGGTGGTTGTGTTAAATTCAGACAGTGGGGAGGCTCGATTATCCAGTTTTGGCAAAAGCAAACAGACAATGCAGGAATCTTTCTAGGACAAAATACTAATTTTATTCCAGTTGCAATTGCCTGAAACAAAACTTATAATTGTATAAATACATATGAAGCAATTTGCATAATACAAGCATCCCAAATTTTGACTCAGCTGGTGAGTGGGGAAAAGTTATCTGATCAACAGATATAACCATCTTCATTTTTTAAATTGCATCATCTTACATTTAAAGGAGGAGAATAGTTAAACCATCTCCATTAGAATTGATCATCTTGTTTCATGTTAAAATGATTTGAGTACTCCTCGTAGACTGAGTTCAGCGGAACTTATTGCTATCAAAAGTAATCAATTTTATGCCCCAAAGCATCATCAGTATAACCTGAAACGGTAATGTTTCATATAATCTAGGAAAAATACAGGCCATTTTGTTTAGTGATAAAGAAAGATTCATTTTAGAAATTACATTAATCACTTTAGGGGGGGTTTCTCACATCGGCATGTCACAATCAACTTTCCATTTAATAAATGTTGCATAGATCCTGATATTTCCAGAAACTAAAGGTTGCTGTGCGCCAGTTTTCAATGTTACATCCTTTTTAAGTTAGATCCTCTCATAAAACAGCAGGTAGGCCTGTGCATTTAATACTTTTGTCTCTGACGCTTCCTGCACATGGCTATCGCTTACATGGAACCATCTTCCCCTGGGTGCCTCTGCATCGATCCCTAAAGAAAAACAATGTCAATTGGTAAAATATTAATTGCACAATACTACAGTATTTATTGCTGCTGTCCACATTTCCCAGGACCTAACCTTGTGCTCAATTTCTTTCCACACAACATGTTGATAATTTGTCGTATTCTGTTAATTCATCTCAGTAGAGCTAAATGGTAAAATCCCGTATTCTGTTAATTCATCTCAGTAGAGCTAAATGGTAAAATAGTGGCTGGACATGAGAAATAAGTTGAAATAAAGGGTGAATGGAACTATAAGGCCAAGAAGAAATTGAATTCAGAAAGGATTAATTCAAACTGGTTAAAATTTGTACTTACTTGACACTTTCCCTCTAGTCAGCACATATTCTGAAAGGTGGGTGTTGGGAGTTCGTGTCTTGACATATGCTGTATAATGTCCAGATCTCATTGTACCGCTCTGTTCCACAACTCCATATAGACTGTACAATATATTTGTACAGTCTTTAATATTCTGTAATGAAATGGTTAGTTAATTCGGGAGCTCGCGTGCAATGTGTGTTAACATTTGGAATTAATGTTCCCATTCCTAAAATTACCAAATACATTTAATTTTAGCCAGGTCTTTAAAATTAAAATGACAAATGTGTTAGTAATAAGGACTGGCTGCCAATTGGGTTCTGCCATATTGTGCTGTGACATCACACTAACTTTAGAAGGGACAAAGTATATAATTGAAAGTCATCAATTGGGAGCTTGGAAAACTAACAAATGCCTAGTAATTGCATCCAACTTTAAAATTGGCTATCTTTTTTGTCCATGTTGAAATTTAAACCAAATTCTGCCACCCTTCCAAGCAGTTTGTTTTCTCAGACTGGAAACGTCACCCATTCGTTCTCTCCAAAGATGCTGCCTGTCCTGCTGAGTTACTCCAGCATTTTGTGTCTATCTTTGGTTTAATCCAGCATCTTCTGTTTCTTCTCACACAAGTTATTTTGAGGTACTTGAATAGAAATAAATGCACTCATTTTTCTCTTCCTGCAATATTAATCAATACCATTCAATTAAAATTTGAGTATCTGATATAACTCAAAAGTACCAACTGATATTAATATTACTAGTCTTGGCATCAGTTACATTCATGAAAGGAGCAAAATTTGCATCAAGGCTGAAAGGTTCCGATTCAGAATAATCAATCTTATTAACACAGTGGTGTTAACTGATCTGTGGAAAGATGACCCAGTTATACCTGTTCACGTTTTTTTTAAACTTACATTACAGTCCGTTGTACAGAATGGAGCAAGATCAAGAACTTGCGGGAAATTGATATGCTTGTTTATTTTGCGAAGAGCAAATCCCAACTGAAAGAAAAACAATTATTTTGCACATTTTAATTATTAAAAACATACGGGTTTCTTAAGCTAACTATCCGCATACATACTGAATTCCAGTTTTGAGGGAATACATATTCCAGTTTTGAGGGAACTGCAAATCATATGTAGATGTCCTTGCACAAAAAGCGCAGAATATCATGCCTCATTCCAGCCAATGTGACCTGCCCAATCACACCCTGGATGTAGGGTGGGATAGGGTGTTGATATTATTTCACTGATCTTTCCAGTGAATTTTGAGTATTTTACAGAGGCAAGGCTCTGTAAAATGGCAATGTTCTTTTTTTCAATGCTTTGAGATCCCAGCAGTTCACAGATCAGTTCTCAGAAGCATACATGGGCAGATATCACAGCTGCTTGCAAACCAAGAGTTTTGTGCAATGTTCAATGACCCTTCAAATACCCTTTCACTCTAGCAACTAAAGGCAATTTTGGCCCAATGAAGCAATTGCTGAATTTCATTACTGATGAAGGCCTTCGCCCAGATGGGTCTGGAAAATAATCTAATTTTCGTCATGAACCTTTGTTTTTTGGTGGTAGGGTGTTGGTTATGTTGAGAAAGTTTGGTTTGCAAATGGTGAGTGCAAAGTTGATGGGCTCTTGGAGTTCTGCATATGAGTGCACAAACTCAAATGTTGTCTGCATACTGCAGCTTAACTACTTAAATTTGAGTAACCTTGGTTTTGATAGTCATTGCAGGTTGAATTATCTCCCATTAGTTCTGAAGATTTGCATCATTTCTACAGGATGGTTGTTGAAAAAAGATGGAGGGGGATTTCTGTGCGCAGCCAAATTCGAGAATGTTCCACAGTCCCTCCTAATTGATGGAATCCTAGTCTTGCGGGAGATTAAATGTACAGTGGCCGGAACTATTCCCTGCATTTTTCTCAGTGTTGTTACCACAGCCAGGAGATTTCTCTCTGATTATCACAGTTACCCACGTTACTTTTCTTGAAGATGATCACAATTACAGAGTCACTTAAGCTCCCACCATAGGCAATGAGAACTCCAGGAGAAATAAACCAAGACCGTAAAGTGCAGCCAAGCAATATATGTTAAAGTACTTGACTGTTGCAATTTGTATTTTCCATAAACCACTTAACTTACAAATAGAAAGAAAATTCAAACACTGAAACCATAAACAGTCTACAAAAAAGAATAGTTAAATAATAATTACCTGCTCAAACCTTTTCAAATTAAGTGTCAGAATCGGAGGTGACGACGAAACAAGAATTTGTTTCTTGGCATCAGTGTACACGTGCTTGATATCTGTAAAATATGTTCACCAAAAAAAAGATTTTATATGTCTTTTTACAATGAAAGGCAAATTACTTTAGGAATGGTAGACTATTTTACCACACAAATATGCAGAACAGTTTTTAGCTGACATAGTGAACATATTAGAAGCAAAAGACCAAAATGGAGCATCACTATACTAATTATCTCCAATTTGGGTGATGAGTTTGCAAAAACATTGTAAACTATTGGTTTGGCAATAGAAGCACGCAATTTTAACCAACGTTCACTAGAAGTATGCTTTATTTTATGACCCATCCTCGCAAGCACAGAACAAGTTTCCAAATTTTGTGCAGACTTTGGAATCTCTAAGAATATAGGGTAGGCCATATAGGACTAAGATGAGCAAAAACGTTTTCATCCGGAGAGTTGTGAATCTGTGGAATTATCTGCTGCTGAAGGCAGTGGAGGCCAATTCACTGGATGTTTTCAAGAGAGAATTTGATTTAACTCTTTGGGCTAAAGGAATCAAGGGATATGGGGAAAAAACAGGAACTGGTACTGATTTTAGATGATATTGAATGGCGGAGCTAGCTCGAAGGATCGAATGGCCTACTCCTGCACTATTTTTCTATGTTTCTTCCCCAACATCAAGAGGTAGATCGCACTTCATCTTCAAAAAATTTGGCAACTCTGAGCAGTCTACTTTAATTGCAAAATTAACAGTTTCTTCATGAGCTTAAAATCTTATAAATGTTGTTGAATGATATGAAAAGGGTTATGATGAACTTTCTGCTGGCTACAACTGCAACTCATTGTGTTTCAACTGCACCTTTTCCATTTAACACCAGCTGGCTTCAAACAAATATAACCAAATTCTAATTTTAAACACTCGTGTCCCCAAAAATCAGACCCCTGGAATCTCTAGTTTTCAAATAACTGGGGGGGGGAGTGGAGTGGTGTCCGTTATTGCCGATTGTCCACTATAACTGAGTAATGTATTATCATTGCATGTAGTTGAAACAAACAACTCCAGATGCTGATTAATACACAAAAGGACAAAGTGATGGACTAACTCAGCGGGTCAGGTCCCGTCTCTGGAGAACATGGAAAGATGATGTTAGAACCCTTCTTCGGTTACTCCAGCACTGTATGATGTTTCACCTTCTAACTAGGTGCAGATGCTGCTGGTGTGCACCACCGAGCTCCTCCCCATCAGCCTCCCTACTGTCCAGCTGACACAGGCGCAGTCCCCGGCTGTCAGCTCTCACTCAGACCGCCGCCAATGACAAGCCACGCCCGGCCACCTCTCTCACCAGCTGCCACCCAGCATCCCCACACTGGACACCACCTCGCGCACTCCCTTCTCCCCTGCAACCGCCGGCACCCTCCAAGGTGGAGTGTGCCAGCGACTCCGCGGGAGGTGACGGCAGCAACAGCAGGGAAACGGACAAAGTCAAGGAAGAAGCGGCGGCTGGTGGGAGTGGAAGGAGCCTCACAGTGACCGAGGGTGTCTTGTGGCTGCCCGAAGAAAGCACTGTCCCAGGGGCTACAACAACAACTGCATCAACAGACCGTGCGATGGGTGAAGGCGGCCTCGTTGGTGCACCTTGCGAACCGGAGGTGGCGTCGTAAGCCGGGGCTGGGATAGCGAGGGCAGGTCTGTCCGCTCTAACTAAAATCTATTAAAAGGGGTCCGTTAAAGTGAGGGTTTACTATTATTACATTCCAGTGAAGCTCTTTATGGTATTACAGTATTAAAACAAAATATTTTTTTCAGTGTTAAGAGGTGCTAGAAAACATTCATCCTTAAAGATTTTCTACCATTAAGATCCAAGTTCAAGATTGAGCACTCAAGAGCTAATACAATGTACTGCTAACTTTTCTAACATCATACTTTTAAACAAGATGAGATCAAATCCATGATAGATAACTCTTATGAAAGGAACAGTTGAAATTTCAATACTCAGTTATTTTACTACCATTTGCATTGATTTTTGATCCACTTTTATACTGCCTCCGGGTACATTCTTCACAGAGCAGTTTATTGGCTCCAGTGAGATTTTCTATCTGAGTGAACTGCCGTAAACAAGCCTCCAGAGAACATTCCTGTACACTCAGCAACTTTCTGTCTGAAAGTGTGCGAAATGCTTCCTCTGCATCCAAAAAAACCACCTGTTTGTCTTTAATGGAAGCGAGTAGATCATTTGTGGTTTTCGGAAGAGTTCTCGAATTCCAATCGATTTGAAGTTATTTCATCATCATGTTTCATTGAGCTCTCATTCATATTTAGTTCATTCATATTTTTAATAATAGTTTCTTCATCTTCACTGGATGCACTAACTAGGTCCTCAGTCACTCTATGTGACTCAAATGTATCTGAAGAGTCCAAGTCATTGGAGTTGTGGGAATCATTAGAGTGTATTTTTTTGGGCCCAGTTTCATCAGATGTGTCTTCATTGCCAGCATCAACGTTTTCTTGGCTCAATTCTTGACCATCATCTGCCATATTTTCCTTTGTAGCTTTCCCGAGACACTGGTCAGTTAATAAGCTGTCAGTATTATCCAGCTCTGGTGCTGGAGAGACCTCTGCTTCAATGCCATTTGATGCCAAGTCTTCCTTGCTTTCATCAGAGGCATCATTTTTTTCTTTCTGTTCTTCATCCAAAGTAGTAGAGTCCTCCAAAACAAGCGATCTTGTTTGGGACTTCTGCTGCCGTTGTTGGTGCTTAAAAAAAAAAAACATGAAACGTAGGTACATTATTCAATTAACAAAACAGGAAAATAATCTACAAATACCCAAATTGTTTAGGTAATGCTCGTAGTTATCATTAAGGACGTCAGGCCAATGAAAATTTATGTCAATAGGGGGTGCAGCACTAGTGTCAGTAATTTCAGATAGAAAATTAAGTTATTTAAGTATAACATTTAAGTTCATTAGCTTAAGAAGGTATTCCCCGGCAAGATATGAAAGGAACCAATAAATTAAAATATAAACAGAAAATGCTCAATGGGTCAGGAACCTCTGGAGGGAGAAAATGAGTTTCAGATCAATCATGTGTCATCAAAAAAAGTGAGAAAACAAGCTTGTTTTAACTTGCAGAGGTGGAAAGAGCAAAGGCTTGAGGCAAGGTAGAAATTGGAGAATCCTGGTAATACAACTGCTGTTATTCAAGGGATTATGTAAATGGTTAATTTTATGAGGTGACAAGAGTGATTGATGAGCGTAGAACAGCAAATGTTCTCTACGTTAATATAGGCAAGGTCTGTGATAAAGGTCTTCATGGTATGCTGATCCAGAAGATCAATATGCATTAGATCCACGGTAACTCGGTAGTTCAGATTCGGAACTGGCTTGCCCATAGAAGACAGAGGGTAATGGTGGATGGGTGTTTGATTTGAATGAAGGTCCGTGGCCAGTGGTGTCCCACAGGGTTCTGTGCTAGGACCTCTGTTGTTTGTTATTACATACATGCACACGCCTTGGACATACAGTAAATGATGGTGAGAACTTTTTGCAGGCAACTCCAAAATTGGTGGAGTTGCAGGCAGTGAAGAAGGCTGTTAAAGCATACAGTGGGATTTAGATCAGTTACAGATATGGGGTGAGAAATGGCAGCTGGAGTTCAATCTGGGCAGATGTGAGGTGTTGCACTTTGGAAGGTTGAATGCGAGGGGAAAGTATACAGTTAATGGCAAGATGCTTAACAACATTGAAGTACAGAAGGTGTCTCAGATCCAAGTCCATAGCTTTCTGAAAGTGGCAACACAAGTAGACAGAGCGGTAAAGCAGGCATATACTTTGCATGCTGTCTTCAGTTGAGGGATTGTGCCTTCAGACAAAGACTCAGTAGAGATATGAGCAACAAAATGAATTTTGTGAACTTCTTGGACTCAGTGACAAATAGTTGGGTTACAGATGGAGACCCTTTACCTTGGCTTGCTTTTTAGCTTGTTTTTTTGCCTTCTTTTGTTCATATTTGCTTGGGCTAGTTGAAATATCTCCTCTGTCCTTAGAGACAAACTTTCCATTGCACTGACTAAGATTTTCATTTTGATTATCTTCAACCACGTTTCTTCTCCCCTTTCCCTGGGATTTTTTCTTGTCACCCTGCAATACAGCATTGTAATTAAGTGTACTGGATACAGCCACGAGGCCAGATGGAGGTCTGACAAACAAAGATAGCTAGGCTAACATTAGAGAATGAAAGAAGGAACCATCAACTAATATCAAACATTCAGGATGTCAAACATATCAGATTTTATATACAAACTTCTTCCTTGTTCTTCCTTTAGATGCACTCTTAAACTAACCTTACGGCTTGACAGCAGACTGATGGTGTGTTCTGACTGGCAGTGATCTAACTGAGCAGTTTGAGGTGATTGGTGGAGCTAATTGGAACAACACAACCCATTTCCTCTGGGGATGGGGGGGGAATGCCTGACGGAATGTAAACCAGGAATTTTAAACTGCAGGTACCATTCATGGATAATACCAGAAAACTATTCTTCATCGAGTAGTAAACCCTGGGTCCAGGTTAACTGAAGATATCAAATAGAGACCAAGAGTTTTTTTTTTTTAATATTGAGCAAAGGAATGGAACAATATGGATCCAAGAACAATAATTTGTCTTATGATACAACTAAACCATAATTTGAATCAATGACACAACATACTTTAATCACTCCTGTTGTCACAACCGCAGAAGGCATCATGGCCAAGTCGAAAAGTTGTTATGCCCATTTGAATAGGTTCTTAAAAGACCATAGGCCAAAAACAAAGAATCAGGAGTTCAACATAGGTTGGTCAATAACAATCAGAATCACGAGCCTAGATCTATTTTCCCTCCTTAAACTGGAAGCCTTGGTCAGATAAAGTAACTCCCCAGATCCATAGAATAAGATCAACTAAGCATCAAATCAAAGACTAAATGTGGGGCCATTCTCACTCAACCCTCCTCTACATCACCCCCAACTCTTAGTTCCTATCTATGACCATGTAGGGCCATGATAGAAATACCTTTATATTTTACTTTAAAATAAATTTTAACATTAAAGTAATTTTAATATTTAGAATATAAAGCAAGCAATAATGTCTGTTAATAAATAATTCATGGCTCTGACTATTGAAATTCCACAGATTGTCTTGATAATAAAGACACAATATTTTACCTGGTCATCCTGAACAGGAAGTGACAAGTCTAAAAAATATTCCTCCACTAATGTAACCTGCAGAAAATATAACAAACCATTAATATTTTTTGAATAATTTGTTGCTGAATGTCAACATGTTCCTTTCACTGAAATTGTTGCAATGTAATTCCTTGAACAGGGACAGGGACAGGGACTGCTCTTTTAACCCCAATGCAGTGCAATCACGGGGGAAGCCACAGGTGAGCCATCCTTGTTCTTCACCCGACTACACCCATGCTCTCTTAAAGCCAAGATCATTGCAACAAAACCAGCAGCAAAAATCTTATTTATTATTTTTCTCATCTGAAAAAGCAGGATAAATAGTAACATACCAACCACAACCCTGGTTAAAAATGATACTCAAACACTACATTGTATAAATGCTATCGATTGTTGTGAATGTATTTAACCAAATACTTACATTTTGGCACACAAAACAGTTAAAAAAAAACAACATTATGAGAGGCACTGATAGGTTAGATAGTCAGAATATTTTTACCCAGATGGCAAAGTCAAATACTAGAGGATGAAACTTTAAAGCAAGAGGCCATGTTTTAAGGATATGTGCGGGACAAGTTTGTAATTCTTTTATACACGCAGTGCGTGGCGAGTCCCTGGAACGTGCTGCCAGGGGTGGTGCCTGAAGCAGTTATGTTAGTGGCATTTGAAAAGACTTTTGGATAGGCATATAGATATTCAGGGAAGAGAGGATGTGGGTTACATGCGGGTAATTAAGTGATCGCCTTGGCATCATGTTTGGCGAGACATTGTGGACCGAAGGACCTGTTCCTGTGCAGTACTGTTCTATGTTTTATTTAGAATGTGCATATCCTGGAAAGTTTGTCAGCCCCACCATTTAAAATAACTCAAGTTCTAAACATGAAGGAAAGAATTGCAGATGCTGGTTTAAATCGAAGATGGACACAAAATGCTGGGAGTACCTCAGCGGGACAGGCAGCATCTCTGGAGAGAAGGAATGGGTGACGTTTCGGGTGTGAAGAAGGGTCTCGACCCGAAACATCACCCATTCCTTCTCTCCAAAGATACTGCCTGCCCTGCTGAGTTACTCCAGCATTTTGTGTCTACCTTCAAATTCTAAATAGTTCTTTAAAACAAAAAAAACCATCTTGGGTTACAGAAATTGGACTGTAAATAAATAATTAGTTTGTTAAGCACTTGAAGATGTTTTTAAGCCATTTAGCTGAAAAAAGTACCTTAGTCTATATTATACCGTGTATCCAATTATACCGTGTATCTGCCTAACTTTGGTATTCTTAGATAAAATAATTCAACAAAAAGACAAATTTATCCATCACTCTATAATTATTATATGCTTGATGCCGACTGTAACTACTCCTAACTTGTTATTTAGCGTAAACATTTCAGTAGTTTTGCAAGATCTATCACTCAGACTGGAAGATCATCCCTCATCCCAGTTTAAATTCCACTCTCCATTTAACAAAATGACCTTGGTTAGTGCAAGAATAGAACTGTTGCAATTTTCCTAATGAATGCCACTTTTGAGAAAGAAAAAAAGATTCAACTTCCAGTGATCCTTGCTGTGAAGTGGAGGAAAGAAACAAAAACTTTTAGCCAAGTAACAGAGGGCAAATAAAAATTTCAAAGTAAATCCACCAGTGTACTATTGCACACAAAATGAAATGATGTTTACATTCAAACAAGTTTGCACAATACAAGTAAAGGTTATCTAATCTATTCTGTAACGTTTTACCCTTACCATTTTACACTGCTCGCACATGATTGTATTCGTCAATATGCCACCAAAGACCTGGTCAACAAAATTGAACTCTGACGCTTCCTTTTCGTAAACTTGTGTAAGATGGAAAAAGAAAGCCAATTTCATAAGTTTATATGAACAAGCACAAAATTATTATCAGAACTTTAATATTACTAGACTGAGTTTCATTCTTACCTCATGTTCCAAAACAAAAATGTCAGGTTTCTTATAATAATGAAGGTCTGAGGGAGTGAGGGGATGGGGGAGGGGGGGAAAGAAAGGAGATCCCAAAGGGTAACAGGGAGAATGTTGGAACAGCCCAGAGAGCATCCAAGGTTGGGATTGAACCCGGACCACTGATGTTGTGAGGCAGCAACTCTACTAGCTGAGCCACTAATCTGGTCACAACTAAAACTCTGGCTCCTCCACTTCCAAACTCAGGGCATTGATGAGTGGAGCTGCAACATGACAACCACCAACGGGAATACGTCGGGAATTCCTTTGATCTACATAATTCAATACTCCACCAACCAACACGAACACACACTGAGCCACTGGGAAAGTTCACATATGCAAGCTACAAATTACATTACCTTTCATGATTCTCTCACGTTCTTCATCTTCCCCCTTCTCTGAAGAATAATTTAAGGCTTTTACAATGCCAGCACCTATTCGCTGAGATTGAGATAAAGATAGTTTCACAAATTATGTCTCCATATACAATATAAATGACGGTCGTTTTCATTTAATAATCTAGATCGTTAAACTCATATTTTTCCCACTTTAATGCCAACACTATTCCTGTCTATCAACCACCTACCCAAAACAGACAGAAAAATCAAGACATATATTTGCAAAATTGGGAGCTAACCCATCATCTTTGGGATTACTGAAGAAACAACATTGGGAGGAAATCGGAAGGGAATGAGGGGGGGGGGGGGGAACAATAATTACTAATTTCCCATGGGTAACAGGGAAATGTCAAAGACCGAGCCCAGTCTAAAAAAGGTTTATAATTGTTCAGCCCTGATGTTGTGAGCCAACAAAACTACTAGCTGAGCCCTAAATCTAATTTGATTATTGGACACAGTTCTGGTCTCCCCCATTACAGGAAGGGTATGGAGGGCTTGGAGAGGGTGAGGGGTGGTTTGCAACATGAACAACCACCGTTACGTCGGAATACGTCGGGAATTCCTTTGATCTATATAATTCAATACTCCACCAGACAACACGTACACACAATGAGCCACTGGGAAAGTTCACATACGCAAGCTACAAATTACATTACCTTTCATGATTCTCTCACGTTCTTCATCTTCCCCCTTCTCTGAAGAATAATTTAAGGCTTTTACAATGCCAGCACCTATTCGCTGAGATTGAGATAAAGATAGTTTCACAAATTATGTCTCCATAAACAATATAAATGTGGTCGTTTTCATTTAATAAGCTAGAGTGAAAGGCAAGCAATTGCATCCAATGCCCCAATCTCCTGTCTTGCAACCATGTAACCCAAAACAGACATAAAAATCAAGGATTATATATTGCAAAACAGGGAGCTATAAGATCACCTTTGCTCTTACTGATTAGTTACATTCTATAAATGAAATCGAAGGCAATGAACTCCTAAGAATGAACAATAATTACTAATTTCCATGTGGTAACAAAAATGTCAAAGACCGAGACGTCTAAAAATGCAATTATAATTTTTCAGCCCTGCAGGAAGCCAACAAAACTCATGTAACAACCTAAATACTTAATTTGATTATTGGACACAGTGCTGGTCACCCCATTACAGGAAGGGTATGGAGGCTTTGGAGAGGGTGAGGGGTGGTTTACCAGAATGCTGCCTTTGATTCGAGGGTTTCAGGACAAGGAGCGGTTGGATAAACTTGGATTGTTTTTTCTGGAACACCAGAGTATAATAAATTATGAGCGGTATAAATAGAGTATATATTCATAACCTTTTTCCCCCAAGGGTGGAAATGTCCAATACTAGAGGGCATAGTTATCAGGTGAGACGGGGAAGAGTTTAAGAGATGTGAGGGCATTTTATTTTTTAAAACAGAGAGAGCTGTCGGAGCCTGGAACACATATCCCCTCCCCCCCCCACTCCCTTTTTAATGACTGGCCGCCATATTTTCAATAGAAATTTTAATAATGTGCATATTGTTTAGAAATATTTGCTTTTGACAAAATATTTACTTATCTGCATTGTGAATAAAATCATCTATTGTACTGCTCTAAATGTCTTTAATGACATGTCTATTCCACGGCTCAATATTATTTGGCTTAGCGACATATCAGACCCTCTTTAAATGCCTATATATGTATTCAGCTCAGAAATAAAACAAACATGATAAAATTATTCATTCATGTACAAAAAGCTTTTTTTTTTGTCAACATTCCGGGTCTGGCCTACAAGCTAATTTCCATCCATTACCAGACTAGTGAAATCAATGATGGATACATTTCTGAACCATCTCATCATTTGAATCTATGCATTTATTTCTAGACAATATGCACATTATTACAAGTTCTATTGAAAATATGACAGCCACACATCAGTCTTTATTTAGCCTTACTGCAGATTTTGCTTTCTTGAGGTAGTGGAGGCATATAGGACAGTGATATTTAAGATGCTGACAGATAGGCACATGAATGTGCTGGGAATGGGAGGGATATGGATTATGTGCAGGCAGAGGATATCATGCTCAGCACGACATTATGGGCTGAAGGTGCTGTTCCAGTGCTGTACTGTTCTATGAGCTATAGAACTATGTAGTTCATAGAACATATTGTATGTTAATGTTCATATAGGGGTGGCACAGTGATGCAGCAATAGATCCCTGCCTTACAGTGCCAGAGATCTGGATTCACTCCTGACTATGGGTGCTGTCTGTACGAACTTTGTACTTTCTCCCTGTGGTCGAGTGGACAAGGGTCAGATTGATAGGACTTGGAAACTGCGCAACACTTAAGGCCCCAAGTACGTTCTCCTAGTGACCGCTTGATTTTTCACTGGGTGCTCCGGTTTCCTTCCACATTCCACAAACGTGCAGGTTTGTAGGTTAATTGGCTTCTGTAAATTGTCCCTAGTGTGTAGGAAAGAATTATTGTATGGGTGACCGTTGGTCAGCATGGACTTGGTGGACCGAAGGGCCTGCTTCCACACTATCTCCAAACTAAGATTAAAAAACATTCACCCACAACCACATGAGCCTACTTACTTTGATCTCCTCGGTTCGCATTCCATCCAATAAATAATGAAGCAACTCCTGGCTATCCTGCTGTTGGTACCCTCTAAATCGCATAGCCCTGAGGAAAACAAACAATATTTGAAGCGGAACATTGAAAGACACAAATCTGCAATACAGCAATTGTTTAGCCGATATAGATTTCTGTAATAACAAGGAACCACAGATGCTGAGGAAGGAGTATGGTGGATAGAAGGGGAGGGGAAGCGGACAAATAAGTGTGTCCAGGTGGAGCACGGTGGAGAAGGTGGGGGGTTGGGGGGGGGACGGGAGAAAAAAATGAGGTGACGGGGTTTGTAGCACCTAAAATTGCCAAATTCAATGTTCATAGTGTTATGTTGTATGCTACCCAAGCAAAATATGAGGTGCTGTCACCATAGAAGACCCCACTGCACTTTGAAATATCAAAGGAATCCGTTGCTTGATAGAACAAAAGGAAAAGTAAGCCATTTGGTTCCTCAAGCATGTAGTCATTCAAAAAAAAAGGCTGATTTCAACCTCAATGCCATTTTTGTGCCTTATTATTGTCTTTATTGATTCCTTTACTAACCAGAAATCTATTGTTGATTTTGAACACAATCAATGACTGAGCTTCCATGAAACCATCCTCCTTTGTTCTAGATGACTGTAGTTTTAAGATTTTGTATATTTCCAATGTGATCACTTCTCATTCTTCTAAACTCTAAAAAAGCAATTCCCTCATATCCATCGCAGGTATCCATCTAGCAAATCTTTACTATGCTCACTCTGCACAGAGTAGATAGTTCCTCAAGAAAGTGGAGCGATTTTTTGCACGCTATTCCAAGGGTCTCAATTCCCTTATCACTAAACGTTATTCCCTTATCATGTATTTACATACTGTAAATGGCTTGGTTGTAATCATGTATTGTCTTTTTGCTGACTGGCTAGCACGCTACAAAAGCTTTTCACTGTACCTCGGTATACGTGACAATAAACTAAACAGGAAGAACATATACACCTTTAGAAAGGCATCCTTCCACAAGTAATTAAACTGTGTTATAATGATTAGCTTCTGCACCTGCATGTTAGCTCTTGGCGACCTGTGTAAAAGGGGAACCATATCTGTTTGAATATTAGCGTTTCCCAACCTGTCACCATTTAAAAGGGCATTTTTGATTTTTCCACTGAAGTAATAATTTCACTGCTTTTCTACATAGTTTTCCTTCTGCCCTGTTTGCACCTACTCAGTTTGCTTGTTTATATTCCTTTGGAGCTTCTTTGCATCCTCATCACCACTCACATTCGCATTTAGTGTTATCAGTAAACTTAGGACCCACAATACCTCTACTCTGATCAAGAAGGCTCATCAGCGTCTCTTCTTCCTGAGGAGACTGAAGAAGGTCCATCTGTCTCCTCAGATCCTGGTGAACTTCTACCGCTGCACCATCGAGAGCATCCTTACCAACTGCATCACAGTATGGTATGGCAACTGCTCTGTCTCCGACCGGAAGGCACTGCAGAGGGTGGTGAAAATTGCCCAACGCATCACCGGTTCCACGCTCCCCTCCATTGAGTCTGTCCAAAGCAAGCGCTGTCTGCGGAGGGCGCTCAGCATCGCCAAGGACTGCTCTCACCCCAACCATGGACTGTTTACCCTCCTACCATCCGGGAGGCGCTACAGGTCTCTCCGTTGCCGAACCAGCAGGTCGAGGAACAGCTTCTTTCCGGCGGCTGTCACTCTACTAAACAACGTACCTCGGTGACTGCCAATCACCCCCCTATTTTTATTTTTATTCAAATCGTTTGCTATGTCGCTCTTCAAGGGAGATGCTAAATGCATTTCGTTGTCTCTGTACTGTACACTGACAATGACAATTAAAATTGAATCTGATCTGAATCTGAATCTGAGAAACGGTCTCCCTAGCTAAATTGTTGATAGACCTAGTGAATAGTTGGGGCTCAAACACAAAATCTTGCAGTACCCCTAAGTGGTGACACCTTAACAACCCAGGAAGAACCTGCTGATGTATTATTATTTTCTATTGGCTTAAAAAACGGTGCTGGAATAACTTAGTGGGTCAGGCAGCATCTCTGGAGGGCATGGATAGGCAATGTTTCGGGTTGGAATCCTTCAGAGTGAAAAATATCTCCATATCTGACACCCTTTTGTCTCCTTTGCATCTCTAGCCTTAGTTCACAAATCTGCCACTCGCCCCCCTCTTCCACCCCCCCACCCCAGCTGTATCAACCAATCACTTACCTGGCTTTAACCCACCACAGCCTCTTTTCTAGCGTTCTCACCTACTACCTCAATCAATCTGAAGAAGGGTCCCAACTCGAAGCATTGTCTGTCCATCCCCCCCCCCCACACATCCTGCCTGACCTGCTGAGTTACTCCAGTACTTTGTGTTTACTCAACTCCCATTCTATATCCCATCTTCCAAGCCAAGATCCTGTCTAACTGCAGAACAGATGTCATACCTTGTAAACAGCACCACCTCACATTCTTCCACTATTTGCCTGACCTTCCCATTTTACAAACAACCTGCAACATTTACACCCTAGCTTTGGCACCCCAGCTATGTTTCTGCAAGGTAAGTTTCTGTGACCATTTATGAATATATGCTGTTAGTTTATAAACCTTGTTGCAGATACAGTCTACATTTAGATAGTGCTTTTAAATTTGGCCTTTTAATAATTTTCTATATTTTGTTGCTATTTGCTCATTTCCTTGTTTGCACTATATATTTAGTTTGCTTACTTCATTGCAAACTAGCATTTTTAGCTTTATTCTCCCCCCCACCACCCCAAACTCTCTTCTTGGTGATCCATCATCCTACCAAGCGAATTAAAAGTTTCTCCAAGAGCACTAGCAAACTTCTGAGGTTATTGGTCAATTTGACTGACGCAGGTCTCACCCAGAAATGACCCTAAAGTCCCAGAAATCCAAATCCCTCACTGCTGTATAACCTCTCCACTCATACATTCATAGAATCATACAGCATCGAAACAGGCCCTTCGCGCTGACCAGCGATCCCTGCACATTATTACTATACAATAAACTCTCTTGAATCTTGAATCACACGCTGAGACAATCTTTTACATTTATACCAAGCCAATTGACCAATAAACCTGTACGTCTTTGGAGTGTGGGAGGAAACCGAAGATCTGAGAAAACCCACGCAGGTCATGGGGAGAACGTACAAACTCTGTATAGACAGCACCAGTAGTCAGGATCGAACCCGGGTCTCCGGCACTGACAACTCCGGCAACTCTACCACTGCGCCACCGTGCCATCCCGTGACTAATTAAGGACATTCATTTGTTCTATTCTCCTATTTCTGTATGTTGACAAATGGCATGAGATTAATTCAGAGATTACTTTTTCCTTTAAGGTACTGCTTTCATGTTATTGGTAACAATACAGCCAACAATTTCTGTTTTTCCCACTCTCCCATTTCAGGTTGTTCTGCAGTTTTTCCAGCAACATTCAACTATCCATGTTCTCCAGAGATGCTGCCTGACTCGCTGAGTAACTTGAGTCTTTTTTTGTAAAGCAGCATTGCAGTTCTTTATCTCTTCACATTTCATTGATGTTTATAGGATCACAATTCCATAGTTATTGCACCCCAAAGTTTCGATTAAGTGAGGGTTTACTGTTCTCATTTGTATCATTTTGTTATAAAAGTGATAGACAAAATATTAATTGAACACTATGATTGTGAGGAATTGTAACCTTCATGGGCAATCTAAGCAATTTTGTTCACCTGTGAATCAACAAAATTTATTGCAAGTTTTGATGCCCTTTTAAATCAATGAAGATCGATGAATTAATTTAAATATTACTAAAACTATTATTCATAATTATGTTTTGAGAGCTCATATACAACAGAATGATTTACAACAAACAGGCTTCAACCCTTCAAAATAGGGGGGTTGCACGTAAGGTCACTGGGTCAAAGGGCTTGACGCACGGAGCCGTTCAATCCATCTGGAGGACATCCGTAACTTCCGGTGTATGTTATTAATGCAAGAAACGCGTACTTTCCTACCTGTTAAAAACCGCCAAAATGTTGAATTTCTGCGCTGAAAAAAATTGTGGAAGTTGGGGTAAGTGTGAGAGACATGTACCCAACTTTAGAATTCCAAAAGTGAAGCGAAATGAAGGTAAAGATAAGCGAGAGCTGAAGGAAGAACTGCAGCTAAAGTGCTTGGCGAACATATCGGAATTGAAAATATTGGGAATTATCGCATTTGCTCACTGCATTTCATCAACAGTAGGACATTATTTGTGTTTTTTCTTGATTCCTTTGGTATCTAAAAAGTCTCAGAAGTGATAAATCTGGCTGTAAATTTTTCTTCAGATGCGTTTTCATTTTGTATGTAAAAACCCACTTGAGAACCATGGGCAATTAAAAAAATTTAGCCAGATTTATCACTTCTGAAACTCTTTAGATGCCAAAGGAATCAAGAAAAAACACAAATAATGCCTTAGTTGATTAAATGCAGTGAGCAAACGGCCAATGTTCGCTAAGCACTCGGGCTGTTGTTGTCCCTTCAGCTCTCGCTTCTATCTACCGTAATTTCTCATCATTTTTGGAATTCTGAAGTAGGCTAAATGTCTCACACGCTTATCCCGATTTCCATAATTATTTACAGCGCAAAAATTGACAATTTCAGCGGGTTTTAACGGGCCCGCTACACTGGAAACAATGGTAAGTGCCTACCTGCAGTTCATCGCGTGTACTCCATTTGGAGTAGCGTAGCAACAGTACGGGTCATGGGTCGTGACCCGACTGCCGTGAAACCTCCCTATAGTAACAATAGCAAATACTTACTTTTTACAGACTTGAGTGAAGAGATCTTTTGGAGTGACAACACTCTTTTTGGTATCTTGAATTTCAAGAAGAAATTGATGCATTGCTGACGAGAGTGGGCCTAGTTGATCAGTATGAATTTCGAGATGTCCCTGATAATTTAAAATCAAAACACACACTTTTAAAAACAAAGCTAAAATTACATCCTCAATAATTTACGAAGATGTTGCCAGGACTCAAGGGATTGAGCTATAGGGTGAGTTGAGTAGGCTAGGACGCTATTCCTTGGAGCGCAGGAAGATGAGGGGTGATCTTATAAAGGTGCACAAAATCAGGAGAGGAATAAATTGGGTAAACACAGAGTCTCTTGTCCAGAGTAGGGGAAATCGAGAACCAGGGGTTTAAAGTGCGGGGGGAAAGATTTCATAGGAACCTGACCCTTCAACCAGGTTCTTGAACCACTACCTCAGCACCAAACCACTATAGGCTTCACTACTATGGCTGTTCTGTGCTGTTATGGCCTAGTTTACTTTTGAATCATTTACAATTTATTGTATATTCATTGTCGTTGTTGCTCTAATAAGCCTGCAAAACTGCAGGTGAGTAATAAGCTCATTGATCTGTTTCGTATGACAAATTCAACACTTGACTCGTCAAAGATTCACAAAAATTAGGACTGGGAATATTCAAGTAAAATCCAAAGATAGACAATCTCTATTTTGTTTAAAACAAATGGCATATCTATAATGGGATATTTGCAAATTAATGGAAGCATTCCAAGCAATACCCACCAAGTTTGAAGAATCAGGAGTTATAATTGTCACAGTATTTCCATTCGTTTTTATTCCCTGAATCGTCTCTTTTAGCACATATGTCTGTGACAAGATCTAGGATTTTTAAAGAAAAACAAGTTTGTCAGTTTCAACGTTAAAAGTTACTACAAAGTATTCCTTACAAACAATGCGACAGCATTATTAAAGTACAAGCTGCAGCAAAAAGGAAAATTAAAATATACTCTGGTTTTCGAGTAAATGTCATAAAGGCTTGAGAACAGTGTCAAGTCTTCCTATCACTTTATTAAATCAGGTTAAACGAGTTGCTAGAGATTCTAGTGGTAATTATATCCTGTTTAATGATTTAGCTAGTTACAATGTTTCATTTATTTTGGGATCTGGGAATCACCAGCAAGCCCATTCTGAATTGCCCCCGAGAAAGTGCCAATTAGCCTGTTCTGGTGAAGGTACTACCACTGCTGTTCGACATGGAGTTCCAGGATTTAGCTGCAATCTATTTCCTAATTAATGAAAATTTGGAGGAATGTGTCCCATCTGCATGCTACCTTGTCCTTCTTGGTTATAAAGGTCAAGTGTTTGGGAACTGAGTAAGCCATGCAAGCACAATACATGTTGTGGATGCTATACACTGCAGCCAGTGTACCAGTGAGGAAAGGAATGCACATTTTAAGCTGGTGGAGTGAGTGCAAATTAAGTAGTTTGCCTTCTCATGGATGGCATCAAGCTGCGACTCTGCACGCCCAAGCAAGTGGAGAGCATGGCACTACGTTCCGGATTTGTGCCTTGTCGATGGTGAAAAGGCATACGAATGCCAGGCAACGAGTCATTTGTGTCTTCTGATCTGCTTCTGCAGTCATATGTGGCCAATCCAGTATATTGATGGTTGGAGAGTCACCAATGACAATGCCATCGAATATCAAAGATAGATGGCACTTTTGTGGAGTGATTGTTTCTTACTTGCCACTTATTAACCCATGTCCAAATGTTATCCAAATCTTACTGCATTCAGGTATGAGCTGCTTCATTCATTGAGTTAGTTAGCTTCTGAGTTTTCCCAACCAACAAAATATGGACTAGGTAACCAACAGAAACCATGGTCAGTATTTCATGTTAATCACCTGTAGAACTGCATTGAAAAAACATGTATTCCCAAGATTGCTGAGTCCTTTTACTGACGGTTGTTGGTTGCTCTGTCGAGAAGTCTTCTCTATCTCAATTGCTGTTGCATTGTCTTCCTTTCCCTTATCCTGATCTTTTTCATGTGATGGTGGAAGTACAGCTGTAACTAGAAATATGGAGCAATTTAAACTCAATATATTTGTGCTAATCACATTAACCTTTCTCATCAACAACTTCTCTCAATCCAATGACAAAACTCAATTCAGCAACATTGCACCAACACAGACTGAGGCAACACATGCATTTAATTGCTTTCCCAGATAAGTAATCAATTGCCTTCTTGCAGTCCTTAATTCAGTGGGAAGATTCTCGAAATCAGGTTTTAATCCTGGAGAGTGCAACTTTCAGCTTGCCCAAAATACAGCGTGTTACATCGGGTATAGCATTACTAATTGCATATTTATGAAATAATGATGTACAGGTGCACAACCTTTTATCCGACGATCCAAATAACGAAAACCTCCGAATAGCGACATTTTTTCGGTCCTTGAAGAAAGGTCCTTGAAAACGTTCACCGAGGGCGGCCCGCAGAGGTGACAGCGGAACCTCCGGTCGGTCCTCGAAGAAAGGGGAACTAAATCCCCATTCATAAAAGAGGTGAGGGTATATTGCGCGGGAGGGTTAATAATTAACAATATGCTGCTACCTGCCCGCTGAGTTAAAAAGTTCCCACGGTAGACACGATACACAGTGTATCGTGAGTCTTGCGTGGGAACTTTTTAACTCAGCGTGCAGGCAACAGCAGATTGTCGCTCCCTTCAGTTTCACCCCACCTACACCCCTCTGCTTCCCGGCCATGTGTGTGACCCCTTCCCTCCCCTCTCCAGCTCCCCGCTCATTGCACCGGCGCGGGGGCTTTGCACTGTCTTCACGTCGGCGATTCTAGCAGCGCAGTGCAGTCACCGGAGACGTCAGGACCAACGGGACACCGACCCCCAGGCCCACCGCAAGCATGGAGATCCCAGAGACCCACAGCCAGCAGCAGCCCAGCCCCGTTCCAACTCCAGAGGAAAACTGCAAACTGGCCGGAGACGTCAGGACCACCAGAAGCCGCTCCCCGATGGGCCGCTACGGCGACAAGTGGCAGTTCGCCCACAGCCCGAGCTGCGCCCTCTCATCGGGACACCGACCCCCAGGCCCACTGCAAGCACGGAGATCCCAGATCAGCAACTCCAGCCCAGCCCCGTTCCAACTTCAGAGGAACACGCAGTGTATGGGCAGAAGCTGATAGTGTGGAAGGTACTTCTTGTTCTTGGGGTCGCGCAGCTCGGGCTGTGGGCGAACTGCCACTTGTCGCCGTAGCGGCCCATCGGGGAGCGGATTCCTCTGGAGTTGGAGGGGGAGGAGGGTATTGTGCTGTTTGATCGCCCCCTACTATCCCAGGGACAGGGAGACAGGACGTTCACCGAGGGCGGCCCGCAGAGGTGACAGCGGAACCTCGGGTCGGTCCTCGAAGAAAGGGGAACTAAATCCCCATTCATAAAAGAGAAGGTGAGAGTATATTGCGCGGGGGGTTAATAATTGACAATCTGCTGCTACCTGCCCGCTGAGTTAAAAAGTTCCCACGGTAGACACGATACACAGTGTATCGTGAGTCTTGCGTGGGAACTTTTAAACTCAGCGTGCAGGCAGCAGCAGATTGTCGCTCCCTTCAGTTTCACCCACCTACACCCCTCTGCTTCCCGGCCATGTGTGTGACCCCTTCCCTCCCCTCTCCAGCTCCCCGCTCATTGCACCGGCGTGGGGGCTTTGTACTGTCTTCACAACGGCGATGGCTGCAGGTTCAGTGCAGTCACCAGAGACGTCAGGACCAATTGGACGTCGACCACCAGGCCCACCGCAAGCACAGAGATCCCAGAGACCCACAGCCAGCAGCAGCCCAGCCCCGCTCCAACTTCTTCTGCCGGGATCAAGGCGCAAACACGCGACCTTGCAGATATGAGCCGAGCACTCTACCACTGAGCCAGCCATTAAAATCTACGCAAAAAAATTTCCATTCTGAAGACCGACAAATTCTGAATTATGAAAGGTGTCTGGTCCCAAGGCTTTCGGATAAAAGGTTGTGCACCTGTATTTCAATTAACAATGTTACAACATTTTGAGATTTAAAAAATCAAGTCTGTAATTTATCCCATCAGATAAAGCATACAAAAAAGTTTAATTTGACACCTAATTCACTTTCATATCTTCAGTATTAAAAAGGTTATGGCCATTTTCATACTCGGAAATTAGCATCTTGTTCCCTATTGCTTTTTCATTGACTTAACACAGCTGTGATCAAGAACAGTCAAAAGCCCATAACTTTCTTAAAAATTAAGAGAACTGAAAAAAAATTTCAGTTATTATAGATTGAAGCATTCTGAAACAAATATGAAACAATCTTACTTAGATGACTTGAAATTAAAGCATATAATTAGTTAGTTACCTAATTGTAGCTAATTACAAAATTCAATTACTAGATCTAAACATCTACCCATTTCTTAAGAATAGATTAACATTTTTAAATTGCCTAAGTGTCCAAATAACATTCACACAATAATTCACAATATAACATAATTTTTAAATCTCATTGTCATGGGTTTATAGGCCAAATGGAAGGAGTTTAATGTCTAGTACCTGTAAATTAATGGCAATTTAAATCAGGGTTTTTCTGGAATGCGACCATTTGGAACGTTGCGGTTGCGGTGATTTAGTCCCCCATATCTGCAGCAAAACACTGCTGGTTCGTAAGGGAAAAAAATCACCGTTTCGCAACTTAAAATGTGAATTAGATGCATCTTAAGAAACACTTTTATACATATAAATAAACTTTCTTTTACCTGTCCCCTACTTAAAATCCGTCCCCGTTGTCAGCATTGACGGCTTCAGAAGCTGATTTTAAAATCACTCCAACGATTAATTGTTTAAAAAAAATTTTTAAACGCACAGAACGGCCGTCGGAACGATTCTTTAGCAAACGCTTGAACTCCAACAAAATATAATCCAGGACCAGGTCAGAGAAAACCGCATTTTAACCCCCCTCGCACCCCCCCCCAAAATCGTGCACACGGCTAGTGGCAGAATTGCAGCGCCGCTGAAGGTAAGTATTGTAACATACCTACTTCTGGATAACTCACCTTCTTTAGACGATTTATCAGCAATCATTTTTTGGACTGATTTTACAAATTGTCCTAACTGATCTTTGTCTTCATAATAAACATAATTATCACACAAGTAGCACCTGCATTAAAGTAACTAAGAATTAATTAAATCAAGCGCAAGACAATGCGAACATTTAACCGCACATTTAACCATTCTTTCTAATCCTTCTCACTTTTTATATTTACAACTTCATTTAATTGTACATTTTCTCGTAGTACATTTTTAAACAGCTGTCGTCACCCTTTCTCAGTAGCTTACACCAATTATCCAACTTCCCCTTCCCCACATTTATTTAATCAAGAGACAAAGTTATCACATAATTTTTTTTTCCAAAATCCCTCTACGGCCGTTTTCTGCTGTGTAGAAAAAGGCCCTTCAGCCTACCTCGCCTGTGACAACCATCATGCCTATCTATACAAATCCCTCCTACCTGCATTATTCCAATTCCTCTATGCCTTGGTCAGGTATCCATCCTTCTTAATTGTTCTAACTGTACCTGCCGCCACCATTTCCTGTGGCAGCGCATTCTATACACCAACCATTCTTTATGTGAAAATAATACCCCTCATATCCCCTTTAAACTTTCTCCCTCTCACATTAAACCCAAGCCCTTTTAGATACCCCTACCCTGAAAACCAAACAATAGGCAGCTACCTATGTACCTTAATTTGATATACCTTTTAGAGACTTGGAGCCTTATGGCATCGAAACAGGCCGATCGGCCCAACATGCGCGTGCTGGCCAAGATGCCCCATCTAAGCTCGTCCCATTTGCCTGCGTTTGGTCCATATCCTTCCAAACCTTTACTATCCATGTACCCTTCCAAGTATCTTATAAATGCTGTTATAGCACCTGCCTGAACTACCTCCTCTGGCACTCATCTTTACTCCAAAGAAAAAGGACCTAGCCAATCAAATTTATGCTTATAACTCAAGCACTCCAACCCAGGCAAAACACTTGAGAATTTTCTGCACCATCTTCTGCTTAATTACAACCCTCTTCAAGATTATTCGGTGATACTGTAAAATTTGTGCTGTAAATACTGTAAATGCCTTGTGGCTTTTAGTTACGCTGGCTGGTAGAAAATTATTTTGTAACGGAAAATTCGGAATCTCAAACATACGTCGGTGGATCCGCCCTCCAACACACTGTTCCACGCATTCATTAACCAATAAGAATTCAGAGACTTTAAAAAAAAAAAACTAAAAAATATCAAAAATGTTTGCAATGTATTTGATTGATCCGCTATTCGATTGATATATCCCTGTAATTGCTTAATCGAGATCCAAGATTCAGGAGAGTTTATTGTCATGTGTCCCAGATAGGACAATGAAATTCTTGCTTTGCTTCAGCACAACAGAATATAGTAGGCATGAATATAGAACAGATCAGTGGGTCCATATACCATTATATAAATATATTTATCCAAAATAGTGGTCAATAATATATTTGTGGGCCACTTTGCAAGCACTATCCGATGCGAGATGTTGAACCTACCATGCACTCCAGTTCTCCAAACAAAGAGCCAAAGAATGTCCATCCGAATGTGGCTCTTTATAATGTTGAAGAGCATGTTGTCCTTCCGAATTCCTCCCACAACCCTGAAAAATACAAAGCCATGGCATAAATAACGGGCGGCGAAGTGGTATAGTTGCTACCTTACAGAGCTTGCAGCACCAAAGACCAGGGTTTGAACCCGACTATAGGAGTTTGTATGTTGTCCCCGTGACTGCGTGGGTTTTCTCCGAGATCTTCGATTTCCTCCCACACTCCAAAGACATACAGGTTTGTAGGTTAATTGGCTTGGTATAAAAGTGTAAATCAGTCCTAGTGTGTGTAGGATAGTGTTAATGTGCTGGGATGGCTGGTCGGTGTGGACACGGTGGGCTGAAGGGCCTGTTTCTGCGCTGTATCTCTGAACTAAACTAATTATGCAATGCTGAAGAAATATTTATATTATATGAAATAGCCATCAAAAGTCTGGAGTTGGTGGTGCTGGATCCCATGAAGAGGTTGATAAGCCTTTGGTTAGGCCATATGTGAAGTATTGTGTGCAGTTCTGCTCACCCCATCACACGATTAATGTGAATGAAGACATGGGAAAGTGCAGAAGAAGTTCACCAGGATATTAGGAAAAACTAACTGCTGGAAGAACTCAACCCTCTGAGTTCCTCCAATAGTTTTTGTTTTGTGCTCCAGATTCCAGCAGCTGAAGTCTCTTATGCCTTCATCAGGATGGTGCCTGAATAAGAGAACATTAGCAAGGAGCGGTCAGACAAGCCTGGATGGGTTTTATCTGGAGTGTCAGAGGCTGAGAAGCAACATGATAGAAATATGTAGAGAGGCACATGGACAAGCAGGAAATAGAGGGGTAGAGACCATGTGCAGGCAGGTGGGATTTGTTAAATATGGCATCATGGTTGGCACAGGTTTCACAGGCTGAATGGCTTATTTCTGTCCAAAACCATCTTCTTAACTTCTTAAATCCTTTGCTCCTTTTGGTAGTATAGGCCATTGACAAATGTCCTCCACCTCACTTGGTTGTTGGCAGATCTCCCCAGTTGAGCCCACTCTAAGATATTTCTGTCTGGACACCTCTTCTCCAGCTGTTCCTGGGGCAACCTCTTTTCCTTTTTCCTTGGGGGTTCCATTTCAGGGCTTTCCGGGTGATGTTTGTGGCAGATTTCCTGAGGGTGGGTCCCCAATCCAACTCCATTTTCTCCTTCACATTTGTAAGTCAATGGGCTCCTGTCTTGTTCTTTTCCACAGGTCCACATTGCTTATGTCTCTCCACCAGATGTTAAGTATTCTCCTAAGGCAGGTGTTAATAAATGTTTGCAGCCTGTTTATAGTGTGTTTTGTTGTTTTCCATGTCTCTGATCCATACAGCATCACCTGTTTCATATTTGAATTAAATATGCGTATTTTGGTGGTGATTGAGATGAGTTTTGAGCTCCAGATCTTCCTGAGCATGTTAAACACCACCCTAGCCTTATTGATTCTACTTTTTATGTCTGCCTCTGCCCCTCCGGTGATGTCCACAACACTGCCTAGGTTTGCGAATGTTTCTACCTCCTCTAGAGCAGTGCTGTGCTGTCCGAAACCAGGTTCCATGTTTAAACTTACGTATTTTGGTTTATATGTACCTGGACATACAATATTGGATTCTGTTCCATTCTGTTAGTAGTTTGTTTGTTTGTTTATTTGTTTTTTTGCACAAAGTCCGCAAGCATTTCCACTTTTCATTTCATTGCACATCTCGTATGTGTATGTGACGAATAAACTTGACGACTTGACAGGTGATGAAAACAATCAAAGAGGATCACTTTCTGATATTAACAGACCATTAGGGGTCCAGGGACAATTTTTTATACAAAATCTTTTTCTGCAGATCGCAGATATGTTCGATACAGGAAAGAAATAAGGCAGGTAAAGATATACTGGTCGCAGCAAAGCAATAAAGGGTTAGGAATGAGCAAAATCTGACCAATATGGATCATCTGTCCAACAACCATAGTCAATGGGACAAGGAGTCAGAATGTAGAAACAAAAGACTGCAGATGTTGGTTTACCAAGGAAAGGCACAAAATGCTGGAATAAATCAGCGGATCAGGCAGCGTCCCTGGAGAACATGGATAGGTGACGTTTCGGGTCGGGACCCTTCTTCAGAATGATTGTAGGGGTGGGAAGAAAGTATGGTGGAAGAGTGGAGGGGCAGGATAGAGCTTGACAGGGCATAGGTGAACACAGGCGTGGAGCGCGGGGTTATTAGACAGATATTTGGTCAGAACACACACACACACACACACACACACACACACACACACACACGCACACACACACACACACACACACACACACACACACACACACACACACACACACAGATGACACACACACACACACACACACACACACACACACACAGTGCGAGTCAAAAAGATTAGAGAATTGTGAAGCTAGAAGATTGACAAGGTGCAAATTGTGTAGGAATGTAGATGGAAGGGGACAGGAGAGACAGGTGCAAGGGCAGCCAGGGCTCAGGAGGACGGTTGTTTATGGGGGGGGGGGGGGGGGAGAGGAGAGGGGATGCTTTGTAGAGGTTAAAGTTGTAGCTTTCAATGTTCATATCGATGGGTTGTAAACTATCCAAGCGGTAGATGAGGTGCTGTTCTTCCAGTTTGAGTGTGACCTCACTCTGGCAATGGAGAACGCACAGAACAGAAAGGTCAGTAAGAGATCAGGAAGGGGAGTTACAATGGTTCGCATCCGTGAGATCTAGAAGGCCTTGGAGGACCGGGCACAACTGTTAGGCGAAACGAACGCTGTTTACCCTTTTTTCACTGATGTACAAGAAGCCACATTGTGAACATCGGATGCAGATGAGGTTGGTGGAGGAGCACGTGAACCTCTTTCCCACATGGAAGAACTGTTAGGCTCCCGGGATGGAGGGAAGGGAGAAGGTTGCAGCAGATGGCCGAATAAAGGGGTGGTTTATGTGGAAAGGTATGAGTGAACCAAGGAGTTGTGGAGTAAGTGGTTTCTGTGGAAGGCAGAAAATGGTGGAGATGTGGTGGATGGTGGGATCAGGTTGGAGGAGCTGGAGATATCAGAGGATGGTGTGTTGGATGCGGAGACTGGTGGAAAGAAAGGTGAGGACGAGCGAAACTGTATCTTTGTTGCATCTGGGGGGAGGGGTGAGCGAGAGCAGAGCTACGGGGCACAGAGGAGATGAGCGTAAGGGATCCATCTATAACAGAAGAGGGAAAGATAGACACAAAATGCAGGAGTAACTCAGCAGGACAGGCAGCATCTCTGGATAGAAGGAATGGGTGATTTTTCAGGTCGAGACCTTTCTGCAGACTGACACTCCTCACATCGAGACCCTCCTCCAACCTCATCTACTGTAACAGCTGTTCCAGGTGTAGACTCCTATGTTTCGGCGAGACCAAGCACAGGCTCGACGATCATTTCGCTGAACACCTCTGCTCAGTCCGCCTAAACATATCTGATCTCCCAGTTGTTAAACACTTTAACTCCCCCTCTCATTCCCATACTGACCGTTCTGGCCTGGGCCTCCTCCACTGTCAGAGTGAGGCCCAGTGCAAATTAGAGGAACAGTACCTCATATTTCGCTTGGGCAGCTTACACCCCAGCGGTATGAATATTTTCAATAACTTCAAATAATCATTGCTTTGCCTCTCTCTCCATTCCTCACTCTTCCTAGTTCTCTGACCAGTCTGACTGGCCCCGTGATTAACTTTTATCTCTATGCTTCGTTGATATCTTCTCCTAGCTAACAACCATACCACATTTTTCTTGATCTACCTCTCATTTGATGTCTCGTTTTCACACCTTACCCTTCCCTATCTTTGTATCTCCCTCTCCCCTGACAGCCTGAAAAAGGGTCTCGACCTGACACGTCATCCATTCCTTCTATCCAGAGATGCTACCTGTCCCGCTGAGTTACTCCAGCATTTTGTGTCTATCTTCGGTGTAAAACAGCGTCAGCAGTTCCTTCCTACACAGAAGAGGTGAAACCATGTTAAGGGCCTGTCCCACTTGGATGACCTAATTCACGTGTTTAGAAGACCCTAGCCGAGTTGAAAAAAATGTCACGGTCGTGTTGACTCGCCGAAGTAAAAGACCTCCAATGACCTCCTACAACTATATCTACGACCTCAGTCTTCCACACCTAAGACCAACTACGATTAGCTACAAGTGGAAAATGATCACTTGATAAAATGATTTCATTTTTGCTTTTTTTTTTTCTCGGGCCAGTTACTGACCTACACCTACCTACGACTACCATCACGACCTACTACGACCTGCTTACGACCTACCCATGAGTAAAAAGTATTGATTTTTTCCATGCTGACCTTTTTTTTACTGGTGGACATTTTTTTTCAGGCTGAAAAAAACGCCGCGGCCTACTTGATGTCACGAGTACCTATGACTAGAATCACGACCTGCTACGACCTCGTGGCGACCATGCTGTGAGTATGAGTCAAGGGCAAACTCGGCAGAGGTCGTGAATTAGGTCGTGAAAGTGGGACAGGGGCCTTAGCTCAAGAAAGAAGACATCTTGAATGTCCTTGAATGGAAAGCCTCATCTTGGAATTGAATGAATTAACAAATGAACCAATACTGTACGTAAAGAAAAAAATGTAGTTTCAGAAACCACCAATCGCAATAAACAGTGGACTGACATTGGACTAGAAAAGTATGGCTGCAAATTTAGTGATCTGATCCAACATGCATTCACTGAATGGTGGGGAAGCTAAATTTGCTAAATTGCCACTTTGACATTGCAATCTAACCAGTTATTGGCGAAGAGGCCAAGAGATTATTAATGAGAACATACAACCCTGCTTTTCAGTCCATCTTTGTCTGTTAAATCGCTTGCCAATCATTGAGTCACATTTCAGCTTTTATAAGTAGCAGTACACATTGAGTTTCAATTTTTAAAGCTAAACCATGCCTAGAGGCTGCAAGCAAATCACTTTGAATTTAACAATGGGAACTGGTCACGCAGGTGTGCTTTACACAGAACTCAGAATTCTGTGGTCCAAGATCACTATTTCTCATAGACAACCATGTACCTTATGCCCACATTTTAAGCACAGCCAGACAGATGGAGCTTCATCGGGTTTCTCACATTTTCCCTCCGTTTTGACATCGTCTTTGCAGTCCTCACAAGCACTGCACCAAGGTTGGGCCAAACGCTTCTTAATTTTGCCAATGTTCAAATCCTTACGAAAATGTGTACATGGAGGCACTGAAATTAGGGTGAAAGACAACATTTAGTTTGGCACATATGAATTTTGCTGGACAGATGATTGTGGTTTTCGTCATTACATATTTTCATTCTAAAGTTATGAAAGTTTGAAAATGAATTGATGAAACATTAACATTTAATTAAGGCATACGACTTGAAAATCCAGCTCTTCAATCCTCCACCTTTCGAATGCTCTGCGGCCAATTTGTGATATCTTGACTAAACGCATCATCCTGCATTCTTGACGGCACACGTGCCTGTCTATTCTGTCCACTGCCGAGTTTCTAACCATTACTAATCTACAACATTTGCTTCTCTCTCTGCAGCTGAGCCACCCATACTGCCCTGATTTTGGATTTGGCGGGACTCTCTAGAGGCAGCTCTGACATGGAGAAATGGTTTTGGAATTAAATGCACAAAGATGCATTTTACACCATTTGAACAGGACCGAGATACTTGTGAGAAATCCAATGAGTATTTTAATTTTTGTATTTCAAGTACAGTGTTGGAGCAGATATCGAATTACATTTTATGGAGCCATTTCTACATGAAAAATGGGACAGGGAATATAGCCCCGTGTATTTAATGATTTGTAGTGTGGAAATTCCAAACTTTATCTTGGAGTGTGCGTGACATCGGGTGGTGCCACCACAGTGGCTGCCTCGCCAGCAGCTGTTAGTCCTTTCGCCTTTTTTGTTATTTTTAGTGTGTATGTCTTAATGGTTTTTAGTATGTCTTATGTAGAGGGTGGGGGTGGGGTGGGAATAGGGGGAAACCATTAGGGGGGAGTCTGAGCAAGGGCTACCTGAAATTGGAGAAGTCAATGTTCAAACCATTGGGGTGTAAACTACCCAAGCGAAATATGAGGTGCTGCTGCTCTCGGTGAGACCAAGCGCAGACTTGGCGATCGTTTCGCCCAACACCTCCGCTCAGTTCACAATAACCAACCTGATCTCCTCAGCACTTGAACTCCCCCTCCCATTCCGAATCCGACCTTTCTATCCTGGGCCTCCTCCACAGCCAGAGTGAGGACCACTGGAAATTGGAGGATCAGCATCTCATATTTCACTTGGGCAGTTTGTACATTGACTTCTCTAATTTCAGGTAGTCCCAAATGTCTCCTTCCCTTCTCAGCTCTCCCTCATCCCTCTGGCTGCCTCCTCTTCCTTTCTTCTTCCCGCCCGCCCCCCCCCCCCCCCCATCAGTCTGAAGAAGGGTTTCTTCAAGCGGGTATCAGACGCTTTCTAAGGGCCGAATCGGCTCATTCGCGGGGCCTTTCATCGCCCCGAAGCATTGCCTTTTCCTTCACTCCATAGATGCTGCTGCACCCGCTGAGTTTCTCCAGCATTTTTGTCTACCTTCGATTTTACAGCATCTGCAGTTCTTTCTTAAACAAAGAGTAGAGTCCCTTTGCCAAAATGGTAATCTGTACATAAAACTGGAAGTCATGTGCAAGATCTTAAATTAAAATTAAAACTTCTTATCTGCATTCAAGAAGAAGGACAATTCAGAATTTGAAAATTGCAGGGAGGTGGGATGGTGAAAATCAAGAACAAGTTACCATCAAAAGAGTTTGTAATAGAGGTTTTAGTCAGCCTAAAGGTGGATACATTAATAGGGCCTGATGAGATGTATCCAAGACCTCTGTGGGAGCAGATTGTTAGGGCCTGGACAGAGATTTGTAAATAACTGGTGGCTCTAGGCAAGGTGTCAAATGACTGGACAACAACAAATGTCATACTTTTATTCAAGGAGGGCAGTAGCACTAAGCCAGGTAATCACAAGCCTCCTGATCTAATGCAGTGGTAGTGAAGTTATTCGAAAGAATTGTAAGGGCCAAGATTAATCTACACCAGGTAAGGCAGAGATTAATCAAACATGTACAGCATGGCTTTGTTTGGGGCAGGGGCAAAAATCGCTATCAAAACATGGAGGGGACGTGATTGAGGCACGGTTTCTTGGTGGCCGCGCGCACACACACACACACACACATGCGAGGCTTTGGCCGTGGGCCCTGTGGACGGTAACATCGGGAGCTAAACTGGCTGATGACCGACTCCGAACTCCAGCAACAGCAGCTTCGTCCGCCCGAATCGTGGGGCTTGAATTGGCTCATTCGCGGGGCCTTTCATTGCCCGGCGCGGCTTAAAATTGGCTGTCGGGGGCTTCAACATCGGGTGTCTCGATCGCCTCGATGCAGTAGTTTGATTTTAAGCCACGCCGGGCGATGAAAGGCCCCGCGAATGGGCCGATTCAGCCCTTAAAAAGCGTCTGATACCTGCTTGAATCTTTCAAAAGCTACACTGTGATAAATAGAGCCAGGATGTTTAGGCACTAAAAAAGGCATTTACTGACAAAAAAAGGCATAAAAAAAGCCAAAATATGGTTAAAAATGATAATATATACTACATTAAATGACCATAAGTTGCCTGGTTGCACATAATTACTAGCATTTTTTAAAGAATTAAACTATGTCGTCTGTCAGACAGAATATGCTTCAGTTGTGGAAAAACGTCTTTCTACCTAAGCTGAAGTCACTGAAACAAGCTACAGACTCTATATTCATGTCGATATCTTGTGCATTACAGCTACCTTTGAGAACTTTAGCTGTTTTGTATTTGTTCAAGATCTTTGTTAGCTAAAATCACTCTCTCACACATTTTCCTTGTATGTATTTACCTCCATCGCCAGGAACTTTATGAATATCGTTAGTTACTTTGTAAGAGTAAAAGCTTAGGAGAGTACACCAGAGCCATGTACCCCACCTAGTCAAAATGGGCTGAGGAGGTAGCGGAATCTCGGGTGCCATTTCCTTGAACAACTGCACATGTGACTGTGCTTTGAGGAAGATTTTCTTGACATTGGAAACTAGGCAATCGACATTTGGAAACAAGCCACGTATGTGCTTGGCAATTATATGAAGTCCTTGAGCTAAGCATGTCAAATGCAACATTTTGGGGACTAGAACTTTAAGAGCACAAGCAGCTTTTTGCATGTACGGAGCTGCATCAGTCACAACAGAACATTCTCGTGTTTTCTACCTTCTGGCCAAAGTACAGCAAGTGAAGATGTAAACAACTGAGCAATAGTTGAGCAGTTTGACTTCTCCACTACTTCCAATGTCAACAAATATTCCTTTGATGGTTGACCTGCCTCCAGTGTACCGATGATCACATTGGCAACATTTCTCCCCATAGCATCGGTTGTCTCGTCTATTGAGATCCATATTTTGTTGTATGCAACTTAATCTCTGATTTTCTGCACAACAAAGTTGAAGTTGCTGTCAACATAATTTTTCCGTAACGATGACTCGCTTGGTATATATTCCTCTGTGTATTTCTCTAAAAAACCTCTGAGAGATTTGTTTTTCAATTTCCGCAGTGGAATTCCAGAATCAATGAATTGCACAGATCACTCGAAAACTCAGATTTGGGACTGGAGCCAGCAGTAAATGTAGTGAGGAGACAAGCTTGGGTATTTCGCTTGGGTAGTCTACACCCCAGCGGTATCAACATTGACTTCTCCAATTTTAGATAGCCCTTGTGTTCTCCCTCCTCCCCATTCCCAGCTCTCCTTCTAGTCCTACAGTCTCAGCCTCTTCCTTTCTTTTTCCTGCCCCCCCCACATCAGTCTAAAGAAGGGTCTCGACCCGAAACGTCGTCTATTCCTTCTCTCTTTAAATGCTGCCTCACCCGCTGAGTTTCTCCAACATTTTTTGTCTACCTTCAATATTTCCAGCATCTGCAGTTCTTTCTTAAATAGATCTTGGAGAAGACTGAACCAGCAGGCAGCGGCACGAACGAATAAACGACCGATGGTGGCAACCCCGGTTTTGCCCCAGTGGTGAAAATTTTCTTGTTATACTATGATAACGCGTTAATAATAACATTAATATTAACGTGTTAACATAGAAAACATCATTGTAATTAGGGTACAACTAGAGAAAATAGCAGGACCTTCTAGCAAACCTGGAAAAAAAAGGCTGATTTAGGCACCCCCCCCCCCCCCCCTCCCCCCGGGATTTCCGCCCATGGTTTGGGGGAAGCCTGACACCAATTTGACTGAAAGGCTGGAGCCCATGGAATCAAGGAAAGTTGGCTAACTGGATTTTAAACTTACTTGTAGGCATATAGAACTGCATAAGTAGATATGTATTAACATGGAAAAAACTCAAATGCTATGTTGCAAAATGGAGAAGTGATGAGGCATTATTGAACTTGACCACAGTTTATTTCTGTGATTTATTAAGAGATTCCAGATAAGTGCAATAAAAACTCTTTGGAATGTAGCAGTTTTATTATTCTAAAATTATCTTTCTTAATGATCAAATTTTATTCATCGGTTGATTTAATTGGCCTAAAATTGTTAGAGCAACAGCTTCCTTCATTAGAAAGGATTTTTCAATATATCATATTTAAATTAAAATAATTAATTTTAAACAAAGTACGTAAAGGAATAGGTTTTTGTCAGAACATAACAGTTTACTTGGACTATGCTGTATAATGTGTAACTAGTGAAGCAATTTGTTACCTTGATTGTCAGATGCCTCATCATCCTGAGCAGAATTTCGTCTTTCCTTCTTCTTTCCCATTTCAGTTGCTAATGCAATTATTTGACTACCTTAAAAAAGAGAAAAACAAAACTTAAAAAGTGAAGCATCTGCAAAACTGTGCAACTGAAAAACATGGCTGAAGAAAGCTATTTGTGGCCAATGAGAACTTATTGATTCAACTGCAAGTTCAGGATAACTGAACTCCAGTTTTGCCAGACCGGTCACTTGTTTCCATCCAGCATAGAAATTAGAATCTGCATTATATGAATAGATAAGGCAAGTTGTTTTTATTTTACATACTTTGTTTTCAAGTATTTGCGTTTCAAAAATTAATATTAACTAAAGCAATTTTAATGGTTTTATCAAAGGCAACCAAAGTATTATAAACACGTCCAGCTTCATGAGGAACCCGTGCTGATTAAAGCCTTGCCTCAAATCTAGGTTATGAAAGATTCACATCATTAGATTCATACACCAACACCAGATTAATGCAGGTGTGGCATAGCTCTGAGGGCAAGTGCAGGAGGCCCCTCAAAAATGATTACATCAACATGAATAACAAACAGAATAATTGCAGCTTCCATCATAAAAAACTGGGAATAGCTGAACATGCTAACAGTGCAATAACACAATGTCCAGAACCTCAAGATGCCTTCCAGTGAAGCAATTATTCAAATTGCACGTCTTACAATGTTGTGTGATCGCTTCTCAAGACAAGATCTTCCCTACATCAGATAAACCAAAAAAAAAAAATTGGGTGACTGTTTTGTGGAACAATCCCTTTCTTACTTCTAAGTTGAGGTGGAGATTCTAATTGCCTGTTACTTTAATTTTCCACCCCACTCACAGTATGCCTTCTGTCTTTTGTCCAGTGAATCACAATGAAAGTTCAAGGGGCAAACTCATCTTTCAACTAGATATTATAAACTTCAGGACTCCACACTGACTTCAATAATTTCAGAAACTAGCTTTTCCAGTTTGTATGGGAAGAAACATAGAAACATAGAAAATAGGTGCAGGAGTAGGCCATTCCGCCCATCGAGCCTGCACCGCCATTCAATATGATCATGGCTGATCATCCAACTCAGTGTCCTGTACCTGCCTTCGCTCCATACCCCCTGATCCCTTTAGCCACAAGGGCCACATCTAACTCCCTCTGAAATATAGCCAATGAACTGGCCTCAACTACATTCTGTGGCAGAGAATTCCAGAGATTCACCACTCTCTGTGTGAAAAATGTTTTTCTCATCTCGGTCCTAAAATATTTCCCCTTTATCCTTAAACTGTGACACCTTGTTCTAGACTTCTCCAACATCGGGAACAATCTTCCTGCATCTAGCCTGTCCAACCCGTTAAGAATTTTGTAAATTTCTATAAGATCTCCCCTCAATCTTCTAAATTCTAGCGAGTACAAGCCGAGTCTATCCAGTCTTTCTTCATATGAAAGTCCTGCATTCCCAGGAATCAGTCTGGTGAACCTTCTCTGTACTCCCTCCCTAAGAGGCCAGTTCTGACAATAAGTCATCAATCTGTAACTTTTCTTCTCTCGGTAGATACTGCCTGACCTGCAAAGTTTTAATGTATTTCAAATTACTGTAAATAGCTGTTCTTGGTTATAACACTTTCCCCTTTCTCTCTTGTACACTCAGTCATCTCCTTCTGTTTATTCTATTAGCAGCGATTGCTGATGAAAGGACAGTTGAATCAGAATCTGAATTCAGCTCTGAGAAGGTTGTGAGCCCAAGATCTACTTGCACAGACACAAGTGCAGAATCCAGGCTATACTTCGATCAGCACTTTAATGAACTGCTCAGATGAGGTGTTTTGAACAACACGCTAAACTGACTTTATTCCATTCTTTGATGTAGTCATAAAAGATCGCAACTCATTTTTGATGACCAGCAAAAAGATTAATCCTGAAAATAAAAAAACTAGACACTGAAAAAATTCAGATCAGGCAGTGTCTGAGGAAAGGGAAACAATTAATATTTTAAGTCTGTAACCCTTCATCACATTCATCCTGATGCACCGAAGACTATTACTATGCCTTGAAGATGAGAACAACTAAAAACAGACACAAGGAACTGCAGGTTTGGGTTTACCAAAAAAAGACATGGTGCTGGTGTAACTCAGCAGATCTGGCAGCATATCTGGATTGTTTGAGTTGGGCCCCTTCTTCAGACTTAAAAACAGGCGATCTGGTCACTAACAGTTCTGTTTGTGGAGATTTTGCCCTGCACATGTTGGCTGCCACTTTTTCTTCAACAATAACTAGAGTTCAAAATTATTTGATTGGTTTTTAAATTCAGCTATGGACATTTTGAGATGTTATTCTTTTTCTTCTCATGCCACTGAAGCTGTTGCTGTTACCCAAATCCACTTACTTCTGCATTTTCTGCATCTTTGCTTTGTGAAGTCAGAGGATTGCAAACCCAATCTTACTTAGTAAACAAGTGATTTGATTTATTTGAATGAATTCCAACATATCACGCGTTACTTGTTTTGAGTCGTCGGAAGAAGGGTCTCGACCCGAAATGTCACCTATTCCTATTCTCCAGAGATGCTATCTGACCCTCTGAGTTACTCCAGATTTTTGTGTCATTACTTGTTTTGATCTGTGTTAGGCACTCCAAGCCTGGTAAAAAATGATAACTTAAAACTTTTCCAGACCATGGCTTCCTCCAACACCATTTCCACACTGTCTCCTCCCACATATCAAATACCCACTGAATAACACATATAGAATCATAGAAAAGTCACAAGAGGCTTAAATTAATTCTGGCTCTTGCAGAGCCATTCATTCAGTGCCACCCCATTGTAACATTGCAATTTATCTTTCCTCATGGGCCTATATAATTTCCTTTAGAGGGATATAATTGACACTGCTTTGGCCACCCTTGCTTGCAGATAGTTCCCAATCATAACCAATCTCTATCTAACCAAGGTTTATATCGCTTCCCTTTGGGCAATAACTGCGGAAAGGAAAACTTAATATTTCAGGGCAATGAAGTTTTACCAGAACCTTTACCAGAATCCATAATTGGATTTTCTTCCATAGATGCTACTTGACTTCCTGAATATTTCCAACCCTTTCTGAGTTTTTTTTCTTCCAGACTTTGGTGAGTACACAGTTCTGGTGGCCCTGATGTAGGAAGGATGTTATTAGCTGGAAAGAATGCAGAAAAGATTCACCAAGATGCTATCAGGACTCAAGGGCTTGAGTTATAAGGGGAGACTGGATAAAATTCCATGGAACATTGGAGGCTGAGTGGTGATCATACAGAGATGTAAAAAAAACATGGAAGTCATATGTAAGATGAATGATGAGAGTCTTTTTCTCAGGATCGATGAGTGCAGAACCAGGGGGCATAGGATTTGGGTGAGGGTGAAAGGGGGATTTTTTTTTTTAAAGAAACCCAAGGGACAATTTCTTCAGAAGGTGGTGCACATACGGAATGAGCTGCCATAAAAAAAATACTACACAGACAGATACAATGGCAATGTTTAAGATACAGTTGAATAGACATGGATAGGAAAGGTTTAGCCAAAGGCAGGCAAATGGGGCTGAACCAGTTATAAAACCTGATCTGCACAGGCAGGTTGAGCTGCATGTCCTGTTTCTGAGTCATATGATTCTATTACTTTAGTTTTGTTTTACCATCATATTATCAATTAATATATTTAGTCAATCGTTTTAAATCTGATCCAGTACTCCTGGAATTATTTGCGAATGAGAACTGTTTGTAAATACTTTATCTAAACCCATCTTGCACATCTCAGACAAATCCCAATCTTTTTTCACCAGGGCGATCAATCCCACCTTCTCCTACCAAAACTGTGCTGACAGAAAAAAAAAATCAGACATTATTATCTGCGCTCTAACCACAGTTTTATAAAATACTAGACCAAGTGGGGCTCGTTGGGTCCCGTTCATCAAGGGGGGGAACGCACACGGCGTCACAGGGGAGGGCTGGCCCCGAATGCAATACTCCACCACTCACCCATAGGTCCCAATACTCACCACTCCTTAGATTGGGAAGGGGTAGAGAGGGAGGGGGTAGTGAGGGAGGTGTGGTAGAGAGGGAGGGGGGGGTGTAGAGAGGGAGGGGGAGGGGGGGTAGAGAGGGAGGGGGAGAGAGGGAGGGGGGAGGGGGTAGAGAGGGAGGGAGAAGAGTAGAGAGAGAGGGTAGAGGGAAGGAGAGGGGGGTAGGGAGGGAGGGGGTAGAGACCGCACTCCATCTCCCTCCTCCTCCTCATTTCCTTCATCCTCCTCCCCTCACTTCCATTCCCTGACACAGCTACCCAGGTCGTAGAGCAGCGCCAGGGCCTGGAACTCGGCCTGGTTCTTGTACTCAGCCCAGCCCTGGCTGTAGACTGCAGCCGTCAGCTCGGCCGCCGCATGGCCCCGACTTCTTCTCCTGGCTCGTCCCTGTTCCCAGCTCGTCCTTGGTTCCACCGGCGGCTTCTCTCTCAGCCCCAGTCACGGCCCCATCCCAAGCCCTGGCCCTCACTCCAGCTACAGGCTCAGCTCCAGCCCAGGGCCAGTAGCCGGGCTCGGCCCACGGCAGCAGACGGGCGTGGACCCGAGCGAGGCCGTGGGCGGACGTGGACCCGAGAACCCGAGGGAGATCGCAGGCGGACGTGGACCTGAGGGCTCGAGGACCAGAGTGAGGCCGCGTGCGAGCGTGGACCCGGGGACCCCGCGCGTGACAGCAGGCGTGTGTGGACCTGAGCGAGGCCACAGGCGGGCGTGTGTGAAACGGGCGCCGACCTGAGCCATGGTGCCCGCCCACCTCATTGGGACGTCATATTTTAAAGATGGCGGTCAGATTGAAGCATCAAGCAGTGAGAATGAAGCAGGTCGATTGTTGGGGAGGTGGTGAAGCGTTTGAGGAATGTTGTGGAAATGCAGCCCACCCACTAACATCACTCAAAGCTCGTGAAATATTCTGTGTGTAAAACGTGCTCCGAGTCGAGCCATCGTGCCCGCCCACCTCATTGTGACGTCATCAGTGGAAGCTGGTCGGTTTAAAAGGGAGTTTTTTTACTTTTTTAAACTTTAATCAACAATGTCGTGAAATAAAGCATAACATCTTGTGAAGCTGATCACTGCTTAGAGGGGAAAAATGTGTCAGAATATGTAAAAATCTTATTGTTACCGAGCAGTGTTTTTGCGAAAATTTCAAGACACACACATATACATACACACACATACAAGATGAGAGCTTTAAAGTTATAGAGTTTAATAGCTTTTGCCTATGATTCCATTTATGACCCCATGAACTCTACTAAATGATCACTCAACATATTCTGTCACTTTCAAAGATTAGGCACATGTACATCCAGGTCCTTCTTTCTTTGCATACACTTCAGAATTGTGCTCTTTATTTCATATCGTCTTATCCTCAACACTGGTGCTTCGCAAGGATGCGTTCTCAGCCCCCTCCTTTGCTCCTTGTACACCCACAACTGTCCACTCATGTACAAATCTAATTCAATTTTCAAATTCGCAGAGAACACCACCATTATGGGCCGGATATTAAATAATGATGCAACGGAGTACAGTAAGGAGATCGAGAACCTAGTGTCGGTGCCGTGACAACAACCTTTCTCTCAATGTCAGCAAGACAAAGGAGATAGTGATCAACTTCAGGAAGTGAAGTGGTACACATATCCCAGTTTGCATTGACGGCGCCGAAGTAGAGATGGTTGAAAGCTTCAAATTCCTAGGAGTCAATATCACCAACAACTTCTCCTGGACCACCCATCTTGAAGTAACGGCCAGGAAACCACACCAACGCCTCTACTTCCTTCAGCATGTCTCCAAAAACTCTCACCAACTTCTACCAATGCACCGTAGAAAACATTTTATCGGGATGAATCACAGTTTGGTTTGGGAATAGCTCCATCCAAGACCACAAGAAGTTGCAGCGAATTGTGGACGCAGCCCAGACCATCACATAAACCAACCTCCCTTCCATTGACTCAATTTATACCTCTCGCTGCCTTTGGAAGGCCACCAGCATAATCAAGGACGAATCGCAACCTAGCTACACCCTCTTCTCCCATCGGTCAAAAGGTATAGAGGTGTGAAAACGTACACCTCCAGATTCAGAGACAGTTTGTTCCCAGCTCTTATCAGGCAACTGAACTGTCCTACCATAACTAAAGAGCTGTCCTGAACTACTATCTACCTCATTGGAGACCCTCGAACTATCTTTGATCGGACTTCAATGGCTTTACCTTGCACTAAACATTATTCACGTTATTCACTTTATCATGCATCTGTAAACTGCGAAAGGCTCGGTCGTAATCATGTTGGAATTATTGTCTTTCCGCTGACTGGTTAGCACGCAAAAAAGCTTTTCACTGTACCTCCACATGACACTAAACTAAATGTTGTACCTTTACCTGTACAGTGGATGGTTTGATTGTAGTCATGTATAGTCTTTTCTTTGACTGGATAGACAATAGACAATAGGTGCAGGTGTAGGGCATTCGGCCCTTCGAGCCAACGCCGCCATTCAGTGTGATCATGGCTGATCATCCCCAATCAGTACCCCGTTTCTGCCTTCTCCCCATTTCCCCTGACTCCGCTAACTTTAAGAGCCCTAACTAGCTCTTTCTTGAAAGTATCCAGAGAACCGGCCTCCAATGCTCTCTGAGGCAGAGAATTCCATAGACTCACAACTCTGTGTGAAAAAGTATTTCCTCATCTCTGTTCTAAATGGCTTACCCTTATTCTTAGTTCTGGACTCCGCCAACATCGGGAACATGATTCCTGCCTCTAGCGTATCCAAACCCTTAATAATCTTAGTGTTCAAGAAGGAACTGCAGATGCTGGAAGATGGAAGGTACACAAAATTGCTGGAGAAACTCAGCGGGTGCAGCAGCATCTATGGAGCGAAGGAAATAGGCGACGTTTCGGGCCGAAACCCTTCTTCAGACTGATCTCTTTGCTCCTACACTCAACTCCTCTTGTTATGAAGGCCAATATGCCATTCGCTTTCTTCACTGCCTGCTGTACCTGCATGCTTACTCGCATTGACTGAACAAGGACCCCAGATCCCGTTGTACTTCCCTTTTCCCCAACTTGACACCATTTAGATAATAATCTGCCTTCCTGTTTTTGCTACCAAAGTGGATAACCTCACATTTACCCACATTAAACTGCATCTGCCATGCATCTGCCCATTCACCCAACCTGTCCAAGTCGCCCTGCATTCTCATAGCATCCTCCTCACAGTTCACACTGCCACCCAGCATTGTGTCATCTGCAAATTTGCTAATGTTACTTTGAATCCTTTCATCTAAATCATTGTATATTGTAAATAGCTGCGGTCCCAGCACCCACTAGTCACTGCCTGCCATTCTGAAAGGGACCCTACTCTTTGTTTCCTGTCTGCCAACCAATTGGACAGGTTGGGGGAGTGGGCAGATGCATGGGAGATGAAGTTTAATGCCAATTTCTAACTGAGCCTCAAGCTCGTCCACTTTATTTCATGTGATTCACACATTCATATACAACACTTTGACCTCGGTATTCACCTCCCCTCTCGCACCACTTGCAATTAGTCCTGACCTTATTCTCTTATCCCTTCTCGAACTTTCCTCCCCATTAATTCGAGAATCTTTTGTAACTTTTCCTGTACTCACTTCCCCTTTAACTCCATCTTTATACTCCCAATTTGTCAATCCCTCCCCCCCCACTATTTAGTTTAAACCCACACGTGTAGCCCTAGCAAACCTGCCTGCCAGAACGTCGGTTCTCCTCCAGTTAAGGTGCAACCCGTCCCTTTGGTACAGGTCACCCCTACCCCAGAAGAGATCCCAGTGGTCTAGAAATATAAATCCTTGCTCCCTGCACCAGCCCCTCAGCCACACATTCAGATCCCCTATCTCCCTGTTCCTGTCCTCACTAGCACGAGGTACTGGAAGCAATCCAGAGATAACAACACTAGAAGTCCTGCTTTTCAGTCTTCTTCCTAACTCTCTGAACTCACGTTGCAGAACCTCCTTCCTCTTCTTCCCGATGTTGTTTGTGCCTACGTGCACAACTACTGCCGTCTGTTCACCTTCTCTCTCGAGGATGTTCTAAATTTGGTTTGTGACATCTTGAACCCTGGCACCGGGGAGGCAACAGACCATCCTCGCGTCTCGCCTACCGCCACAGAATCTCCTGTCCGCACCTCGGACAATGGAGTCACCCACCACTAGGGCTCTGCCCGACGTCGGTTTCGCCGATCGAGTCCCATCTCTAGGATTGGAGCCACCGACGTGTCCGCCGCTCGGACCGGAAGCGTCGTCTCTCCCGACAGTTCCCAAGAGGGCGTACCTGTTTTCATTAGGCACAGCCACCTGGGTCCCCTGCACTCCATGGATTATCACCCTTTCTCTCAGTCACACACCTTTGTTCTTCCCGTATCCTCGGCGTGATAACCTCACTGTAGGTCCTGTCCAGGAAACTCTTGTTTTCCCGGAAGTCCCTGAGGTCATCCAGCTGCTTCTCCAGTGCCCCAACACAGTCCTTCAGGAGCTGAACCTGGACACACTTGCCACATTTGTAGCAGCCAGAGGCTCCATCCGTGTCCCTGACCACTCACACCCTGCAAGCATCATACTGCCTCATCTTACCTGTCATGTGTTCACCGCGTGCCGTCCTTTCCAGCTTTTTGCGTACTCTCCTATCCTCAGCCTCCTCGCCGAAGACTCTTGAGCCAAAGACTCGCACTTTTTTTCACAAGGCACTTCCCTTGACAGGGCGCTCCCCGACTCCCCCACAGCACGTAACAAAAGGAGTTTCATTGCTCCTCGGTACACGTGACAATAATAAATTAAATTTAGTTGAGATCCAGTATCTAGGGTATGAAATCACCGCACAATGAGCTACCATGACACAATGAGCTACCATGAGCACAGCTGAGTTACCATTCTGACAAATTGACAGAACAGACCAACCGGTAACCTGGCTTACCTCCAGTAACCTCATAACTGGATCCTCTCTGAAACACATGCGAGTGTGGTTCAGCAAAATAACTGCCTCTGTTGACTCTTTGTCCTTAACACCAGATACAAAGTGAAATTTCCTCTGGGAAATAATGAAAAGCCATTCTTGTACAATGAAAATTCACATATAAAGATTCCTTTGGAACTGAGCCTCTTCGTTAATTGGGGATAATTGGAATTAATTCTGGCATCTTCCCTACTACTGTCAAGTTCGCTGGTGCCTAATTTACTCACAGATTTCTCTTATCTCTTTTTATTGCAGACTTCCAGACTGAGGTTTATTTTCATTACTAATATCCACTTCTTGCATCTCATGTCCTATAGGAATTAAATAAATTAGACGATTGGAGGAACTACATGCCCCAAGCCACAGCCACTCGCGATGGTTAGATCACTTTGAAAAGCTTGGATAGAATGAATAAGGAGAGGGTGTTTCTATTAGTGGGAGAGTCTAGGACGAGAGGTCATAGCTTCATAATTAAAGGACGTTCCTTTAAGAAGGAGATGAGGAGGAATTTCTTTAGTCAGAGGATGGTGAATATGTGGAACACATTGCCACAGACGGCTGTGGAGGGCAAAGTCAATGAATATTTTAAAGTCAAGGATAGATAGATTCTTGATTAGTACGGGTGTCAGGGGTTATAGGGAGAAGGCAGGAGATGGAGCTTGAAGGGAGCCATGGAGAGAAGGCAGGTACGGGATACTGAGTTGGATGATCAGCCATGATCATATTGAATGGCGGTGCAGGCTCGAAGGGCCGAATGGCCTACTCCTGCATCTATTTTCTATGTTTCTATGATTGAATGGCGGAGTAGACTTGATGGGCCGAATGGCCTAATCCTGTTCCAATCACGTGACGTGGGGGTCCGGCTGCGGAAGCGGCTGATCGTGGCCTGACCCTGTCGCCAACAGTTAAAGCCCGAGTACGGTATGAGGCGTCCCCGGCGGAGCCCCCACCCCTCCCTCCTCACCCGTCCTTGAAGACTCACCGCCCCTCCCGCTCCCGCTCCCGCTCCTGCTCCAGCCGCGGACGGACGGACAGAGAGACGTCAACCGGCGACGGCGCCTGCGGTTGCTCTCGCTCTCGCGCGTGCGCGACCGGCCGGCCGTCTGGGAGCGACGGTGGCCGAGAGAAGTCCACGAACGCGGCGGATAGTTGGCGAGAAGAAAGGCACCGAGTGCCACAAGCCTCAGCAGCGGCCCAGGCGGCATCTCTGGAGAACACGGGCAAGGTGATGTGCCGGCGGCGATCGCGGACAGGGTCCACACGAATGTGTCCTCGGCGAAATATCTGACCCGCGAGGCCGCACCAAGTAATATATCGAAGAAAGACAAAAAGTGCTGGAGTAACTCAGCAGCGAGTCAGGCAGCATCTCTGGAGAACATGGACAGGTGATGTGTACATCTGGTGAGTTCATGATATGTTTAACTGGTTTTCACCACAGTTAACGTTACATTTTTGCATATCTTTCATTCATTTGTTCTATATCTCGTTTTCCTTTCCCCCTGACTCTCAGTCTGAAGAAAGGTCTCGACCCGAAACGTCGTCTATTCCTTCTCTTTAGAGATGCTGCCTGTCCCGCTGAGTTACTCCAGTATTTTGTGTTTGTCTATGGATATGTGACGTGCGGGCAGCGAATACAGACAGGCTCCAGTCCACACGAAGGTGTCCTCGGCGAAATGTTTTGTCCTGTAGTAATCATCACTATCTGACCAGTGAGGCCGCATGAAGTAATATCTCCTTTATTTAACAATCACAACCCGTCCCGATTGTTTTACAACCGTATTCAATGCAGTTGAAACGGTAATACATTCAATTCAATTTAGTTGAAACGTTTACGCATTTAAATAATGACAATCCTTTCTTATTCTTTTGATTTATTTTAAATTCAATTTAATTTTGTTCAAAACTTTCGCTAAGATTCCAAACATATTTGTAGTGTACACAGAACCAGGCAATGCCTTGTTTCTGACCGAAGAAATTGAATGTTTTGGAGAGAGAGGGTGAAGGGCAATGGTCAAAAGCTTAATGGCTGATATCAGGGAAGTGCGAAAACAATCCAGAGTGTTGGGCTGGAAGGGAAGAGAGCAAGCAGGAATTGAAACCAAGATTAAATCTGTGTCTCCTTATGACAGAGGCACTTTCTATTATGACCGATCACGGTTGCCAGTCGCAGAGCACGTCGAACCTCCCAGTGGAACTTTGATCTCACAATTCCAGTGCCCAAGTTCAATCCTGACTTCTAAACGCTCCCTGTGTGGAATTGGCTCATTTTGCTTGTGACCACGTGGGTTTCCCCGGCTGTATCGGTTTCTTCTAAAACCTCAAAGAGGTGGGTTAATTGTCCATGAAGTTGCTCTTGGGGGCTTGGGGAATTGATGGATATGGGGGACTAAAAATGTGATTAGTGTCGTATTGCATTAATAGGTGCATGATGATCATCCATGAGGACTAAGTGGTCCAAAAGGCCTTTTTCTGTGTCTATGAATGATCACATATAGTCTTATAGAATATTGACCTACTGACACCCCCGACATCTACTACAAACCTACTACATCTACTACAAACAAATCTACTGACTTCCATAATTATCTAGACTACACTTTTTCCCACCCTGCATTCTGTTATTGTCCCCTACTCGCAATTCCTTCATCTATGCCGCATCTGCGCCCAGGATGAGGGTTTCCATATTAGATCATCGGAATTGTCCTCACCCTTTAGTTCCCTCTTCCAATATAGATGAGGCTCTCGCTAGGGTCTCCTCAATATCCCGCAGCTCCGCTCTCTCTTCCCCCCCCCCCCCCCCCCCCATTCGCAACAAGGACAGAGTCGAGTGGGTGCGCCGTCGAGTATGGCTGCCCAGCCTGCAGCTGTTTGTCCTTCCACCTTTTTTTTATTTTTAGTGTGTTAAAAAGTTTTGTTTTGGAGGTCTAGTCTTTTTATTTGGGGGGGGGGGGGGCTTTTTTTCCCTCAGTCCCTACCCGGTCGGAGATGCGTCTTTCCTCCGAGCCACATCTTCGCCTTCCCCTCGCGGCCTACAACCTGGACTGGAGTGGCGTTTCCTGCCGGGACCGGCCAGAATCTTCAGCTTCGGCGGCGACGCAGCGCTGAAGCATCATTGCGGAGCGGGCGATGTCTTACCGAGAGTCGTCGTGTGGTAAGCTCTGGAGTGCTGAGACCACCGACTCCAACATCACGGAGTTGTGGGGTCTGCGGAGCATCCAGCTGCGTCGGCGCTGACTTTGAACACCGCGGAGCCTGGGATCTTTCGCCGAGATCGCCAGTGTCGGAGCTCCGACCAGCGCGGCCTGTGGAGTTTTGGAGCCACAGTCTCTGGAGAGGAAGTGGCCGTTCCAGACACTCTAAGCCGCTGAAGTGTTCTTCCGACGCCGAAGCTCCACCACCTGGTGAGAGGACCTGAAAACATTGGGCCACCGTTGTGCCGACTGCGGAGGCCTCAAATAGGACCCAACCACGGGTGAACAAGAGGAAGAGGACTGGACTTTGCTGCCTTCCCTCATAGTGGGAACCATTGTGGGAGGATGTTTTATGTTTAATGTTAAATTCTTCTTTAATGTTGTGTTTTATTTTTATTGGTGTGCTGCAAATGGCAACTCAAATTTCACCTCACCAATTGGTGTATGTGACAATACTTGTCCTTTGTCCTTTGCCTTTGTCCCCTCATCCTCACCTTCCACCCTATCAACCACCACATACAGCATATAACATCTCAGCGGTATGAACAATGACTTCTAATAGCCCGACTTTCCCTCCCTCTCCATCCCTTCCCAGTTCTCCCACCAGTCTTACTGTCGCGGACTACATTCTATCTCTGTCCCGCCCACTCCCCTGACATCAGTCTGAAGAAGGGTCTCGACCCGAAACGTCACCCATTCAGTCTCTCCAGAGTTGCTGCCTATCCCACTGAGTTACTCCAGTCTATTTAGTCATATAGAATGACAGACCAGCTTTAATAGTCTATTTGGCTAATTATTAATTGTCATATTATGGGTTGATATTACTGATCTTGTAAACTTGCCCACTAGTTACAATGCTGTTATTATAAAATGTTAAAATTAAAAAAAATGAAATTGGGTAGAACAATTTATTTAAAAATCAGTGGGTTAAGCAATGATTTGATCTGTTTCCCCTTGAGTTTCCTTGAAGGCAGAATGACCTCAAGGAATTATAGGAGGCATTTTGAGAACACACGTCTCAGTAATCGCCTTGCCTTTCATTCAACAAATTAATTATTTTTTTACTATACAAAATAATTTCTCTGCAACTAGAAATTTGAAATCTAGTTTCTCTGAAACAAGAAATCTGATTTTAAATCATCCACCAGGCTCAGAATTGCAAGGGGATGTTCCACAAATGTAATATTTTCAAATCTTAGTGCAGCATGGTGACTCCAGATCTGAGCTTCATTGAAACTTGTTGATGAGGTCCAGATATATTTAGTTTCTTAGTCAACTGAAAAGATTCTGCCTGTCCATTGCAAAATTGACTAGTTGAAGGCAGACAGTGTCACTGATGTTCAATGTATTCTATGTTCGGAAGGTCGGTGGAATAACGTCATTTACCCTGACAGCCTTGGGTCCACCCGTATCCACAATTATTATCACAGATATAAGATCGGCCTTCATGCGAGTGGACCCAGAGAAAGCAATTGGCCATGATTGTCCCCAGTGGTGCCCCAGGATTTGCGTGGATCAGCTGGCTGCGATATTCACGGACATCTTTAAACCCCCCCCCCCCCCCCCCCCCCCCCCATTGCATTCTGAGATTCACACCTGCTTTAAAAATACCACTATTGAATTCAATCTTCTAAGTGAAGGAGTTGATGAGTTTTCTTTGTGACTGTATCAATGTTCTGAGCCCAGGACAGATCTTCAGAAATACGCATGACCCAGAACTTAAAGCTGTTGACTCTCTCCACTGTTGTCGCCTCAATGAAGACAGGTTCATACATCAAAAGTCGTTTCAAATCTTAGTCCATAGGCCCGTGGATAGATTACATCTCCGAGTAAAGATTTGAAAATTTCTCTTTTAAGGGGCCTTCTTTCCTATTTCTACTTTCCACTTTTTTTTTTATATACACACTTCACATTTTTCTATTCTCTACCATCTATTTTTCCTCTTTTTACCCTTTCTATTGTTTTCTTTTTCTTGTCTTGCTTACTTCCTTCTCAAAACATAAAACTAGAGGTTGTACATAGAATGGATTACGGTATGACATAGTTGGCACCTAAAATTAGGTTCCACTGTACTGTTTTGTACTGTATTAACTTCTAATAAAATAAACAAAAAAAAAAACCAAAAAAAATCTTAGTCCATAGGTGAATGCCTTAGGTTCGAGAATTTCCTCCAAGAAATATTTATTTTAAAATTGTTGCAATTATCATTTTTGACATGTACTAATTGACTTTTTATGTGTTCCCCTGCAGCTATTGCACCTTGTGAAAAACATTCCTGAAAATGTCCAGTCCTGCTAATGCTGAGGCACAGGTGTCTGAACTGGAACTTCTTTTCAGCATGTTTCCTAACGAGATTCTGGTGGATGATCAGTTGGCACTGGCAGATCTCAGAGACTACATACAAGGAAAGATGCAGAGCTCACCAACCTCAAGACTACAATACACTGTACACCTCCATTTAGAGGCTCTTAATGTCAGTATCACAATACAAATATTTAAGTAATAAAGATTGCATCTATTATTTTAAATTATTGCACATGAAACATTTTTTCCTCCAATTAATTATTTGTTTTGTTTTCAGGTAGTGTGCACATTATCTTGTGCTTTCCCCCCAAATTATCCAACTGTGCTACCAGAAATTTCAATAAGGTATTGTACCAGCAGTCATGGTGTATTTGTAAAACATATACTTTAAAATGTGAAACAATTGCTCCAAAATTAGCAGATTAAAAAAGTTTAAACTAAGCATGTTCATACTATAAAACCAAAATCCATTTGAGGATTCAAATTCAAGTGATAAATATTATTGTTTGCTTTAATTCAAATGACCAGAGGTCACTTTTTTTGTTAAGACGAGTGAAGGAGTAATAATAATTTAACTTGTTTATTTAATTCCTCCCGTTTCTCTTTGGTATTCCTTTGTATTTCCACAAACTTTGGTCAAATGGAATTTCCTGCATTATGATTGACACAAGAACTACTCCAGCATTTGTGTCTCTCTTCAGTTTAGACCAGCGACTGCAGTTCTTTCCTACACAGATACTGGAGTATCCATTCCAGCCACAGACATTGCCTAACCCATTGAGTTCGTCTAGCACTGTGTGTTTTGATGCTTCATGATTACATTTGCTGCTTGCATTGCTCTGTAAATTCAGCTCGATGTTTATTGTAAATAAGAAAAAAATAGTAACTATCCAACTCTTGCTGCCTCTTGAGGGAAAGCGGCTGTGAAAAGCATCTTGTCCGGAAATATTACCATCTGGTTTGGGAATTGCTCTGCCCAGGACAAGAAGGCTCTGCAGAGAGTAGTTCGTTCGGCCGAACGCACTATGGGAACTTCACTCGCCCCCCTGCAGGAGCTATACATCAGGAGGTGCAACTCCAGAGCCAATAAAATCATGGGGGACCCCTTCCACCCCTGCTGGATGTTCCAGCTGCTACTGTCAGGCAAACACCTACGTTGCCATGCTGTGAGAGCGGAGAGGTTGAGAAGGAGTTTCTTCCCAGAGGCCATTAGGACTGTAAACTCCTATCTCACCAGGGACTAACTTTTACTGTGCCACTCTACTGGTTTTTTTTTTAAATTGCTGTTCTTTTCCCTTTTTCCTTCTGCCCACAATATTTAATATGTAAAAGAATATGTGATTCTGTTCCATTCTGTTTGTAGTTTGTTTGGTTGGTTGTTTGTTTGTCTTTTTGCACAAAGTCCGCGAGCATTGCCACTTTTCATTTCACTGCACATCTTGTATGTGTATGTGACGAATAAACTTGACTTGACTTGAACATGACCCCTGGAGTTCTCAATGAAGGGCACAGTTGAAAGCATGAACTCTTGGGAATGATAAGTAAAGGACACAGATCCATGGCTGGATACATTCTGACCATATTTATTGTACCACAGACTAGTTAATTAGATTGCAGTGAAGCATGATTTTGATTACTCACCATCCTGCAAATTAGCTTAAATTTTTCCCTACCCATAATTATTAACAAAATATAATAGGCATCTATAAGAACATTTCAGCAAATGCTCAGGCTGATAACATTCCAGTATATTTTGAAAGTATAAACTTTTTTTAATGGTATTAACTATTTTATATCCTTTAAATTAGTGAAAGAAAATTTGAAATTGGAGGAGGGTGAGGATAATAAATCTCAAATGTTTTGCATAGTGTACGTATTAGACAGATGTTGTCACTGTCACTGTTTTGACAATCTCTTCCTTAAAAGATTGACTTTGGTAGTACAGGAACAGTGGAATTCAAGACATGTTTGTCATATGAACACTTTGTAGGTACTGAAACTCTTGAGGATGCGTCACTGGAACAGCTGATAAGAAATGCTGTAATTGCCCTTTTGATTGCTGTAGAGAAATTACACAAACTCGGCATTTGCAGGTTTCCATTGAACAAGTTGAATAGGTCCTTTGTTACCAGAGAACTCAATAATTCCAATTGGGAATGCTTTTAAAAGAACTGCTTGCTCTGAAATAAAACCTCAAACCATTAACCACTGAAAAATTGTAGCAGATTAATCTCCTGCAGGCAACAAAGGACAGGATTTTAGGAGTTCAAGTCAAGAGTGTTTTATTGTCATATGTCCCAGATATAAACCAATTAAATTCTTACTCGCAGCTGTTCCAATTATAACTCTTTTAAAGAGTTAATTTAATTCTCTTCCAGTTGTTGATAAATGTGCAGCATTAGCATGTCCTTCAACCATACAGGAAAGCTTTGTAATGTAAATCATGTTTAAAAGGCTGCTTTCTTTTGCGGGAAGCTGATTTGAGAGAATGCATACACCTGATTTATTTATGTGGTTTGAAGTGCTTTAAATGTGATAACTTCAATATAAAGTAAGTGACATTCTATTTTCCAGGTCAGATGCATTATACAGATCACAACAAATGCAAATAAATACAGGCCTTTATGAATATCTGAGAAGAAGCTGTTGTGGCGAGATATGTATATTGAATGCAATCGAGTGGATCAAAGATCATGCTATCACTTACATGATCAAAGAAAGCCTTGCAGATGATAAGAGGCAACCTGCTAACATAACCAAAAATGTGATTTGTACCAGACTGTGGATCTATAGCCACCACATCTACAACAAAGAAAAGAGGAAAAATATTCTGGAGTGGGCAAAAGAGCTTTCACTGACTGGATTCAGTATGCCTGGCAAGCCTGGTGTGGTTTGTGTAGAAGGGGCACACAGTGCATGTGAAGAATACTGGGCAAGGTTTGTTTTTGATACATTTTGATATTTGTTATACTTTGTTTCTTCAGAAAAAGAATCAAAAAGGACAGTAGAGCACAGGACAAAATATAAACATATTCTCGTTTTAATATATAGTTTTAAGAATGCAACTATTAAATTAACTTTGGGAACTAGCATTTACGTACTCGTCTCCCTTCCAGAAATAAAATACTGCTATTTAGATTAAATATTTTTTTCAAACGGATTCCACAATGATAGCATAGTTTTTTAAAGTGTGTGTGTGTGTGGAAAATGTCAGGACTATAATAGGGAAATGTCGGAAATGGTCCAAGTGTATTTGAGTGCCGGATGGAAGTTAGTGGTGAAATGGATGAAGTTCAGTGAGTTGTGTGTGGGTGCAGGAGGTAGCACCAATGAAGTCGTCGATGTAGCGGAGGTAAAGTTTGGGGATAGGGCCCTGGTAAGCCTCGAACAAAGATTGTTCGACGTAACCTACCAAGAGGCAGGCATAGCTAGGGCCCATGCGCGTGCCCATAGCTGCGCCTTGCATTTGGAGGAAATGGGAGGAATCAAACGAAAAGTTGTTAAGGGTAAGGATCAGCTCCGTAAGGCGGAGGAGAGTATCAGTAAACAGGGATTGGTTGGTTCTGCGGTTGGTTGGTTTCTGTCCTGGGCCTCCTCGATGGCCGGAGTGAGGACAACGGTAAATTGGAGGAACAGCACCTCATTTTTCGCTTGGGCAGTTTACACCCCAGCGGTATGAACATTGACTTCTCTAATTTCAGGTAGTCCCTGCTTTCTCCTCCCCTTCTCAGCTCTCCCTCAGCACATTGTCCCCGCATCTTGCTTTCTTCTTCCCTCCCCCACCCTCACATCAGTCTGAAGAAGGGTCTCGACCCGAAACATTGCCCATTTCCTTTGCTCCATAGATGCTGCCTCACCCGCTGATTTTCTCCAGCATTTTTATTTACCTATCTTAATTACTTGCAGTATCTGCATACCAACCTTCTGCACTATGGTCCATAATACCTAATGTAAATTTTGTTTAAATATATGTGACTATAATCATTCCGCGTAGGATACCTCTGTTTCTCGGCCTAATATCAACTGTCAGGAAAATTAAGCATATTAAGTCAAATTAAGATTAATTGACACTTGGAAAATTATAGGTTTATAGATAAAAGCATGTATTTGTTAATGATAAATTACATTTGACTTTTTTCAGTTAAAACAAGAGAGGAGGTTTATGGAGGTATGGCAGTCGTGGTTGTATATGAAGTTCAAAAAACATTATATCAACTCTTAACCTTTGGAACTTTGGGCAGGACATGGGAGGAGAACGTGTGTACATTGGACAGGTGGTGAGTGGTGGATGCCAAGCACCCGAGTTGAACTTGAAACTTACTCAGAGTTGAAGAGCCGAGGCAGAGACCTATCCCAATTGATTATCATAGGCTCAGATGCTTAAACCAGCAAGTTATGCTACCAGAATACCACACCACCTGTTCAGTATCTGACTAACATATTTGCATCTCCTTGCAGAATAAAAAGGTTGACCTGGAAGAGGATTCTAATCCGCCACAGAGAGGATACTACCATGGATATCACAAATGACGAGATCACTTCTGTAATACAAATGTTTCGAAAATTCACAAATTTTGAAGAAAAGATATTTACTGTACGTGGAAATAGATCAAATCATATGGATTTGGGGCAACTGTACCAATTCTTAAATGAAAGAGACTGTGGGGACATTTTTCAATTGTACTTTGGTGTAGAAGGAAAAGTTTCGTAAACTATTTATGGATCTTATTGTTTACCTGTGTACGGATGTAAAAAAGGCCTTGTATAAATATGCCATGTTATCATGTGATAAATTTTGAAAACATTTTGTATTTCTGAAAAATGTTTTAGTAAGTGACAATTCATAAATTGAAGAGGCTGGGCAAAATGCATTGTAGATATTTTGTTACAGTGTATTTCTACGCAAAGATATTAACACTATAATAAACAATAGTTTGGTAAATCGAGAACATGCATGATATAAAGTTGATGGAGGTGAAAATTTGTGTAATGTACTTTTATGAATCAAGGAATACATGTATTGCAATCCAATGCATAACCAAATTCTCAAGTTAGAATTCTAATTGATTTACAAAAAGTATTGAATTAACTGTTAAAGGAATCTAATTCTTAAAAATTGAATATAAACAGTACTCCCATTTTTTTTTTGTTCCTTTTATTTGTTTTTGTATAAATGCTGCAATCCTTTAATGAAAATCCTATGCCTCTTTTAATCAGACATTTCCATTAAAGGTAATATTTATGCTACTCACTGAAACAGTGATGAAATTATGCAGACAAAGAAAACTATAAGCGCTGAAGAAAACCTCTCCTTGACAAACATTTTTAATGAGAGAATTGTGACAATTCATGGTATATTTTTCCAATAAAAACTTCAGTTGACTGCCAGTGAGGACAGCATTTGTTAATAATAATTAGAACAGTTGTAATAGCCCAGATTCTGAAGAAATGTGTCACCATTATCTCCCTTCCAGATGGAGGATGGGAAAAAAGTGTGCAATTGCAAGAAATTGCCTCCTGACTTGTCTGTTATGGTATAACATATAGCATATTTACCCACATTTCATTATCATAATCAAATCAGGCTCACTACTGTATTTGGGACCTGGATTAATAGAAACATAGAAAATAGGTGCAGGAGGAGGCCATTCGGTCCTTCGAGCCAACACCAACATTCATTGTGATCGTGGCTGATCGTCCCCTATCAATACCCTGTGCCTGCCTTCTCCCCATATCCCTTAACTCCACTAGCCCTGAGAGCTCTATCTAACTCTCTTGAATCCATCTAGTGATTTGGCCTCCACTGCCCTCTGTGGCAGGGAATTCCATAAATTCACAACTCTGGGTGAAAAAGTTTTTTCTCACCTCAGTCTTAAATAATCTCCCCTTTATTCTAAGACTGTGGCCCCTGTTCTGGACTCGCCCAACATTGGGAACAATGAATAATTATCAAGCAGATATTTTAGGGCTTGAGAAAGTGCGACAAGGAAGCAACAGCATGCTGTTGCAAACAGAAATACATCCAGGATGAAGATGGAGAAAAGGAATAGGTGATGTTTTGGACCATTGCTTGTCAGCTTGAAACACAAGATTCCCCTGCAGTTTGCTCCAGCTAACTTGCTGCTGACTGCAACTTCTCACTCTCTAGTCTCACCTTCGCAATCCACCAACCACCATCTTCCCAATTCTTGTACTAAATCCCTCCCATAACTAACATACTAACTACAAAATAACTGAATCATTTTCTCATCCTAAAATAACTTGATGACCAGTACAAGTTATTAACTTTTAAGTGATATATTAAAAGAAATAGCAATTTAAATCAATACTTTAGATTTGTGGTATTAATAATTAATATGTACGAGGACAGCCTGGAAACTAATCCAGGGTGCTAAATGTCTTGAGAGGAGGGTAGAATTTCATTTATACATTGAACTGTTATTATTTGTGCAGTTTATTAAAACTTTGTTTATTTCTCTTTTCAGATCTCAATGTCCCACCTCTTATTCTGTTTACCTATTTCTAGCTTTCTTAGCCAGTGTATTTGTTTAAAACGTTTTTAGTATGCCTCCTTCCATTCTTCTAAACAATACTCTACTTAGTTTTTATTACAAGAGGTTAGATTACCATACAATTTCCAATTTCTTGCTGCGCCAATATATTGGCGTTCTATTACCTGTGTACATGGACATCAGGCCCTTTGTGAATATCAACAATATTCATCTCTCACCATTTTTAAAATTTGTCATATTTTGTGCATCAAAGTGGGTACATTTCTGCATTATATTCCAGTAGTGTTCTTCCCCATCACTCTTTGTGTTTATATTGTGCATATATATATACCTATATGCACTCATCCTTTTACTCACAATCCCACTTGGCTGTATATTATCGTTAAACTTAGGAAATATGACATTTGGTCCCCACCGTTACCTTCAGGACCACAATAACCACATTCTACCAATTGAGAAAGATCAATGTCATTATATTAGCCCTAACCATGTTCCTAACTTCAAACTTACAGAAATATATAAAATTCTTAAAGGATTGGACAAGCTAGATGCAGGAAACATGTTCCCGATGTTGGGGGAGTCCAGAACCAGGGGTCACAGTTTAAGAATAAAGGGTAGGCCATTTAGGACTGAGAAGAGGAAAAACTTCTTCACCCAGAGCTGTGAATCTGGAATGCTCACAGAAGGCAGTGGGGGCTAATTAACTGGATGTTTTCAAGAGAGCTAGATTTAGCTCTTGGGGCTAAAGGGATATGGGTGGGGAACCAGGAACGGGGTACTGATTTTAGATGATCAGCCATGATCATATTGAATGGCGGTGCTGGATCGAAGGGCCTACTACATCTATGTTTCTGTGTTTCAGACTGGATTCGGTCCCAGTTTGAAGAATGGCCTGCCCCAGCATTTTTGTATTTACTGCATATGTAAACACATAAATTCCAGCAATAATTCGAGTCAAGCGTTTAATTGTCATATGTATCCAAAAATAGAACAATGACATTCTAACTTGCAGCACCTGTACAGGTTAGTAAACGCAATAATGCTTAGTGCAACTACGGGTTTTTACGTGACCAAACGAGTCCGAAGGGTCTCGACACGTCACCTCTTCCTTCCCTCCAGAGATGCTGCCTCCTGTCCCGCTGAATTGCTCCATATTTTTGTGTCCATCTTCACATTTCAGTTGGTCTTCTTTCAGCACCAGCCCGGGCTTCAAATGCGCCCGCACTTATAACCAAAGATCCAAATCTTGCTTATAACGCCGGGCGGGGACAACGAGGTTAGGAACAGATTTTCGGGTCGAGTGTTTCCAGCCGGTCGCTCGGAGTGCAGTCTGTCTGGCGCAGGCGCAGCGTGTCAGGGGCCTGGAGCAAATATACTAGAGGAGCCTGGAGTGTCGTGGACGTTTGAAAGTAACGAAAGTCGCGCGAGGCCGTGGCGGAGCCGGAGCGGGAGCCGGAGCCGGGCCCGGGCGGCGCGAGCCATGGGGGGGAAAAACAAGCAGCGAACCAAGGGCAACGTGCGGGTAAGCAACTGGCGGCACCAACGCCAACACCCGCTGTTCGGCCTGTGTTAGCGCTTGTTGGGGGATCATGTATATATCTACACTCATCCCCCCCCCCACCCCAAGCAAAATGAAATAGTTGGTTGTTAATCAATTTAAGGAAACATGTGGGGTGGTGTGAACACAAATCTGGCTTCATCAACAATTCGTTGCTGTAGAGATGGTCGACAGCTTCAAGTTCTGGGGCATACACATCACCAACAGCGGGTGCAAGAAACATTTACCCCACATCAGCATGTGGCTGTGGACCTTAAGTGACTTAATTAGGTGGTGTGCCAGGGCCAGAGCCCTTTCTTTAAAAACCTTGCGTTTGCAAAGCTAACAGGATGCAAGCTGTCAAAATGCTTCAAGCTTTTTCGGTGCTTGTGAAAGTTTCTGAAATTTCGTAGTTATTGAAAACTGCTAAAGATGAAATGGACAATAGGTGCAGGAGTAGGCCATTCGGCCTCTCGAGCCAGCACTGCCATTCAATGTGATCATGGCTGATCATCCACAATCAGTACACCGCTCCTGCCTTCTGAACCTTCTGAATTTTGTAGTCGCCAGGGCAGTCCTCTTGCCAACTTGGCCAATTTTACATTTTTATCAAGCCAATTTAACCTACAAAACCTGTACGTCTTTGGAGTGTGGGAGGAAACCGAAGATCTTGGAGAAAACACGCGCAGATCACGGGGAGAACGTACAAACTCCATACATACAAAGCAGCAACTCTACCTCTGTGCCACCGTGACTGTCTTCTCTCCATATCCCTTGACTCCGCTATATTTAAGAGCTCTGTCTAGCTCTCTTGAAAGCATCCAGACAACCAGCCTCCATCGCCCTCTGAGACAGAGAATTCCACAGACTCACAACTCTCTGTGTGAAAAAGTTTTTCCTCATCTCCGTTCTAAATATCTTGCCGCTTATTCATAAATTGTGGTCCCTGGTTCTGGACTCCCCCCAATTTCGGGAACATCTTTCCTGCCTCTAGCGCAAGGGTTGGCAATCTTATTCTGCATAGGGGTCAGGACGCATGTCTGAGCGGATGGCGGGCCACATCTATCACGTGTACACATGGATCCCGCCCCAGATGGCAGGCAACAAATCACGTGTTCCCATAGATCCTGCCCCTTCGTGGACACCACCCGGAGCACTGACCAAAGATCATAGAGCGGAGCAAAATACTCCACTATGCAGTATATGCACTATGCAAAATATGCAGTATCAACAATGCCAACCATTTGCACGGGTTTGGAACTGAAGGTGCTGGGGACAAAGGCAAGGAGGTTGTGTTGAACTTCGTTAAAACATTGTTTTCATTAAGGCTGGGATTTTGGGTGGAAGCACGGCAGAGAGTGCATAAAAGATTTACTATAACATTGTAGGAAGGAACTGCAGATGCTGGTTTACACTGAAGGTAGTGGCAAATTGCTGGAAAGAATGGGTGACGTTTCAGATCGAGCCCCTTCTTCGGTTGTGTCTATTTCTTAGAACAGCTCTGCGACCTGGAACTTTGGTTGCAATGCTGGAGAATGTCTTTTAGAAGGAGCGAAGGCTGAGAGGAGATTTGGTTCAAAATCATCGCGGGCAGAGGGATTAAGGTGGAATGGGTAGCACCGAAGTTTGGGCTGTTTGATGTAGTGTTTTGATTTCATTGCACAGTATTTTTATTTTCACTGTCTTGTACAATTTATGAAAAATTTATGTTTTGGTAAACATCTGAACTGAAACAGGTTGTGGGAGATACATAAACAATGGCAGTAAATCGACTGCTCTTACAGAAAGCATATGGACAGCAGACACTCCACCTCTTCCATCCCACCATCAGTCCAAACCAGTTATATAATTCCATACAACACCTCCACGGGGTCTATATTCCACAGAGACACAAAATGCTGGAGTAACTCAGCGGGACAGGCTGAGAGAGAAGGAATGGATGACGTTTCTGTCGGCGCTTGGCGGCTCCGCCATTGCAGCCGCCAGCGCAGGCCTCCTTGCGTCACCGCACCTGGGTACCGCGACCTCGGGCCCGGGAAGTACCGGAGATGACGGAAGTTTGCGGGCCGGATGATTACGGGAAAAAAATGCGCCTGCGGGCTGGGTGATTTCGGGCTACGGGCTGCATTTGGCCTGGGGGCCGTAGGTTACCGACCCCTGCTCTAGCATGTCCAAACCCTTAATAATCTTATGTGTTTCAATAAGATCCCCTCCATGCCTTCTAATTTCCAGAGTAAACAAGCCCAGCCGCTCCATTCTATCAACATATGACAGTCCCGCCATCCCGGGAATTAACCTGGTAACCTGGTAAAATAATTAAAAATATTCCAGAAGTTATGAATTTAAAAACACTAAAACATATTAAACTTTTGCAGATAATTACAACACATTAAACCAAATCCAAATACTTTTAAAATTAAAAGTAGCCACCCCTACAGTAATTGTTACCTTACTGCTGAACAATGCCATTCAAAGAATAAGATTACAGACCCTGTGTCTGAGTAGATATTGCTGGTGGGACATTAAATGTTGATAAATTCTAGTAAGCATCTGTCACATCCCTGGACTTAATGATGAGTTCAGTGGTAGAATGCAACTGGGAAATTGCTGGTGGGACATTAAAATTCAAGGACAATGTGTCTTCCTATAGTCCAGGAACTGGACAATACCCTTTGTAGTTTATCTGAAGAAGGGTCTCGACCCGAAACATCACCAGTTCCTTCTCTCCAGAGATGCTGCCTGTCCCGCTGAGTTACTCCAGCATTTTGTGTCTACCTTTAGTTTATCCCTCAGATGCTTTTCCAGCTGCTATTGTAGCACAGCACAATTAAGACAGTGTTCGAAGCTGTGCTTGATTTACGCTGCCATTAATGCTCCTTCATACCAGCTCCTTTTTTTATATTCATTGTGACTGAGCACTCTATGTGCCATATATCATATTAGCATTTTTTAATTATTCTCCAGCATATTTTGCCTTTTAAGGAAATCTGCATGAGACTAATTAGATTTCCTTTTTTGCAGCCATCAAGCAGTGGTAAAGCAGCTGAATTGCTTGCCAAAGACAAGGGAACAGTTCCAGGCTTTGTTGGATTTGGAGCCACACACAATGAATTGGCTTATGTTCCTGCAATCCAAGGATTAGAAGAAGTGGACAGTTTGGTGGATGCTGATTTCCGAATGGTTCTGCGCAAAATGTCAAAGAGGGATGCAACGACAAAATTAAAAGTATATTTTATTGTTGCATTTTGGTTCTTTTCTGTAGATATCAATGCCAGTGCATCACATTATAAGTTTACTCAATTAAGTACATTTTCTAGTTGTGTAAGTCTTAAGAAGAAATAGGTGTGGTTACTATTTCTAGCATTTATGCACAGTTTATTTTTATTGAGTCTAGACAGGTGCATATTTGTCTTAATTTTAAGATAACAGAAACAATTAATTTTGCAGTACTGTAGAGAGAAGATTAGAAATATTATTTGGTGAATAAAAGTAACCTGAAATGTGCACCAAATTCTCACAGACAGAATTTATGCAATGGTTAAAGTCAACAATTTTTTTGCTATTAGAGATATTTTTGACATGATTGATTTCAATGCAGATGCTGTAATCTTGAGCAAAAAATCAAACTGCTGGAGAAACTCGACGAGTCAGGCAGCAGATGTCTTGATGAAGGGTTTTGACCAAAACCATCAACCATCCCTCTGACTCTGTAGATGCTGCCTGACCTACTGAGTTCCAGTATTCCATTCTATTCCTTCAGCAGTTTTTTTTTGTTGTTGTTCTGAAAAATGTAGAATTATTGGTTCCAATTTAGTAGAAGCTAAATCAGGGGTCGGCAACCTTGTTCTGCATAGGGGCCAGGATGCATGTCTGTGAGCGGATGGCAGGCCACATCTATCATGTGTTCACATGCATCCCGCCTCGGATGGCTGGCATCAAATTACGTGTTCACATAGATTCCGCCCCTTTGAGGACGCCACCTAGTTAAGGGCGCTCACGAACATGGCGTACCTATGGACCATTGCCTTGGCTCTGCCCTGAAGGCGGTGGCGCAAATACTCACACTCACTCGTCCCCGGCCTATTGACAACCCCGATCCCGACAGTGAAGTCCAGACACAGAAGGAGCGCGGCCGTGCCGGCGGCTTTGCGCAGGCTGCGGTACATCCAGAGCTGGGCGCTGCTTGGCGGCTCCGCCATAGCAGCTGCCAGCGCAGGCCGCCTTGCGTCACCGTGCCTGGGCAAATGGAGAGTATTTCATTGTTCCCTTGACTTGCACCATGTAAAATGGTTTTTGGCATAGTAAAGGGAGTCATGGTAGGATATGCAGCCTCTTCCTTGTTATTGGCGCCATAGTATTTATGTGCCTGGTCCAGATGAGTTTTTGCTAAGTGATGATCTACTCATCCCTGAAAATGTTAATGGCAAGGGACTCTGCGATTGTAATACCATCGAAAGTCAAGGGTAAATAACTGGACTTTCTCTTGGTAGACATGACCGTTGCATGCCACCACTTAACAACCCTTGCCTGAATGTTGTCTAGATCTTGCTGCATGCAGGTACAGATGGTTTTATTTCATATGGAATTGGCCACACTGTGATCATTAGCAAATATCCCCACTTTGCGGATCCAACGTGGTAGAATGTTAAGTTGAGGAGTGATGGATCGATGTAGAAGATCCCAAGTACTGTTAATAGAATACTTCATGAGCTCTGTTGTGGCCTGGCAAATACTTATCCTGTAGCCAATAACGTACAAATTTATAGGTCCTGAAATTGTGTGGCATTTTATAGATGCGGGTTTTGTTTCAGTTTCAGATTCTGCAATATTACCATATTTTTATATTTAGTTGTTTGATGGTATAATGCAATATCAATTCTTTTAAATTGAAATGAGGTGTAGACAAGATAATTTGGAACATTCAAAACTAATCTTTCTATTTCAAGATGTTCTGGGATTCTTATTTGCCTCATTTAAAAAAAAAAAGCAACATATTAACGACTACTTTAATTTAAAAAAATGAGATGAAATCATATTTGAAAGTATTTGCACTGAGAATCGTTCTTTGATGTTTTGAGGGTTTGACGTTTCTAATTTTCTTGTTACTAATTAAATATTCATTTATTGTTACTTATTAGGCTTTGCAAGAGTTTGCAACAATGTGCAAAGAGAAGGACGCTGAAAGTGTAAAAGGAGTTCTTCCTTACTGGTCAAGGATTTACTGCAAAATTTCCTTGGTAAGTATGTGAATTCCTTTTTATCTCCATAAGTATTAAACAAAATTATTGAAAATGAGCCAATGAAACTTTCAATAAGTGAAATTTGCAATTTAGACATTGGCCTCAATATTTATAAGGAAGTGGAGAACTTGGGATAATGCAAGGGTATTCATCCAAGCTGAGCACCATTTCATTCTATGTTTTTCTCTTCTATTTCACACCTAGCTTCAAGCTAAACGTGAAGGCTGCCTGTCTGTCAGGTGCGACGACCAATGACAGATTGCTGCAACCCTCAAATACAATTTCTTATTTCCATGGGAATGGAGGGATTGAGAAATTAGAATGGGTGGTAGAAAAAGGCAGAACCCATAATTATGCGAAGAGCAAAATAAATGAAGGCTTCACTGATTGAGAAGAGCAGAATGAAAAATTGGGATCAATAAAATTGAAAGACTTCCTTTAGGTTGAATGGGAACACTCTGCTCCTTTTGGCCTGTAGACAATGCAGTTATAAAGGCTGTTGTGTGAGCATTTCCTGATGAACTGAGAGACGGTTCATCTCAGTTCATGAACTGAGATGAACCGTCTTCATCTCTAATAAAGAGCCTGATTTTAAAATATTAATAGTGTCTTAGTGTTAAATTGGACATACTTTTAACTATTTTAGTCTGTTACTCCAGCTTCCATCACAGATTTTGGGGCCTATTGCAAGCAATATACTGCTGGAGGAAATCAGCGAGTGAAGCAGCATTTGTGGAGAGAAAGGGATAATAGATACAGGTCAGGGAAGGGGCAAAGGTAGAGAGCTGTAGGGTTATATATGGAATCAGATGATTGAGAGATAATGGGTGTATGGAACCAGATAAGGGAGGAATTAACAAACAAATGGCAGGTATGAACTATGACTTGTGCCATCTGCATTTTGCTTTCCTTGCACATTTATCCTCAATCATTTATATCTCTAGACCACCCCCTCCCCCCTCCCCACCACCCTTCCGTACCAGCTTCCATCTGTTATTTAGTTCCTGTCTCACCCCTCCCTCGCACCCTCTGCACTCTTAGTTCTGATGCAGGGTCACGACCAAATGTTGATCATCCTCGTGTCTCCATAGATGCTGAGTTAATTGTGAAGTTTGTTTATTGCTCTGGATGCCAGCTCCTGCAGTCGCTTGCATGTTATAATCTGGTTTTGGATTATAATCTGTTAAACACATTAATATAGAGGCCTTTGATGTGTAACATGGTTGTCCACGTGGTGTTTTAAATTTAGATTAAGAGCATGTATATTAACACTGTTAATGGCAATTTATTATTAGAATTCCACAATGTAAGTTATTGTAATAAACCTTTCCATAAATTTTATTTAATTGAAAAGGCAGAAACAATTTTTATGTGGCCTGGAGCATCAGATGATCAATTTATAGTTGATGGAGCTTTTACTTTTCATAGTTTATATCTCTTAGATACAGATGTTTATACTTGCGCACAAAATCTATTCATAATGATTCCTACTGTTATGCATTTAATTAATTTGCTAAAGAGCAATTTCCTTCTATCAGCTTTTTCTTCTGCATATTCCATAGATTAAAAATTTTTCTCAGTTGCTTTTATAATCGATTGATTGATTGAAAGATGTAGCATGAAAACAGGCCCTTCGGCTCACCGAGTCCAAGCCAACCATCAATCACTCCTTCACACTCGTTCTATGTTATTCCACTTGTTTTCCTACACTTTCCATCTTTTTAGTCTGAACTTTTTTTTCCAACAATCATGTGTTTTTGTTTTCCATGGTATTGGGAGCAAAATAAAATATATACATCTCACTAGAAAACTGTGATCTATTCATGTATCCATTTAATATAATTACCAATTTGTTAATCAATTGAAACAAATTTTAAAATCATGACATTCTCCATGTAATAGATATATGTTTGATATTGCAAAAGGCACAGAAGATGTCTGTTCTTTGTCAATTACTAACAACTCTTATTGTTGATTAAACACAACAGAGATGTGATTTACTTTTTCAATGCTAATTTTTTTGCTGTTGATTTTGATTTTGCCTACTGCTCAGGATCATGACCGTAGAGTCCGAGAAGCAATTCAACAGGCATTTGAGTCACTCATCCTTCAGGTGAAGCGAAACTTAGCACCTTACTTGAAGAGTATTATGGGGCATTGGCTTATTGCTCAGTGTGATACCTATGGTCCAGCAGCCTCAGCAGCAAAAATGGCTTTCCAAGTGGCTTTTCCACCAAATAAGCAATCGGAGGCTGTGGCTTTTTGTAAAGAGGAAATTACAACTGTAAGTTTAAACAAAACTTCTTACAGCTTCGTTTTAGGAATGAAACAAATATTCTGTTATTGATAGTTTGATATGGTTTCTGTCATGGCGGTACATTCTATACTCTATGTAATGTTTTTTCTGTGCATTTAAAAAAGAACCTCGCCATTAGCAGTTGCATTATTCAATCCTTCTTGTGTTTTAATCCATGTTAAGATGTAAATTTTCTTGCTCCATTGTTTAATTTGGAGATACAGCGTGGAAATGGGCCCTGTGGCCTACTGAGTCCACGCCGATCAGCAATAACACTAGTTCTATCCTACACACAAGGGCCAATTTACAGAAGCTAATTAACCTACCAACCAGCACGTCTTTGGAATGTGGGAGGGCACTGGAGCACCCAGAGAAAGCCCACGCAGTCACAGGGAAAACGAACAAACTCCGTACAGACAACACTCCTTGGTCAGGATCGAACCGGGTCTTTGGCTCTGTGAGGCAACAACTCAACTACTGCACCACTGTGCTGCCTGCTATTGACTTGTTTATTCTTGTGTGAAATATGATTAAGGATTGCACACTTGTGACCCTTTGTAGGTGTGAGCACACGAATGTCATCCTAAATTATGACACTAAGAGCAAAGCACCCAATGAACTTTGTAACCAATAAAATAAGTTTGGAACTTGGATATTTTTGAAATACAGTAAACACCCTATCCGATATGCTCACTTAAACGACAATATGATATCAACTAGATCATGCTATAGTGATGTTATTTGTGGGATATATATTGGCTAATACTGGCTAATATCCTTGCTCTTCTTTGAAATTGTGCCATTGTATCTTTTACTCTCACCCTCACCTGAGACAGCAGACAAGACCTTGGCTTAACATCTCATGCAAAATAGAGTACTTCTACCAATGTTGGACCGTTAGCTCTGTGCTGAGGTGCCATCCAAAAATTTAGTGCACGTCTATAGAGTGGGATTTAAAGCTTTTAACTTAAAGTTTAGTCCCAGTCTAAAATTGGAATAAAAATGGTTAGTATTGAGCAGAAATTTGTTTTGCTCATAGATTTGGCAAAAAAAAACGTAACACAGTTGTGACCCAAAAGAGGTCGAAGCTGACAAAAAATAAAACAATGTATAATTTTTCCACCACTCAACCACTCACCAGTTCCTATGTTCATAGTGTGCATGAACTTAGGTTTACCTTCTTATTTATCGTGGTAAATATATGAATACAGTGCCATCTATTGGCCAACCCTCATTTCAACATTTTCCAAGGCTTTTGCATTACTGGAACAATTTAATTGATGAAATCCACAGTCAAGCTTCATCAGAATCAGAATCACACTTTATTCGCCAAGTAGGTTTTGCAGCATAAGATGGAATTTCATTGGCCAGGTCAGTCATACAATAAAAAGTAACAGATCACTCAAAAACACATTTTAACATGAACATCCACCACAGTGACTCGTACACGTTCCTCACTGTGATGGAAGGCGACATAAAGTACAAGTCTCTTCCTTCTGTTCTTCCTTGGTCGTGGGCCTCGAGCCCCCGTTGACGGGATGATCTTGACTCCCGTAGCCGGCGGCGTTCGGACCCTCCCCCGCGCCAGGCGATCGAACCTTCCGCGACGTTGGAGCTCCCGACTCGGCCTCACCCGAGACTGCGAGCCCTTGATGTTGATTGAGCGGTGGGAGCGATCCCAGGCAAGGGATCAGCTCCGATGTTAAGTCCGCGCCCCGCAGTGGGGCTCACAACAGTCCGAGGAGGCTTCCAGCTCCATCGATGGAAGGCCGCAGAGCCCGGAGAATGTGATCCGAAAATTGATCACATTCTCAAGGTTTGTTTGAAAAAAAGTTCCCCCCCGATCCCCTCCCCCCTCCCCCATATAAAATAAACCGAAGAACATTAAAACAAACTTTGAACCCACTAAAAAATAACAAAAGAATGAAAAAACTAACAGACTGCCGGCAGGGCAGCTATCGCCCCGGCGCCCCTGGTGGTCATTTGGTGAATGTGTGATTTATTCAATCAATTTTTGTAATTACAGTTTTTAATTACAGTTGTCATTTCTCTGTTTTACAGATTTTAGATGATAACATCATGAAAGAAACTCCAGAGACACTCAGCGACCCACAGTAGGTTATCGTGGAATTTGGAAACGCTATGATTAAAGATGTATTCCTGTAAAAACAGAATCCTAAATTAATCTAGACCTGTAAATGTGTTTAGAAACATATTTATCATTCTATATTGTGCATGCTAAAGCTAGATTTATATAAAAAAATATTTTTTTAAATTTTGCTTTTCAACTTTAGGTGTGTTCCAGAAGAAGAAAGGGAAGGCAAATACTTAAGAGTTGTTACCAGTTCATTCTTGGCTATGAAGAAGCTACTTGATCTTTTACCTGAAAATGAGCGGATGGTTCTGAAAGACAGACTAATAAAAGTTTTATCACAGTCCAAGTTTTGGAAATATTGCAAGCATAAAAATCCACAGGTTTGATAATTATTTTCTGAAATATTGAAAAAAAAATTGAAGGTTATTTGGCTAAGTTGATACTGAGATAAGATGGTGTGAGTTCATCAACAATGTGAAACATTCTCTACAGGAGCACTGGAGCAGTTCAAGAAGGGCAATTAAGAGTGCACATTTAATGTTGGCCTTGCCAGCAATGAATCTCAAAAATTGAATGAATAAATAAAACTGAAAAGGTTTGGCAGTAAACAATAATGATTAGTCAACAAAGATTTCAAAAGCAAGAATCGCCATCGGTTTTGCTTTTTTTTCCAAGAGGTAACAGCAAAAGTAGGTGCAATGGTGTAAACATAGTTTTTCTGGATCTTCAAAAGGTCCAGTTACTATATAATAAACTAACAAATAAGATCAGAAAATATGAAGTCAGGATATATAGTTTTCCCAGTTAGCTTTAAGTTAGAAACCAGAGCGTTGGAGTTAAGGGCAGCTATTTGCAAAGAAAACGGTGGGTAGTGGTGATCCACAAGAATCAGCACTGGGACTATTGTTTTTGATTTACAGCATTGGCAGTTTTTTTAAATTTTCATTCTACTTATTAGAACATAGAACAGTACAAGAATGAGTCCTTCGGCCCACAATGTCTGTGCCGAACATGATGTCAGGACCATCTCTTATTTACCTGCACATAATCCATAAATGCCACTATTGTATCTTCCTACACCACCACCTCCAGCAGCGCATTCCTGGCACCATTCTCTGTTCTTGAAAGAAAACAAATCTTGCCTCGCACATCTCCTTTCAACTGCCCCTCTCACCTTAAAGTTATGCCCTCTAGTATTTAATTTTTCCATCCAGGGAAAAAAGGATCTGACTGTCCATCCTATCTTGGCCTCTCATAATTTTATATGCTTCTATTGCAGTGGTTCCCAACCTTTTTTTGGCCATTCCCCACCTAATCACCTCTAAAATCCTGATGCCCCCCCCCCCCATGTGGTGATATATAACTTGAGAGAAAACAGAGGAAATAGATATTATAAGGGTAACTTAGCAAAAGCTCTTTGAATCGCATTTCTAAATCCAATTCAATAAATAAGGTTCTCCCATGACCTCGCGCGCTTCGTGCAACGTGCATGAAGAGCGATGGCGCGGTGATTATGTAATAACTACACAATAAAGACCTTTTTTACCCAAAAAAAATTATTTACTCAAAATAACATCTGAAACATAAACTATATATGTTTACCTGATGGAAAATCCAAAAAAATAAAAATCGAAAATTTGGACCCAGACCTCCTCAGTCGCGCTCAATTGCCCCCCTTAAAAATCAAATTGCCCCCCTGTGGGGCGTACGCCCCATGTTGGGAACCACTGTTCTATTGGGTCTCCCCGCACTTGTATCCACTGGTGAAGTGAATGTGTTGAAACATATGACCTTGTAGAGTCTTGGTGGAAGTAAAGAGGATGTTTCATTTGATGAGAGAATTGAAAACTGGAGTTAACAGTTCAAAAAGTTATCCATTTACAAAAGAAAGTTATTCTTTTCTCAGAGAATTGATAATCTTTAGAGAACTCTTCCTCAAAAGCAGTGGAAACAGAATCTTTGAATATTTTAAGGCACAGATAGATGAATACTGGATAACCAAAGGGCTGAAAGGTTGCTTTGAACAGGTGGGAATGTGGATTAGCCATGGTCTTATTAAACAGATGCTCCTAGTTTTTATGTACATATGTATGTGTAATTCACTAGATTGTAATAAAACCTACTTGCAACACTAATGTCCTTATGGAAGGGAAACCTACCATATCCACACATTCTGGATAAATGTGACCCGCCAATATTGATAGTTTAATTGCCTCATTTGTTCAGGATCATTTTGGGATAAAGCCAGCAATATCAGTTCCCTAGATGAATAAATTAAAAGATCGAATGAGAGAGAAATGGATCTTTACAGTTTGTTGGTCACTTGGGTGAAATCAGATACCATGATGGAGGAAAATTAATTAATTATTCAAAGAAAAGGTTTATTTCAAGCTTCATTTACAATAGCACAACCTGATGACTTCACTGTGAATTATTATTGACCCCTTAACTTTCTTGATCTACCTCAACTATTTTGTGATCTGCAAAATATTAATATTTGAAATAAGCAATGAGATACTGAAATTCTTACTGCTTTCTTTATTTTTTAGATTCGGTCAGCTTTCTTTGAATTGATTATTGCTTTTTGCCAGCATTTGCCTGAATTGATGAAGTCTGAAGCTGCAAAGGTGTGTCCAGCTGTGTTGTTGAGCATAGATGATATGGATCCAGTGGTATGCCCTTCCGTGTGGGCAGCGGCACTTTACGTGCTCAGCTGCATTGAGGTAAAGTGAAATGTAGGGAATTTGGGTGAAGAGTTCATTTTTGCATTTTAAAAAGATAGCATTTGACAAAATCTTGTTGAATGTATTGTTTGTTGAAATTGCAATTTATTTTTCATCTTTGATACAGAACCTTTCATGTTGTACAAGGGCGGTAGCGATAACAGCAAATTACAGGAATAATGAGCCTTACAACAGTGGTGTGGAATCTATTGAAGATTATTCTTAGAGATGGGATTTACTCACATCTGGACAGATGTGCTTAATAAGGATGATTAGCATTACTTTATCTGGGGTGGTTTTATACTGAAAGAATCCCTTGTGTTTTTAGTTATTAAGCAGTTACCCTTCTTCAGACTGAAATGGGCTGAATGGCCTAATTCTGCTCCTATGTCTTATGGTCCTATAATGGTGATATGTTTAAGACCGAACCTCTCCCAGATAAAGTCATGCTAATCATCCCTAATAAGCACATGCCTGTCCTGATGTGAGTAAATCCCATCTCAAAGCATCATCTTCAAAAGATTCCATACCACTGCTGAAAGGCTCATTATTCCTATAATTTGCTGTGTTATCCCGACTGTCCTTGTACGACATGAAAGGTTCTGTGTTAATGGAATTTGATATTATTGTACCTTTCCAGGTTTCCAGTCTTGGTTTCTTGGTCCTCCAAAATATTACAAATGGAATTTAAACTGGAGGTGGTGGAGGGAGGACTTAAGCCAGAAAGGGTTTTTGGGAAGAAAGAGCTACCTTAAATTTAGTTGCATCTGGTTGGGTCCTTCGGGGGATGAAAAGGGAAATGAAGAAAAAATAAGTTAAGTCGAGTTTATTGTCAGATGCACACTTGGGTGAGGAGCAGCTGCTGTGGAAAGTTTGTTTCCAACTTTATCATAGATGGTAAAACATACATTGTATATGACAGTGACAAGGCTGAGCAGAAAAGAACATTGGGCTGCTAGGTAAGATTCATCTGGCTTTTCTCCAATTGAAAATGCTTCTAATATAATCTCGAGTAACAGCACCAATTTGTGTGAAAAGCATTGTGAAAGCTTGATGAAGGATTTATAATGGGATTCTGCAGAAAGAGGAACATTAATCAATTTGGGGGCAAGTTGAGAGAACACTGAAGGCACTGTTGTGGAAGTTAATTGATTTTTTTTCTGGTCAGGGAGGTTAAAAAATTTAAATAGCATTTCAGTTACTGTCTAGCTTAAAACATTTTGCATCAGTTCTGTCATTTTTTCCTGACAGCATATTTGAAGCAAATTTAATAGAGCACCATTTCAAATGCGTAATCTGCAATCTTGTGTCATAGTTGTAATTTGCCAGTTGCCAACACTCAGGGATGTTTTCAAAAGGGGCTGTTCTGGTGCACTATTTGATGCCCTGTAACTGTGCAGAATACTATGCTACTGGAATCCAGAATGTTTTAGATAGCAAGGTAGTCCCTCCAAATCTAAATGACGGAACTTCCATAGCCAGTGACCCTGGGCAGCAAGCTTCATCTTTCCTCCCCCCCCCCCCCCCCCCACAGCATTAAGATCATTTTGTGCATTTTTAAAAGCCAGCAATTTTACGTTTTTCTGTCTGCCTTTCTTACTGACATTGTATTTAATTCTGTAAGTGAAATGTTATTGCATTTTTATTAACATTTTTGTAATGTTTCTATTAGGATTGTTGGGCCCATGTAAATGCAAATAAAGGAGTTTTGCCAAAGCTATGGATAGTACTAAAAGATGGCGGTCAGGGCCTTGCCTCTGTTATCTATCCAAGCCTTTTACCATTTTTTAGCAAATTACCAGAAGAAATAATAGCACCAAAGATGGAATTTTTCACCATTTTCTTCAGTACCTGTGCCAAGGGGTATGTTCTTTGTAAATTATTCCCACATGACTACAATCCGTAGTGATTATTTTGTTATTAACTATAGTTACTTAATTTAAAGTGCTTTTCGTCATATAAAAATGTTGATAGTTAAAGTTAAGGTCTGGAAATATTTGTGGAAAAGATTTGAGGAAGGATTCAGAATTTTTTTAATTGAATTATTTGATGTAAATTGCTCTAGCTGAAAAGGGCAATGAAAACAATTTGGTAGTTAATTTTGAAATGGAAGGATAAGTGACAATGAGAAACTTAAGGGCTTAAGGATAAAATGCAGCACAGAGCTAGCGCAGGAACGGCAAGGCCTTAGTGCTATAGGTTTCAGTTATTTCAGATTTTAGTAATTAAGCTGGCACACTTTTGGTTTTTATCCTAGCCCCTCATAATTTCTCTATGAATTGTAACAATTCTCGGTGAAATATGCTGCTATAAAATTAATTAACATTGGTAATGCCTTGCAAGTCCCTCCTCATTAGGTTTAGGTTCATTATAGTTATGCGCATTGAGATACTGTGAAAAGCTTTGTTTTTCATGCTATCCAGTCCAATCAGATAACACTATACATAAATGCAATCAGGCCAAACTCATTTACCATAGCAGATTGAAGGGAAAGATTAGTTTTAATAGCTGTAGAATAGTTCTCAGCATTGTGGAAGGACTGCTCAAAGAAAATATCTCATTGCTACAGTCAAATCAAGTTGAAAGGTGGTCTTAGAATAGTTTTGAATGACTTTAAAAAGATAAAGTGTAAATAAAATTGTATTGCCTGTATGAAAAAATCTAAAGACAGGGATGGAATTTCATTAATAAATCATTGACCTGTTTCTCGCTCCACAAAAACTGCCTGAACTCCTGGGTATTTCATGCATTGACTGTATTTATTTAACATTTCCATTATCTTAGTTTCTATTTCATTCTTGTCACTAACTGGAATTGCAGATTCTACTTATCCAAACTTTAAGCGAGTAAATGTATTTCAGCAACAGCTCGAAATTTGAACAAGAGCCAAGTAGTACAGATTTTAATTAATTAAACAACACATCTTAACACCACAGAATATTGATAACTTTTGTATTAATTTTCCAGGTGCAAGTACACTTTTTAGGGATTCGCTTATAGGTTATTTGAACCAAATGAGAAAATAATTGTTCCTACTGAAAGTCTAGTACACTCAAATTAAGAGTTTTTGTTATTGGAGCCAAGTATACCCAAGAAGTTGACTTGGATACAGTTTTCTGCCATCATTGTGCATGTTTGGACCTCTTAACTTGTTTTGACATCCCTACAATCCTACTCCATACATCCACACCACAGTTAGGTGGGTGGTTTACAAATTGTGATTCAGTAAGAGCCATACTTCAATAACTTCATTATTTGGTTAACAATTTTTGACTGATACATGATTTGGCTTTGTTTTGCTTATTTTCTCAGAACAGTAAACTGCTTTGTGTATGCCGTGGGTTGTATCTTTGGTTGGATTACATTATCATCTTTTCAGTATTTTTACTTTCCAAAGCAATAATCTTGGCTTTGTCCCAAATCACAACTTTAAAAAAAATCATAATCGATTGGCATAAATTGAATAGAACTTCAATAATAAGATAATCAAACACATGCCTGTGAATTCTTAATACTTTTCTCATTTCTATCATTAGGTAATTTTGGAGAAAATAATTGCTTTGATAATATATATATGTGTGTCAGAAACTTCATTTTCTGTTTTTCTAACTGAGACATAATATAGAATATTGATTTGTAAATTACTTTATGATGTAGAAAGCATTTATTGAAAAAAATATTCAAATTTTTTGAAGCAACAGCAATGAAAACTACTTTCAAGAAATGTTGTACGGTGTGCTTTAAATGATTTTGTTTTGATTAGATTACTAAGTGAGCGTGCCTTGATGAGTTGTTCTGAGAGTTCAGCAATTGTGGCTGCAATTATGGAATGTTTACGTTTTACATTGCACCAGAATCTGGGAATGAATGAGGATCAGCAGAAGCTCCAAGAGATGCTCATAAATAATCAGGTATGTGCGAAAAGCTAATCATAAAAACTGCAAAGAATTGACTTGTTGAGATTGGAAAAATTGAAGCAGAAAAGTCAAAATTTGTAACATATTAATCTGTGGCATATATTTTAAAGCACTGTGGCACTTTCACATAGTTGATATTCTTGAGTTTTTGATTTTGTTAAAAAAAATGTCAATACTAAATTCCCTTCTACTTAACCTGGTAATATTCTTGACCAAGAGTGAAATTTTGGTGCTATTTATCTACAGAAATCAAATTTTGTGATGTGTTTTCCTTTTGCCCAAGGCCTCTGATTACTGATTGATCTCTTGCTGTGTGAAGTATTTGGATGTCAATCTGCAGATTATCACTTTTTTGTTGTAGTTTATTCAAGAACTAATATGCTAATAGATTCCATCTATTCAACTTGTTTCTTTGTATGATTAAAAGTTATCCTTTCTATTAATACCCTTGATGCTACTTTTTGTAGTTAGTTATGAGATCAGCTGTTTAGGATAACTAATGTTATTTATTACAGTGCCCGGAAGTAAAATTATGCTCACATGTATCCACCATGTGAACCTGCTAGGATTGTCAATCAATATTTTGGATCAGTTGAAGATTTTTTTTATAACATGAAAAGAGAACATTCAAAAGTATCCAATGAAAGTGCTTATAATAAAAACAAAACAAGATTCTTCATTGCAAATATAATTTCAGAATTAATATGCCAATCTTATTTTTTTTTCTTTTATAGTTACTACCTCTTGTACATTCTGCTTTGAAGAACCCTAAACTGCAAAACAGTACATTCTCCCATCTAGCAGACACTCTTTTGTCATGGGAAAGACGAGCTGATAATCTAGAAATAAAGGAATGCGCTGATGCATATCGAAGATTGTTACCTTACTTTTGGGATGGTCTTTCTCAGCTTTGCATATCGCAGGTGGAAAGTGCAGAAGTTGACAAAAATCTATTGGAAGGAGTGTCTTCCTTGCTCGTATTGTTAAAAAATCCTGAGAGGGCTCAAAAAACCATTGTCAAAAAGAAAGGAAAGATTCGATTTTTTGACGAAGAAGGAACCATGAATGTTGATCGTAACAATGGCAACCATTTAGCAGAATTAACATTTGACGCAAAGAAGATGCCAAAATCTGAAAATTTGGGGGATATTTCCAGATGTGCTCAGCACAGTAATCCTGCCAGAACGGTGCCTTTGGAAAACCTAGTCTGTCAACTTGCCAAATTGTGTATAGCTCATATCAAAAAACACTCTGAAATCTATCTTGCATTTTTGGCCACGCTGGTCAGTTCCTTTCCATCAAGAAATCTATTTACAGTTTTACAGGAAGGTGATAATGAAGGGAATGCTGAAATTTTCCTTGAGGAAAAGAATGAAGTGGAAACAATGGCAAGTAATCCTGCTGTGCAGTTTCTGAATCAGAAACTGTTAACCTGGATGAAGGAAGACAAAGCTGATTTCAGTTGCCTGATTGATATGCTCTACAGTATTCTTCACTGCTGCCAGAACAATGAGAAGATGATAATACTCAATCATATATCTCAGGTAAGTGTATAAATGTAAGGAATTGTTGCTTCTGCCTTTCCACCCACGAATACATATACCAGTAAGTCTGTAGCACATACATTGGCATTACTCGTTTTGTTTTTCTTGCTCTCCCGTTTTGTATTTTAATCATCACTTTTATTTGCATTTGTTATTTTACTTTGCTCTTTTGCATGTTTCTCCACTTGTTTTCAATTTTATGCGTTTCAAGATCCTTTTCAGGAAATAAAAATAGTAAATGGGAAGAATATGTTGAAGCCATGTGGCAACTGAACTGGAGAGAATGCAGGTTGGTGAAGTGAACATTTGAAATAGCTGAGAAATTGAAAAGGTAGATTTAAAACAAGAACCAAATGCAATGAACATGAGGTTAACTGGTAAATGCAATAATGCAAATATTTTGGGGGTTAAAAAAAATGCAGATTTTGTTTCTCCTAGACTCTTTTCAGTATGCTCCTGGCTAAGTTTGTATGTGCTTGGAGAACAATAGTTGGATCAATAGATTTAAATTTAAAGTGTCAAATATGAAATATTAGATGTGGAAATCTGGAAATTTGTACATGAATTGATCCATTTTCTGTTGAACACTTTTTGTTGGATACTGAGTCTTGTTTTAAGTGTTATATGTATCTGCGTGGCAAAACTCTTTCCATTTTAGCATAATGTGGAAGAAACAGTGAGCAACGTCAGACCCTCGGCATCTCAAGGCAGCAATATAAATGTTGTCTTCCGCAGTCAAATTCAGAAGTGCAGCATGATAACATTTCAGTATGAATGATCTGCTTCAGGGTAGCTCAGGCTAGATCTTTGAGAGATATGATGACTGTTCTTATTGTATACAGTGGAAATCCAGCATGGCTTATTTTGTAACATTATATTATTTTCATAACACTTTTTTCAGGTAAGATTTAAATACTTCTGAAAGGTTACGTAAGATATTTACTAAAATATCATACCAAGGATGAAAGCCTTCAGTTATGCGAATAGCCTAGAGAAGCAGTAGTTGCTCTTCCAGGAACAAAGGAGAATGTTATGAGATCTGAGGGGACATTTGAAATTATGACAAGTGTAGATAGATTAGATAAGGAGAATCTGTTTTCATCTGCACAAAAATGAGGAACTAGGGGACAAGGGATGAAGGTGATTGACCAACAGACCAAGAATAAAAAAAGAGGAAGCAATGGGTAATGTGGGTCCAGAATGCACAACCAGCGTGATAGTAGCAACAGATTCCATTGTGCTCTGCAAAACAACTCGATGAGTATCTGAAAGGAAGTCATTTCTAAAGCTGTAATGACAAAGCAGGGAAGGGGGACGAGCTGGATTGCTTACGTATTGAACTGGCATGGACGTAACAGGCTGACCATTTCTTTATATCCTAAACCATTTTGTGATAATATTTTTGTCTTTTTTGTGCTATTCTTTAATGTTTTCGTACTGTATTTAAATTTTACTTCTTTTCCTCTCTTCGTAGTGTTTATACCTCAAGTTATAATAAATTTGTTTCTGACGTTCTTAGCCTTTTCTTGTTTTTTCATTTTGTATTTTTACTCTCTTGCAAAGCAGTTTCCTGCTCTTCCCATTCAAAAGTAAATAATAAAATGACATACTCTCACAACTATATCTCTATTCTTCCAATGTTGCCAGACTGTTACCCAGCGTTCTATCTTGCATGTCCCATTTTATCCAGTTAAACATTAGAAAGACAAAATCAAAGCATTAAAATATTAATTTGCATGTTGAAATATCCGCTTTGCTTTGCTGTCTCTATTTCTATAACTTTGAAATATAACATGCGTGTTCCTCAGCTCCAGACCTTTTTTAAATATTCTTAGTTTTAGCATCTTGTCATCCCACCATTAACAGATATGCCTGAGTCTAGCTGGGATTTTCATTGTAATCTTCTGTTTCTGCACCATCCACACCTCCTTAAAAATTCCTCGTAAATACATCACTCTGAATTGGGTTTTATTCACAACACCAAAATAAGCTCTAGCCTCAAAATGTATTTGATGTCTTTGTGAAGCACCATGATGTAACATTTGTTGTTTTAATTCAGTCTTTTTATTTATTAAACTTTTTCTTACTAGATGGAACAAGGATGGCTCATCTTATTTTATGTTATACAAAAGGTAATTTTTCATACCATTGTGCTTTGTTTCAGAAAACCTTGTACTTCAGGACATGTAATTTCATTAACTTAATAGTCCAGGCATGATATTATTACTTGGTCATTGGTTAATATGCTATAGATCATAAATTTGGAATTAAAACTGCACATTTATTTTGTTGTCAAAGAATTAGCTCACGATTTAAGGCAAGCTAAGGAAATTGCAAATTAAAATCCATTTTAGCTAAATTTGTTATTAATATGAATTTCCAGTAATGTTTGCACTGATTAATGTCTTGATAAGTTAATTGGAAGTTAGCCACTTCCGATGGTAAACAGTTTTGCAATGACACTGTTAAACTTAATCTAAATACACGTTGGAAATCAAAAAACCGTTCAGAAACTTATAAATATTGCATTTCTAAAGAAAACAAATTGCAGTACAGTAAATTCTTGTTTTTCTGGTCTGTGCTACCTGGAATTCTCATGCAGCTGACACATTTCCAAGAATATTAAACAATTTCATAATGTATTCAATGACTTTAGCCTTAAAATGTATAATTGAAGTACATACACATTATTTAAGTGTAAGTGGATGAATAGGAGTTGGGCAATTTATGTAAAGATTTCTGCATAGAATACTCGTGTGACGTACAGTAAAGTTTTTATTGAACAATTCTCATGCAACTGGCATGTTCATGCAGCTGGCAGCCCCCTTCCCCACTGATGCCAGATGGTTGAGAGTGTCGATATTACCTGGTAAAACTTACTGACTTTATATCTGACCTGTTCCTTTCAGGCTTGTGTGGATCCAATTAAGTATGTTGCTATATCTGATTGGTTAAAAGGAGATGTTTTGGGCGAGAAACTTGTCCTGTTAGCGGATGAGCTCTGCACAATGGCAATGACAACAGGTTCTTTGCCAAGAAAGCATGACTCAAATAACTGGATGCTACTTGGCTTTGCTCTGTCCAAACACACCAATAATGGTGAGTAAAGAGGCCTTCAAACCGGAGTTCTTTAAAATTTGTATTTCCTCAAGTTTAGCCACCTTAACTAGACAAGCTGTATAAAATACTTAAGGATTTAATATGGTAGATAACATGCTTATTTTCTCTGGTGGAGGAAATCAGAACAGATTCTTAACATTGAGAATTAAGAAATTTGAGTGAAATAACACAGCATTTTACAGTTAAAGAATGGAACTGTAAAAAAACATACTGGGAATATTCAGATGAAATTATATTTTCAGCAAGCGAAACAGTGGTATTAACTTGGGTTGATGAAGCAGAGCAAGGTGAAAAGGATTGCATATTTATAGATTGCATAGTTTTACTGGTCTGAATGGTGAGATCTCGTGGGATCCAGGGCCAGCTTTCCATATGGATACAAATTTGTTTGAAGGTAGGAGACCATGGATGGCAGTAGAGAAGTGTTTTTTCACATTGGAGACCAGTAACAGTGGTGTGCTGCAGGAATCAGTGGGCTGAGGCATGGCAGATGGAGTTTAATTTGTATAACTGTGAAGTGTTGCATTTTAGTAAGAAAACTTAGAGCAGGTGTACCATTCCATGAAAGTGATAATACGGGTGGATAAAGTGGTAAAGAAGGCATTTGGTACGCTTGGCTTCATGGAATATTGAGTACTGAAGTTGATACGCCATGTTACAGCTGTAAAAGTTATTGGTAAGCCCTAGTTCCAAGTACAGTGCACAGTTCTTGTTGTCCTGCTATTGAAAGGATGTCTTAATATTGGAAAGTGTGCACAAAAGATTTACGAGGATGTTACCGGGTCTGAAGGATTTGGAGGCTGGATAAGCTAGGACTTTTTCTCTTGGGAGTATCGGAGGTGACCTTATAGATGTTTATAAAATCATGAATGACATGGAAGAGGTGACGTCAGTCTTTTCCCCAGTGTGCAGTAGTATAAAACAAGAGGCCATTGGTTTAGTTTGAGAGGGGAACGATTTAAAAGGGACCTGAAGGGCAACTTTTTCCACGCACAGCATGGTGCATGTATGGAATGATCTGTGAGAGGAAGTAGTAGAGGCGGGGACAATTATAACATTTTAATAGATACTTGGAAAGGTACATGGATAGGAAAGGACTGCAGGGATATAGTCCAGGCATAGGCAGTGGAAATAGCTTGGTTAGGCAACGGTCGGCATGGATAAGTTAGGATGAAGGGCCTGTTTCTGTGCCATCTAAGCTGTATTACTCTGACTCTAAATGTGAGAGGAAGGAAACTATTATAGATAGATTACAAAAAAAGTTAAATTATTTAAAACGGATGATGCAAGATGATAAAAGATGGTAATGTACAAGCAAAGGAACAGAAGGTTGATCTGCTGTACATGTTAGAAATAAGACTTCAATCACCCCTTGTAAACATGATTGACTTAAAAAAAATCTTCATGATGTATTCAAAAACTTATTTTTGTGCATTCTAATGCAAATACAAAATACGACCAATAAGTGAGCTCACGATCTGTTGACCAGATGACTATCCTGTTTACTTAGATTAATGGAACAGAAGTCTTCAAAGCAGATCATGAAATGCTGCTCATGCACCGTAGAACAGCAAACTCAGTCAGCCTGTTTACTCATGGTTTATTACGTGGTTCAAGAGAACCAAACACTTTATGATTATCTTGAATATTTTATTTGCTGATTAATGTGTAATAGCCAACATCAAACATTTATATTTGGAGGATGTATGTCTTGGTAATATATTGTAATCATTTCATTTACTGTTTTGTTTATAGAATTCATGATTGCTGAAATGTATATAGAAAGAATAATTGACCGACTCCACCGTGCACTTTCGAAGGATCTATCTGAGGACCTAACTAAAACTGGAGTTATGGAGCCTTCGCTCTCTTTCATTTGTGATTTGGCATCCAACTTTTTCTGTTCCATCAAGGGATGTTTGCAGATGTCTTCAGCTGAGGATCTTCTTTTCACAATTTTCCAGCTCTGTGCCCAAAGTCAGGAGAAGACTCATCTCTCAGGTAAAGCATAAGCATTGTTCTATGGATCTTCAAACAATTACCCTTTTAAGAAAAGATTGCACAGCACAGGGTAATTTTCTGGGGAAGCTCCCTATCTAATTTATCATTTAGTTTACATCTTATAGAGTTGATGCCTTACAGTGCCAGGTACCCAGGATCAAACCTGACTTCCAGTGCTGGCTGTATGTAGAATGTACATCATCCCTCAGCGTGCTGTGGTTTCCTCCCATATTTCCAAAAATATCAGGTAGGGTATTTGGCCACTCAGAATTGTCCCTAATATAGGCAATTAAGTGGTAGGTTCTGCGGGGAATTTTATGAGAATGTGGGGAGAATAAAATAATGGCATTAACGTTGGATGAGTGTAAATTGTAGCTGATGGACAGGATGGATTTAATGGGATGAGGAGCCTGTTTTTCTATGATTGAAAGATGCATTATTGTCACATGTACCTAGATACAATGAAATGCTTTGTTTTGCATACAACCTAGGTAGTACACGTGTCACCATGTGTTGATAAAGTTACAAAAGTACTGAACAGAACAAATCTACTGCTTGCTGCTGCACGGGACGGCAGGCGTTCCCCCTTCGTTCTCGCCGGGTCTCGCCATTCCTCTCACACCCCCCTCCCCCCACGCTGGTTCCACCCCATTGGTCTCGGTGGCCTCACACTGGATCCCCCCCCCCCATCCCCCATTTCTCTTGGCAGTTCACCTCGCTCTGGCTGGCCCACATGGCTCTCAGTCCCTCCTCACTCTTAGTTTGCTCTGCTCCTGTCAGCGCCAGTGGCTTGGGGGCGATTCACAGGCCGGGTCCTCCTCCATCGTCGGTCCGCTGCGGGCCGGTCCTCTTCCAGCATCAGCCCGCGGCGGGCGAGTCAGGCCTGCCTTCCGGAAGTTAATTAGTTAGTTCGTTCATTCATTTATCCATTCTTCCTCATTATGCTAAATTGGAAGGAATTTTGCCAAGCAGATAAACATAATAGGTAAAATTAGACTCCATACCCACCAAAAAGTGTTTCACAGAAAATTAATGTACAAAGATGACTAGAGCCCTCGTAATTTCGCTCTTATTTTAAAAGATCAATTCAGAAATCATTTTTTATTTTCCGTGTTCAGTCAAAAGATGATGTAACTTCTACAGTATTTCTTGCATTTATTTTGGATAATATGTTAATGTATGTGTGTATTAGGAGCTTCCAAATCTTTGATTATGCGATTAGTTCATGACTTGCATTGCAAGAAACCATAGCTGTATTCACCAAATTTGACAACTTCATATGTAAGTTGTTCGTTTTCATTTTAGAAATTTTTTGAAAATACTTTCCCCCAGCTATTTATTGCATAGATTCTTTGTATATTTGTATTGCCTGAAACTGTTGTTAATACTATTTTTGGTTGAATGACCACTCATTGCAAAACATTGTGATCAAGGATTGGAAAATGGTTATTTGAATCAGGTTTGATTAGTATCTTATTGCTTAGTTGCATTCATACAATTGTGAAATGTATGCTTAGATTTTCTCTATGATCATCAGTATTCAAATTGGAGCATCACTATATTCAGTTTCCCTATGACACAAAAAGATTGTTTGCCATTATCTTACTAGTTTTCCAAAAGGAGCGAGCTGTTGATACGCATAATTCCACAGGTTATCTCACCCAAATTTTCTTTCTTCATTTGTGAGTGTATTTCCTGAGCATCATTCGACGTTGGAAGTAATCCTTGCTATCTGGGTAATTTAACAAATGAGCAGAAGTTTCCGTTTATGACTGTTTTTCCCCACATTGCTTCAGTCTAGGGACTGAACCAATTGTAAAGCTTCTACGTCTGGTATAGCAGGGATCAAGTGACTATTCATAACCAGGTATGGAATATAGAAGTTCTATTCTATGTACCTCATTTATGCCCACCGTTTTCTGTGGGCGAGGTTGCTGTGGATATGAATTGGTAATACATGTTTTGGCATGTCCATCTGCCTTTGTCCTGCTAATGCTGCTTGATGGATTTTTCAATGGTGGTACTGGCATCTGACATTTAACACGTCCTGTACTTAAATTAGGTCTGTTTAAATTTGAAATTTAATAACATGAGCAGCTGAATATTAGTGATGTGATCTACTAAATTGAGAAGCCTCAAAAAACAGCCCTTTAAAGAGACTAATAACAGCATGGTGATATGTAGCAGGCTGAGCTTGCATTTTTTGGTAGCTATCCTTATCCTTTGTGCCTTAGAAATAGATTAGCACTATTCTTGACTATCCTTCAAAGCTAACTGACAATTTTCTTGGCTCTCCTGTCCATTTCAATGTGGCACAATTCTTCCATTTACCCATCCACTATTTAAAATTTGTTTTTCTCTTGTTTCCAAGTTAATACTAGCATTATATCAATCTAACATCTACAACTTCACAACAGTAGTCTCCTACTTCACCCTGGCTCCAGCTCCCTCTCTCTGACCACACTAGTTCAAGTCTTGGAATGGCGTTACATCTTCAAGCAATTAAATGCTAATGCACACTGCAAGTGGGAAATCCTGATGTATGAACTTCTATCTACGATGTGATAGTAGACAGAAAGTGCTGGAGTAATAAGTGACATTTTGGGTCGGGACCGTTCCTCAGACTGTAAGTGGGGGAAGGGGGGAGATGACCAGGACAAATCAGGGTGGGCAGCAGGTGACCTCTAGCAGGGTGGAGCTTTGGTGGGCCAGTCATTGGCAAGGGAAGGTGTGATCTCAAAAGAGATACATTATGGCAAACTGTGGAACTGGTTAAACGATTAGGGTGGAGGAAGCGGAACGGGGAGGAGGGTGTTAGCAGAAGTTGCTTAAAATTAGAAAATTTAACGTAAGACCTCATATTTCCCAAAGGAAATATGAGGTGTTGTTCCTCTAATAGGCCTCTAATAGGCCTCACTCTAGCAATGGAGGACACCCAGAACAGAAAGATCAATATGGGAAGGGGAGTTGAAATGGTTAGCAACCTGGAGATCCCATAGGCCTCGACAGACCAAGGGCAAGTGTGCAGCGAAACAGTCACCGAGTCTACATTTGGTCTCGTCGATGTACAGAAGCCCACATTGGAAACACCGGATGTAGTAGATGATGTTAGAAGAGGTACATGTGAACCTCTGTCTCACCTGAAAGGTCAGTCGGGGTTCCTGGATGTAGTTGAGGCAGGAGGTATAAGGACAGGTGTTGCATCTCCTGCGGTTGCAGGAGAAAGTACCTGGAGTGGGGGTGGTTTAGGTGGGAAGGAATGAGTCAAGCAGGGAGTTGTAGAGGGAGCAGTCTCTGAGGAAAGTAGAAACAGGTGGAGATGGGAAGATGTGATTAGTGGTGGGATCACGTAGGAGATGACGGAAATGTCGATGTTGGATGCAGAGGTTGGTGGGGTGAAAGGTGAGGACCAGGGAACTCTGTCCTTGTTGCGTCTGGGGGGGGAGGAACGAGAGCAAGAACTAGAGACACAGTGAAGATACGTGTGATGGTGTTCAGTTTCAAAAGGAGATTGACGTACGCTGGATTAATGCTGAAGAAGAAGAGGTGGATAGTGGTCTTCCGTCCATGTGAGTCATTTGCTAGCTAAATTCACAGACCGAAGGCCATGCTTCATATGTTACTAATGTTGAATCTCTGCATTTTAAAGATTTATTTTATGAACATGATGCCAAGCACAACTCTTGTATGTCTGCACATAATCCATATTCCCTCCATTCCCTGCATTTCTATATGCCTATATAAAAGTCTCTTAAATACAACACTCATATCTGCATCAACCACCATTCCTGGCAGCACGTTCCACGCACTCACCACCTCTGTGTAAAATTAAACTTGCCCCGCACATCCATTTCAAACTCTGCACCTCTCACCTTAAAGCTATGCCTTCCACTATTTGATATTTCAATCCTGGGAAAAGAGTTCCGGCATTCTACCCTGACCCCGAATCCAGGCATCATTCAAGTAAACTTCCACTGCAGCCTCTGAAGCCTCTACATCCTTCTTGTAATGGGACAACCACAACTGTACATAATACTCCAAATGTGGCCTAAACAAAGTCCTATAAAGCTTTAGCATGAGTTCCTGACTTTAATAATGCTCCGACCTATAAAGGCAAGCACACCATATCCACCTTTGCCACTCTATCTACTTGTGTTGCTACTTTCAGTGAGTCATGTAGTTGGAGCTCAAGATCCCTCTGTGCATCTGTGCTGCTAAGGGTCTTTCCATTAATTGTATATTTCCCCTCACATTCGACCTCCCAGATTGCAACATCTCACACTTGCTTGGATTAAACTCCATCTGCCATTTCTCCGCCCATTTCTGTAGTTGATCTACATCCCATCATTTAATTTGACAGCGTTCTTCTCAAGCCGTGAGCCCAACAAATCTTGGTGTCATTTGCAACTTATTAAACAACCCATTTATATTTATGTCAGTCATTTTTTCATATTTTATATATATTCAGCCTAAAGCACGACCTGCCTCTACAAAGCCATACTAAATGACCCTAATTAACTAATTCTCTTCCAAATCCTATCTCGAAGAATCCTCATCCAAAGCTTCCCTATCACTGATGTGAGACTCACCCATCCATAATTCCCTGGATTCTCTCTACTTCCCAAAGGAATAACATAAGCTACTCTCCAGTCATCCAGGACCTCACCTGTGGCTAGAGAAGACGCAAAGATCTTCATCAAGACAACTTGGGGTATATCCCATTAGGTCCTGGTGAATTATCCACCTAATGCTCTTCAAGAGCAACATTTCCTCCTCCTTTGTAATCTCAAACTGAATTTGCATATTAATATACTCCACACCGATCTCGTTGTCCTCCATGACCCTCTCCTTGGTGAAAACAGATGTAAAGTACATGTTTAGTATCTCGCCTCCATTCCCAGACTCCAATGACAAATTTCCTCCTTTATCCTTGAGCGACCTCCTATCTTCGCCTTCATTGTCCTCCTGTTTTAATGTAGGTATAAAAAGCCTTGGGACTTTCTGTAATCCAACTCGCCAAAGCAATGGAATTTGTTGAAGTAAGATTTTTAAATATTTATTGAAAATGCCTTGATCAATGTAGGTGTTGTCAATAAAGGGTGTTCAGGGTTTTCCATTTTTCAGTAGTAGTATTTATTTGTCCATTTACTAATTTAATTCCCACAACGTGGGATTATTTTTAATGGTACATATTGTAAATACAGTAAACCCGTGTTTTAATGGACCACTTCATAATGGATTTTGGATATATCAGATGGACCTGCCGATGCCACAGCCAGCTTGAACCGTCTCCCAGGCCGCTTAGAGCCTTGGCTTTTGACGCCACCCATCTCTCGCAAGGTGCACCAGCGAGCTCTTCTTCACCTATTGCATAGTTGACATGGCTCGTGTTGTAACCCCTGGGAAGAGCGTTTTCTTCAGGCTGCTGCCACCGACCAGACACGCTCGATCACCTTGGAGCTCCCTCCCCTCCCACCTGCTGCTGTTGCTTCCTGTTGGCCCGTCGCTTTGTTCCCTTCCTGCTCAACCGCCTCCTCCTACTACTCCTCCTCCTGTCGTTCGGTCCATTCAACATCTTCCATCCTCCCCCCACTCCTTCCACCGCCACCCTCCTCCTCCCCTGGAGTCACTGGCATACTCTACTTTCGATGTGTGGAGCAGACAAAGTGATAATACCATACTCTGTTATAATGGACAATTGGCAGAAACCATTTCCCTCCTCCTCTCCCCCTTAGGTCCATTATAACTAAGATATACTGTATTTTCAATACAGTTTGTAAGTGAAGCATTGATTTTTATTCCATTGATGCATCGTTACAGAAAACATTTCAACCATTTAAGCAGACAAAAAATCCTGGAGAAACTCAGCGGGCGAGGCAGCATCTATGCAGAAAAGTAGGCAATATTTTGTGTTGAGACCCTTCTTCAGATCCTCCCCCTTCCCAGGTCTCCCACATAGCCTACTGTCTCCACCTCTTCCTTTCTTCCCCCCCCCCCGACATCATTCTGAAGGTCACCTACTCCTTTTCTCCATAGATGCTGCCTCACCTGCTGAGTTTCTCCAGCATTTTTGTCTACTTTCAGTTTTTCCAGCATCTGCTGTTCTTTCTTAAACATCTCAACCATTTAAGTGATTAGTTTGATATAATCCTCAATTTTAGTGAATTAGCAGAATATGAAGAATAAACAGCCAGCACTTCACTACATAACTTCCCAAAAGGTAGATACAGAAAACTACAAACTTAAAACTACTAAACACAATTTTAGATAGAAACTGAATATAAAAAATGTTTTTTGTATACCCATTTATCAAGCAGGGATATCATTACAGATGAGGAAGACAAGATAAAAAGATGGCACAGCCACGTGTGGGCATAAACATCCCTTTAAAGAGTTTATAGATAAATTAAGGTGGAATTAATTTGAATCCGGATCGCCAGCTGTGGTTTTTAATTGTGCTGGATGCAATGGTTTGATGGAGCTGCCCTTCTAAATCTAGGAGGTATAGTGGGTCTCAGATGGAATATTGTTAAAATTATTCAATAGTGAGAGATCCTTAAAAATGATTAAATTGGCTTTGAATTGGTCAAAAATATTTAATTGTTTTAATTAGCATGTTTTAATTAAAATATGAAAATTTACATAAGCAACAATTTCATAGTTACTTTTTCTTCCCAACCTCTTGGCTGAGAACCTGCTTTGGATGAATAGGAAATAGAAAAATCCCATGACAGGTCTGATGTGTGATATCAAAATTGTGATTTTGTAACATTTTGCTGGGGATCTTAGCGTCTGCCAGTGTCCAGAGAAAAAATATTTTTTAATAACTTTAATATGTAAAATTGCATTAGATTTAATATGAAAGATTTTTATACGTTAATCAAAAGTTAGCTTTTGAGGTTAGCTTTAAATAAATTGCTCCTACAATTTGTTAATGGAAACACATAAGTCTAGGAAAAGAAAGAGCTGAGATTAACTGTCAGAGAGTCATGCAGTGATGTAGCACGGAGACATGCCTTTTGGTTCAATAAGACCAAGCTGACCATCAAGCACCTACTTAGACGAGTCCTACACTAATCCCATTTTATTCACTACTCTTGATTCTATCGTTCATTTACACAATTGAGATAATTTATAGTGGCCAATTAACCTACCAACCTGTAGAGAGGGTGATTCGGGAGAAATTTAAAACCATTGTTAATAGAATTCCTTGAATAAGGCTATTACTAACCAGTAGGACAGACATTGGTGTAATTGTAATGAAAATATCTCATGAAGCTTCACCAAAATGTAGACAGTCAAGAATTAACACAGTCAACAAAGGATATTGGAATGGTTAACTAATAGTTTGGTGAAATTAAAGAATAAAGGTAAAATGGAGAAAGAAAATTTACAAAGTGCTGGAGTAACTCAGTGGATCAGACAGCATCTCTGGAGACCATGATGTTTCGGGTCGGGACCCTTATTTAGACTGATTGTGGTGGGGGGCAGAAAGCTGGTAGAGAGGAGGTGCAGGGCAAAGCCTGGCAAGTGACAGGTTGACAGGCAGATGGTTGGTCAAAAGGTATGAGACAAATGGATTGAATAGTTGATAATTGTGAAGCCAGAGTAAGGAATATAGATAGAGGGAAGAAATGAGTGGGCACGGGGTGGGGGAGGGGTGTTGCAGGTTGACATATAAAATTGCTTGCGTGTGGCCTTACTCTGGGAATGGAAGAGGCCCAGGACAGAAAGGTCAGAATGGAATGGAGAGTTGGAATGGTAAGCAACTTGGCAGACCGAACACAAGTGTAGAATGAAACGTCACCGATTTTTTGGTCTTGTCGATGCAAAGTCAAAGTCAATTTTATTTGTCACATGCATCCGAAGGTGCAGTGGAGGCCACATCAGAAACACCAGATGCAGTAGATGAATATAAACCTCTGTCTCATGTGGACCAAATGCTGGGTGGATATCAGGAGGTACAGGGCGAGGTGTTGAATATCTTGCGGTTGCTGGAGAAATAATGTGGGAAAGGGTTGGTTTGGGTGGGAAGGGATGAGTGAGCCGCGGAGTTGGTCTCTGCGGAAGGCGGAAAGGGGATTGGAAGATGTGACTGGTGTTTGGATCATGTTGGAGGTGATCCCAACATGATGTGTTGGAGAATGGTGTGTTGGATGCAGCCACGATTGAAGTGCCAGGTGAGGATCATGGGATGTCTATCCATGTTCCACCTGGAGGAGGGGGAGCATGAGCAGAACTACTGGGCACGGACAAGAAGCGGGTGAGGGATACACATATGGTAGCAGTGAGGAACCACAATTACTAAAACAAATAGAGGACATCTTGATCCTAGAATGGAAAGCCTCATCTTGTAAGCAGGTACAGCAGAAATTGAAGTATAGTGAGTAGGGAATTACATCTTTGAAGAGGCTGGCGGGAGGAGGTGTAGTCCAGATAAATGTGGAAGTCGGAGGGTTTGTGCCTTTTTACCTCTGTCTAGCCATCTGCCGATCAACCCCCCCTCGCCTGTAACCACCCATTACTTGTCAGGCTTTGTCCTGGCCATCCTTTCGTCCAGCTTTCTTTCCCTTCCACCACAATCAGTCCACAGTTGGATCCCGACCCTATCTATGCTTCCCAGAGATGCTGCCTGACCCACTGAGGTACTTTAACACATTGTGCCATTTTTTGTAAATCAGTATCTGTAGTTCCTTGTTTCTCCAGGAAAATGGAGAGATGAGTTTAGGTAGGGAATTCCAGAAAAAATGTTCTAATGGACTCAATTTGCAACTAAGAGTCATGAGCAGTTGAGATACTGTATTGGAAGAGGATGCTGTTGTTTGTAATGCCATAGTGTGTGGAACTTGAGATGATTGAATAAGGATAGTACGCAAGATGTGTATAGTAGCGGGTGCCATTTGTTGCTTTAATTATAGCAATGTTATAAAGACATGTTGCCACAGTCTACAGTGTTTCCCATACCTTAATCCTATATCTGCTAGAAGTTGATGGAGTGAAACAAGTTACTTACACGAGAACAGCTTCGACCAAAGGCCCTAACTATTGTGATGACAGAGGGAAATATAAAGCTCTACATCTGTACTAAATATCAGATTATTTGCAAATTATGGCAGGAAAAGCCAGAACAGGTGAGAATGCACATGTCATGATGAGGGAAAAAAGTTATGTCTGCGGTCATGCAGAAAATGTGCACAGATTTGTTGAACTGGGATTGGAGGAAAATCTCTGGAGACTGTGATTAACAAACTGGAAAAGTATGAATGGGATAGTTATCCAGAGATTTTAAGAGGAGACTTCAAAGCATTGTTTTACTGCCATAACAAGATAGAGATTTTGTGATATACAACAACAGCAAATCCAATGATAACGTTTTGACAGCAGTGGGTTGAGAGAATTATCACAGCTAAATAGATAATCAATACAAAGTGAACTTTGAGCATGTCTTCTCTACCGCATTTACAAATCATTACATTTTCAGTACCTTTGAACTCTCAGCTCTCTATTTAAAACATCCAAAGCCGCAAATTAACAATTCCGTCGAGGAAACATTTTTTTGATGCAGAACTTCGTCACAACTAGATGGTTATTGTTTTATTTGGTATTGAAGGAAGTTTTATTCAGATCTCGATGTAATTAATAGAGCCTTGAGTGTCCAATCTAGACAGCAAATAAAAACTTGCAATTGAAGAGGGTGATGTGACAGATTACCTTGTGAGAAAATATTATCATTCTGAAAAAAACAGGGAAGGGATGCATCAGGAAAAACACAAGATGGCTATTTCTGTACTGCAAATGTATAAAAAGCATACTCCATCAATGATTGGCTATTACTAACTACAAAAAATAGAGTTTGATCAGGTGCCAAGTTAAAATGTTCTAAATCTTTTAGATCTAACCAGGTTGTTCCAGTAACAAAAAGAAGCAAATAAATAATTAAATCTAGTTCTGATTTTCCGTGGCCCATTTTGCAAAACAATTTTGACCTCTGATTATTTTTTCGATCAGCGAAAAAAATAATTTTCAATATAATGTCATAATAAGGAGGTTTGGCCTTTTAGCTCAATGAGTCCAAGTTGACCATCAAGAACCCACTTGCACTAGTCCACACTACTCCCCATCCTACCAATTATTCTGGAATCTTAAGATCTATTTAGCCCAAAGGGCACAGTATTAATTGTGTGAATTTATGATATTCTAAGTTCTAAACCTGTGGCATTACAGAAGTGCTTGAAAAAAGAAGCAATCAACAAACCCACTTTTAAAATAGAGAAATTGCATATTTATGCTAAAATTTGAAATATTTTTAACCAATTTAACTATTTGAATATATTCATTTCTGAATGTTCTCAATTATATTTCTACCGTTTACTTACATTATCAATTTATTCATGAATTGTGTGCGACAGAATTTTAAAAATGGTTGATACGTTTTGGTGCATTCTACTGTATGTTGCATTGGGGAGTGGCTACAGTGTAGACTGAACAAGAAGTTGCATCTTTTTAAATCACATTCTTGAAAATGTTAAGTATAAATGGCTAATATAATGAGATCTGAATCTTTGATAATATTGAAATACTAATCTGCTCGCAATTATCCAGCGTTTAAGAAACCGTAAATAATTCAAGTAGATCCTCTAATTGGGAATATTTCATTTACGCAATAACTTTTAATGATGAATTTTGTTGAACGATTATTGGTATTTTTAAAAGTCAGTTGATTACTATTTTTAAAGCAGTCTCTTAACCATTTTAATTATTCATAATGTACTCTATGTTACGAGAAACAGCCGATACAAGATCTCTTGTTTACAGATAGAATTGATCTCTTTGGAGCATGCATCAGAAAATGAAATTATGGTTGTTGTGAACAGAATGTCTCACAGCACATTTTATATTTTCTGTTGACCTTTCGATTATATTCTCTGAAGTGGCAGATTCACATCTGGAAATTTTTGGATCTTTCTGTGGCAATATTTTAAACAACTGAAACAAATATCTTCAGCATTTAACAGAAATACAGATTGTACTCCTGATGGAGATACTAAACGGATGTTTGTCCTTGCTTTCTCTGCTCGTAGATGGCACTGGACATGATCTTTGCAGAAAATAAGTACTGGGTGCAGTCGTGTGCTGTGGGGAAAGGAAAAAAACAACAGAAGATAAATTATATTGAATTGATAGAAGTGGCTTTGTTTTTATATTACTGTGGCAAATCGGACAGCAGGCACAGCCAGAACAATTCTGGCCCTGTATTCCTAATCCAAATTCCTTTTTAAGTAAGAATGACTGCGAGAGGTTGCTATGGTTCTGATGGTAAAAGGCAAATTATTGTCATACTGTGTGCCCGCATGTGCACTGCCTAACGGTTTTGCAAGCACAACCTTATAATTTACCTTATTATTTGAAAATGAGTAGCCGTTATATTTTTATCTTTATATAAGTTTCATAATTTTACCAAATAAATCATATTTGTAGTAAAAAATAAATGTATTTACGCAATACTGGATTTCATAATCTTCTTATCGTAAATTGAAGATTGTCAGTTTGGTCAAGAGGGCATTCTGGGGACCTTGTTTTCAACTACTCTAACAAGGCTCTCATGAGAACGCCTTGTTGAATCCTCCCTGTTGTGAAATGGTTTATCTGTTCCTATCCATCTCAGATGGCATAGATTAAAGGTTAAATAAATATTTATCTTGTATATGGTATTGCCCCACATCTGGGCCCAAGATGAGGTGTTCCATACCAGGTCATCGGCGATGTCCTCATTTAGGGAATGGAGGTTCTCCTCTTCCATTGTAGATGAGGCTCTCACTAGCTGGTCCTTGATCTCCCGCAGCTCCAATCTGCTTCCCCCCCCCCCCCTCTCCATTCGTAACAAGGACAGAGCCCCCCTAGTCCTCACCTTCCACCCCACCAGCCATCGCACACAGCACATAGTCCTCTGACATTTTCGCCACCTCCAACGGGATCCCACTCCTCGCCACATCTTCCCATCTCCACCCCCTTTCCGCTTTCCGCAGAGACCGTTCCCTCCACAACTTCCTGGTCAACTCGTCCCTTCACATCCAAACCACCTCCTCCCCAGGTACTATCCCCTGCAACCGCAGGAGATGCAACACTTGTCGCTATACCTCCCCCCTTGACTCCGTCCAAGGATCCCAACAGTCTTTTCGGGTGAGGCAGAGGTTCACTTGTACTTCCTCCAATCTCATCTACTGTATCCGCTGTTCCAGGTGTAGACTCATATATATCGATGAGACCAAGCGCAGACTCGCCGATCATTTCGCTGAACACCTGTGCTCACACCGCCTAAACCTACCTGATTTCCCGGTTGTTCAACACTTTAACTTCCCCTCCCATTCCCACATTGACCTTTCTGTCCTCGGCCTCCCCATTGTCAGATTGAGGCCCAGTGCAAATTGGAAGAACAGCACCTCATATTTTGCTTGGGTACACCCCAGCGGTATGAGCATTGACATCTCTAACTTCATGTAGTCCTTGCTTTCATTCTTTCTTCATCCCCTCCCCCTTCCCAGTTCTCTGACCAGTCTTACTGTCTCCGACTACATTTTATCTCTCTACCGCCCCCAACTCCCCTGACATCAATCTGAAGAAGAGTCTTGACCTGAAACGTCATCCATTCCTTCCCTCCAGAGATGCTGCCTGTCCCGCTGAGTTACTCCAGCATTTTGTGTCTATCTTCGATTTAAACCAGCATCTGCTGTTCTTTCCTACACACATTGCCCCATATTACTCTGGCTATGGATTTACTGTGTTATAATAGGTAATGTACATTGTTACATTTTTTCTAGAATAATTATAGCTGGCTAAGTTAAACTTTGGGTTTTCTTAAATTCTGCTCATTTCTTATTATCTTTGCATTGATATCCGTGCGGAGAGGATACGTGATTAAATAAGTCGGAAATGTTTTGTCTATCTCACTTTTAGCTTTTATTTTTATTGGTCTGCAAACTAGTTTTATTAAAGCATTTTCAGTTCTGTCAAAAAATGAATTAAATATAATCTTAGCATTGAAGTGTCTTTAATACAAATTGTGGAGAGTGCTTCCAAGTCTGGCCTCGGCTTGCTCCATCTTGATCTAAGAAATAAACACCCTTACTTAAATAGAATATTTTTATTTTCCATTGCTACCCATCAATTTTTTAGCACCTTTGTCCCTCAGTAAACACCTTTTATACAGTAACATTAAAGTTTTGATTCTGAAAACCCCTTTTTTTTTGCTCTCAATTCCTTTTCATTTTTGACAATTTTTATTTCAATACTCTATCCCTATTCATCAACAACATTTTAGTATTGTAGTCTGAAGAATAACCAAAGAAGGCACTTGTTCAAGGTTTTATTACCTGATCTTAGAAAGGCAGTGGACCTTTGCGAGAGAGTTTAGGTCGGGGGCGTTTATTTTCCCTTGTAGCTGACTGTTTGCATCCTGAACATCGAATGACACGGTTTACTGATTGACCAGCATCTTCCCCAGGCTTTATTTGTACCCAACGAGTAAACTGCTGGAGTCCTAACAAAGGAATACATAAATCAATCAAGATTTGATTGCATACTGTGACTTCTATAACCATGAGAACACAGCTTGTCCCAATCACTTGGCAAATTGGTAGCAATAACTAAAGGTTATTTCATAAATTTGGATATATTGCCATTAACTTCCAAAGACTAACTACATACATTACATCTTGAAAGAAGACAAAATACAGTTAAAATGATGTAGGTATTCCTTTAACTTTCTATCGTTATCAATTGCTGCCAGTGCGAGCTAGCCACGGAAGCAATGCATTGAAAACTGCTGTTACTTTGTGACGCAGTAAAATGATTTCAGCACATAGTTTAAAATGCTGTTTATCTTTGTTTGAATTACAATTTGTACTTGGCATACTGTAACATAATTGCATTTAATGTAATAAAATGCAGCACTTACCTTTGCATATTGATGACATTGTTATCAAAATGGTTAGAAAAACAATGATATACTTAACATTCATTATTTTGATGAATGCATGGGATATATTCAATTACTAATACAGAACGTAAATACAGTCAATTATATTTAAATACATTTGTCTGACTTCCTTTGGTTGCGTACCGGGAGAAAATCTCAACTTGAATGTTGATTGAAATGGTCTGCAAGCAATTACACTATAATGTGAATGGCAGTACAGTCAATCATGCAGACCACGTAAGTCACAGCCTATTGAATTAGTGTCATGCACAATAAACCATGCCTCTTGGTTATTCTTTGGAACTGCAACCCATTAAAACTACTGTGCCGTTGCCTTGTCAGGTTTTGCTGCAGACAAATTGCATCTTAATACTGACAGATTGTTGAAGTAAAATTTCATTGAATTATTCAATAAAGCAACAGGCAGTGAACTTTAAAGAGATATTCTCTGCTGTTGCTGTTATTGAAATGTAACAGACAAAACAAATAGGACACTAAAATAAATACTGTCTTAATCATACTGAAATCGCTGGTCTACGTGTTCTGTATTTGCCATAGTTGGCCATAATTAATTTAGCACTAATTGAAAAAGATATTTCCATTCATTTATGTGGTAGGAGATTGATATGTCTGAAATACTTGTTACATTTTCCCTCTGCATGCAATATTTTCATTATTCTTTGAATTTTTATGATAATCTGTAGTTTTATTCAGATTTGAAATTTATTTCTGAGGTTTTCAGGGATATAAATGATAAAATTCAGTCAACGTCTTTTTGTGATGTATGCTGGAGGGTATAAATCACAATTATGACTCCTACAACACTATACATATTGGACTTGCCCAAATCCCATATAATCTGTGGGGAGGAGGGTGGGGGAACACTTTGAGGGAAATCTCTTGCCACTCTTCTCTCCTCCCTATCCCCCACCTCACCCCTCTCCATCCCATCTTCACCCACAACCCTCGCCACCAGACATGGCAGGACATGGAAAGGGATTGTCAGGAAGATATCCAAAGTGCAGACGATGGAATGATACAGCTGCTTCAAGACATAGTGCAACAGAAATGCAGTAGTAATGCTGCTAAGGATATCAATAGCATCTTCTGTGGCCCGGAACCAAATCCATTGTCACAGTAAGAGAATTTCTTTAGAGGAATTTTGAAAGAAAGAGGAAAATCCGGTGTTTTTGTCCACGTGGTAATAGAAATATTGAAGCTAAATTGAAAAGTGATATCTTGAGGTTGGCGTTGAAGGAGATGGATCAGGAGAAGCTTATGACAGAAGGATCGATACAAGAAAAGGTTTTCCAGTATAGAGAGAAACCCATAGGGTGGGCTGCATTTGAACTGGAATGGAACTAGTCTCCAACCAGAAAGAGGAAACTTTGGTAAATGCTTTAAACCAGTAAAACAGGGAAGTGATCTATCGGAAAAAAAAGTATAGAAAATAATAATTAAGTGCATGTATATGTACTTCTCCAGATTAAGCATTGTCACTCATAACTCATCACATTTGGTCTGAAGCAGCTGAACATTGATCACTGTTCTAGAACTTGTACTTGTGTTAGCACCATCTGCAGCATGCCCTAACTAACTAACAATATGCTACAACTAAGTTGTTACTAAACTTAGTTGTTAGTAACATAGTAAGGAAATGTTATCCTGCTTGTAGAACAAGCTCATAGTAAACAAATACAACCGGAATGAATTTATAAATTAAATTTGCAATAAAAAGGAAAACTTATCAATACAAGTTATCAAGGGCGGGAAAAAAAGTAGGTTTATTGGGATTAAAACTTCCTTTTACGTTCATATAAATAAATGGTTCCCAAAGTGAGAGGTTCCACCCTGTAGAGGGCTATGAGATTACCTAGAGGGTGCTAAGAGATACGAACATGGCAGGGGGGTGCTGGAGGTGGGCAGGACAATGGGCAACAGAGGTGGCAATATGCACTTGACATGATTACGGGGCAGTTGTTCTGCCGTGCGTTCCACTGACCTCGCTAAGAGCGTGGACTGTTTTGCTAGATAGTATTTCTTGGAACTTTTTGAAGTTTGCAAAACTGGTATCATTTCATGAAGCCCATCCATCGCATTCAGAATTTACTGAACACTGAAGTAGTTACTAAATGTGGCCTCTAAGACTTGCTAAATAACTTAGACTTTGAAAAGCTGGTATCATTGGATCAAATTCATCAATGTTGTTAAATTAATTTAAACTAAAAGTTGTGATTGGATTTTGAATAAATGTGCAATTTATTGTTACTGTTTTAAATTTTATTGTGTTATTATCTTCCTTACTGGGTCGTGCAAATCGCTATTCTGAACAAGACTATTTATCGGGTAGGATAAGGTGCAAGGGGGGTGAGCTTATGGAGCCAAAAAATGGCCCGAAAAAGTTTGGGTTCCAGTGAAATAAATGATCTGCTTGTTGGTGACAAAGCAAGGATATATTACTTCTCTACATTGCCCTTGAGAGACTAGTGATGAACTAGTCTCTTAAAGCACTGAAGCCTATGTAGTACAGTTTATTCCTATCATGCTTTTAGTTGGGTGGATTTCAGGATTTTGACACAACAGCGAAAGAATAGTGATTGTACTTCTGAGAATAGTTTCTAACGAGGACAAGAATTTGGAAATAATGGTATTTGTTTCCATAATAACTGGATGTTGGTCAGTTTTACCACAGCTATCATACCGACACAACAGATCAACGGTGGATGCGATCTTGCTGGCTCTCCACTCCACTCTGGACCACTTGGAGAACAAAAACTCAGGCTGTTATTCATTGATTACATTTAATACAATCATCCCCTCCAAGCAAGCTCTCAGATCTGGGTCTCTGCGTATCCCTCTGCAATTGGATCCTCGACTTCCTCATTCAAAGACCACAGACTGTTCATATTGGTGGAAATGTGTCAGCCTCGATAACAATCAGCACGGGAGCACCTCAAGGCTGCGTGCTCAGCCCCCTGCTGTACTCGCTCTATACTCATGACTGCGTAGCCGGTCATAGTGCGAACTCCATCATCACGTTCGCTGACGACACCACTGTTGTGGGACGTATCACTGATGGGGACGAGTCGGAGTATAGAAGTGAGATCGACCGACTGACCAAATGGTGCCAACACAATAACCTGGCTCTCAACACCAGCAAAACCATGGAATTGATTGTGGACTTTGGAAGGGGTAGGATGGGGACCCACAGTCCCGTTTATATCAACGGGTCGATGGTAGAGAGCATCAAGAGCTTCAAATTCCTGGGTGTGCATATTTCTGAAGATCTCTCCTGGTCCGAGAACACTGATCCAATTACTGAAGCACATCTGCGGTCCGTATGTCAAGGAGGACTCTCTCTAACTTCTACAGGTACACAGTAGAGTGCATGCTGACCGGTTGCATCGTGGCTTGGTTCGGCAACTTGAGCGCCCAGGAGCGGAAAAGACTACAAAAAGTAGTAAACACTGCCCTGTCCATCTTCGGCTCTGACCTCCCTACTATCGGGAGGATCTATCGCAGTTGCTGCCTCAAAAAGGCTGGCAGCATCATCAAGGACCCCACACCACCCTGGCCACACACTCATCTCCCCACTACCTTGAGGTAGAAGGTACAGGAGCCTGAAGACTGCAACATCCAGGTTCAGAAATAGCTGCTTCCCCACAGCCATCTGGCTATTAAACTCAACTGAAACAAATCTCTGAACACTAATAGACCATGATCTATTTATTAGCATTTTATCTGCATATTTATTGATGTGTATATATTTATATAATGGTGTATGGGCACACTGATATGATATGTTCTGTATTCGTGCCTACTATATTCTGTGATTTGCATAAGGTGGACAATATTGGGAGTAATGACTCAATGGTGATTATGTCACATGAGGTGTATCATGCCATGAACAAGCTGTCCAACAACAAAGCAAGTGGCTTGGATCACATTTCTGCTGAACATCTTAAGTATGCGAGTATGAGGATGGCTCCTCTGCTTGGTATTTGTTTTACCGGCTTTATGATGCATGGCTTGTTACCAGACTCAATGTTGTCTGTTCTGCTAGTGCCGGTCAGTAAGGACAAAGCTGGTAATTAGGCAACCTAAATAATTACAGGACCATAGCTTTAGCCAGCATATTATCAAAAATCCTAGAAAGAATTCTGCTGGATAGATTAAATGAGTTGTTAATTCCACACTCCTAAAGGAGATTGTAAACAAATATGGAGGTAAAAACTCATCAATTGTTATGTGCTTTATTAATGCTTCCAAAGCCTTTTATCGTGTTAATCATAGAAAGTTGTTTGTTAAATTGAGTCAAAGAGGGATGCGTAAATCTGACAAATGACAGATGATGAGGATATTTATAGGCAACGGTGTATACTGTATGTACAGGCAAATATTCTCTTGCGTTAATTTGGTGCGTGTACAGATGTGGTGAAGATGTCTCTGTTTGGAGCATATTGCACACCACTCTATACTGCACACATGTGATCAAACTACGGAAAAACAAGTTTAATAATAAATAATAATAAATTTTATTCATGGGCGCCTTTCAAGAGTCTCAAGGACACCTTACAAAAATTTAGCAGGTAGAGGAAAAACATGTAAGGCGAATGAAATAAATAGTAGAGACATGACTAGTACACAAAGTAAAGACAGAATACAATTCAAAACACAATATGAGGCAATTAATGCACAGATGAAAAGGGAGGGGGACGTGGGGCTAAGGATAGGCAGAGGTGAAGAGAGGTTTACAGAGACTAAAGGTGTTCAAGAAGGAACTGCAGATGCTGGAAGATCGAAGGTACACAAAAATGCTGGAGAAACTCAGCGGGTGCAGCAGCATCTATGGAGCGAAGGGAATGGGCGACGTTTCGGGCCGAAACCCTTTGAAAGGAATTCTGAAGAAGGGTTTCAGTCTGAAGAAGGGTTTTGGCCCCAAAAGTCGCCCATTTCCTTCGCTCCATAGATGCTGCTGCACCTGCTGAGTTTCTCCAGCATTTTTGTGTACCTTACAGAGACTAAAGGTGGCTTATAATTATGCCATAAGAACACTGCTAAGGAAACCTACATGGTGTAGTGCTAATGAATTGTTTGTGGCTGCAGGAGTCAGTACTTTAGAAGCCATCCTAAGAAATCATATGCATAAATTTATCTGCAGGATTAATGACTCTGAAAATGTAATTATCAAGATCTTATCAAACATAAGGTTTAGCACTACAGGCTACCAATCCCAGTTGTGGAGACATTGGTATAGTTGTCTCGTTGTAGGACACTGACCTTTCTTTTTATTCTGGATTTTAAATCATGTATTGTGTTTTTGTATATAATTTATGATGCTCTTATAAGTAATTTACTAAGCTTTTTTATGTATTTTATGGTGTTTTATATGCAATATATTTTATGTAATGCCGTCTCTTGTGTGGACCTTAAGTCTGAAACAAAGTTTATAATAATATAGAATAAAATGATTGTCCATTATTTCGTTACACCAAATAGACAGTAAAAATTTGAAATTGTAGGATCTCCAGAAAACGAAAGCTCACAGGTTTATATTTATCTTATTTATATATTACTTGTTTATTTATATATCATATAGATTTATATATTATATATATTAATATTTATGTTTATTTGAGATGGAAAAACATGCTTTGTTGAATTCATTCTTAGATATTCATTTGCCGTGTCATTTGTATAAACAATCATTTTCGTAGAAAGGTTCCCAAATCTCAAAACAAGTATGAATGACTGCATGATTGAAGCGTATTAATTTAGGATTTTTCTTTCTGCTTTAGATACTGCTTTGGATAAACTAAAGAATGCCTGGTTGCTGGGATTAACTTCACTAATTAATCAGCAAGAAGGACATTTAAGAAAATATGGTTTCTTTCATAGCTCTGCAACATGGCTGAAAAATCAGGTACAAACATCAGCACTGGATGTTAAAAGGTATTTTTAAAAACAGTATTGTTTTTTCACTTTTATCTAAGATTTATTAAATGGCTTAACATTTTAAGTTAACTGTTGTGCCAAGCTGTAAATGCTTGATCCTAGATGCATGTGTATGAAATTACATTAAGATATTACATTCTGAAATGAATGTGAAACAAAGCATATTGTATGCTTTATTTATGATAATACTTGTTGCTGTTCATGAAATTCATACTGGTTGATGTTCATGAAATCCGTATTTGGTGAATTATGTACAGAAGTCTAACTGTAGCCTGATGATAAGAATGTTGCCCACATCTATGCAGTTATCTTATGTAAAATGTAAAATAAGTCATGAGGGATTTCAACCAACCAATATTAATAAAATGGAAGTGAAGGATAAAATAGGTAAGGAGATGCTGTTCCATACAGAATTCCTTTCAAATCTATCGTAAAAAATTGAAAAAGCCCCCCTGCTATTTGATCTTGAAATGTGCAATTAATCAGCGAAAATTCGTAAAAGTGAGGGAACATCAAGGCAAGAGCGACTATAATATAGTAAACGTGTATAATATATATAATACCATACATAGATACATAGAAAATAGGTGCACGAGTATGCCATTCGGCCCTTCGAGCCAGCACCGTCATTCAATGTGATCGTGGATGATCATCCCCAATCAGTACCCCGTTCCTGCCTTCTCCCCACATCCCTTGATTCCGCTAGCCCTAAGAGCTCCATCTAACTCTCTTTTGAATGTATCCAGTGAATCGGCCTCCACAGCCTTCTGAGGCAGAGAATTCCACAAATTCACAATTCTCTGGGTATGAGAACTTTGAAGCTCTCCTCCTCTCTCCGATGAGAGTTCAACAACATCTTCTCTCCCTGCTCCCCCTCTGTGATTCCTCCTGCCCTCCGACTCTACGACCATGTCTTAACCCAGAACCTTTCTGTACCGCCCACCCCTGACATCAGTCCAAAGAAGGGTTTCGACCCGAAACGTCACCCATTCCTTCTCTCCAGGGATGCTGCCTGTCCCGCTGAGTTACTCCAGCATTTTGTATCTATCCCCGATTGTCATATTATGAAAAGCACAATTGAGAGAGATGATTTACAAGGATAATTTTGGAAATGCAAGAGAATACACAGGTAAAAATGAATATGTTGGATCCCTTTTCTCTTGGAAAAAGGCTGAGGGGTGACCCAAGAATGGTGTTCATAGAATAGATATTGAGAAAATGTTTCCAGTTTTGAGAAAAAGCATAAATTAAGGTCATCAATGTAAGATAGCTGTAAGAAAACCGAGGGAAATAGGAAGAAATTTCTTTACACACAAAAGTGAGAATTTGGAACGATGTTAAAAGAACATTTGATGATTTGCATGTTCGAGGAGGATGGATAGGAAATATGATGAGAACACTGTTCTGGCTTAAATAAGGTACCACGGTAGAAGGCGTAAGTGAACCATATCTATCTGCAGAGACTTGTTTCATTGAACAGCCTGGTTTTGTGTCATCCATCCTATGTAATCCTCCACAATACAAAATAGGCAAAATGTGCTTGTTACTATAGACAATAAACTAAACTCAACTCAACCCATTTCTGTCATTTTGGCAAATGCCCGTGCTATCTTCATTCAATGCCACAATGCAATTAACCTTTTGCGATTATCCCCCTTCTTCTTTCATGTTACATATCCATAACCCTATTTTCTATGGTGCCATGTTCTCACCTCTAGCATTACTCATGCATTCATCAGTTTTTAAATAGATAATGCATCTACGCTGAGCAATATGTATTCTGTTGACTCTCCACATCGTTGTTATTTATTTCCATCTTTCCATCTTAAGCTGTAGACCACCAATATGATGTTTGGCAATGGATCAACCTGAAAATGTACTCAAACGTTTTTAAAACTCCAAGCTTAATTTCTCTAATGCCTGCATTGTGTCTTGTACCTTCAGTTCCTACTACCAATATACATTAAACCCTCATTATAACGGACCATAGGGGAGGGATTGGCGTCCATTCTTGCAGATTGTTCATTATAACTGAGTACGGTATTATTGTATGTAGTTGAAACAAAGAATGCAGATGATGGTTAATACGTAAAAGGACACAAAGTGCTAAAGTAACTCAGCGGTTCGGGCAGATCACTAGAGAACATGAATAGGTGATATCTGGGCGGTTCTTCAGACTGATTCAGTCTGATGAGTTACTTCAACACTCTGTCGTTTCACCTTGAAACTAGCAGCCTATGTTGCTGGGCTGCAGCAGGGAGCGCTTCTTCATCGGCTGCTGCACGGTCCAGTGACCCGGCTGTTGTTGCGGATCAAATTGTAGCCCGTGGGGACAGCTCTTTCTTCAGGCCGCTACCAACAACAGGCCACGCTCGGTCACTGTAGAGCTCCCTCCCCTCTTGCCAGCTGCCGCTTCCCAGGTGGAATTTGTTGACGACTCCGGGGGTGAAGGTGGTGGAGTCGGCAGTGGAGGCGTGGGGAAAGAGACCGAGTGGACTGAGTACCAGGAGGAGGAGGGGGTGGTGGCAATGAGCGGACAAAGCAGATGGGAGGGAGCCCCATGGGGCCTGAAGAAAGCACTGTCCCCAGCAGCTACAGCATGAGCCACAAAAACAGCTGCGTCAACAGACTGCGCAGTGGGTGAAGAAGGGCCTGCTGGTGTATCTTGTGATTCGGGATTTGTTGAGCTTCTGCTGCTGGAATAAGTTAAATCACACACCGTGATTAAGATCCAAAGACTTTATTAACGTTATAGCATAGGTAACTTCATCTTAGCAGGTTACTCTAAAAGTGAGAGAGAAAGGGCAGGGAAGCTTTCTGTTAAACTAGTGGGCGTAGCTACAAAGTATGACTCATAACATGAGTCACTGATCTACAGGGTTGGTGTCGGAAAATGGGGCTCCAAGCAGCCAGGGAGGCGATGCGAGCCGGGGTGGCATCGGCAGATCCGTCTGCTATATCCAAAATCCATTATAAAAGGGTCCGTTAAAACAAGAGTTTGCTGTAATTCAAACTAAATGCCATTTATGATCCACTGCAACTTTAACTCATCAACTGTGTCTTTCTATCCTCCTGTGGATGAAATTTAAAATACTCATCAATAGTTCCCTCTACACTCCTATTTTTGAACTAAGAGTTAGTTCCTTTGGTGTCTCATGGTACTCTTACTCTCGCATCCTACTTTCCATTTATTGCACCTGCTCCATTCCCTGTTGTCATTTTGTGTTATAATCCCTAATGCCTCTACTGCAGTTTACACATTTACAAAGCATTTTGTAAACATATCCCTTCACCTAATTATTCTTCACCAATCCCAAAATTACTGAGGCACTCTAAAATAGTTTTCTTTGTGAAGACCAGTATAAATACAAATTTAAATCTGCCAAATAGCTTGGTGAAATGAGTATATTTACCTAAAGGTTATAAATAATTTTCCTCCAGAATGTTTATGAATAATCTAAATGCTTTGGCCCACTTTTACATATTTCAAATTATTTTCCTAGTTGTCGGTAGATAGGAGCAGGAAAAGGCCTCACACCTGCCCTACCATTCAATATGATCATGGCTGATCTGCCATTGGGTTCAATTCCCCTCTGTGCCAGAACCCCAAAGCTTGTGTACCCTGATCTTTCAAAGATGTGTCTTTACTTTAAATACTTTTATTAAGCTAACCTCCACACTCTAGTCAGAATTCCAGAAAATCGCCAAACTTTGTGAGTAGAAATGTTTATCTACCTCCACTTCAAGAGTCAGGAGTGTTTACTTGTCACATGTACCAGCAAAGGAACAATAAACTTTTTACTCACTGCAGCTAAACAGGTCTGTTAATGCAATACCATGCAAATAAATGTATTATTAAATAAAATAATAACCATAATACTAGGTAACCATCATAGTACAAAAGGATCATAAAATATCATAGTTGTTGAGCTTAGTGTTGGGTGGGTGCTAGGAAAAGGTTTCTTGAACCTGGTGGTCAAATACATGATCTGTTTTCTATTTTCAAATACATAAACAAATCATCATGAGTCATATTCAATCAAAATAATATGACCTGCCATCTGAATTTCTGAAATTTAGATGATATGATTAATTCAATCTGAATGGAAACAGGAAATTTCCATGGTTTAAAAGATTATTACCTGTAACAGTTATTGAACTATATTTTCTCCCATAATTAATTTTAAGACTTAAATTAAATGTATTGATAAGTGCTTGTGGAGATTTGATTATTTGTGGCGATGAGATAACATCCTCATTTTTTCTCTTGAAAGTCTGCAGGTGCTTCTTTCCTGTGTTCATACTTTGCTTGAAAAACTCCTGGAAGGAACTCGACCTCAGTCACTCAGTCATCTCAAAGTACTAGTTCAATGTATGACTCCAGACAATTCTGAGTGGGAAAATCTGAGGCAGAAACTTACTTTGCAGGTAATATCTAATCATCCAAGATATAAATGTTTTTTTTTTAATATATGCTTTTTTTGAATCCTTCCTTGAATTTTTATTAATTGAAAATGTAGCTTTCATCAAGAATGAAAATGATCATGTCTTGTTTGCAGTAACTGCATTAAGTTCTAATGTTTAGGTACATTTAGGTACATTTCTTAATAATGTATGAAAGTTTAATAATTTAAAAAAAACGCTTTAATATGTGTTTTATTCACAGTGGCTGAGTAAAGTGTTGCTGAAGGAACAAATAAGTCTGAACAGGGATGTGGTGTCCACTGGTTCTAATATTTACTCACCTGACAAAATACCAAATCATTTGTGCGCCACAACTTTATTATGCCACGTGTTATTGCAGATACAAGAAGCCAATATTTCTTTTGAACAGAAGGAAATTCACCCTGTCACATCCATATCACAAAGTTAGTTTGGTACATGAATATAAATAAATGTGTCATTGTGTTTTTTGATAATTCATTAGAAACTTCAGTATGCATTAACTAATCTGAACTTAAATATGTGGAAAATGTCGCTGTCAATTACAAGAAATGCCTTGGTATTAGAAATAGGACAACCTAAAGAGTTTATGAAATGATATTTACACTTGCTAAAAAATACTGCAGTGCTCATAGTTTGGCCCTGGTCGATTGCAATTAACCACCACTTTATACAAAGTAAAGCAATTCAAAAGAAAGGAAATGAAAATACAAATTTAACAGTCCCAATGGAATAGCTTTTCTTCCAGTATTTATGCTAAACATTTAAAATGTATTCTAATCGATTAGCATTCTTCAATGTCTGTTCTGAATACATCTCAGATTTTCTTACAATCAAATCACTTTGATTTATGGATAGAATCAAAACTATTTAACAAAATTTGTGAACAGTCCTGATCCAGAAGATTCAGTATCCTGAAATCTCACAATTTGCTTGATATTTATTTTTCCTTCATGTCTGTCTCCATAAACTAAACAGAATTATAAATTTCAACTTGTGCAACATTGTCGTGAAAAACCTTATTGTTGTAAATTGAATCGTAAACCATAAATATGCCACATTGGAAGTAATATAACATTTCTGCTCATTTTCACTTTGAATCCATGCTTACTGTCCTTGATTAAACACATATATCTGGATATACATTAACATTGGATCAATTTGTGCGTCAAATTCTCATGTGATATGATCAGCCAATCAAATAAATAATTCATGAAGTTCCTGCTTAAATCGATCCTGACAGATAATACCTCAAATTATTTTTAGTGAGTTCCTGGTTATCCTGGTTTTAGCAAATTAGAGTCAGATGAATTAAAACACTGTAAATTAAATGAAGTTATCAATACTTCTGTACCAATTTAACCCCTTAAGACTAAATCCCGCACTCCCCTGGCCTTGTGCACTGTATGATTTCTCACAGCTGGAGATGGATCTATCTGCTCATATCAAATTGCAATTAACAAATCTACTTGTAGGTTTGTCATAACTGATTAAACATGATAAAATAATCACATTATTATTAGTCATGCATAAACCTTGCCTTTAAATGTCTATAGGCTGTGCCATACAGCGTCATCTATTATGATTTATAGAATTACAGTGCATAGACACTTGCATCTCGTAACTCCAACTAATGTGATTTATTGTACTCCTCCTATTACAGTTTAAATCTAGCTTTTATGGTCAGCCACTTAAATTACAACGAGACTCATATTTCTTTCCATTATTGAAAGCTCAATTAGCTTTTTATTTTCACTTTTACATGTCACCAGATGTATCAAATGGCTGATACTATAATTTAATTGTATTTCTCACACTGATGGTTTATATTAATGAAGTAGTTGCTTTGCAAGATATTTATTTGTAATGAATAACAATTTTAAAAACGACTTCATAGGATTTTAAATCTACTTACTATGTTAGAAGAAGTAAGTTACTCGACTATAGTTCAAGCTAATGGTACAAAGCAGGAAAAATACAAATTCCTTTTAATAAGAGCAGTTTAGTGCGTATTTGAATGAATGATATGCTTTATTTTGCATACAGCAGTACACAAGTATCGGCACCACGAAAGTTACCAAAGTATAGGTTCTTTGTTATTTTAGTATCTGCTTCAACATACTGATTTAAAAATGAATTACCTTTCACATTGTGCATTGCTTTACGGTCAAATCTTTTAAAATGTATCTATTTTAGTTTCTTCATTTCAACATATAGGGTACATTGCTATGAGGTTAGCAGGTCCCACAGCAACCTTCTCAGAGATGCCCCTTTAAAAATTATCTTGTTGCTCTTATATTATCATCCTTGTTTTATCTTTCCTTATTCCTGCCTTCACGGAGGCCCTTGCTGTCTTTCTGAGTAAGATAATCTTGTGAACAGCATCACACCCATTTTAATCCTATGAATACTCAATGAGTTCTATAACAGATTTTGCAGTTGAGTCTTGAAAAATAGACACGTTCCAGGTTTGCTATTACAGAATTTTAATGACCCTGATGTACCATGTCTCAGATGGTGAGCCAAACTTTATATTTCCCGAAGGTCATTGCTGCAGATTTAAAGGATTTATTCTACTCTCTGGGATTTAGTTGGCCACCAGCCAAAAACATTCACCAAACAAATATGCCCAACATCTGACACCACCCACGTGGCCTTATTTTTACAGGCTTCTTTAAATTTTAGGGTATTGGCACTTCACGACACCTCTTCATCTGGTGTGTTTACCATCAGTCCCACCTGTCATCATTCCTGATGGTAGCAGTTGATGGAATGGGAAGCATGTGAGCATTCATTTCCAATCACCAGTTCAGAACTTGTGATAGCAGAGATATAAATGTTTATGTTCTGCTCAAGGGCTGCATTTGGTGGCCATTTAGATTTTTCTGCAGAGTAAACGTTGATAAGCAAGACGGTGATTTCACTTAAAAAATATATTTCCTCACTTGCGGACAGATTTTCTCAACATTTTCAGTGTTCATGTACAATGGTAAGGTAGTAATAAAACATGAAAAGGTAATAAGACACCTGTTAGTCTCCTAAATAATTAAGTAACTAGCTAAAAGTGGTTAAATGACTGGCTGCAGAAATTCTCATCACGTTTAAACATTATATGAATGAATGTGTGCTTGAAGAGCCAATATCTACATGGTCACAGATCTTGGCTGAAAGGTGGGATTAGGTTGGATAGCTCTTTTTCAAATGGCACAGATCAAAATATCTCTGTTGTCGTATAATTTCTATTATTCTAACATTTAAAATTACTTGGTGTAATATTTAATTTTTGGGAGTTCATAGATATAATGTTGATAGATTTGATGTTTTTATGTATGTTTCGTGCTAGTTGTTTGGCTTGTCCTTTAGATTGATGCTGATCTGACTTAGTTTTATTGTTTCAAATATTGTGATAGCATTGTAACAATTATGTAAATTAATAGGAACGGTGGTGGACTGTCTTATTTTACATAAAATATATATTAAAATGTTCTAATTTTGTTCATCATTTTGGTAGTTGCTGCAGAGATGTTCTACGCTTTGCAGTGGTGTGAAGAAATGAAAGACTTTTGCCCTACGATTTCTATATATCATGAACTACTACTGCACTTTGACATTATTCAGCAGCTGAAGAAAGCCTGTAGCGCAACATGGGAAATTCTCTTTAGCAGGTACTAAAATTGATTTTCTGGTTTAACTTACCTTTTCATTGCAATAAAATCTAATGAATACATCAAGATTACAAGCACATAACTTTAAGGGGAACATTTATTTCCCTTTAAAAGAGTCAAGATGATATTGATGGTGTCAAACATGCCAGACTACACTAATAATCAGTGTATCCACCATGGAACCATTCTCCGTTGAAAATAGGTGTTAAAAAAGACTATACTGCCCCTATACTTTTTTTTCAATCTTTCATGTCACATCACCAACAAGCTTTCCACTGGAGTGAGAAAGCTGTATAGCCTGAGACGGCTACACTTCAGATCCAAGTTACCTATACTTCAATAGTTAATCAGCGGTATGCTGATGACATTAATATTTGCTGAAAACCAAGCCATTGCTGACACATTTATTGATGAATAGTAGTGGATGGGCATAACACTAGGCATCCACAAAACAAAGGTTGTATGCTACAAACAACAAATACCTGTTGCCCTACGTCACTCTGCCTTCCAATGTTTAAGGGTTGTGGTGAGATACTGGTAAATCTAGACAAGTTCTTGCATCTCAGAAGCCATGTTTTGGTGATGATATGAAATTCATTGCCCACTTCACTGTGCCTGTACAGCCGTTTAGATGATCAAGGATAAGATAGTTGAAGACAGAGATCTCAAAACTGGCACAAAACTACCTGAAAAAATATTGTCAACGCTGTCCCCCCCTTGCAAAATCCATGAAGTTCATTGAAGGACAAGCAAACCAATGTCCATGTCCACCTCCAGGCCAGAATCCATACTTTTGAGGCCCTAGTTTTACTTTGTTGGCTAAGTTTCTCTGGCTACACTATTCATATGTCCTACACCAGACAACCAATGACAGGTAGACAAGGGAAAAGATTCAAGGAAAGGTTCAAAGTGATGGAGTGATTCAGCGAATCAGATAGCATCTCTGGAGAACATGGATAGTCGATGTTTTGGGTCGGGCAACTTCCTTGAAAAAATGCAACATCCTCACTGACTCTTGGGAATGGCTGGCCCATGATCAGTCAAAGTAGAGAAGTGTCACTTGGTTTTAGTTTTAATAATCTTACGGCATCGAATTTGAAAGAACAATAAAGCTCTTCCAAGAACAGCATTAGAAATGGACCACTTCATAAACTAACACCCGTTTGGCTATCGCCGACCCCTTCTGTGGAAGAGTCCGTAGTTCTCATATATGCCACATTCGCACCTGATAACACAAATATCAAGAAGCTCAACACCATCCAGGAGAAAGCAGTCCACTAAATTAGTATCCCCATCCACCGCCATGTGCTTAAGTTCCCTGCACCATTCATGAAGTTCATTGGAAGGACAGGCAAACCAATGTCCATGTCCACTTCTAGGCCAGAATCCATACTTTTGAGGCCCTAGTTTTACTTCGTTGGCTACGTTTCTCAGCCACATTGGTTGCAGTGACAGATGTCACAAGTTTGGAAGGTGCTGTCAGAGAAACCCAGTGAGCAATTGGAATGCATTTTGTAGATGACACATACTGCGGACATTGTGCAGCAATGGTGCAGGGAACTTAAGCACATGGCGGTGGATGGGGATACTAATTTAGTGGACTGCTTTCTCCGGGATGGTGTTGAGCTTCTTGATATTTGAGAGTTATCAGGTGCGAATGTGGCATATATGAGAACTACGGACTCTTCCACAGAAGGGGTCGGTGATATCAGTTTTAGAGACAATCAAGCAAATACATTTGCTTAGGATGCTGCTGATCACCCCTTATAAAAGCAAATTTATTCTCTGTTAATGATCTCATAGACCCATCTAAGTACACTGATCTTTACAATGGGTTGATTTACAATTTTGAATGGAATATTTGTTGCTAGTTGAATTCTTTGTTTGAATTGTTGCGAGAACTATTCCAGGAATCTGACCTATTGACAACATAGCTGCAATGATAACATTCCACGATTAGATGGACTATGACTTACAAAAAAAACTTGGAGGGGATATTATTCCCACCATATTGCTGTTCTTAGTTTTGGCATTAAGGATGAGCATGGAGCTTTTTAAAAAAAAAATAATAAAAAAATCATTTCTTGAGACATTGCTAAACAAAATTCAGCGATAGACAGCAGTCCAATTATAGATATCAAATATCTAATGGACTTGCAAAAATTGATTTTTTTTTGTTTATTCTGTGATTGCAGAAAGTTGAAAAGGAAATGCAAAAAAACAGGCACTGTCAATGTAAAGGATCTCATTTTTCAGCTATGATCCAATTCTGCATGAATAATAGAATAATCAGAAATACTTAACAAGGTCATAGAGTCATAGTCATACAGCATGGAAACGGGCTCTTTGGTCCAACTTGTCCCTGCTGACCAAGATGCCCCATCTACACGTCCCATCTGTCTGCATTTGACCCGTATCCCTCTTAGCCTTTCCTATCCATGTACCTGTCCAAATGTTATTTAAATATTTTTATGGAAGTGGTGCGTGTGCAGATGTGGTGAAGATGTCGCTATTTAGAGCATACTGCACACCACTCTACACTGCGCACCTGTGGTCGAACTATGGAATGACAAGTTTGCAGAGACTAAAGGTGGCATATAACGATGCCATGAGAACACTGCTAAGGAAACCTAGATGGTGTAGTGCCAGTAATATGTTTGTGGCTGCAGGAGTCAGTACTTTAGAAGCTATCCTAACACATCCCATGTATAAATTCATTTGCAGGAGAAATGACTCTAAAAATATAATTATTGTGGCCTTGTCAAACATAAGGGTTAGCACTACACGCTACGAATCCCAGCTGTGGAGACACTGGGATCGTTATCTCGTTGTAGGACATTGATCATTCTTTTAATCTGGATTTTTAACTTTTGTATTGTGGTTTTTAAAAAATATATAATTTATGATGCTTTTATGTGATATACTAAGATTTTATATGTACTTTATGATATTTAATATGCAATGCATTTTTTAATGTAATGTTGCCCCTTGTCTGGACCTCGAGTCCGTAATAAAGTTTATTATTTATTATTATTATTATTATTATAGTACCTGCCTCAATTGCCTCCTCTGGGCAGCTCGTTCCTTATGCCCACCACACTGTGTGAAAAAGGTGCCATATGGATCATTTAAATTTATTCCTCTCTATTCTTTAAACCTATGTCCTCTGGTTCTTAATTCCCCTACTCTGGGTAAAAGACTCTGTGCATTCACCCTATCTATTCACCCCTTAATCTTATACACCTCTATAACATCGGCCTTCACCCTCCTCCACTCTGAGAAATATAGTCCTAGGCTGCCCAACTTCTCAGCAATCCGTCTTGGCAATATCCTCATAAATCTTCTCTGCACTCTTTCCATCCTAACAACATCAATCCTGCAATAGGGTGACCAAAACTGAACACAATACTCCAAATGCAGCCCAGTCAATATCTTGTACCGCTGTAACATAGCATTCCAACTTCTATACTCAATACCCTGACTGATGAAGGTCAATGTACTAAAAGCCTTCTTGATCTCCCTGTCTATACATGACACCGCTTTCAAGAAACTATGCATCTATACTCTTAGGTCCACCTGTTCTACAATACTCTCCAGGACCCTGCCATTCACTGCGAAGGTCCTGCCCTGGTTTGACTTCCCGAAATGCAACATCTTGCACTTATCTGCATTAAACTCTATTAACCATTCCTCAGCCCACTTGCCCAACTGATCAAGATACCGCTGACATTTTTGATAACCATTTTTGCTATTTATGATACCACCTACTTTATTGTCTTCAAGCCTTCTACATTCACATCCAATCATTGATATAAACCATGAACCGCAATGGGCCTAACACTAATCCCAGAGACATACCCCCTAGTCACATGTTTATGTTCATAAAACAGATTGCTTGTGTTGACCATTATTCAGTCACAAAAGAGTAAGTGGACATGATTAAAAATAATGCATTTTATTTAAAATCAATAACATTTGTATATTAAGAATGATATGTTATAAAATTAATCTCTCGAAGATAAGTGATAATGTAATATTTATGTATCATTGCAATAACTCATTTGACATTGAGTAGAACAAGTAGAGTAGAATAAAAATCTTGATTTATCTAAAAATGGAATTATTTTGTCAGACTGAATGTTCTTCATCTCTAAAATATATTTGATCAAGAGAGGAACTTAAAGTTGCTCATTATAAGATTTTCTCATTGGTTTATATAAAAGATCAGTAAAACAGAAATATATTTTTGCTGCTGGAATGTGTTTTACTATTTATCTCAATGTAGTTCATCTGCCATTTCATGTCACACAAATCTACAATATACAAGCACAAGAAATATATAGATATTTTTTTTTCAAACAGGTCATTAGAGAAAGGGTTACTCTGGGCTTTAACCACTTCTGAGTATATTGCTGAAACCAAATTGGATAGTAGTTACAACCTAAAACAACTGTATGGTACTGTGGAAAGGTAAGAATTGTTCAAGAACTTTTGTCAGTTGTTGGTTAAATTACATGTATTGTCTCTCCACCTTCATTGTTCTTTGTGAACTTGAGGGAGTGGCTATATTAGTTTTATTGCCTTTTGTTTATTCCGAAAGAAATAATTGGATTCAGAACCTTGAATATTTCACTGAGTACAAATCAATTTTACATGGCTTTGCTCATGGCATATATACTTTTTGTACTAATTTGTGAGTTGTATTGTAACACACATTCACTGATGGAAAAACTGTTTTTTTTTATTCTAAGAGTTAGAATATCAAAAATATATACTGTCAATAGCACTATCACTCTGCTATTTATTTATTGCAGAGGGATATGTCATAGAATCAAACTTGCTTACCTTTTACTTTTTTTACCTCTTTAAAAAAATCATGAATGCAGCTATCCTTGTTATTGTAATACTTAGTTCCAGTAACCTCTTTTTCTTATTGAGCCATTTTCCAATATGCTATTATTGTCACACTATTGTATTCCTATTGATTTTACTTATTCTGTTTGCACTCGCTTTGCTTGGGCCCAAATTCATTTGTTGCCAGCTGTTCCATCCATACTTACTGTTTGTGGAAGGGATGAGGAATTTAGCGTAGCCCAGGTTCCTTACAAATTTGATTCTTTGTCATTGGTATTCTTTGTGGAGCTGCCTTCCCCAAAAACATATGGATGGTCAATTGATGTGGGGTGCTTTGTGCCAACTCCTATGTTCTCAATTTAGAATGTCAGTCATTGAGCATGGGTCTGCCCTTTAAATTTCATGGCTGTTTCTATGCTTCCTTGGTGCAGCTATGGATTCATGGAAGTAAGTGCACTCCTTTCTGTGGATGAATAATTTTGGACAGTTTCAAAAGTATAACTGTATTGGAAGTACCAGCAAAGTTCCTGCTAAGTTGGGATATTGGTGTTGTGAGATGATTTACTTGTAATTCTTTGCCTGAAAGAAACAGTTTCGCTGAAGTATTGGCACTTACTTTTTTGTCATTACTAAAACATTTGAATTTCCTATTCCAGATTTTTCCCTTTGACTGAAGCAAGTCTGCATACAATCCAGAATATTATTCCATCGCTGCTTCAGGAAGACAAAGATCTTCTTTTGTTCCAATGTATTGCAAAACTTTCTACGAGCGAGGGTTCAGAAATTACAAGTATTGATGGTCAGTAATTTGCTTTATTCTTTCAATATCATAACATACTTCTTTAAAAGAAGTTGGAGGGAGGGTGCACAATGGTTCGACCTGCTGCCTCACGAATCTAGGGATCCGTATTTAATTCTGGAATTGGGCTCTCTGTGTAATCACATGGGTTTCCATTGGATATGCCCCCATATCCCTAAGATGTACTCTTGGATTAATTGGCTACAGTAAATCACCTCAAGAGTTGGGAGTGTTTCATAACCATGTGCATTTGAAATTCTTGCTGCAGTTTTATAGGAACATTAATGATACATCACAACGGATAATTTATTGTATTATTGATTACTGTATATAGTTATACTGGGTAATCAGATCAAGACAATGCATTCCAAAGTATATGATGCAATCTAAATAAAGCCCAGAGTAGATCATTGCTGAAATGGGCTTGTGGTTAGGGTTGTGCAATATAGATCAAGAGCCTGATGGTTGTTAGAAAGAAGCAGTTTTTGAACCTGGATATTATGGTTCTTAGATTCCCATTCCTTCTTCCTGATGGCAGCAGCGAGATGAGAACGTAGTGAGAGTCTTTGATCTTAGTTTAATTTAGAGGTACAGTACGGAAACAGGCCCTTTGGCTAACTAAGTCTGCGTTGACCAGCAATTCCCGTACAGTAGCCCTATCCGACACTAGGACAGTTTCATTTTTACTGAAGCCAATTAACCTACAAGCCTATGGAGTGTGGAAGGAAACCGGGGCACCTGAGGAAAGCCGTTGTGGTCACAGGGAGAGCGTACAAACCTCTACAAAAACCATTCATTGTCACGATCAAACTCGGGTCTCTGGCGCTGTAAGGCAGCAACTCTACCGTGCTGCCCAGTTTCTTCTTTTAGGCAACACTTTCTGCAGATCCCCTCAATGGTGAAGCGGTCATTACCCATGATGGACCGGACAACATCTACCACATTCTGCCACCTTCTTCATTCTTGGGTGTTCGAGTTACTTAGCCAGGTGGTGATGCAACCAGTCAGTATACTCTCTACAATACACCTACAGAAGTCCGATAAAGTATTCAACAACATGTAGTGCAGGTTATCCTCTGTGCGCCTGCAGATGTTCAAGAGAACATTCATTGACATACTGAATCTTCTCAATTTTACACTGAAGTGAAGGTGTTGATGGATTTTCTTTATGATTGCCTTGGTCTACTGGACCCAGGACAGATCTTCAGAGATGTCCAGGAAGTTATTGACTATCTCTAATTGACTTTCTCCATCGCAAACCTGTTGATGAAGACTGGTTTTGAAACTTATGTTTTCCCCTTCTAAAGTCAACATCAGCTTTTTGATTTTGCTGACATTGAGAGTAAGGTGGTTGTTCAGGCACTATTCAATCAGATGATCTATCTCCCTCCTGTACTTTGACTCATCATTACCTATTATTTGTCCAACAATGCTGGTATCATCAGTACCAGTTTTCAAAATATTTTGACAGAACAGATAATATTGAAACATTTCCTCATGCTTTTTTTTCGATCCTTGCTGCTTGTTATAATGTTATCTTTAACTTTTAATAAACGTGGTTATCCAAAGTTCGAATGCATGTTCATGCTACTATTCCGGTCGCTGACGAGCATTGGCTCAGAGTAAACAGTGCTTTGAATTTTTAATTGTGTTTAAATTTATTTATTATTCTTCCTTTTCCCTTTCCTTCATGCTTCAGGTGCCTTGATTGTCCCAGGATTTAATGAATTTATTAATTCTTCCTCTTTGAACCCCAAGCTCCATAGAAGGTCCTTCTTATCCCCACGTTATCTGCTTATCAGTCAATAGCATTCAACCATTTTCAAAAAGCGCAAATGGCTGTCACCCTCAACTGGTTTCCTGCATATTTCATATTTCATTGATGAGGATAATCATTGTTTCATCATTGCCATGTGTCAATGTGTCTTAGACCTGCTCACAATTATGTAGCGTTTAACCAAATACTTCACACATAGAGATTTTGAATTTTTTTTTAAATCAAGTTCATTGCCAGACCTTTTTAGGGAGGCTGTAATCCTTGTATAACCAGTGAAGTTAGAGCATTGACATACACAGAGAACTGAATATTGTGCATTTTATTTATTTTTTGTTACTTTAATTAAATGTTATACATTCTAGATGTGGACAGGAGATGGCAGCAGTATTTTACCATCCAAAACGTTTTTTTTCTTAATGGGAAAAATATACTATGGCGTATTAGGTGGAGATGTGGGGCCTAAACAACATGTAATAAACTTAGCATGTATTGCAAAAGAGTGCCAATCCATTCATTTGAAATTTAATTTGAAAGTAAGAGGTCTAATCGGAAATATTTTATTACAGTCTCAATAGAACATGTAAACTATGCAAAATTATATCATTTGTTCAGCCATCTTGCGGCATCATATATTCTGTATTTCATGCTTCAAAATATTGGCACTGAAACAAAGCAAACTGATTATGTTAATGCAAAATTAGGTTATGTTAATAAATAAAGGAAATGAATAATACAAAAAGATATTCCATCAGGGGCTTCCACAGGATAGTAAACAAAGGCAATATATAATTCTGCTGAACAGAACAAGAAATCTAAAGCTCTCATCAGGGCTGTGATAAGCTTTCTCATTTTAGCCACGGGATCGTAGGAACACCTTTGTTGACCTTTGTGACCTTGAGCAGAATATCTGAATTAAACCATGACTTCATTCCTGTTTGATACCCAGTGTAAACAAGTGCATGGACATTGTATGGTGTATAAGTCAGCTTTAATCATCAGTCATAGTGTCACAGTACAATACATGTTAGTTCCACTCTACCACTAGTGCGACCACGTAATAAAGGAAGTGAGTGTTAATATGAAGTGTTCAATAGAGTGGAATTAGTGGTAGTACATTACTCTGATTGGTTCACATGCAATAACCGATCTATACCCAGTGACCCCCTCGTGATTGAAAATGGCAAATGTAAAAAAGAAGAGCTTGATTGTACTGGCCCGTTGTTTTCTCCCAGAACATCAAATATATGCAGATTTTGTTGGCAGTAGTACTGTCTGATATTACAAAATTATAATACATTAATGAGCAGCATGGGACAGTTTAGAGTCCTAGTCATTGTAAATAAATGTGTGCATACCAAAAAGGATTTCTGCAAGTAGATGTAATATGCATTAATTGTTGGTTCACTAGATAATTTGTTGATAGAATAGCTACCCCTCCCTGCAAGTTGTAACCCAAAAATAATTCTTCTGGATTTTTCTGACTGATGTGTTTTACAAAAATGTTTGCAAATAAATGATGTTGAATTGGAGTACAGAATAGACATTCAACCCAAATGCCCATGTTAGTATTTATAATCTAGACTTTGTCTTGTAAATATCCTTCCTCTCTTCCTCATATACTTTCCAATCTTTCCCTTACGATAATTGAAATGATTCACCACAACAACTCATTTTGTAGCAGATTTCATATTTCTAAGTAATAGAAACAGAATGTGGCCATTTGGCCCACCGAGTCTACTCCACCATTCAATCATGGCTGATCTATCTTTCATCTCAACCTCATTTTTTTGCCTTCTCCCCGTAAGTTTTGCCAGCCTTGTTAATCAAGTACCGATCAGTCTCTACTTTAAAATACCCCAAAACTTGGCTTCCACAACCGTCTATAGCAATGAATTCCACAGATTCACAACCATCTGGCTAAAGAAATGCTTCGCCATCTTATTTGTAAAGGTACATCTTTTATTCTGAGGCCGTGCCCTCTGGTGCAAGACTCCCACTCGAGGAAATAGCTTCTCATCCACTCTATCCAGGCCTTTCAGTGAACGGGACAATGATATCTGTCCCATCAGACTCGAGTGCGCCTCTTCCCAGGGTCACTGTTACGGAAGTTAGATTGGCCTTCCTGAGGGTAAACCCGCGGAAAGCAACGGACACAGACGGCGTCCTGGCCGTGTCCTGAACTGTACGAACCAGGCACGTGCTGTCAATGTAGGCAAGGTCGGCACTGCCTACCCTGCCTAAAATAGTAAAATGGTAATTAATAAAATGGTAATTAATTAAATAATAAAGGCATGGGAGAATAATGCCTACCTAAGAAAGGATTTCTTAGGTAGGCATAATTCTCCGTGCCTTTCATCCGCAGTACATGTAACTCGCGAAGGTCTGTGCAGCTGACGTGCCGTCGACGCTGCTTCAAGCCGTCAATTTCCCGGGTACTGAGGCAGCTGAAATTCTGCCTTTGCAGTACTGTGCATGCGCTGCATCATACTGCACATGCGTAGCACAAGTTTCTTGGCGGGTTTTTCAAAAATGGATTGCCATTATCTCAAGAGTATCTTAAGAAACAAAGAGAGAAGAATGGAGTTTGTGTACAAATTATGTGGTAAATATATTTCTTGGTGCTATATGTTTTTAAATACTGTATTTCCCGACAATGAAGACGCTATTTATTACCCAAAAATAAGGCACGAAAATTTACATGCGTCTTGGAAGCCGAAGTTGGAAGGTTGTTAGCCAAGAAAGATAGACTTGGCTATCCCTCAGTAAAGCAACATCAAGAACAAAGCCAAGTCTATCCCTCATTGCTGGCAGCTGATGGGAAGCGGCTGTACAAGGACAGCGCCGCTGGGGAGGGGAGAGTTCCTTTCACAGCGTGTGCGGAGTTTGACCCGGGGTAAAGATGCGGGTAGGGCAGGAGCGTTGAGAAGGAGGGGGTCGGGGATCATGCCAGCAACTCACTTGCCGCAATGCTCCTGGCGCGGAGCCACCACTTTGTGGCCAGGGCGAGAAGTAGCTCGGGTGGTTGCGAGCGGCCGCCGGGACCAGACAGTGGAACCGGCCACTACCTCAGCTCCTTCTGCCGGCCCCCGTTCACCTCTGGCAGTGCTCTCCATCTGAAAACCTCCCTCCTGTCGCTCACCGGCCTCACTCATGTCAGCTGCTTTGCTCAAATCCTCAAATTCCAACAGCGCAATCAAGGGGCCAATTGAGGTTACTCGGCTGTCGAAATTTAAGGATTTGCGGGAAGCAGCTGACATGAGCAAAGCCGGCGAGTGGCAGGTGAGAGATGTTCAGACGGAAAGCACTGCCAGAGGTGAGCGGGCCGGCAGAATGCGCTGAATGGCGACCAGTTCCGCTGCCCTGTCCCGAGGCCACTCGCAGCCACCCGAGCTGCTTCCCTCCCCAGCCATAATGTGGTGGCTCCACGCCCGGAGCGCCCGGCAGCAGTGAGGTAGTGAGTTACTGGCATGATCCCCGACCCCCTCCTTCTCAATGCTCCTGCCCTCCCCGCAACCTTACCCCTGGCCAGACTCCCCACACGCTGTGAATGGAACTCTCCTCCCAATTTGTCCCTTGAACAAGTATTGTCATAAGATCACAACTGATTCAACTTGTCCCGATGTGCTACTGTTTTTCCCACCATCTCTCCACCTGCCGTCACCCCTCCACCCATTCAGTAATTCAGAATGAAGGAGATTTGTAAGCCTTGGGCAAATTGCTTTCCGAAGCAGTTGAAAAGCTTAAGAAAAATTCTATGTCCCACCAGCCTTCTTTCAAAATTTAGCAACTCAAAATGGGGGTGCGTTTTCATTGCGGGGAAATAAGGTACTTTATTAAGAGATTTGGCTTTGAGTTTGTCGTGTATTATTTAGTGGCACTATCCATATTATTTTTCTTCTTTACTTTTTTAATATATTTCTAACCTGTTTATGTTCCTGATTACCAGGTCTAAAGTAATCTCCATTTTTAACTTCTGTCATTTTCTCCAATGCTAGATCTTGTGCACATCTCCTAAAACTCCCTTGTGGCTTCTTTGCATCAGATCCACCTTTTGGATAAAATCTCTTCTTGTTTAAATAATTATTTTCATCAATCTCTTTATGACTGTCATGTCTTTCTTAAAAGTATAGTGCCCCAACTTAAACTTTGTGCTTCAGTACTCTCAATGATTTAAAATAATTTTATATTGACTTTATTGTGAATATCTATCTTTAGCTTGATAATCACCTGTATACAATGTATTCTGCTTGGATTCAACATAGGAGGGTTTGGAAGCCTTGCTGTTATAAATAGCTATTTAAAGGAAGGAGTCACTGAAGGTGGCCACGTTCTCCATGATCAGTTGTTTTTAGATACGTTAAATATAATTATGGGATGGAGAAATCACGAAGAAGAAATCTTTTTATTTGACAGGTAAGATGGATTTTCTAAGATTTTACCTCACCCCCCCCGGCACCCATACACTGCAAAGAATGAGCCAAGGAGAAATCCATTGGAAATTAGCAAAACAACTGAACAGGCCGTTTAGAACTGAGATGAAAAAAACCTTTTCACCCAGAGTTGTGAATTAGTGAATTCTCTGCCTCAGAAGGCTGTGGAGGCCGATTCACTGGATGCATTCAAAAGAGAGTTAGATACTCTTAGGGCTCGCGGAATCAAGGGATATGGGGGGAATGCAGGAACGGGGTACTGATTGTGGTGATCAGCCATGATCACATTGAATGGTGGTGCTGGCTCAAAGGGCTGAATGGCCTACTCCTGCACCTTGTTTCTATCACCTCATTATCATCACAGCATATTCCTGCAGTTTTGAATAAAGATTTAAATTAGAAACATCCTCGATTCTCATTCTAAATGTTACCTAATTTGATTTGTTCTCCTAAAATAAAACTGAGAAACAGAGGGAACCTTTACAGTTACACAGATAAAATGCTTCTTTCCCAAGCAGTTGAAAAGCTTAAGTGGTGTTCAACCCAAATCATTGCCTTGTGTACTTCATGCTTATTGACTATAGTTAAATATTGATAGGAATTATCTCCCTGCCCACCATCGTAAAGAAAATGGGCAAGAAATTATGGAATTGTTTATAAATTTAATAAAGTTTTTAACAGATTGATTTTTTTTGTTTATAACTACTGTAGTGGCCTGGACGCGGTCAGAAAAAGGCTACATTCAAAAGTTCTTTAATGATGGTTATGGCATCCACTCACAACGTGTTCCACTGAAGGGACGAAAAACTCCCAGAAAACCCCTGAGCAGGAACCGGAAGCCTGTGGGCAGTCCCTCGTTCATGTCCCTCAAGTGCCGAGAGGGATGACCCATGGAGTGGCCTAATATCCAGGGGCCTCCACACTACCATCGTTTAATTTCCAATGATAATTACTTTGAAGAGTGTGCCGTTACTAATATTTTGATAAATGTGTGATATAATAATTTTCAAATGATTCTGTGGTTGAATACAGCAGAAACTTTTGACACCTTTTTAACATCACTGCTTTCTCTCCAGCACTTTAAAAAATCCACAACCTCATTTGCTTGGAATCAACGTGGAAATTCTTCGCTTTCTGAGATTGTTGATCAAGTATTTACCAACTTTACTAACAAATGAACAGTGGGATTTCATCATGTGTTCCATTATGATGTGGTTGGAGGTGAGGTTTAGAATAATAATAATAGAAAATTGTGATATTGTGGTCCTTTAATTGGACTAATTACAAAGTACGGTACATGGCTTGTTACAAAATGCTAATTACAAAATATATTGCAAATATATGGAACATGTACTTGTTCTTTAATGTTGTTGTAACTTAAAGGAAACAGAAACATTATTAGATTGCAGTGTAGGAATAACTGACATTCTCAGCTTTCTCTGTTTAATAATTGGCCAGTAGCAACCAGCATTGTGATTAATTTGTAATTAATTTATTAGCTAAGTATGTTAACATACAAGGAATTTGATTTGCCAACAGTCATTTAAAAAAACAACAAGATACAAAACCACATAAAAATTATACATAGACTTAAACAGCCACCACAACTGTGTGTGTGAATCCCCTGTTGAACAAGCATAACCAGAGGCCCACAGCCATCAGTGTCCGGCCACACACACACTCCTTCACTGTGATGTGACCAGAGTTGTACTGCACTGTCACTCTCTCTGTAGTCCCTGTCTGCCCCAACGGCGTCCACACTCGCACTGGACTCTGGGATGTCCTCATGGAGCTATGTTCCCGCAAACATTGAGATCGCTGCACGCACAGCACTCCCTCCGTCCTCACCAGTGCAAGCAGCACGTCCATCTTGTTTTTTCGGTGACCTCACATTCCCCACTGCAAATAATTTATACCTTCTTTCCTCCTTTTCTCCCGCGTTCGGGGCAATCGAAATTTCCTTCCGCAGTCGAGCGATAGAAGCTCCCGCATCAGGGCAGCCGAAGCTCCTGCGATCGGGGCAGTCGAAGCTCCTGAGGTTGGAGCTCCCGCAGTCGATCCCTAACAAAGGGACCGCCAGCTCCACGATGATAAAGCCACAGTGCAGACGGAGATACGATGAAGAAGTCGCATCTCCGTCGAGGAAAGAGATAAAAAAGATTTCCTCCAACCCCCACATAATACATCTGCACATACTGAAGTTAAAGATAGCTAGCTGCTGTCTGAGTTTGTTTTTCTTGCTCCCACAAACGGTGTGTGGAGACTTTTTTTTAAAGTTTAATTTAGCACATGCCTAGATCGCTTCTGGAAGGGTTCCTTGGTAATCTGAATTTTAAAAAAATCATGTCAATTCTGAAGTTTAGTGAATAGCAAAACATTGTTTGTTTGTCACTAAACGGAAAATTTGAGCCGTTTACAGCAAGAGTTTGAACAGACAATGCTTTTAAGTAATATTGGAAATGGAAAAGTAGCTGCTTATTGATCATCTGAGCTGCTAATTTTTATTAGGACAAATGCACAATCAGTTTTGGATACCGAAAAAACTGCAGATGCTGGAATCTTGAGCAGAGTCAGGCAGCATCTGTTGAAGGAATGGACAGATTCTATCAGTCTGAAGAAGGTTCCTGGCCTGAAGCATCATCTATCCCCCCCCCTCCCCACAGATGCTGCCTGACCTGCTGAGTTTCTCCAGCACTTTGTTGTTTAGTTTAGAGATCCAACACGGAAACAGGCCCTTTGGCCCACCGAGTCCTGACCGACCAGCGATCCCCGCACATTAACACTATCCTACACACACTAGGGACAATTTACACATGCACCGTCAATTAACCTACCTGTACGTCTTTGGAGTGTGGGAGGAAACCGAAGATCTCTGAGAGAACCCACGCAGGTCACGTGGAGAACATACAAACTCCGCACAGACAGTACCCATAGTCGGGATCGAACCCGGGTCTCCGGCGCTGCAAGCGCTGTAAGGCAGCAACTCTACCGCAGCGCCACCGTGCCACCCTCGCTGCACCACCATGCTGCCCTTAGTCTTTTATATATGATTGGTTTTGTTTTGAGGATTATGTAACTTCCCTTGGGAACATAGATGTTCTTATTTCAACATACCATAAATTATCCTCCTTTCGGGATGTCAAGCAAGCAGTGAAAGTACAACATTATGGATACAATTCACCTAACTTTCTCTTCCTTTGGAAACATCTGACACTTTATCTTTCAAACTAAGAACTGATCAGAGTTGAGGGGATATTGAAATTGAAGATCGAAATCGCAGTATCTTGTTTTGTATCTCAGAGATTGTGATTAAACATTTGCTGCTCGGTATGATTGTCCAAAATAGCATTTTGCTCTCTTTCTTCCCCAACTAGAGTTTGTTATGTAATTTCATTTATGTTGCTGCACCCATCATATTGAGATCAAATTAAATAAAAAGACAAAAAAAATCTGGTTAGATAGTTAATCTGGTTAGACACATCTACATTATGTCTAGCTCCCTATGCTCATGCATTTTAATACAAAAAGCACGTAAAAATGTGAATATAATGAAAATGAATGCAGCTAAAAGGAAAAGTTCTGAGTCATGCAGGCCAGATTGTGGCCGTCATTGTTTGTATTAAGGATGCATTTTAGAAGCTGGGCAGCAGATGGGTCTTTATTACCAAAATTACAAATGATATGTTTTTAATACGTTAGCTATGATTTTCTTTTATGGGATTTAATCAAAAAAATTATAATTGAAAAGCTGGAATTATATTTGATTTACAATGGCTATTTAATTAATATTCAGTGGTATGTAGTGTTTCAAATAAAATATACTTTCAGTTGTGATGGGTTTTTTTGGTTTCCCCTCTGTCATTTCCTGTATTCAATGTACTAAATTTATGCCTGTATTTCTTTTCTAGATGCTTTGGCTATATTTTTTAATCGATTAGAATAACAGTTTACGTCCTGTACTAATTTATTTTAATTATCCTCTTTATTTCAGGCATTTAGTAATACTGCATCATTTGATTCCAAGGCCCTGATGCTGCATTTTGTTAGCCAATGTTGTGGCATGCTGTCAGACCTTAGCTACATGTTTCAGACTTTAACACCAGAAATGAGTAAAACTCTTCCTGCTAATCTTCAGAACGAATGGAACAACTTCTTTGTCGAAGGCGTCTACAGCCAGCTGTTACCGCTGTTTTTAAAAATTGCAGGTAATTACGCATTCTCACACTTGTAAACTTCAGGTACAAGAATAAAAATGCCTTAGTGAGATATTGTGAATATTGGAAGTTGATTCTTGGACTTTTTCCGAGTTAATTCCTTCCCGCGTGCTTTCAGAATAAATGTATGTTGTTGGTATGGAGTATCATGCTAGGCTTGAAAGTATTGATTTCTCATTGTGCCGTGCAAAGAGACTATGCCCAGGTGCAGAGGCAATTTTTTTCCGCCAATTTTTGAATTAAGCTCAAAAGTTCAAAATATCTCAAGGACATTTTTTTTCCAATTGTAAAGAAAGTGTGAAAGAATTTTGCATGTCGGCTTAATGTTTCCAATAGAAAATTGATATCTTCAGCTGTTCTCTTGGTTGGTCATAATCTTATTTCTGAATAGGGCTTCCAACAGTTCCAAACGGTGCAGGATTTCTCAATGGGAAACCTATGCTCAAAATGTACGATCATGCAGCTTGGTAGGAGGAATAGAGACGTAGACTGATTTCTCAATGGGAGGATTCAGAAATCAGAGCTGCAAAGGAACTTAGGAGTGCTGGTGCAGGATTCCCAGAAGGTTGAGTAAGCGGTAAGGAAGACAAATGCAATGTTAGCATTCACTTCAAGGGGACTAGAATATAAAAGCAAGGATGTAATGGTGAGGCTTTATCAGGTAAGGCTACATTTGGAATATTGAGAGCAATTTTGAGCGTCATATCAGAGGAAGGATGTGTGGCTTTGGAGAAGGTCTAGAGGAGGTTTATGACAATGATCCCGGGTATGATTTGGTTAGCGTCATAGGAGTGTTTGAAGGCTGGGCCTGTACTTACTCACAGGACTTTAGAAGGATGAGAAGGGGATCTCATTGAAATCTGTCGGATAATGGGAGGCCTAGATAGAGTGGATGTGGAAAGGATGTTTCTAGTAATGGGAGAGTCTCGAACCAGAGGGCACCGCCTCAGAATAAAAGGATGTACTTTCAATGTGGGCATGAGGAGGAATTTCTTTAGCCAGAATGGCCTAATTCTGCTCCTGTCTTATGGTCTTATTGGTAAATGCAAAGATGGCAAGGTTAGTGAACCTTAGATAACAAAGAATATTGAAGATTTGATCAGGAAAGAAAAGAAAGTGTATAGTTGATGTAAGCAACTGGAATCAGGAGACTCATGAGGAATATCAAGTAAGAATAAAAGTAGGAGAGCAAAAATGGGCCATGAAATATCCTTGACAAATAAGATTAAGGAAAATCCCAAGACATTCTATAAGAACAAGAGTGTATCGAGGGAAACAAGTGGGTCCCGTTCAGGATTATTGGTAATTATGCGTTGAACAGGGAAACATGGGTGAGACCATAAATGAATATCTCATCTGTACTCACCAAGTAAGAGGACATGGAGGACAATGAGTTCAGGGACAGGCATGTAGATAATCTGTATTGGAGGGATTTGTGTGTTTAATCTGCAATTTGAATCTTGCTTTTCCATAGGTCTCTTAATTACAGATAAGATCAGGAAAGTACACAAAGGAAATCTCTTGATGAGTTTCTCAAACAAGTTAGTTTCTTCAGGCCTGAAGTGAGAAGCACTCTGAGAACCAAGAGAACAGCTGAAGTCACTGACACAAAACACCTCCAGCATTTTATACCATTCGTGTTACACGTGGATTTTATATATTTCTAACAATTCACCAGTAACCCACTTTGTAGTCTTTAATCCTTGTTTTTATTTCTGCTGGAGTTGCCTATTACTCGGTAAATTGGTGTCATAAAGTGACTCTTCTTATGTCATGATCAATGTAATTGCCCTTAACCTGATTTACAAACACTCTATACTTATCTTTGCTCCAGTTAGCTATGTGTAGCAATCTAAATATTTCCCTAATCTGATTACTACCTCTCATGGCATTACCATTCAGTTATCTTCACTAAGATGGCGTTCTTTCCTTTCATACTTCTTCAGTGTGCAAAACCATTCTGTTAACTATATTACAAACTTCCTAAATTTTCATATAATTTCCAGAAGTTACTACATCATCTGGAACAGGTCAGTTTCAAGATGGGAGAGGTGTTAGATGTCATTGGACATGTATGTGTTGACAAGTCCTCAGGGCTAGATGAGATCAATCACTGGTTGTTATGGCAAGCAAAGGAGGAGAATCCTGTGGCCCTACGCAGATTTTTGCAGTGAAATGCCAGAACACTGAGGGTAAATAATGTTTTTTTAAATTTAAGAAACAAAGCAGGGATAAACCTAGTAACTGGTGATCCTTGCATCAGTGATAGGCCAATTACTGGAGAAAATCCAAAAGGATGGGATATATGAAGAAAGACACATTTAGGAATCCTGTCTCATCAATTCGTTGTTTGATGAATAATGGGTAGTGATGCTCAGAGTACAGGAGGAAGATTGATAATCTGATTGTACAGTACCAGAACAACACTCTTTTGCTCAACATCAGCAGGCCCAAGGAGCTGATTGTTGACTTTTAGAAGAGGCAAACTGAGGATCCACGAACATGTCTTGATCAACGGTTTGGCGGTGGAGAGAGTCAACAATTTCAAGATCTTGGGCCTTCATATCTCTGAAATCTGTACTGAAATCAGGGGGATTTTTCTGGTTGGCTGCCAGAGACTAGTGGTGTTCTGTAGGGATTGGTGTTGGGTCTGCCTGATTTCACACTGTATATTAATCATTTGGATGATGGAATTGGTGACTTGTGGCGCGTTTGCAGATGATACAAAGAAAGATGGAGGGACAGGTCGTGTAGAAGAAGCAGGGAGTCTGCAGAAGGACCTGGACAGGTTGGGAAGGTGGTAAAGAAGGGGTAGATGGAATATAGCGTAGCAAAGTATGTGGTCTTGCATTTTGGTAGGAATAAAAGTGTAGACTATTTTTCAAATGGGGAGAGAATTCGGAACTCAGTGGTGCAAAGAAACTTGGAAGTGCTGGTGCAGGATTCCCAAAAGGTAAATTTGCAGGTTGAATCGGTAGTGATAAAGGCAAATGCAATGTTAGCATTCATTTGGAGAAGATTTGAATATAAAAGCAGGGATGTAATGCTGAGACTTTATAGGGCACTGCACTGGTCAGACCCCATTTAGAGTATTATGAGCAGTTATCGGCGGAGGCATGTGCTGGCATTGGAGAGGGTCCAGGGAAGATTTGTGAGAATGATCCTGGGGATGGTCGGGGTAATGGATGATGAGTATTTAACAGCTCTAGGCCTGCACTCACTGGAGTTTAGAAGGATGTGAGATCTCATTGAAACTTACAAAATAATGAAAGGCCTGGATAGAGTGGATGTGGAGAGGATGTCCCCAGTAGTGGGAGTGTCTAGGACCAGAGGGCGCAGCCTTAGAAAGGAGATGAGGAGGAATTTCTTGAACCTGCGGAATTCTTTGCGAAGACCTCTGTGGAGGCCGTCTTTGCTCATTTTTAAAGCGGAAATTGATGGGTTCTTGATTAGTAAGGGTGTCAATGGTTACGGGTATGGCAGGAGAATGGGGGTAAGAGGGAAAGATAGATAAGCCATGATTGAAAGGCAGAGTAGACTCGATGGGCCAAATGGCCTAATTCTGCTCCTATGACTTACAAAGTTTTCTCATGCTTTCTGTCATTTCATCTCTGGCCTTTGGTTGGCACAGTCACGTAGTAGTTGAGTTGCTGCCTTACAGCGCCAAAGGCCCAGGTTCGATCCTAACTACGGGTACTGTTTGTATGGAGTTTGTACATTCTCCCTGTAAATTTTCTTGTGCTCTTGTTTCCTCACACATTGCAAAGATGTGTGGGTTTATAGGTTAGACAATAGACAATAGGTGCAGGAGTAGGCCATTTGGCCCTTTGAGCCAGCATCGCCATTCAATGTGAATGTGATCATCCCCAATCAGTACCCCGTTCCTGCCTTCTCCCCATATCCCCTGACTCCGCTATTTTTAAGAGCCCGACCTAGCTCTCTCTTGAAAGCATCCAGAGAACCTGCCTCAACTGCCCTCTGAGGCAGAGAATTCCACAGACTGTGAGAAAAAGTTAATTGGCCTCTGTAAATTGTCCCTTGTTTGTAGGTAGAACTAGCGTACAGGTCATCATCGATTGGTGGGCCGACGGGTCTGTTTCCACACTGTGCGTCTAAAACTAAAAACTTTGTCCAACCATCTGCTTTTCAAAAGCCCACGCTGACCTGTATCCAACTATTACTTGCCAGGCTTTGACTTGCCCCTCCTTTTTCCCCAGCTTTCTTCCCCCCTCCCAATCAGTCTGAAGAAGAATTCTGCTAAAAAATGCAAATACAAATAATATGTATGTTTAGAAGCGGATGCGTAATATGGCTTCCAGTGCTTTATGCTTCTTATTAAGAAGAAACAGAAAAACTGCAAAATATATCATCATACAAACTAAACAATGATGAGCAGTTTTTTAAAAATAATTCTCCTGTTCATGAATTAAACATGGTCAAATCTGTAGTTTTCATTCTGCACAGATGCTGCCTTACATGCTGAACATTTCCAGTTTTATTATGTGTTTAAGTAGGAACTGCAGATGCTGGAAAATCAAAGGTACACAAAAAAGCTGGAGAAACTCAGCGGGTGCAGCAGCATCCATGGAGCGAAGGAAATAGGCAACGTTTCGGGCCGAAACCCTGAAGAACGGTTTCAGCCCGAAACGTTGCCTATTTCCTTTGCTCCATGGATGCTGCTGCACCTGCTGAGTTTCTCCAGCTTTTTTGTGTACCTCCAGTTTTATTATGTTGTATTTCAATTAACAAGGTAAACCTTCCCAGAATATATGTTTTTTTTTGTTTTCTTTTACAGCTGAATACAAAGGAATTATTCTTCGTCCAACCTCAGTACATCTTTTAACAGCATTAGGTGAAGCTTCTGCACTTATTCCGTTGAAGCAGCTGATGAATCACAATCTGCCAGCTAAATTTGTTGCTGGGCAAAAGTCCAATTTATCTGATAAACTTCAGTCAGCTATGAATACGTTGGCTCCATTACTACTATCCAGGGTTAGGCCTGTGCAAATCACAGCCTATCATATGTTATACAAGTAAGAAAATAAACAAGATTAAATATAGGAATTATGTAAGATTTCTATCTGTATGACTTGTAATGCATTGGTGTAGGTTGAGTGCTTTGTGTAAAAAAAAAATCTGTCAGTTTCATTTATTCAAATCAGTGAAGTGAAAATTAGTTGTGTATATATATAAACATATTTATTTATATATATACACAGACACACACATTTACATATATTTTTCGGATTCTGTTCTTAAAGTTAAAGTGGTTATGGAATGTACTACCTACAAGTCGCACTCCAATTACTCACCCAGACAATTACAGTGCACCTCCCAAAATGCAAACACTACCACAAAAAGAACAAGGGAGCAGGCATATGAAAACACAACGACCTGCAGTTTCTCACTTGAGTTGCACATCACCCTGACTTGAAAATATATTTCTGGTACTTATTCGTTACTGGGTTTAAGATCTGTAATGCCCTCTCTAGTAGCACCATGAAAAACCTTCACCAGATGAACTGCAGTGATACAAGGTGACAGATCATCACCACATTCCCAAAGGATGGGAAAGAACTCCTAGCCTTGCCGGTGATGCCTAAATCCTGAAAATTAATTTTGAAACATACTACAGGTACTAATCTTGTAGGTCACCATGATAGAAAGTGAATGAGCTTTAATGAGCTGGAAAATAATCCAGACCATGCCAAGAAATGGGCTGTTTTTAAAAATACTTATTTATAGCCATCTTTTCTGTAACCTGGATGCTGTGTTAAACCAAAGTCCTGTCTGCCAGCTCAGCTAAACTGAGAAAATCGGTCAGGATACTTGCTGGGTGTGATGTTGCCGAAGAACATTTCTGCTAATGCTGGCACATTAATTAAAAGCAAGTAATTCCAAAAAGCTGCATCAAAGCTGAGACATGCGTATAGCATTCAAACACGTACAATAGATTGATTACAGACATACTGGGCAGAAGCATCTATTCAACTAATGGCTACAAATTATGGCTAAGTCTACATGACCTCATCAACCATAGTCATTTTCTATTTATTTTTCTTTGATGAGATCACCCTCTGTCAGCCACACTAAGAATTCATTTTGACTAATCTCTGGGGATGTGTGTAACTTTGTATTGAGATACCAGTTTGATGTGCACAATAATTAATTTCATGGATGAACTGTCTGCTTACATTTCAATAGGAAATAAAACTCATTTGTAAAATAAATTTGGCCACGTAAAAATGTTGCAGTGTTTGGCATGGTAAATCCATCAATTTGGAAATTACTGTAAACTAGATGATGCATTTCAGCAATGCAGCCTCCTTAATCAAAAGTAAAATTGCAATTGACCAACTTGTTTCTGATTATTAAACTTTAGGTTAATGCCAGAACTGCCTGCTTTTGATAATGAACATCTGAAATCTGACGATGACAATGGGAATGATGAAGAGCATGGTTTGTAAGTAATGATCTAAAAGTATTTGTATAACCTTTTTACAGATATTTTTTTGACCTCCTAGATGTCATTCATTTTTATAGATTTTGTAGATAAACAAAGAAACAACTTAATCTCCTGTTACCGCAGTGTATCAAATAGTTCCAGCTCACCTTAGAGCTACTTTGAATTGCTTCAAACTTTACTCATGACATAATTACTGTTGGTGTTTTCATCGACAATGTAATTGCCTTTCCCCAAGTGTGTACACATATATATTGTAATATGTAATAATCTTCTTTATTTGACATTTACTTATTTGGGGTGTTTTACAATGCTATATATAAATTGATCTTGAGTTACTTTTTGTTTGATAAAACATATATGACATTTATGTGTAAATAGACTGAATATATGACAATTTATAAAGTAGAATTCTAATATATTACTACTTCTTAAATTTCTTGTAGAAGTTTTTAACCATGGATTAGTGCAAAATTTGTTATAGATGTCATATGTAACAGATGTGATAAGTTTGTTGTATCAATCAATTTACATCAGTTTCCTCAAGAGTTTCCTTTTTTGCCTTTAGATCGCCACCTGCAGCACTCATGTCAGTAATTAGTGCTCAGGAGAAAGTGTTAGAGAATATGTTCAGTAACATTCCAGTTGGAGAGTACACGGATATTGAGCCACTGAGTGAAGCTTATTATTGTATCCTGGGGTACTTGCTTGGATGGAAATTGCTACTCATATTTTTCAAGGCATCACCATCTGAGGTACACATGTGCAAGTTATTACTTAATTTGTTTGATAAACATATTAGTACTGTGTATTATAAATCATATGATTTCCCTTTGTTGTTGCCGACTAATCTATGAATTTGCTGGGCCTTTTGCTTAATTGAGTCGTACAGCATGGGATCAGGCCCTTCGTCCCAACTTGCCCATGCCAACCAAGATCCCCCATCTATATTAGTCTCACTTCCCCACGTTTGGTTCATATCCCTCTAACCTTGCCTATCCATGTACCTGTACAAATGTAATGCTGAGACTCTATAAGGCACTGGTCAGGCAGCATTTGGAGTACTGTGAGCAAATTTGGGCCCTATATCTGAGGAAGGATAGTCTGGCTCTGCAGAGGGTCTAGAGGAGGTTTACAAGAATGATTCCAGGAATGAGTGGGTTAGCATATGATGAGCATTTGACAACACTGGGCCTCTACTCACTGGAGTTTAGAAGGTTGAGGGGGGCCCTCATTGAAATTTACAGAATAAAGAAAGGCATTGATAGAGTGGATGTGGAAAGGATGTTTCCACTGGTGGAAGAGTCTAGGACCAGAGGTCATAGCCTCAGAATTAAAGGGCGCTCTTTTAGAAAGGAGGTGAGGAGGAACTTCTGTAGTCAGAGGGTAGTTAATCTATGGAACTCATTGCCACAGAGGATTGTGGAGGGCAAGTCAGTGTATATTTTTAAGGCAGAGATAGATAGTTCTTGATTAGAACGGGTGTCAAGGGTCATGGGGAGAAGGCAGGAAAATTGTATTAGGAGGTAGAGATCAGCCTTGATTGAATGGCAGAATAGACTCGATGGGCCCAATGGCCTAATTCTACTATAACGTGAACTTGGTCCTATTAAATCTATCCCCTCTTACCTTAAATGTATTTACTCTAGGTTCCCCAATTCTGGGTAAATGACTCCGTACATCTACCCTATCTATTCCCCTCATGATGTTATACACATCTATAAAATCACCCCTCAAGTCTGCCTGCCTAACCTCTTCCATTAGTTCAGGCTCTCAATTCCTGGTAACATCCTCGTAAATCTTCACTGCATCTTTCCAGCTTAACAATATCCTTCCTATAGCAGGCTGTCAAAAACTGAACACTCTAAATGTGGCCTCACCAATGTCTTGTACAACTGCAACATAATATCCCAACTTTTATACTCAATATCCTGACTGACGATGGCCAATGTGCTGAAAGCCTTCTAGACCACCGTATCTACCCGTGACACCACTTTCAAGGAACTATGTACCTGAACTCCTTGATCTCTCTGCTCTACAACACTCCCCGGAGCTCTACCATTCACTGTTGAGATCCTGCCCAGGATTCCATACAATCTAGAAGAGTCACACCATGCCATGATCACCATTGAAAATTGCATGAAGATAGCATGTGTTCATCCAACTGTTATTATATTTTCATGAATGATTGAAACAGCCGAAGGCTTCCTGTCTGAAAGTAAAATACAGACACTTCCTGACTTAGAGGGTTACGGTTCATAAAACATCATGTAAGTTGGAATTGCCTGACAACTATATATAGATACAAAGGATTGCAGGTGCTGGTTAATACACAAAACAACACAGTGCTGGGGTAACTCAGCAGGCAAGACGGCAACTCTGGAGAACATGGATAGGTTTATGTTTTGGATCAAGACCCTTCTTCAAACTGAATCAGATTGAAGAAGGGTCATGACCCAAAATGTACCCATGACCTCCAAAGATGCTGCCTAACCTGCTGAGTTTCTCCAGTATTTGTGTAGATTCACCTTAAAACTAGACACTGATGCTGTTGGTTAGCAAGCATTTCTTGACCAGTTGCCGTTGACACGGCTGTTGGTGTGGCTCGCATTGTAGCGGGGCTGGGTGACAATTTTATATTTATGAAGTGGGCTGAATGCCCGGACCATTCTCCAGTTGCAAAATTTGTTTCTCACTTTTATTAAATTCTTGGATCATGGCAAAACCCGCCTGCCCCGCCCGCCTCTCTAAACCTGCTGAGTCCTGACCTAATGACTGCAAAGCATCCAAATTCCTCTTCGTTGCGAGCCTGGGCTTGGCTGAACTTGCCCGATTCTGCATCCAGTTTCAATTTAAAATTTCCCTTCAAAATATAGTTGCCAAGGAGGAGGTTTCAGGAAGAATCAATGGTTTCTCCATTTAGAATGCTCTGAAATGATTGTATAAACATGGCTGCAATACAGGTCATTCGGGAAACAGGACCACCTATTGTGAATTGTTTATGTAAGTGTGAGTTTACTTAAGTCGCCTATTACATAAGTCGGGAAGTGTCTGTACTTGGGAGAAGTGAAGTGCGTTTTTATAAAGCAAGATGATGAATAAGGCATGCAAATTCCGAGAGAATAACCTATTGTTGTGTTTTCCAGTTACGGGCCATATATGCACCATATCTTCGTGATAGTAAATGCTTACACAAATTATTACAAAATTTGTTCAGACTGATGCCGGAAAATCCAACTCTTCCTGGACAGTGTACTGATTCTGCTAACAAAGGCCAGAGGACATTATTCACTGAAAAGCGTACAATTTTTCTTCAAGGTACAAATGAACCTAGAAAATATTTAAATCACTTAATCAGCATGAACCTTGAATCAGAGACATTGAGATTATTTTATGATTTAAAAATTTACAAAGTATTTGTCCCCAGTGAGTTAATTAACTAATCCTTAAATTGTTAACGATCAATTAATAATTCTTGACGATAAAGAGCAGTTAACAAAAAAAATTCATGGATTTTTTTTTGTATGATCAGGAAACCAGATGAAAATTGCATTTATTCATCCGTTAGCATGGCCACATGTTTAATCTTTTATGTATAAGATCTCATGGGCATTATTAAAATAGAGGAATCAATTTTACCAGTATATAAATTGAACTTGTTATTTTGATATTTTACTTTCAAGACTGTTTTATTAGAATATTCTTGTTTTTCTGATAGCTAAAAGCTTTACATACAAAGACTGTTTTAATAGAATATTCTTGTTTTTCTCATAGAGATAAAAGCTTTACATACAGAGATTCCCAGGTTGGCTTGTGTCGTATATTATAGTGTATTGGAAGACTTACCTGCCACAGTTCGACTTTGGTGGAATAATCAAGACAAGCGTGTATCCAGTACAGTGGATAAATACACCAGCAAATACGTCAGCAACATTCTTTCTTCACAGGAAATTGCAGCTGTGCAAACCAGTACACAAATATTCAAGAGCATGGTGGTTGGTGATCATATTTGTACTCAAAATGTTGTCCTGCTGTATGAAAATTTGTGGTGTTTGCTTTCCTTAACTGAGATCGTTACACAAAATATTGCAAAATATTGGTTGCCAAAGGCAGATCAATGTTCCAGGATTTCAGTGTCTCAGTTGGAGAGGATTTGCAAAAGAGATAGAGCATTAGAGTCATGGAATCATACAGCACAGAAACGTGCACTGTGGCCCACCTTGTCCATGTCAACCCATCTATACTAGTCCCATCTGCCAGCATTTGGCCCATATCCCTCTAAACCTTTCCTATCCATGTATACCTGTCCAAATGTCTTTTTAAATGTTGCGGTAATACCTGCCTAGTACCATTTTGATGGGGATTATATGATAGGCCTCCTAATAGCAGGTGGAAGATAGAGGAACATTTATGTAGATAGATTATGGAGAGACGAGAAACAGTTAGACAAGTACATGGTTAGGACAGGCTTGGAGGGATATGGACCAAGTACAGGCAGGTGGCACTAGTGTCGCTTGGACATTTTGGCCAGTGTGAGCAAGTTGGGCCGAAGGGCCCGTTTCCACACTGTGTCACTCTATGACTATGCAGATACAGGAATCTAAAGTGCTGTTATAACTCAGTGCGTCAGGCAGCATTTTGTGATAGGTAACATTTCAGATCAGGATCATGCAAGGATCCAACAGGGTTGTCATAGTGGGTGATTTCAACTTCCCCAGTATGAACTGGGACTTCCCAATTGCTATATTTTCATAACTCGTTAAGATGCTCTGTATTCAATCAACAATGCACATTGTGGTATGATACAATGACCTTGAATCTTTAAATCAAGTGCTGCAATTTGCACTAATCATTGTTGACTAGACCTCCAAATGTGTCGTGAAGAGAAAAGTAACAGTCCTCAGTAAAACTTTTGTATTGGATAGACAGTGGGTGCATTGTCCAAATAAACCATTACAGCCTATCTATCTTCATTGAACAAAATCTACGGTTAGCTTATAGCAGTAGCATTGATATCAAAGTTTCAACCTAGAAAGAAAAGGATACAGGGATAAGGGTGAATTTTGGGAGAGGCATTTTTACAATGGTTTCAAAATATGTATGGAAAAATTGTCTTTATTAGACTGCTGCAGTATAAAATTCTGAACATTTAATTTATTAGCAATGTATAATATTTAATGTATTTGGCTTCTTCGTTTCTTTTAGGTGAAAGCTCGCCCTGTCGCCCGAGAAGTACTTGCTATCTATTCTGTGGATGACATATTCATAGAGCTTGTTATTCAGTTACCAACAAACTATCCTCTTGGATCAATTACTGTTGAAAGTGGAAAGCGAGTTGGCGTGGCTGTTCAGCAATGGCGTAACTGGATGCTGCAGCTGAACACGTTCCTCAATCTTCAGGTAGTATTTGACCGCATTCATTCATTAAATTAGCTAAGTTTGTGAATTACTAACGTGTAGATTTAACAATTTAACTTCACTGTAAATTGTCACATACAGTTCATTGTCATATGCACAAGTATGGTGAGTTTACGTATGGTGAGTGCAGATTAAATCATTAATATCATGTTCTGACCTTGATTTGTACAATGATAAAATACATCTTTTAATCAGTAAACCACTACTTTTTCCAAGCTTTTATTTTGTTTCCCACTTTTTGTTTAGTTTAGTTTAGAGATACAGCGTGGAAACATGCCCTTCGACCCAGCGATCCCCGCACATTAACATTATCCTACTACTAGGGACAATTTACACATACACCAAGCCAATTAACCTGCAAACCTGTATTTCTTTGGAGTGTGGGAGGAAACCGAAGACCTCTGAGAAAACCCACGCAGTCACAGGGAGAACGTACAAACTCCGTACAGACAGCACCCGTAGTCGGGATCGAACCTGGGTCTCCGGCGCTGTAGGGCAGCAACTCTACCGCTGTACCACTTCATAGTGATTGTTTTTGTTTGTCCCTTCCCATCCACGATTTCCATTCCACAGTTGATTGAAAACTAATGTTATTGTTGGACACCCCTTCCCATCCACGATTGCAGTTTGAATATTTAGGATTTGAACCATTATTTGACTTCAGTAAGCACCAAAGACCAGTTGCACTTGAATTACCTAGAGTAATATAATTGTGGATGTTGCAGCTGTAAAAGCATGTAACACCATGATACCAAATATTTTTGTACCAGAATATAAATCAAGCATGTATTAAATCTAATAAAACTAAAACAAAATATTGCCATTTCTGAAAATCTGAAAGACAAACAGAAAAAGAGCTAGAAATCTTTGGCAAATCTGTCATTACTTGTCAGGAATCAGAGTACATGTTTCAGGTCAATGACAATGATAGGTTACCGGTCTACAGATGCTGCTGACCTAAGTATTTCTACTCTTTTCTGCATTTCTCTTCATTTATTTTACCTTTGTTAATTGCGAGACTAACTGCTCTGCGTACAAAGATGACGCAACAACATCATATAATTTAGTTATTTAAATATGTTTTCAAACATAAATCAATGTCAGCCAATGGGCATAATTATTTATATTCATTGTTACTATGTATGTAGCTATTTCCTGTAAATGATTTAAAATGTTGAAAACTATTTGAAATTCTGGATCATTGGTTAACTTTTACTTTGATTTTATATACAGAATGGCAGTATCATGGAAGGCCTTGCATTGTGGAAAACTAATGTTGATAAACGATTTGAAGGAATTGAGGAATGTATGATCTGCTTTTCAGTGATTCATGGTTCTAATTATTCACTTCCAAGGAAAGCCTGCAGAACCTGCAAGAAAAAATTCCACTCTGCCTGCTTGGTAAGCAATTTAAACACAATAAAATTAAAAGAATTGTCGAACAATTTTGACAACTATAATGCATTAATAGATCCATTTTGAGAACTGTTGATTCCATATTAATATCATGAAGGCAAGCCTTTGTTTATAACTACATTGTAATCTTGTTGGTAATCTTTCATCTCTTAATATTGAGTATTCGCAGTAATTATGCATTTTAGATGACATAATACTTAATCACATTAATAAGGAAACTATTTGTAGTGTTTTACCTTAAATTATTGCAATAAATTACTGTAAAGTGCTTACAAGATCATTTTTTCATTTTAGTGCAGTTATAGATGCTTTATGTAAAGGGTTGAGTTACCATTTGCATTACAAACATCATTACTTCCGTTTACTTTTTTCTGACCTATTCGGCTTCTTGAAGACAAAAGCCTTGCTTTTACCCCTCCCTCACCTTTTTTGTGATGAGGTGCAATCAGAGTAACGCTCCAATTATCCACTATCTAATTGGGCATCTAGTTCATCCAGTTGGTGTTTCCCATATTGCCTTTAAACTTTTTGGGACCCTGCTTTCAGTACTCCATTTAAACCAATCAATTTTACCTGGCTCAGTAATTAGCAGGTTCAAAGCCTGGGCAATCAAGATTGAATTGGTCACAATGAAGCAATTCAATTTTTTGTCATGTGTAATCAAAGTGAGAAATTCTAATAATCATCTGACGCTGGTAACTGACATTGGAAGGTAAGTTAAATGTATCAGTTTTAAATAGATTTTATTCAGTAAAAATGCGCATTTGTAAACTGATTCGGGAAGTTACTGATTATCCAGGTAGAAGCTAAAAGAACTCTTCTATTTATTTTATTGGATAACTATTGAATATTAACAAATTTTAAATTGTAATTTCAATTCGTATCTCTTCTATCATAATACTGTTGTCCCTAATTCATTGAAAATAAATCTTTTTATTCTTGTTATGAAAATGTCTACTTTTAGGCTTTAGAATTCTACAGTTTTTCATTGCATTTTCCAATAATCGTTTAAATTTACTTTGGATTTTGCCTTTTCAACCTACTATTTTCTTTTTCAATAGATTTATCTTCAGTTTTGTTTTCAAATGCTTGTTTCCCATAAGAACACAAAACAATAATAGATGTGGACCATTCCATTCCTGATAACGTCTCAACATTCTGCAAGTCTGTTCCCAGAGCTGCCAAGTTTTGTCAGAGCATTTCAGTATTCTCGTACCTGAAAATCCGTATTTTGCTGAGGAAATCAATATTTTTACGCAGTGCATTTTGCTGATTTTTGTTTAATGTGCGGTCATACCTATGTAAGAGTTCAAGAATGCATAACTTTGCTATCAATTGACATGTCTTCTACACACCTTACTTGACAGTGCATTCATTGCCATCTCTTTGTATACTGCTGTTTGAATTGAATTTCCTTTATTGTCATTCAGACCTTACGGCTGCTTCCTGCATTTAGCACCGGATGATGATGTAGAAGCCATTTTGGAAGCCCCCCTCTCCCCCCCCCCCCTCTCTCCCTCCCTTCCTGAAACTCTTATTCGCTCCCTCCTTCTCCCCTCTCCCTCCCTGAATAGTCTGTGACCCATAGCGCAGTGGCCATAGCAGCAAGATGAAACAGGAAGTCGGGCCGATTTAAAAAAAATCCGTATTTAACAAAGCAAGATCGTACATCTGTATTCTTATCACATTTCCGTACAAAATACGGAAAATCCGTACTACTTAGCAGCTCTGTTCCATTGTGATCTAAGAGTTTTATCTAAAAGCCATCTTCCTTGTTTAAATTGATGAGTAATAATCATTATTATTGCTGGTCCATCCTGCTCCAATAAATACTACGATTAGAAAATATTTTCAGTAAGGAATACTATAATAAATAAATCCTTGTATTTCACTTATTTCTGTTCTTAAGGTTAAAATTTTCAATGACCAATATCTACCTGACTAAAAAACTAAAGCAAAGATAAATGAGCAAATACTCACATATACCTTTCTTCTAAGCATCTACTAACTAAAGCTGCAGTATATGGAAAACTTTATGACTAAACATTACGTGCTATTGAAAGGACTATGTATATGCAAAGAGCAAATATCTATTCAGAGCCATTTTTCAATTTCCACTGTGTGGTGACTTTTTTTCGATATGTTCTGTGTGAATAATTGTGTTGCTACAACTTCCTGTCACTCTTTGGTTTGGTTATTTTTAATAATAATTAAAGTGAAGACGGTGAGAATGGTGTACTCATCAAGCAAAAACGTTAATTCTGAAAGAGGACTGAGTGAATCACTGGCAGCTCATGCAGGGTTTTTATATTTTCCCCAAATAGGAATCTGTTTTCTAACTTTTATATGTTTTATAATTACAGTACCGATGGTTTACTTCCAGCAACAAATCTACATGCCCACTATGTCGAGAGACGTTCTTTTGAGGCGTTATGACTTATATTGCGTGATTGCAATGGCCTTGTGGACCTCAAGAAAATTGCATCATGAAGCCGAAGACGTCAGTTGATGGCTTTATGACAAGTCAGAAAATGACGGTTTATGAATATCGCAACAGGAACAGAATATTTTCTGGTCTGGCTCTAATCTGTAATATTGAAATATTTGCATCAGAGTTTTAATAAAGGCATCAGTAATTTTCCACAATTAAATCAATATATTGTATTATGAAGGCAGTATATTGGATAAATATATTTATCCCCATTGTTCCATTGCATTCTCTAATTTACCTCCGTTGGTGACTAGCATTCACACTTTCAATGGTTCTTTTGTGGATCCATTAAAGGAAAATGCATGAGTTGATACAGGATAACTTCCTACAGCTTAATCCTTACATATTGTGGGGCATTCTAGATTTCTACACAATAATCGATGATCCAAGTTGCAAAAAAATAACAAAGCTTGTTGAATTTAAAATTAATATTGTAAATTTCCTTTGAAAAAACAAAATAGTCTATGTAAGGAAGCTAGTTCATTCTTAAAATGTTAAATAACATAACACTACAGTGTCCATGAGTTATACTCACACCTGGGAATTTTGTTTTACATTAAGTGTCTTTCCAACCTCATTCAGTAAACACCTATAAACAGTGCTGTTTTTAAGATAATGATGCCCATAATTTTCTGATCTTGATCAGCATTGTAAAACTCTCAGCCTTTTCTCCCCCTGTGGATTAAATACCAAAAATATGAATGGGAATGTGTTCCACCTCAAAAAAACTGTCTGGATAAGACCGACCTTTTCAGTTTTTTAAGGTTAGAGTTAAAAGTCCACCCTTACTGCCTTTAAAAGATCTGCATTACATCTAACAAAATTGCATGTGTTAAGCTATCAAATGTTGAAAGCTCGGGTAACATTTTAAGGTCTTAATTCCTTGGGACAGCAATCGGATTTAAAGAGCAAATATTGAAGTTATATAGTAATTTTCACACATTGACCATTACAAAACTTGTAATTATGTTGCATATTAAAACCTTGTGTGGTAACCAGTTTGTACAAAGACAATTTGATGTTATGAATAAATAACCATTTAATTTTATTTGTTGCAAGCAATTGAGAGACAAAATACTGATCAAAACATTTGGAGAATGAACATCTCCCTTTCTAAGAAAAATCATAAGATTAACTTTAACTAACAAAGAATGATAGATCTCTGGGTCTATGATTTATGATTCAGGTCACAAGAAAATATATATATGGTGTCACCCTGATACAAGCAATCCCAACCACATACACGTTAATGTATTTTGTTCCATTTAAACAAAATTATAATCCTAAATCTGTTAAAAAGTCAATGCTATATATTTGCAAGATATTTTGAAAAACCCAGCAAATAAACCAAATTTTGCTGCTCACTGTTGATTAAAAAATACAATCCTCCCATTTCACAGGAACTGGAAAAACAATTCTGTAATAAAGTCTTGAATGTTGTAATAGACTGAAGGTGTAAATTACATCATGTGGGTCAGCCAAATCTAAACTCATTTACAAAATGAGGAAAAGTAGTTACCGGTAATTTGTAAATCTATTTAAAACATTTCAATGATTCTGAAATTTTAAAAAACTACTGGAAAAAATCAAAGAATTTAAGAATAAAATTTAATGTTTAAATAGTTTTGGGAATAAATTATTTAGCACAATTTTTTTATATTATTAATCTATGTATATGACTACGTTCATAGTAGAGTCTTTCATTTGCTGTACAGGTAGCTGGTAAATCAATGGATCAGATTCCCTTTGTGTTTCCTCAGGGAATGAAGCAAATCTTCATGGTGTGTTTGCAGATAAGTATTGGGAATTATGCCTTAGGAAATATCTTAATGAATGTAGTACTGAAGCACACATCTTTGTCCTACTATGAATCACTGTTAGCAACTTGCTTATATATATTCATAAACATATATATTCTGTATATTCATGAACAGAAAGCCTAGTTTATCTGCTGTTCTCAGTGTGGACTTCGATATATCACGAGACTAGGTGATTGTTTCGCTGAACACTTGGGCTCAGCACTCCTTGGCCTCTGCGATCTCCCAGTTGCCAAACACGTTAACCAGGGCTGCCAACTCTCACGCTTTGAGCGTGAGAGTCACGCATTTCAACCAATTCTCATACTGATGACAGAATTCTCACGCTGTCTTCAGTCCTTGTACAGCAAATATCCTATAGCGGAGCTATAGGGCTGCACAGTTTGTCTCTTTGCACCACATGTCAGCGATCTGCACGGTCTGGGGAAGCGCGTCGGTCCTCCCGGGCAGCGGGTGTCAGTGCCTCTGTGTGCCGGCTGCGAGTGCTGCGCTGCCGGCCGCCGCTGCAGCCTCCCTCCCTCCTACTCACATGGCAGCGCCAGCGCCGCCAATCCACGCTGCACCGTGCCCACCAGACTTCCCATTGGGTGTCCGGGAGAGAGAGGGAGGGAACGGGAGGAGGGAAGGAGGGGGAAGGAAAGGTGTGTGTCTCCTTGTGCATGTCTGTGTGTGTCTCCCGGTGTGCGTGCCTCCCTGTGTGTGTGTGCGTCTTCCTTTGTGTATGTGTCTCCCTGTGTGTGTGTGTGCCTGTCTCCCAGTGTGTGTGTGTGTCTGTCTCCCTGTCTATGTGTGTCTGTCTCCCTGTGTGTGTCTCGTCATTTCCGGGCTGCCAACTCTCACTCTTTGAGCGTGAGAGTCACGCATTTCAGCCAATTCTCACGCCGATGACAGAATTCGCACGCTGTCTTCAGTCCCTGCACAGTTTGTCTCTTTGCGTCACATCTGAGCAATCTGTGCGGTCTGGGGAAGCGCGGCGGTTGACGGCTGTGAGTGACGTCGCATTTCTTCTCTTTTCTTTCTTGGTTGGATGTGCAGCCACCGACAACATGAAGCAGCCGGAGATAGAACTAACCAGGTGAATCAGTTGTAAAACATGGGGGCGGGGGACCACAATGAGGCCAAACATCTAGGACAGGGTTCGGCAATCTACGGCACACGGGCTGAATCGGGTCCGTAACCCGAAAAAACACCTTTTTTTGTTTCAATTCATTTTCGCAGGTTCGGTTGAAGGGGAGCCGACCTGAGAACTGCAGCCAGTCCCTGGGACGTGAGCTGATCTGGGACGGCAGCCAGTCCCGGGGCAAGCAGAATGCCAACTTGATCATTATGGACAAATTGGGCCAGCCATGTACATGTTGTATAACTGACTCTGTCCCGGGTTACCTCCACGGTCAGAGTGAGGCCAAAGGTAAATTGGAGATACAGCACCTCATATTTCGCTTGGGCAGCTTACACCCAGCAGTATGAATATTGATGTCTCTAATTTTAAGTACCCCTTGCATTCCCTCTGTCCCTCTCCCATACCTTTCATTGTTTTCTTTGTACCTCCTCATACCTCCAGTTTCCCTCCTCCCTGATTGGGTCTGAAAAAGGGTCTCGACCCAAAACGTCATCTATTTTCCGGAGATGCTGCCTGACCCGCTGAGTTACTCCAACATTTTGTGTTTATCTTGATCCTGGTTTATAAAGATAAAAATTAGATGTGCCCTGGCAGAATATGCACCTATCTATGAAGTCCACGTTATCACATGCCTTTTCAAAGTTTCGGCTTCTTGTGCCTGATCTGCCATTTACTAAGATAATGTATAAACCTTTCCCTGACCACATCCTGCTGCACAAGCTCCTTATTTCTTGATTTCCGTCATAGCTAAGAAATCTATCACCTGCTGTCTTGTCAGGTGTAGTGAAAGTACATACTGTTAACAAAAGTGAAATATTATTACACAAACACAGGGTAAGGAAACATTCTAAACCAGCAAAGCAAAATCTTGTCCAAAATAAATTAATACATTGAAATATCAAATGCAAAATTGTACTTGAAATAATGTTATTTTTGATTACATTCATTTTCTTTGTTTATATCTTTCACTATTTTCTCTCTTTTTAAAACACCGGGGTTCTTCTGACCTTATCCCATAACATGAGTTTCAATTTACGAACGTCCAGATGCATTATCTGGTGCAGAGCGTGGTATCTTATCAGATACGTGTACTTCCTAATTGGCGAGTGGATTGGAGTAAAATGTAACATAGATCATGCAAAAGACGGCGTTTAATCCATTCGAAACATCCGCCGATTAATAAACTTTATTATAAAGCCGACATCAAAACAGTAAGGGATAGCAGGAAATAACCCATACACGATTCCAATGTATCCCCTGAGAGTTCCCCGTTGCTCTGCCAAGTTGGAATAATCAGTGCAGGACACAATGCTGGAGTAACTCAGCGGGCCAAGCACCATCTCTGGAGACCATTTCGTGTCGGAATCCACAAGGGTTCCCATCCGAAAGTCACACATTCCTTCTCTCCAGAGATGCTGCCTTTCCCGCAGAGTTACTCCAGCATGTTATGTCTATATTCGGTGTAAACCAGGACCTGCAGTTCCTTCCATCACATAATCAGTGCTGGACTCGGGCCGTTTTGAACATTTACATTCAGATTGTGCCACATTTCGCGCTTGAGACTCAGCGCCGATTGCTGGATTGTTAGCAATGCTTGATGTCCCGCCCCGCAGTGCAGCGCAGCGCAGCGGGCCCGTTGCCAGGTAACGGCGAGGCCATCATGGCGCCGGGCAGCTCCTGTAGGCCTCTCCTCACACTCACACTCCACGTCTGAGAGGAACATCAGGTGCCCAGGAGCTACAGGTCTCACCACTACTCCTTGGCTTCGGGTTCTTCCGCTGCCCAACAACAGTTTGTATAAAAAGGTTCTTCTCTTTGAGCAGCTTTTGCTTGGTAATGAGAGGGGGGGGCTCATTGAAACTTGCCGAACAGTGAAAGGCCTGGATAGAGTGGATGTGGAGAGGATGTTTCCACTGGTGGGAGAGTCTAGGAACAGAGGTCATAGCCTCAGAATTAAAGGATGTTCTTTTGGGAAGGAGATGAGCAGATGATTTCTATCGGAGAGGGTGGTGAATCTTTGAAATTCTTTGCCACAGAAGGCTGTGGAGGATGAGTGTGAATTTTAAAGGCAGAGATAGATAGATTTTTGATTAGTACAGGTGTCAGAGGTTCTGAGGAGGAGGCTGGAGAATGGGGTTAAGAGGGAGAGATAGATCAGCCATGATTGACTGGTGGAGTAGACTTGATGGACCAAATGGCCTAATTCTGTTCCTTTCACTTATGACCTTAATGTTCTGGATTGATTGTCCTAATATTTGTAAAGTTTGCAAGAAGGGGAAAAGACAATAATAGTTCTATCCATTACGGCACTGAAATCAACGTGCAAATATCCTGGAGTGGCAGAGGCCTGAGTGAAGCACGAGTGGTTTTGCCCTCTAGAAATTGACAAACAGCATTGGTAAAATTGCAGGAAGTAGCCCTTTTTTAAATTCAAATCGTTTACATTTGCCACCGTTCGTTGATGTATTTTTAAACTATTGACACCCAAAATGTCTAGGACTAAGGAATGTAGATCTAAAAGATTGTTAAAAGATGCAGTGCCTAATTATGATCTCAAATACACCGACAAATTGGAAGATTCAGATTGAATTGTGGCTTTCAAATGGGAATTAGACCAATTCCTATAAGAGTAGGTATGGTGATCCAGGCTTGGGTAGTGATGCATTGGTACTACTGAAAATGAAAAATGTGAACAATGGGCCAAAAGTTAAGCAGGTTGATTGCCAAAGATACTGATAAAAGATCTTGTGATCTAGAATCCTGCAATATGTTGCAATCACATGGTGTAAGACAAAGTGATATTCTCACATGAAGAAGTACTGTGGGTTGGCAGTATCAATCAATAATACACATCAAAGGAATAAAGAGGATATAAAGAGCATTTTTTTTTAAACTGAGGTTTGTACTATCTAATGTTCAGGCATCTGCCAGCAAGAACTTCATACAATTTTACATCTGCAAGAATGCTGTGAGCCTGCAGTGGAATATAGGTAGATTCAGTTTGTGGAAAAGTCCAAAAGTTGAAATGGATTTTTGGTCCCTAGTAGAGACAAAGGTCATGGGTTTCAGGCAGTTAAATGGAGCTGTAAGCAAATTAGCCAGCATCTTAAGCTCACCTTAAAGCTATGCCCACTAGTCTTTAATATTTCCTCCCAGGGAGAAAGGTTCTGACTACCTGATCTACAGTATGCCTCTCAAAATTATACATCTACCAGATATCCCCTCATGCCCACAACGTTCCAGGGAAAATAATCCAAGTTTGTCCAACCTCTCCTAATAACTTACTAACCAACCCATCAACATTTACATCCAAGTCGTATATACATAGATATCACAAACAACATAGGTCTCAGCACAGATCTCTGCAAAATTCCACTGGTCACAGTGCTCCAGCCAGGTCAACACTCATCAGACACAATTTTCTGTTGAGTAAGCCTGTTCTACATCAGACTTAGTTACCATGGATACCATGCATTCCAATTGTGGATCAGCCTACCGTTGGGGACTTTGTCAGATGCCTTAAAGCCCTGTCCCACGGTACGAGTTCATTCCAAGAGCTCTCCCGAGTTTGCCCTGATTCGAACTCGGAGATTTACGGTAATGGCCACTCGTCGGTACCCGGGGCTCTCGTGGACATGTTGAAAAATCTTCACGAGTCTTCCCGTGCTTACCTGCCATTAGCGAGTCTTCCCGAGTACCTGCCGTTAGCGCTAAGAGACGTCCTGAGCTCCGACGTACACACTATGTTCATTCTCCGTGCTTACCACGAGTTTGATTTTTTTTTAAAACTCGGGAGAGCTCTTGGAATGAACTCGTACCGTGGGACAGGGCTATTACTAAAATCCATGCAGATAGCATCTCTTGACCCTACCCTCATCGATCACATCTGTCACCTCCAAAAACTCAATCAAGTTCGTAAGACATAACCTGCCGTGGACAAAGCCATGCTGACTGTCCCTAATTAACTCTTCCTCTTCCAATTGTGAGTAAATCATATCCTTAAATTAGACTAATCTTGGAAAAAATCACACCCATTCCACTGCTGAAGTTAACTGCTGGTCTGGGTACTACTTAAGCAAAAAACTGCTGGACAAATTCAACAGGTCAGGCAGCATCTGTGGAGGGAAATGGGATGCACTATTCATTTGCACAGACCTCACAAATAGACTGAAATCATGCATGCTCCCAATTCAATCCTGCAATGATGATTTAAAATTCTGAGGAACAGCAAAGTGGGGCAACTTCACCCGACATAATAAAAACCTCACCCAGGTCCCTTACCTGAACAGCCAGGCTTCAACCTCATACGGAAATAATTTTCCATCCTAAGAAGGTCATTTCTGTTCAGAGTAGATACAGCTTACCAATGCTATGCTGACAAAAAAAAGAATCCAACCTATAAAAAATATTCACAATTTTCCATTTCAGTGGGATGGTTTTCAAAATTCATGAAATGATGACCAGTGCACTAACATGGTTCAACAAGTAAAAAACTGTGTTTTACATTTGCTGATCATACTGCCATATGAAGGATGAAGAAGTGAGCCAGAATTCTCCGATAATCACAGTTCTTTAATTTCAGTAATATAATTTAACTGAAGTGCTTGTAAAACCAACAACTTCACTGGCTATTTTAATCATAATCTCGTTTTGATGCTATATTAGATTGCAGACCATATTGTCTCTAAGTTATGTAGTTATATATGAAACTTAATGAGGATATATCATGGTAAACAAAAAGCAACAATACCGGAGGGCAGCTGGCAATGCTGTGTTAGAATATCACCTTTGAGATACAGAAGGCTCTTATTGTGAAACGCCATGATAAAGTAAGTGACAGGTCATTATCATACTGGTGCAGCTCTTGTATCTTCTCAGATAATTACCAAAAATATAACCAAACAATTATGCAGATTTGATAATCACTGTGATCTCTTTTTGTTTGTCAGAATGATTTGAAATATTGATAATGGAGCTGAATGAACTGAAAAGTAAAAGTTCACCAAGCTTCAGTCAATCTCTACAAAGTGAGCATGCATTACTGAATAGTCAAGAAATAAAAAGAGACGTGCATGAATCGAAACCAACGGTGTAAGTAATCTGTTAATGTTTTTATTAACCAAATGAAGTGAAGCAGTGGGGGCTAGAGGGGGGAGCGATATAGCTCATTATAATCAAGCGAGTATGACCATGTTAGGCTGTTGCTTGTTTCATCTGTGGAACAGGTTCTCACTGGGCGGGGAGATGGTGTGAGCTGGGGGATGGGTCGGCAGGTCTATCCGCTATATCCGACATCTGTTATAAGGGGGACCTTAAAACGAGGGTTACTGTATAATCTTTGCGAAACAGTTAGGATGCATAAGAAAGTTAGGAAGAATAAGAGCATGGTGAATTCTTTCACGACGGATACAGCATAGGCACTCGCCACTCACAATGCCAGCCATGGCCACTCAGGCATTTTCAAATGAGCTCTCGTAATTTTGGGGTGGGCGGAAAAACAGTTGGCGGAAATTCAGCATTTAACCCATATTACAGCCTGGTTTAACAATGCGAACATCCACTAACAAAGGAGACTACAGAGAATGATAGACACTGCCCAGTCCATCACAGTTACTGACCTCCCGACCATCCAAACAGATCTGCAGGAGGTGCTGACTCAGAAAGGCAGCCAATGTCACGAAAGAGCAACGCCACTTTGGCCATGCTCTTATTTTGCTACTACCATGGGAAGAGGTAGAGGACCCTACAAACCATGACCACAATGTTCAAAAGCAACTTCTTCCCATTAACTATCAAGCTCTTGAATGCTGCATAATACTGACCTCAGCAACTAATATCTTCTAGGTCCACAAATGTTTTTGTGGAGGACTTTGCAGAGATGAAGGGGCTTTGTTTTTCATTAGGGATATAAGCAGTAGTAGACCATATGAACCCTCTAGCTTAGTCTGCCTTTCAGTAATGTCTTCACTGCTTATATGCATCAGGACCATTCTGCTGACCCCGTCTCATTTCCTCTGATTGACAATTATTTTGACGATAAGGCAATCTTCAAGTAGTATCCACTTTGACAAAACAAAATGTCCATTATAATCAGATGATCTTTCTGTTTTTCAGAATTGATCCAAATTCTGCAGCTAGAATTATTCAGACTTCATGGTTTTCTTACAGAAATAAACAGTTATTTCGCCTACTCAAGCACACAATTTGTGCCGCAGTAAGTGTAATAGGGTAACCTATTTTGCCAGCTGCTATTGCTTTATGTTCCCTTTTCTGCTTTATGACTATGTTCCCTTTTCTGTTGCTTTATGACTATTTTTTCAGAACAGGTGAACCAGTGACGGTCATTAAAGTGAGAATTACTCTGTAATTGAACATTGTGCATTCATGTACATCGGATGTTTAAGACGTCATTCCTACCTTTCTTGTCATCGGTGATAAAAGTAATAAAAACAGTGCAGCCAAGAACCAGCAATGTACGTCCAAAAGTCTAGTGTCTCCATGTGCTTCAAGGAAACCTCCGCCATTCCAATTCCCAAGAAAAGTAAAGTGACCTGTCACAATGACTACCATCCAGTAGCTCTAACATCAGCCACAATGAATCATTGTGAAAGATTGGTAATGACCATTTCTGTTCTAGACTTCCAGTCAATATAGACCCCTTGCAATTTGTATGCTGAAAAACAGATCTAGCATCTCACTTGCACTACATTCAGCTCTGGATCACTCTGACAATAAGAGCACCAATGCTACTGTGCTATTCACTGACCACAGCTCGGCCTTCAACACCACAAAACCAAATGAACTCATTTCTAACTAATGAACGATGGCCTTGGAGCTCCATCTGTAATTGGCTTGTGAACATTCTGACTAGCTGACCTTCTGACTAGCTGACCTCTGTTGGCTTGAATTGGTCACAACATTTACACCTCCCTGACCCTCAACACGAGTACCCCTCAGGATAGGGTATCTTCAATAGTCAGCTCAACATTTATATTTGTGATTATATATGTGATGATTATGATGATGATGTTGGTGACCAGATTGACAAAAACAATCAAACTGACTACAGGAAACACATCACAAAATCTTGTGTCATTGTTTCAGTACAACAAGTTAGCCCATAATGTCAGCAAGACAAGAAAGTCGGTTGCTGACCAAAGGAAGTGAGCAGGTGACATAACCCTGTCCTCATCGATGGAACAGATGTAGAGATGACAATAGATTCCTAGGAATCCATATCACCAGCAACCTCACCTGGTCCCTCACATTGAAGCACTGAAAGCGCATAGGCATATTTACTTTCTTGGGTGAGAGGATTTGGCATGTCCCCAAGGATTCTAGCAAACTATCACAGGTGTGCTAGAGTATTCTGATGTCATGTATCTCAGTTTGGCAACTGTTCTGCTCCTGACTGACTGAATTTGCAGACAGTGGTGAACACAGCCCAGGCTCATCACTTCTTCCCATCCAGTCTAGCTTCCCTGTGCATTGCATTAAGAAGGATGAATATGTTGTCAAGGATGTCTGCTACCTTAGACATTCCTTTTTCTCTCCTCTACCATCTGGGAGAAGATGGTAGATGAATTTAAAACTTACGAACATCATTTGCCCCACAGCTATCCAACTCCAGAATCAATCGCCTCTATAATAATCGCTATATCGGTGAGACTAAGCGGAGGTTGGGCGATCGTTTCGCCGAACACCTCCGCTCGGTCCGCAAGAACCTACCTGACCTCCCGGTGGCTCAGCACTTCAACTCCCCCTCCCATTCCCAATCCGACCTTTCTGTCCTGGGTCCCCTCCATTGCCAGAATGAGCAACACCGGAAATTGGAGGAACAGCACCTTGTATTCCGCTTAGGGAGTCTGCATCCTGCGGGCATGAACATTGAATTCTCCCAATTTTGTTAGCCCTTGCTGTCTCCTCCCCTTCCTCAGCCCTCGGGCTGTCTCCTCCCATCCCCCAGCCCTCGGGCTCCTCCTCCTCCTTTTTCCTTCCTTCTCCCCGCCACCCCCTATCAGTCTGAAGAAGGGTGTCGGCCCGAAACGTTACCTATTTCCTTCGCTCCATGGATGCTGCTGCACCCGCTGAGTTTCTCCAGCATTTTTGTGTAGCCTCTATAATACTCCTCTCTGGGTGGCGTTGCCACATATTCTTACTTTCAACTCCATTTGAATGAATGAATGAATAAGTTTATTGGCCAAGTATTCACATACAAGGAATTTGCATTGGTGCTCCGCACACAAGTGACAACATGACATATAGTGACAGTTAAGAATGATACATAAAACATTAAAATTAATAATAAAACATTATTGATTAAATTATTTCATATATTCCTTCCATTAACTACCTCAGTTTGCACTACAATCTTGCACCATTATGCTGTTTTGCAATTGTTGTTGTTTTTATTGTTATATCTATCATTACCATCTAAGTGTCATGAGAACAAGGAACTTCATTGTACATTGATATATATGACAACAATCCAATCTGAATCTGAATCTAGCTCCCACAAATGATAGCAAAGAAGTCCTGTGCTTGTTCCCAGTAGATCAATCCCACGAGTCCTGTTCCCTTTTCCTCACACTTTATACATCCCCATGCACTCCCCATTAGTTCTTTTGTCACATACCTACACTAACGGACTTATTTCCAGTATCCAATTAACCTGCCAGCATATTTTAGAATATTGATGTAAATCAGTGTGCCTCGTGAAACACACAAACTTCACACAGAGGTTACATTTGAATTGAGATCCCTGGAGCTGTGATCTACAAACTCCAAACAAACTGCTGAATTACCTTGGTCCTAAGTTAAATTTACGTTAAGGAATCTTTTTTCCAAAACATGCCTTCATAAAAAGAAACATATTTACGTCCTACCCTGTTATTCGTGATTATTTATAGTATTGTTTAGAGATACAGCGCGGAATCAGGTCCTTCGCCCCACCGAATGAGAACTGACCTGTGATCCCCATTCACGAGCACTACCCTATGCACTAGGGATAAAATACAATCTTTACTAAAGTCAATTAACTTACAAACCTGAACGTCTTTGGAGTGTGGGGGAAACCAGAGCACCCGGGGAAAACCCACGTGGTCACAGGGAGAACGTACAAACTCTGTAGAGACAGCACCCAAAGTCAGGTCCCTGACGCTGCAGGGCAGCATATCTACCACTGCACCACAGTGCGGCCCTAACCTTCTTCTGGTGCCAACATTTTTACTTGTGCCAAAATTTGAATAAATTCATCAATGTTATCCTTTATGACAGGAACACTGTCTGACAAATGACATTCTAAGGAAGCTGCAACCCTCTGAGGCTGAACTCCTAAAGGATACTAAGATGGCATATAAAGTTAGATTCAGGTAACAAAACAACTGTCTATAAAGAAAAGAGAATGCGGCGTAAACAAGTATTCATCCCTTTTTGAGAATGTTATGCAGTGCAGTAATTGGGGACTCTATTGTTAGGGGGTCGGATAGGCGATTCTGTGGACGCAGTCGGGAGACCAGGATGGTGGTCTGCCTCCCTGGTGCCAAGGTCTCGGACGTGTCTAAACGCGTCCAAGATATCCTGAAATCAGAGGGAGAGGAGCCTGAGGTCGTGGTACATATAGGTACCAATGACATAGGTAAAAAAAGGGAAGAGGTCCTGAAGGGAGGATTTAGGGAGTTGGGAGGAGAGTTAAGGAAAAGGACCAAAAAGGTAACAATCTCAGGATTACTGCCTGTGCCACGCGACAGTGAGAGTAGGAATGGAGCGAGGTGGAGGATAAATGCGTGGCTGAAAGACTGGTGTAGAGGGCAGGGATTCAAGTTTCTGGATCATTGGTACTTCTTTTGGGGAAGGTGGGACCTATAAAGAAAGGACGGGTTGCACTTGAACCCGAGGCGGACCAATATCCTGGCAGGGAAATTTGCAAAGGCTACTGGGGAGACTTTAAACTAGAATGGTTGGGGCGAGGGACTCAAATAGAGAAAGCTAGTAGACAGAATGGGAGGCAGGAAGCAGAAAAGGGAAGCACTCGGACACAAGAGGAGAAAGGAAATAAACAGAGAATAAGAGGCGGGGGGTTTCTTAAATGTGCATATTTTAATGCTAGGAGCATTGTAAGAAAGGTGGATGAGCTTAGAGTCTGGATATACACCTGGAAGTATGATGTTGTGGCGATCAGTGAAACATGGTTGCAGGAGGGCTGTGATTAGAAACTAAATATCCCAGGATTTCATTGCATCAGGTGATAGAATTGGAGGGGCAAGAGGTAGAGGTGTTGCATTGCTAGTCAGGGAAGATATTACAGCAGTACTTTGGCAGGATAGATTGGAGGGCTCATTTAGGGAGGCTATTTGGGTGGAACTGAAGAAGTGGGAAAGGTTTGTAGCAACACTTATAGGGGTGTATTATAGACCGCCAAATGGGGATCGAGAATTGGAAGAGCAAATATGTAAGGAGATAGCAGATATCAGTAGTAAGCACAAGGTAGTGATTGTGGGAGATATCAACTTTCCACACATAGACTGGGAAACACATTCTGTAAATGGGCTGGATACGTTTGCAGTTGGAAAAATGTGTGCAGGATAGTTTTTTGCAGCAATACATAGAGAGGTACCTACTAGACGAGGGGCCAGTGCTGCCTGGAACCTCCTGTTAGGAAAGCCGGCGGCCAGACTGGACGGGACGTAGGTGGCGGAGGTGGCGGAGGTATGCGTTGGGGAGCACTTCGGGTCCAGTGATCACAATACCATTAGTTTCAATATAATTATGGAGAGGGTCAGAAACTGCGACCTAGGGTTGAGATTTTGATTGAGCAAGGAGAAAGGCTAGAACTTTGATGCCGCATGCCGCAATGCTTTTCAAAGTGAACGTGCAACTGGGACATTTTGTTTTATGGGAAGGATGTAGAAGAGGAAATGGAGGACATTTATAAGGGGGGAATTTTTTAAGAGTCCCGAATCTTTAATGTTCCTGTTCGGTTTGAAAGGGGAAACAGTTTAAAAAATTGGAAAGAGCCACTGGTTTTCAAGGGAAATTGGACATCTTGTTCCCCCGGAAAAAGAGGGAGATCTACAATAATTATAGGCAGCATGAAGTAAATGAGGTGCTTGAGGAGTATAAGGAATGTAAAACGAATCTTTAAGTAAAGATATTAGACAGAAGCTAAAATGAAACGAATGGATGACATGAGGTTGCTTTGGCAAGTACGGTGAAAAGTCCATCCAAAGGGTTTCTTACAGCTATATTATAGCAAAAGGATAAACCCCAGGGATCGAACAGGGAGGGATAAATTGGTCATATTGAGAGTACAGAGCCTGGACAGCTATCTGCTTTTTCTCTTCCAGAGCACAAAGAGAGGTGGAGGATGATATTGAAACCAATTTATTTTCCTTCGCGTATATGCACCAAGGAGAAGGATATTAAAATTATGTGAGGTAAGGGAAACTAAGCCTAAGCAGTAGCTAGGATACTATGAGAGTATCAAAAGTAAAAGAAAGTACTGACCATGTTTGCAAAAATATAAAAGTGGCCCTAAGAATACGTCTCATGATCCTGACAGCGTATTCCCTAGGACATTGAGCGAAGTTAGTGTCGGGAAATAGCCGGGGGCTATGACAGAAATATTTCAAATGTAATAGAAACGAGAAGAGTCCCCGATTATTGGCGTAATGCCGGGAATAGTCCCGTTTAAGGATGAGACGTACCTAAGAGTAAACCGCAGTTGGTCGACCTTGTTCCATTGACTAGTGGTTAAATAAGGGTTCTAAGAGGTGTGCCTCCTATCGCAATTCTAGGACACTGTTAGGTTTGCGTGGGGTTCTTCGGGTGGTGAGCGAGCAAATTATAGGGAAAAGATACTTAGAGCTAATATATATAAAGCATCTGGCAGATAAACAGGGTCTGAATTAGGAACAGTCAACTACGGGATTTTGTGCCTGGAAGACCGTCCTGCCTTGGGACTAATCTTCTCTGAATTTTTTGAAGAGGCGTTATTTTTACTAGGGAAATTGAAGAGGTTCCACAGGTAAAGCAAGTGGATGTACGTCTATAATGGAACTTTAGCACTAAGGCCCTTTTTGACAACACAGCGTTACTCTATGGAAGGTATGGTTAAGAAGGTTCAACTGGTTGCGGTATAAAGCAGGAGTAGTAGCAAGATGGATTCATAACATGTGGCTGAAATGGGAGACGCCAGTCAGAGGCGGTGATGGTGGATGGCTGTTTTGTCGGGTTCGTGACGGCAGGACCCCCGCCAGATGACACGTGGGCGTGCCTCAGGCGATCTGTGTTGGACGCGTCCTTTGGTGTTTGTCATTGTACATCAATGATCTGATCTGCGATGAAGGTGTGGTAAATTGGATTAGTAGATATGACAGATGACATAGATACCAAGACATAGGAGGCGCCCCCCCTCAGCGGGGTGGTTGGGATCCTGGAACCCCCCGAGGACATTTCCAAAGTACTACAGATGATGATTAGAGCCATTTGGAGAGAATGCTGAAAAAGATGGCAGATGGAGTTTAATCGCCTGATAAACTGTGAGGAGCGCTACCCATAAGACCGGAACATCAAAATAGGTTTCATGGTATCAAAGAGGACTTGACGAATGCCGCCCACACCCGCCAGTGGGTAGGGACCGGCTATCCGGAGCAATACACAGCCCCTGAACAGAGCCCTCTATGGGATCCACCCCCCCCACCCGTGCATAGTTCCTTGCAACCCCGGCCTGGCCCCCCCCTTCTCATAGCTAGATAGGTAGGTAGTGGTCGTATCCAAGGAAGCCTTTTGGTAGGATCCGCCTGTACAAATCAGAGATTAGAGTCTCATAGAAGCTGGACCCCCGATGTAATGTTGCTCTCCAATGTAACAAGATATGGTGTGAGACCAACTGGAGTATGGTGTACACTTTCTGGCCCTTCGCACCATATATTACTGGGAGGATAGGTCAACAAAAAAGTAGAGAGAGTGACAGAGCGAGGGTTTTACTAGATGCCTGACTGGGTGTCACAACTCCGGTCCCAGAGAAAGTTGCTCTCCTAAGTTTAGGTCCCTTTCTGTTTTTCGCTAGGGTTTTTTCTTGGAGGACAGATGGTTAAAGGGGACGACTTGAACTAAGAGGTCTTATAAAAATGATGAGCAGGGATACGACAGAGTGCAATGCCTCGGTGAAAGGCTTTTTGAGGAATAAGGGAAGATTCAAACCACTGAGCCGACATGACTGCCCAAGAATTAACCCGGGGGACCGAAGTTAGGGAGTAACATGAGGGGGAACTTCTGGTACTCAGAGAGTGGTAGCGTGTGGAGATGACTTCCAGGGAAGTGGTGGAGCCCCAGGTTTAGTTGGTATAATTTAACAAATAAATTGGAGTAGGCATATGATGAGACAGGGTTATGGAGGTTCTGGCGGAGTGCAGCAGGTGGGCACTAAGGGAAATAATTGTGTGGCTACGGACGTGAGGCAGACCTTTTCCACTGAGATCGAGTCAGACCATGAGTGTGACTGTAAGGAGGATACCCAGGAGCAACAACACCAAACACCCACAAAACCACCCACCCCAGCCCTCAGAGCTGAGAGACACCCACCCACAGAGAGAAGAGGCGAGGATGATTCGTTTCTGTGCTAGTAATGTTATATTGTTATATGGTAGTGCATTTAACAACAGTTCGAACAAGTGTCGCGTGAGGACCTTCACCTAGATACCTTGCTAAATTGGCAAATACTGAATTGGGTAGCGATTCGCACTGTAGTCGATGGCTTGATTGTATTCATGTATAGTTCTGTTTGCGCCGTGCAGTTGCGTAACATGACAAACTCAACGCCTTCTTCATTGTACTAGCCTCACGTCCCATGCACGTGAGGTAATAATACACCAAACGTAAAATTCAGTGCACTAGGGAGCCCCCTGGGATATAGGAAGGCTTATTATCCGAGTGACGGGCACTATGACGGTTTCTAACCAGCGGAGAAGAGGTACTAGCACTAGGGTAAAGATTGTATGACATTGCAGAAAGCACAAGAAGGAGCCATAAAGGAGCCTTTATGCGTTGACTTGCCCAATGGCTCGAGTGGTGTTCCATAGGTGTCATTTTGAGGTCCATACTTTTCACATTATATGAGTAAAGAACTCACTCTGGATGATTTTGGGGATGGGCCTAGTGACCCAGCGTTTGCCACAGATGATACAAGAGTAGGTGAACGCTGGGCAGTACGGCCATACACTTTGCTAGAAGGAATAAAGGCGTAGACTTTTTTAAATGGGGATAGGATTCAGAAACCAGAGGTGCAATGGGAATTGGGAGTGCTGGTGCAGCATTCACAAAAGGTGAATTTGCAGGTTGAGTCAGTAGAAAGGAAGGCAAATGCTATATTTGCATTCATTTCAAATGGACTAGAATATAATGGCAAGGATATAATGCTGAGGCTTTATTAGGAGCTCGTGGGGCCACATGTGGAATGTTGTGGACAGTTTGGGGCGCCATATCTGAGCAAGGATGTGCTGGCATTGGAGAGGGTACTGAGAATGTTTATGAGAATGATTGTTCATAAGTTCATTAGTTATAGGAGCAGAATTATGGCATTTGGCCCATCATTCAATCATGGCTGATCTATCTTTGCCTCTCAACCCCATTCTTCTGCCTTCGCCCCATAACTCCCGACACCCCTACTATTCAAGATTGGGTTAATATGTGGTGAGCATTTGGTGGCTCTGGGTCTGTACTCGCTGGAATTTAGAAGGATGATCAGGGGAATCTCAATGAAACCTACTGAATAATGAAAGGCCTAGACAGTGTGGATATGGAGAGGATGGTTCCATTAGAGGGAGAGTTGAGGCCCAGAGGGCAGAACCTCAGAATAAAATGAAGTACATTTAGAATGATGAGAAATGTATTTAACCAGTTGATGGTGAATCTGTGGAATTCATTGCCGCAGATGTCTGTGGAGACAAAGTCATCGGGTACTTTTAAAGAGGAGATTGATAGATTCTTCATTAATAAGGGCGTCAAAGGTTATTGGTCAGAGGGCAGGAAAATATGGGAATAAATAGATCAGCCATGTCGAATGGCAGAGCCGACACGATAGGTGGAATGGCCTAATTCTGCTCCTTTGTCTTGTGACCTTTTGATCTTTATAAATTGAAATAAAAAGTAATCGGCACAGTTTTCTAGGACAGATGACAGCATTTATTTAAATCAGTATTCTTATTTTCTGTCAGATTTGCTGGAGAGGAATTTCCTCCTATCCTTGTGTTTAAAATTTTTCAACATACTGGAAACTACAAGAATCAATATTTAAGTGGAAAAAGAATAATCAGGCCTGCAACTGAGGTAATTCAGATATTTTTCCTCTCAATTTTCTTCCCTTGAAATTGTGTTATGTGCCTAGACATTGTGTTTGCTATCTTTTTTGTTTGCCTGCCTTTTCCTCTCCAGCAGACTATGACAAAGATAACAAATATCTGAATAATTTTCAATTTCTTTCATTTTTGCTCATCTTCCAAGCCCTGCTTAACTTAAAAACTGGCAATCATTTACAGGTTCATGACAATCATGTGTCATTTCCAGATATGCTGTCCTGTTTAGCAGTACAGTATATGTGTTTGGGTTAATTTAAAGGACTGAATTTTACAAGGTCAGGTGAGTTGGGATTATTGTATTTGTAGCATGTTGTACACGAGGAGGAATAGTCGAGAAAAGAACCTCATGAAACAAAGCAACACGAATAACAACAGGGGAGATACAAGGAACAACAGATGCTAGTTTACAAAATAAGGCACAAAGTATTGGAATGACTCAGTGGGTCAGCCAGCAGCTCTAGAGAACATGAATAGGTGACGTTTCAGATTAGGACCCTTCTTCAGACTAATTGTGGTGGTATGTTTATACCATTGGGTTGTAAGCTACCTAAGCAGAATATAAGTTACCTAAACGTGTTATTGTGTCACATGCACCGGAGATGAACCACAATAATGACATTCTTAACAGCTGTAGCTTCATAGGCACATTAGATGAAACAACAACAAAAATAAATATTATATCTATCTATGTACTAAAACTCTGATCTTGTACGTGTGTATACGTGTGTGTCTTTACATCTTCGCAAAAACACTACGCGGTAACGATAACATTTTTACATATTCTGATTCACATTTTTCCCCTCTAGGCAGAGATTACATTCACTGAACACTTTATGCTTTATTTCACGACTTATTACTGAAAAAGTTTTTAAAAACTCAAGACTTTGAATTTTAAAAAACAACAACAACCCCCCCCCCCCCCCCCCGGGTGTTATTCACACACCCCCGGTTATTCACACTCCGGTATTCACCCCCCCCCCCCCCCGGGTTATTCACACTCTCCCCCCCCCACTGCCTCAAAAAGGCAGCCAACAACCCCCCCCCTCCCTGTCTACCCTCTCCCTCTCTACCCCCCCCCCTCTCTACCAACTCTCCCTCCACTACTCCCTCCCCCTCTGCACCCCCTCCCCCTCTACCCTCCCACCCTCTCTCTACTCCCCTTCCCCCATCCTCTCTGCCCCCTCCCTCTCTGCCCCCCCTCCCTCTCTGCCCTTCTCACCTTCTCCCTCTCCCTCTCCCTCTCTAACCCCCCCCCCCCCCCTCCCTCTCTACCCCTACCACCCTCCCTCACCCTCTCTAGCAGCGCCTGCGCAGTTTGGGGCTATGCGTGAGTGGATAGGGCGGGGGATGGGGGAAAAGGAGCGAATGAATAATATTAATATAATATCAAGGGGGGTTTGGGGTGTGTTGTGTGTGTGTGTGTGTGTGTGTGTGTGTGTGTGTGTGTGTGTGTGTGTGTGTGTGTGTGTGTGTGTGTGTGTGTGTGTGTGTGTGTGTGTGTGTGTGTGTGTGTGTGTGTGTGGTGGTGGTTTTAATGTGTGTGTGTGTGACGCCGCTTATTAAAACTGATCTTGTACGTATCCGTGAATGTGGTTGTTTTTACATCATCTTGAAAAAACTACGTGGTAACGAAAACATTTTTACATATTCCGGTTGACATTTATCCCGTCAAGGCCGGGATCCCTTATGTGAATATTTCATGCTTTATTTATCGACATTAATGATTAAAGTTTAAACACATCAAATGACTTTGAATTTAAAACAATTTTTACTGTTAAAATCATTCCTCACAGCTACCAACATACTTCGATACAAAGTTGCAAGACAGGAACTCTATGAACTTTTCACCTCAATGGGATATCACAGCAAGTGCACCGAACATTTGTAACAATGTTGCCATCATAGCTCCTGGCAGGACAGGAGGGGGAGGGTCAATTGGTATTGCAATTGGGCAGGCACGGAAATCGCAATCAAAATATGGACAGGGGGGACACAATTTTTTGGTGGCCGCGCGCACATGCGCACACTCACACACACACGCACGCACGAGGCTTCGGAGGCTCAATCCAGCGCTAAATGCAGCTCAATCTGCTTGTCTCGCCGGGTTGACCTACAGCCGTGCCTGGACTGACGGGACACCAGCGCTGCTTCTCCGCGCTGGCCATATTTCCCGCAAGTCAGACAGGGCTGTAGGTTAACCTGGCGGGACAGGCAGAGTTGAGCTGGGTTTAGCACTGCTTCTCTGTGCTGGCTGTGGGCCTGGGGGTACAGCTCCCGTCTGACTCCCGACCTCTCTGGCCACCCGGGTGGGGACGGGACCGGGCCGGTGAGCCGGGATCGATCCTGCCTGCAGATGAGGCGCAGGTCTGTGCCACATCTCCCTCCCTCCAATCACCGCTCTCTATCTTCAGTCCCACCCACCCCCCCCCCCCCCCCCCCCACTACTCCCTCCTGCAATCATCTCGTTGAATCATCATGTTCTGCCCCCATTGGCTGCTGACCGACGTCTCTCTCGTCCAATCGGCACCCTCGATCAGCAGTCCCACCCTCACTGTCTCGCGGAAAGCAGAGATTTCACCGGGTTATAAAATCCGGATTACAAAAACTTGAGGGGGACGTGTCCCCTTTGTCCCCCCCGGGAGTTGCGCCACTGCAATTGGGGAAGTGCAATTGGGATTTTTTTTCCAAGTCCAGTGCTTGGGGAGGCAGGGGAGTGCTGGAATCTTACGTTCGACAACGGGTTCAGTTGGGGGACCACGCCTCCCTTGGGGGCTACGGGTTAGTGGTGCAATATTGCGTTGGGGAACGGGTTGCGTTGGGGGACCAGGCCTCCTGTATGACAGGGACCCAACGGGTCCCAGTTGGTCTAGTATATGATAAATTCAGTTATTCTAAATAAACTATACCTTAATAGTGCAAAATTCAACATACATAGAGCAACCTTAGTAGTTCTAAATTAGTGGTGTTCAGGGTCGGGGTATGGCTAGGGTTCTGCAGGGTGGTTCGGGAACCTGATGGTTGACGAGAAGTAAGTTCTTGAAACTGGAGGTAAAACAGTTCTCAGGCTCCTGTGCCTTCTTATCAATAGTAGCATCAAGAAGTGAGTGTGGTCAGGGTGGTGTGGGTCTTTGATGATTAGTAGAGTCATAGTCACACAGCATGAAAACAGGGTCATTGGCCCAACTTGCACATGCAGACCAAGATGATCATTCTATGCTTTTGGCTCAAATCCCTCTAAACCATTCCTATCCATGAACCTGTGTTTTAAATGTTGTTAAAGTACGACCTCAACTACCTCTTCTGACAGCTTGATCCATATATCCGCCACCTTATGTGTGGAAAAAGTTGCCTATTAAATCTTTCTCCTCTCACCTTATACCTATGTCTTCTGATTCTTGATTCCGTAATCTGTGGAATTTATTGCCACAGACGACTGTGAAGAATTAGTCTTCGGGTATTTTTAAAGTGGAGATTGATAGGTTCTTGATTAGTAAGGGTGTTAAAGGTTATATGGAGAAGCCAGGAGAATGGGGTTGAGAGGGAAAGATAGATCAGCCGTAATTGAATGGCAGAGTAGATTCGATGGGCCGAGTGGCCTAATTCTGTTCCTATGTCTTATGTTCCTATGAGCTTAAGATTGCCTATATTTTTGGATTTTACCATTATCATTCATAGATATAGTAGTATTTAAAACAACATATTAAGGTGACTGTGGACTTCTTTTCTAAACAGGCAGCAGTTGCTTCTTGCAAGATTATGGGAAGAAGAAAATTTTATGATCTTATCATTCAGGATAACCTTCAGTATCAAAGAACCAACGTAGCAGATGAAGTTGATATTGTTACAGCCAAGGATTACATGCAGGTTTGAAAAACGAAAACATTTGTTTAGGTGTTTAGGGGATAAATCAATCTGAGCGTGTAAGCTGCTAATTGCATGCCTGACATCTGGCTCCATTGGCTTCAGTGAAAGTGAAATCTGGGATGTGAATTCAGCCAGTGACCAAAACATCTCTTTCAATTGTTTAGCACTAATAACCAAAGAGAAATCCTCCCCCCCCCCGTCGCTTTTCAGTCTAAATGTTCTGCATATTAAATGTTCAGACAGAAAAACACCACATGCTATTGAATCTTGCACAGCATATCACTGTCGTCTCCCTTGCCTGTCATTTTGCTTTGGTCATTTTTCATCTTCTGTGGGGAATTCAAATGTATTGTTGGAGTTGTTTGAGAAAAAGGTATTACAAAAATTCTCAGTAAAATGCTAATGGAGCTAGAAATACCATGCAAACATCCTAGATATTTTAGTTGGTTATTTATAGTGAATGTGCATGCAGCGGAATAGCCTCAGTATGGTTCTGGAAGATCGGAAAAGAGAATTCATAAAGCTCTGTGGTCATCAGCAGCAGCAGAAATCTATCACAGTCTGTAACCTGATGGCCTGGCATACTTTAATCTACCATTAGCATCAAGCCAGGAAATCAACCCTGCTTCGACGAGCAGTGCAGAAAGCTATGCCAGAAACAACATCTGGCATACAAAAACAACATGAGGTGCCAGCCCAGAAATACTGCCATCCAGGACTGCGTGTAGACCAACAGCAACGCCAATATGCAATAGGCAGAGCTAAGCAATCTCACAGCTGATGATCAGATTGAAACTCTCCAGTCCTCCACATCTAGTCAAGAATGGTGGCGGACATTTAAACAATGGAGGAGGAGGGTCCAAGAATATCCCTATCCTGTACAATGATTGGGATCAGCATGTTCATACAGAACTTCCAGATAGATTATCCATCACAGCTTTGCCCTGATCCCATCTTCATAAACCACTTTCTGGTGAATTTGATTGACTCCAACTGATATAACAAAATGGTTCAGTGCATTGGATACAGCTGCTGCAACTAACATCCCACTTATGGTACTAAATGCTCAAGCTTCAAAACTAGCTGAGCCTTTATCCAAGCCATGCTAGTCCAGTCATAACAAAAACATATACCTGACAATGTTGCTTTGTCAGTGACTTTCCTTCCATGATAAGGTCAGCTATATGGATATTCATTAATGTCTGCACAATATTCAGTTCCATTTACAACTCCTCAACAAATAAAACAGCTCATGCCTACATGGAACAAAACCTAGAAAACATTCAGGTGTATGCTGATATGGGGCAAGTGACATTCATCACAAAAGTGTCATCTCCAGTGAGTGAGCATGTAGCTATCCTTGCATTCAATGACATTACCTTTGCCACGTCATCTTCCATGAATATCCTGGGAGGTCAACATTAACTGGATCAGCCACTGTGGCTACAAGAACTGGATTTCCTGCAGTGGACACCCCAAGCCCTTCCACCATCTATTTAAGACACAAATCAGAATAGGAAGCATATCACTATCCAAGACAAAGTAGCTTGCTTTATTGACATCTCATCCACCAATCTAAATCTTCATTCCCTCTATTACCAGTGCACAATGACTGCAGCATGTACCACATAAGTACACTGCAGTTACACTACAAACTATTTTGATAGTATCTCCCAAACACTTAACCAGAATGACGAGGGCAACAGGCACATAGAAACACCATCAATAGAACACAGAATAATACAGTATAGGAACAGGCCCTTCAGCCCACAATGTTTGTACCAACCATAATGCCAAGTTAAACTGATCTCATCTGCCTGCATATGATCCATATCCCTCAATTTCATGCACTTCCATGTGCCTATCTGAATCTCTTAAGCCTCTTAATTGCCACTGTCTTATCTGCCTCCACTCCTGGCAATACTTTCCAGGTCCCCACCACCAGCTCTGTAAAAACAATTGCCCCGTACATCTCCATTAAACTTTCCCCCTCTCATATTGTAGCTATGCCCTCTGGTGTTGGCCATTTCCATACTGGGCAAAAAGGTCTGACTGTGTACCTTATCTATGCCTCTCATAATTTTGTATACTTCTTCCAGAGAAAGTAAGGCAAGTCTATCATAGAAACATAGAAATTAGGTGCAGGAGTAGGCCATTCGGCCCTTCGAGCCTGCACCACCATTCAATATGATCATGGCTGATCATCCAACTCAGTATCCCTTACCTGCCTTCTCTCCATACCCTCTGATCCCCTTAGCCACAAGGGCCACATCTAACTCCCTCTTAAATATAGCCAATGAACTGGCCTCGACTACCCTCTGTGGCAGAGAATTCCAGAGATTCACCACTCTCTGTGTGAAAAAGGTTCTTCTCATCTCGGTTTTAAAGGATTTCCCCCTTATCCTTAAGCTGTGACCCCTTGTCCTGGACTTCCCCAACATTGGGAACAATCTTCCTGCATCTAGCCTGTCCAACCCCTTAAGAATTTTGTAAGTTTCTATAAGATCCCCTCTCAATCTCCTAAATTCTAGAGAGTATAAACCAAGTCTATCCAGTCTCTCTTCATAAGACAGTCCTGACATCCCAGGGATCAGTCTGGTGAACCTTCTCTGCACTCCCTCTATGGCAATAATGTCCTTCCTCAGATTTGGAGACCAAAACTGTACGCAATACTCCAGGTGTGGTCTCACCAAGACCCTGTACAACTGCAGTAGAACCTCCCTGCTCCTATACACAAATCCAACCTCTCCCTGTAGCTGAAGCCCTCTAATTGAGGTAGCATTCTGGCAAAATTACCTCCGCACCCTCTCCAAAGTCTCCACATCTTTCCTGTAATCGGGCGACCAGAACTAAACGCAATGCGGCCCAACCAAAATCCTGCAGTGCTGTACCATGTCTTCAACTCTTATATTCAATGCCCCTAGCAATGAAAGCAAGTATACTAAATGCCTCCTTTAAAACCCTTTCTAATTGTGCAAGCTGTGAACCTGGACTCCAAGATCCATCTATAGGTCAATGCAGCCAAATATCTTGCCATTAACTGTTACTTTCAACCTCCCACTGTGCAAAACCTTAAACATGCTCAGGTATCTGCCATTTCCTCCACCCATTTCTTCAGCTGATCTATCTCACGCTATATCTTCTGACAGCCTTCCTCACTGTCTGCAAGTCCTCCAATTTGGGCGTATCAGCAAACTTACTCACCAACCCATCCTGGTAGGTTCCCCTTCAGTTTGCATCCTAGTTTGACTTGAAAATATGTAGCCTGACCATTATTGTTGGACTCGTTGCCCCACACTACTGTGGGAGTATCCAGAAGGACTGCAGTTCAAGAAAGCAGCTTACCATCACCTTCTTTAGAGCTAGTAGAAATGGGTAATAAAGGATGGCCTCATTGGTGAATCTCTGATCTGTTAAATTAATGTTAACAAAATCAGATAACCACTTTACATGAATGGTACTAACAGATATAATGTACATATTAAAATAATATCATAACAATTTCCTTTAAATACTGCCATAAAACAACATTTATTTACACCTTGGTGTAAAATACTTTGTGTTGACTTGAAAGGGATATGAAAACTGTGATTTAAACATTAACTAATTTTCTATATAATAATAAAAATACCAAATGCTTCAACCAGGACATCTCATTCATATTTAATTCAACCTTGAAAATTCACATGATGGCCAATGTGATAGTATGAAACATTCTGGTAAAAATTTCAACCCTACAATTAGAACTTGCATACTATTTTAAGCATTGTTATTGAAGCCTCTTTTTTTATCATTGGTTGTTCAGCCTATATCATTTTTGAGTGGATGTAGTGAGGTTCTGATCCATTCCTTGTAGGCCCATTTATTTCCATTGTTTATGGTATTTGCCATGCATCTAGCTGCTGCAGTAGCTTCACTAATGTGGAACTAGAACAAAGCCAGGTCTGATGCTTCCTTTGGGTTCATTTTAGTCATCTGGCTACATTATGATCAACATGTGAAGAAGAGCCATTAAATTAAAGATTGTGATGATGTCTAATTTTCTATTGATCTAGATTAGCAGTATAGATGCCCAGTTTGGGCCACGAGATTAATCCTTAATCTTCCCCTTTACTATGGTTGTAATATTATGATTACAAAATTACTGTGTGTCATATTTTTTCAGAGTATCTTTACAAAGGAAGTGTCACTTAGTCTTCATGTGTTTACGACAAATTCTTTCCTTCAACATGTGAGTTAATGAGTACATTTAGATCCACTCAATTTGCTTCCCTTACCATCCAATGCAAATGCACAAATAATAATATAAGTTTCAGAATTTGACCAATTTGGTGGAAGGTACTGTCCTTCAGCTACACTCTTCCTTCCCTTGGAGGTTCCTTCAAGTAATATTTATTGTGAAGTATGACATAGCACTTTGAAGACAACCAGAAGATGGTGTTTAGGAGTCTTCTTTGGCTTGAAGACTGCAAATTTCATGGGTTTTGAAGCCAAGGGGTCCTAGCCAATAACCCATTTTCCTGGATCTATTCTCTAGATGGGACAAGGTGCCCCAGGTACACTTAAGGAAGAATTTGTATGTTGGCCTGTAAATTTACTCTAATTATAACAATGTTAGATTAATTTCTGGTCTGCGACAAATCAAATTTCACAGCTCCTCTGGTAGGACTTTTGCAGGTGATTTCTAGGCTGCTAATCCCACATCGGCGAAATGGTGGCATGACGGTGCAGCAGTTCTCACTCCTTTCTCAACGGCTTCAACACATGTTCAATCCTAACCTGGGGCGCTCTCTATGTAGAATGTGTATGTTCTCTCTGTGCTCCAGTTTCTCCCACCTCTCAAAGGCCTGCTGGTGGGGTGATTTATAGTTGCCAATTAACCCTTAATGTAGGTAAACAAATAAATCACAGAGTTGTTAGGCTGATGAGAGAGAATATGTTGCAGCTCTACAGGGAAGTAAGAGAGGAATGAGACTGATGGGACTGCTCTGTTGGGAAGCAGCATGGACCCAATTGTCTGAATGACCTTCTTCTCCGTCACAATAATTCTGTAACCATTACAGTGTTAAAGTGTACCAAAAACATTTCTATGTGTCTAGTTAAAAGAATTAGCAGGCCAGCCATCTTGTGGCATCTTATAATTGGTAATATTATTATCCTACAAAAAATTGTACCTTTTGATAAATAAATAAAGTAACATCACCATAGTGTCTTTTTCTGGATGAAATAAAATGGGCATCACATATGTCACATTGTAAGAACTCAATTATCAATGAGATGTTCATTTTGTCACTGTGTTATTCTTCTGAAGTATGCAAGCAATCTGGATGAGACACCAGCCTATCTTGGAGGCAGAGATAACTACTGGAGGATGCTGACTCTGACAAACCTGCCCAGAACAACAATCATGTATGACATTGTAGACTATGCGCACAGCAGAATTTTATCACAACGTTTGAAGGTGGAATTGCCAATTCTGCTCTCCAAGCCAGTTACTGAAAATATTCAGCTTCAACATATTAGAACCATCTCTCAAATCAGGTACTTTTGTTGCAACCTATTTAAATTTTAAGAAATCAGAGTCTAATTGTATCAAAACAAACCACAATATATATAATGTAGCAACAATGCCACTGTAAACACAGGACTATGAATCCATCCAATACTTTATCAGACAAACAGCTTATGCAAGGATGAATGAAAGGAACATTTTGCATTTGAATGAATGAATACGTTTATTGGCCATATTCACATACAAGGAATTTGCCTTGGTGCTCCGCCCACAAGTACTAATATGACATAGTGACAATTAGGAATGACACATAAAACATTAAACATGGAGGCAGTGAATATTTGAATATTGCTTGATATCTTCTTTACACTAAGGGTTACTGATGCGAGTTGAATCTGTTTGTGAATGAGAGGATAGGAAACATTGCCATATTGGAGATTCTTCGTCAAAACAGTATTGATGATGGGGAAAAAGGACACAACGTGCTGGAGTAACTCAGTTGGATAGTGAGCATCATTGTAGAACACGAGTAGGTGACGTTTTGGGCTGGGACCCTTCTTCATACTGATTATGGGGTGGAGGGAGAGGGACGAAAGCTGAAAGAGAGAAGAGGCAGGAAGGACGAAGCCTTGCAGATAATGGATTGATATGTGAGGGGGAGGGAGTAGACACAGGCCAGAGGAGAAAAGACAGGTGTAAGACGAAAGGATTGAGGAAATGCAAATTGTGATGCTAGAGGCAGTAATGTAGGTGGAGGGGGAGGGGTGAAATAGGTGGTGCACAGCGGAGGAAGAGGAAGATAAGTGAAGGGGGGGGGGGGGGGGGGGGGGGGGGGGGGGGGGGGGGGGGGGGGGGGGGGGGGGGGGGAGAGAGAGGTGGGTTTTGCAGTTACATCAATTGGAGAATTCAATGTTTATACTGTTGGGTTGTAAGCTACCCAAGTGGAATATGAGGTGTTATTCCTCCACTTTATGTTTGACCGCACTTTGGCAATAGAGGAAGCCCAGGACAGAAAGGTCGGCATGGGAATTGGAAGAGTTAACATGGTAAGCATCCGAAAGATCCAGCAGGCTTTGGCGGACCAAGTGCAAGTATTCAGCGAAACAGTGAACAAGTTTACTCTTAGTCTCGCTGATGTACAGGAGGCCACATCGGGTACTCCAGATGCAGTAGATGAGGTTAGAGCACGTGTACATGCACTCTTGTCTCACCTGGAAGGGCTGCTGGGGTCTCTGGATGGTTGTGAGGGAAGATGAATAGGGTCAGGCGTTACATCTCTTGCAGTAGCAGCTCCTGTGGCCACGTGGGTTTCCGACTGGTGCTCTGGCTTCTTCCTGCAGGTTAATTAGCTGCAGTAGAAAGTACCTGGGAAGGGGGTGGTTTGCATCGGAAGGGATAAGTGAACCAAGGAGTTGCAGAGGGATCTGTCCCTGTGGAAAGTGGAAAGGGGCTGGGATTGAAACTTGTGACTAGTGGTGGGGTGATGTTGGAGGTGATGGAAATGTCAGAGCACGATTTGGATGGGATGGCCGGTGGGGTGAAAGGCGAGGACCTGGGGAACTCTATCTTTGTCCGTCTGGGGGGATGTGGAGTGAGAGCAAAACTGGGGGACTTGATGGGAATCAGTACCAACAGTTCTCTATTATTTTATGGGCTAACCACATGTTTAGTAGAGAGTAGAGTGTTTAATTTAATTTGTTCATGATATATGTATTTTTATTTCTATTTATTTGTTGTTATTTGTACTGCACACTGAATGGACACTGGTTGAGCAACGTTTTTTTGTTTCCTCTGGGTATGTGAGTACTCAGGAAATGACAATAAAGATATACTGATACTGATTTTTACAGCTTTCATTTGAATTTCAGAAACGGCTTTCAATTGTCTCATCTTTCATAATTGCAGCTTGCCATTGCTCTATTTATTGATGGGTTCAATACTTTACTTTTATTACCTAATATGAAGTTATCTGTGTCATCATCTTTGTTTTGCTCGTTTTAACATGCTTATTAATTATTGCTTATTCTGTTGAACTATTTCTCTCTTTTTCTACAACCATTAAAATGTTCACTGAACATTTTTTTCCCCCAAGGTAATATGTTAAACCCATTTCTAAAACTGTCTTAAATGAGCAAAGGTGGCTAATTCAGATCACAGTGAAAGCTCAGCTTTCAGAGATTCACGACAAGCTCTCTGGTTTGCTTATCATTGTAAATTCAGTTGAAACCTATTGGGGAGCTAGCATGTCCAGCCCCCTGTTGTCCTAAGATCAGTTAGCATGCACTTGATCGGGTTTGGGGTTGGGGTTGTGGCTATGATCTCCAATACATCTTGTTATCTAGCTTGAGCAGTCTGGCCATAACGTATAGATGGTGTTTAGTATTATGGGACTTGCATCAGATGACCACAGAGCAATAAGAGCAATCTACTTGCATAATGTTACAGGCTATGCTTATGACTCATATGATTTAAGTATTAATAGCCCTGCATTAATTTTGTGATGACTGTACCAGCACCAACATTATAAGAAATGTAGCTATGAAGAGAACAGAGTTTGTAAGCCCAAACAGGGAGAAGATTTTGAATTCACTATTAAAGAAAGCAAGTCAATGTGGCATATTTTAAAGCATTGCACCACAAAGTGAACAATGTTATATGCCCCATCAAAATCAACCATGCCCAGGTATTAATTGGACTATTCTCCTGGATCAAAATTAAAGAACAAGATAAAAGCATGTCCATACAGCTCTAGCCATAAAACCACACCACAAAGATGCTCCTCTCCTAAATGCGCTTCTGTTGCAAACAGGCTGCAAAACAATTCAAACATTTCTCTTCCGATCCATGTCACTGTCACAAGTTCACAGAAAAATAAGATTAACCGCAAACAGCAAAATGTATCTCCGAAATGGACACAAAAGGATTTTAGCAAAAGGATTTGAGTATAGGAGCAGGGAGGTTCTACTGCAGTTGTACAGGGTCTTGGTGAGACCACACCTGGAGTATTGCGTACAGTTTTGGTCTCCTAATCTGAGGAAAGACATTCTTGCCATAGAGGGAGTACAGAGAAGGTTCACCAGACTGATTCCTGGGATGTCAGGACTTTCATATGAAGAAAGACTGGAGAGACTCGGCTTGTACTCGCTAGAATTTAGAAGATTGAGGGGGGATCTTATAGAAACTTACAAAATTCTTAAGGGGTTGGACAGGCTAGATGCAGGAAGATTGTTCCCGATGTTGGGGAAGTCCAGAACAAGGGGTTACAGTTTAAGGATAAGGGGGGAGTCTTTTAGGACTGACATGAGAAAAACATTTTTCACACAGAGTGGTGAATATGTGGAATTTTCTGCCACATAAGGTAGTTGAGGCCAGTTCATTGGCTATATTTAAGAGGGACTTAGATGTCACCCTTGTGGCTAAGGGGATCAGGGGGTATGGAGAGAAGGCAGGTACGGGATACTGAGTTGGATGATCAGCCATGATCACATTGAATGGCGGTGCAGGCTCGAAGGGCCAAATGGCCTACTCCTGCACCTATTTTCCATGTTTCTATGTAAAAAGCTGGAGTAACTCAGGTCAGACAGCATCTCTGGACAAAAGGAATAGGTGACGTTTTGGGTCGAGACCCTATGCTCCCTTGAATGAAACTAAAACAAGAAATGCTGGACTTGGTGCTAAAATAAATAATCCACAATGTGCCACAAAGAATGCACATAGCAAAAGATGATGTAGCAGTCTATAAAATTGTCAGTGTAGCAACAGATGTAGCACTTACAGTGGTAGGAAAGAAATATTGACTAACACAATCCTATTGTATTTGTTTCCTGGAGCCATTCAACAAGATGCCTTGTAAAGTGTTAAGTCACAAGAGCCCATGATGTAGGATGCAACATATAATCAGGATACAATTAGTAGGGATGAGGGGGGGGGGCATTTTCAGGTTTACAACCTGTGGCCAATGGGTTACCACAAGGATCAGTACTGCGACTGGAACTGATCGTAAAATATATTAATTATTTGGGGGAAAAAGCTCATGTACGGCGGACAAAATTGTGGATGATATAATAGTCGGGCAGTTGAGTTAAGAGGAGGATACACACAGTTTACAGAAAAACATTGAAAGGGCAAAACATGGCAAATGGAGTCTCATGTTGGAAAATGTAAACTTGTTCATTTCAGAGAGAAAAAAAACAAGCAATTATTTAATGAAGAAAGACTTCAAAAAGCTGCAGCACAAAGAGACGATGTTCCTTGTGCATTAGACATGGAAAGCCAACATGCAAGTGCAGCAATTAGTATTATAGGCTAATGGAATGTTATCCCTCATTTCAAGGAGGTTGAAGTATAAAGGTACAGACTGCAACTGTAAAGGCAATTCTCAGGCAACATCTACAGTACCGTGAACAATTTTGCTCTCCTATTTTAGGAAGGATCGTACTGCATTGGAGGTGGTTCAGAGAATGTTTAATAGGATGATTGTGGGTATGTTAGATTGAGCACCGAGGAAAGGTTAAGTAAATTGGGATTTTACTTAATAGAATTCAGAAGACGATGGATTCTTACTGAAATGTTTCAGATTATTAAGGGGGGGGTTATGAGACAGGGTTAATGCTAAGAGGTCAGTCATGATCCACCATCCAAGCTCCCAGAGCGCCACGGTCTATAGCTGCCGAGCTGGACATCCGCGGCTGAATACAAGACCTGGCACGCCACGGCATACAGGGAGAAGCCACTGAAGCAGACCCCTGCGGCCTACAACAAGGGGAAACTGTCGAATTGCGGCTGGAAGGGGGAGGCCGCAGTGATGGCCCCTGAAGACCAGCAAAGATGGAGCCAGTGACGACGACAGACACGACAGGTGAGGAGTGAGGACGGTGGAAGAGGAGAGGGAACTGGGGTCTGGTCGACCACACTCTCGAGGTCGACTGCACGAGGCATCCTTCGGGGAACAAAGGTGGATGGGTGAGGATAGGGACATCGGTTCACAAGTTGTCCTGCACGTCCAAACGACGGTGATGGCTGGAGGCCCACAGCAGCCCGGAGCTTGCCTGTGAAAATCGTGCCAAAACATGGCACTACTTGCATGCGGGATCAGTAAGCTATCCCTGTACAATTTGTTAATCGGGGATGTGCTTAGGTATGGCAATCCTCTGCTGGACTGTTGGTAAGAAAATAATTTCACTGTGTGTTTGCACTTTGCACATGTGACGATAAAAGCACCATTGAACCATCCTCTTGAATGGTTTAGTTTTATTATTGTCACGATACCATACGATAGAACTTCATTTATCCTAGGAGAGAAATTGGTCTGCCAACAGTCATAAAACACAACAAGGTACATGATACATGAAATTATAGTGACGACAGGAAAGGGTTGGGGATGTGCACTGATTGGGGAGGGGGAACGGGAGTCAGTCTACCCCATGACAGAAGGGGGAAGAGTTATTCAGTTTGATAGCCACAGGGGAAAAAGGATCTGTGGCATTCCGTGCTACATCTTGGTGGAACCAGTCTGTTGCTGAAGGCGCTCATCAGGTTGACCAGTGTGTCATGGATGGGGTGAGCTGTAATGTCCAAGATGCTCTGCAGTTTCCCCTCCCGAAGACCATCTCCAGTGAATCCAACTCTGCCTTCTGGACAGAGCCAGCCTTCCTGATGAGCTTGTTAATTCTATTGGTGTCCAAGGCCATTGCCTTGCAATCCCAGCACAAGACAGCAAAGACGATGTCACTGACCACCACCGATCGACAATATGTAGGGAGGATAACAGATCAGATATCCCTATCTAATCTGTTTGAAGGTCTACGGCCTCCCCCTTCCAGCCGCAGAGTCTGAAGAAGGTACTTGACCCGAATCATTGCCCAATTCCTTCGCTCCATAGATGCTGCCTCACCCACTGAGTTTCTCCAGCATTTTTGTCTGCCTTCAATTTTCCAGCATCTGCCGTTCCCTCTTAAAGATATCCCATATTCTTAATTTTCCAGGCCACCTTCTCCAGCCTCGTACACCACTCCGCAGCGGTCTTCAAGATCATCAAAAGGAGGAAGGGAGTCACAACGTCGTTCTTATAAAGCAAGAGTGAAAGTTTCCAAAATGAGAAAGATGTATGGTTTGGATAAAAGCAACGAGGTAAAATTGTGTGGCTTCATTACAAATGCTTTATTTCCTTAATGTTGGTGGCATATGGCTTAACGTGCTTTTCTCCTCAATGTTTGACATCCACTTATAAGAATGGTATTAAAAAATGTAAAAGAATAGGTGGTAGACACAAAATGCTGGAGTAACTCAGCGGGACCGGCAGCATCTCTGGAGAGAAGGAATGAGTGACGTTTCGGGTCGAGACCCTTCTTCAGGCTGATGTCAGGGGGGGTAATAAAAAATAGATGAACAGACTGTTTCTTTTCTCTTGAGAAATAAGTACTGAAGGGTGATCTAACAGTGCTTTTATAACTGAAAGGTCTTGATGGAGAGGATATAAAGAGAATGGTTCCTGGTAAAGGACACAAGAGTTCATCAATATAGGACAGCCACCCAGAAATCAAATTAGATATTCAGAATAACCCTTTTTATCCATGATAAAGATGTAATCATAAAAATCCAAATGGAATTGATGCACTTGTGGAAATAGAGAATATTTTTATGCTGAATAGGATGGCAGCATGGGCTATTAGGGAGGTGTTTGAATGGCAGCATGGACCATGGGGGGGGGGTCGAGTCACTTAGGAAAACCAGGAGATGAGGGGATATGAAACAGCTTGGTCGAATAAGGTAGAGAAGAATTCAAAGAGATACATTTTTCATGTTATTTTCTGTACCCTCTCCAAAATCTTTATATCTATTCTGGTGTGGTTCCCCGAATTGGACATTTTACTTCATTTAAGCCAGAACCAGTTTTTTTTTTTTAAAGACTAACTGTATCTTCATTCCTTTTTGTCCTGCAATCGCAGGAGATGCAACATCTTTCCCAATATCTTCTCCCTTACATCTATCCAAAGACCCCAGAAGTCCTTCCAGGTAAGACATGTGCACTTCATCTAACTTCACATACTGCATTTGGTGTTCCCAATGTGGCCTCCATTACTTTTTGATGTAGACGAGTCGTCCGTTTTGCTGAAAATTTGCGCTCACTCCACCAAGGCCTACTGGATCTCCTGGTTGATAATCATTTTAACTCCTCTACCCAATCCCATACTGACCTTTCTGTCCTGGGCCTCTTCCATTGCCAGAGTGAGGCCATATGCAAACAGGAGGAAAAGTAGCTCATATTCTAATTGGGTAACTTAGAATGGCATGAATATTTAATTCTCCAATTTCAGGTAATTAACCTCCAAACTGAATAACCCCCCCCCCCCCCTCTTTTATCCTCCTTCTGTTCCTTGTGCCCCACCTGACTCACACCCATTTCTTCCCTACTCGCTCCCCTGTCCCCTTTATTCATTTATTACAATTAATAATTATTTTATCCTCATCTCATATTCCCCTCTGGCCTTTGTCATTCACCTACCTATTAAACCACCCAGTACAATCAGTCTGAAGTATCCCGACCGGAAACATCACATCCATGTTCAACAAATATGCCATTTTGTGATATATTTGCACCATAATCAGTCTGAAGAAGGATCCCAACTTGAAATGTCACCTTTCCATTTTCTTCAGAGATGCTGTTCCACCGAGTTACTCCGACACTGCGTCTTTTTTCATTCCTCTTGTATTGTGTGCCTGTTTATAAAAAGGAAGGATCCAAAATAACTTTCACTGCTTTCACAACCTATGCACATATCTCAACATATGCCAGATCTCAACTTTCTTGTAATCCTTTTAGGACTTTGCACTCTTGTTTGCATGGCTTTCTCATTCTTCCAACCAATCTATAACTTTTCAGCATTAAATTCCATTTCCGACATCCATTTATTCAGTCGGACCTGCATAGTTGGACTGATCAGTCTATTTCTGTGCTGTGCACCCGATGTAATCCTAAATGGATTCATTCAATTTTGGTTAATAGAGTTTAATTTCTTGTCATTATTCAGATCTGGTATATTAAACTTTGATGAAGTAACTTCATTAGAATTGTAAGCTTGCTATATATGCACCAAAGGTTGCCTGTCATATATATATATTAGCGATTTGGATGGGAATCTAAGTGGCACAAGTTAGTTTGCTGAAGACACCAAAATTGTTTGTGTGATGGACAAAGGTGGTTGTTAAAGGCTACAGCATGACCTAGATCAATTGGCAGAGGGAAAAGGAATTTAACTCAAGTGTGAAGTGACAAAGATTGGGAAATTAAACCAGGGTATAACATACACAGCATGCTGGAGTATTCCACTGAGATATCAAGTACATTATTCCTTGAAAGCGGCATCACAGGTGGACAAGGTAGTGAGAGTGGCATATGGCATGCTTACCCTCATTGGAGCATTGTGTACAGGGATTGGGATGTCATGTTGTAACAATACAAGATGTTAGTGAGACCACACCTGGAATGTGGTGTGCAGTTCTGGTCAGCAAATAATAGGAAGGATGTGATTGAGCTAGCAAAGATGCAGAAAAGATTCACAAAGATGTTGCAAGGGCTGGAAGGTTTAAATTATAGGAAAAATCATGACACAAAGGGTGGTGGGTACATGGAGCCATGCCTGATGAAGTGGTTGACATGGGTACAATTACAATGCTGAATAGACATTTGGTCAGTTATATGGGTAAGAAAGGTTTAGAGTCATACAGCATGGAAACAGGCCCTTCGGCCCAACTCGCGCTGCTGATCTCAACTTCACATTCAGGTCCAGGCAGCAACCTATCACACTCTTGCTCATCAAGAATCTATCTAATTCTGCCCTAACATTCAAAATCTTTTTTTCCCCCTCACAAGATGATTGAAGTGAAGTTCCAAAGATGAATGATTCTCTCGAAAAATTAAAATACAATTTTAATTAAAAACAAAAATCTTTCAAATATGCGTCCTCTTATTTTTAACTCGGGGCTTGAGAGTAGCATGTTCAGTTTTGGTCACCCTGCTACAGGAAAGATGTTGTTAAGCTGGAAGGAGTGCAGAGATTTATGAGGATGTTACTAGCACTTGAGAGCCTGAGCTACGGGGAGCGGTTGAGCAGGCTCGGACTTTATTCTTTGGAGTGCAGGAGGATGAGGGGTGATCTTATAGAAGTGCACACAATCATAAGGGGAATAGAATAGGGGAGATGCACACAGTCTTTTACCTAGAGCAGGGGAATGAGGAAACTTTGGTTTAAAGTGAGAGGGGGGAAACTTCATAGGAACCTGAGGGGCAACGGCTTCCATTGTTGTGCTTATGGAACAAGCTGCCAGAGGAGGCAGTTACTCTAACAAGATTTAAGAGACATTTGGACAGGTACATCTGGATAGGAAATGTTTTGGAGGGATATGGGCCAAATACAAGCAAGTGGGACTCGTATAGATGAGGCATCTTAGTCAGGGTGACAAATATGCCACAATATGAGGACGGGTCTGAAGAAGGTTCTCAACCCAAAACGTCACCCATTCCTTCTCTCCAGCGACACTGCCAGTACCGCTGAGTTACTCCAACATTGTGTCTATCCACAACATGAATAGCTGTAAATTAATATGCAGTTTCAGCTGTTTAGGTAATATTGAACACTACATTGGTATGGTTAATATTTGCTCTTTTTGTGCAATTACAGTGTGAACTGCAGGAAAATGTTAATTATCCATATGTAAGTGTACAGAACAGTTATGTGATCTGCATTAATGCCTTTAATTTTTAACTTATCACGTAATTACCAGGAAGAACCAGATAAACCAACTCACCGTAGTCCTGCACAGGATGACTTTCAGATTGTTACAAACTCTGAAGAAAAAGATCAAATTACATATTTAACTTCAGAGGAAGAATGGGAGCACGAAGTTGATAAAATCTATGCTTGGACACAGAAACTCTCGCTTGATGCATGTGGGACACCATTCCCCAACTGAAACAAGACCATGTATTAGAAGGGCAGATCAAATGTAACAGACATTCATTTATGCCCTGTCAAAAAATGTGCTTGCTGTTGCCTTTAACTTTGACCGACACCATGTGCAAATTACATTGTGTGCCTTTACTTTGATATAAAATTGATCTTTAATATAAATGTTGAGTGTTTGGGATCATGGTATTTCTACACACAGTTGGGAGAAAGTCCAATTAACATCCTTGCGATATTTCCCTTTTCTTTGAAGGCATGGCTTATGCTGAGCATAGTAGCTCTAATACATTTCCAACAAGTTGTACTATACTGTATGCATGGTTTAACAATGCATGAAGTTTAATCAGTTGTGGTCAAAATCAATTTTGTCTCTTGGTCCGATAAATCAGAGCAGAGGTATCTGCTTTAACAGCTCACTTTACTTACAGGTAGAGCGCAGCATTTTGTGGGCAATGGATTACTTTTGAACTCTAATGTAGATAGACAACAGTTAAAGTGATCAAAGGAAGGTCCCAAAACAGTACTGAAATATTTTTCATCTGGGTTGAGGAATAATATTGGCCCGGGCATTGAACTGTGCCATGGATCTTTCCATTCTTCCTATTGGGAACAGCAATTGTGTTTAACCCCTTATGCATTTTATATTATCTAAGACATAGCAGCAGCTTAGGAGATGGCATCTTATGCATGAAATTAAGTACTGGAGAGAGAAAAAAATCTTTGATCAGTGTGTACACATATTTTTGGAGACTGCCTTAATCTCCAGGGATGAGCTTGACAACATTGTCTCAACAATTGTTGAAATCTAGTGGATTGTGGAAGTCCATTTGAGATCAATGGGAACAAATGGGCTTAGTTTCCAGCCTGGGTTTCAGGTGAATATAATATTCATTATCCAGATTATATTTAAGCAAGGTATCAAGAGGATATTTATGTGTTGAAAATCACCAAATGGCTTCTTCAAAATGGATTGGAGTTTTTAAAAACGGAAACATTGCGTAGATTCACACTAGGAGATAAACTGAATGATGCACTGCCACACTTGTTAAGTTGCAACCAGATTATTCCATATTTATTCTGCAATTAGAAACATCAAGAATTTTGCAAAGTTAGTGATCAGGTACTGTAGGTAATTTAAATGCATAAGTATTTAGAAGAAAGAGTAAATAAATAGATGCGAATAATACTCGATTGTTTTGACATGCCAGGATGCTGGACGAGATCTAGTTTAAAGATGTCTTTTAAAATTTAGGAATGAAATATGTTGCTATGGTGAAACGATGTCAATCCACCTGTGATTCTTCCTTTTGAATTTTAAAATTAAGATGGAAGTAATTTAAGTGCATAATTCCATATGAGTAAAGATTATAAACCCAGAAATCTGACGGAAAAAGAACAGCAAGCCACTGACGGTTACAAATGATCGAAAAAAATGACTAGGTACGAATTGTCAAATAGTAACATAGTGTAATACATAATTTGTTACATTTAAAAACAAATTATTAATATGCTGTTACAAGAAAACAGGTCCAAGGATCTGTCTAGTAGAACTGTCTGTTTAGTTACAATTCATATTTATTGGCAGGAGAGAGAACAAAAACAATACTTGCTATGGACGGGGTCCGCATTATAGCAGCACACTCCCTCTCTCTCTGCCTTGGTCCGCGACACTGATCGCGACTCAACTATCGAACCCCTCTCGTACATGAACTAACTTGTGGCTTACTGCTTTATACAGGCAGAAATCAGCTGTTGAATTAACCGCTGTTAAGTCCTGGCCAATAGCGCAGCTCCCAAATTTAAACTGCAACCAATGGCAGAGGCCTGCATCCGAGCGAGCCCCCTCCCCATCAGCCGCAGACTGGCGCGTAAAGCAATACACACACAATGCTACTGGCCGTAGACTTGGCGCGTAAGGTAATATACACAGCGCTGCCGAATTGGCGAGCAAAGGCTTAAACAGAACTTAGCGTGTGGACCTTTAAACAAAGCGCTGCCGGCCACAGCGCTATGGGCTTTAAACACAGCGCTATGGCTCATGGACTGCTCGGACAAAATTCTCATGTTACATTCCACTCCTCAAACAGTCAGGTTACCATCACATCCAGCCCGCAGGCGTTAGTAAAGTCGACAGTCATTATGCCAATACGCACACACCACACAGTAATATTATGGCCAATAAGATTGTCCCAATGGTCAGTCCTCAGTGCACGACTGTTGCCCACCAGCCTCCAAACATTCCAAAAGGGATTGTAGTCGTGGTATTGTCCTCCTACCCTTTTGAATCTTCCCCACGTCTTTCTGGATGTAGTCAGCGAGGTTAGTGATGTTCTCCGAATCACTGGGAATACAAGTACAGCACACCCACCCGATCATAGCACAAGTGCTCCATTTCTCAGCCAGGATGAAATCCAGGGCCATACGGTTCTGTAGGGCTTCGGTGCAAATGGCCACTTTATCCACTGATAGATCTGTGATGGCGGCATCTTTTACCCCACGCAGGGTCAAACCCAGTCACCCAGTCTGTATGACCAAGCATGGTGTAAATTAACTTGTTTTGCCAAACCTTAATGTCGTTATCAATACCACCAGAGAAAATCTGATAGCTTGCATCATTAAACACTGCTGCCAGTACTTGGTACGTGTTTCGAAATGTATGGGTTGCAGCCTTCTTCCGAATGCCCCATAGCTTCACTGTTTCGTCGTCGCTTCCTGTACAGACCAACTGTGGGCCCCGTCGGGCTGCATACCATGAATTCACAAAAGGATGTGTGACCTTTAAGTCTCTTGATTCATCCGTTTCACTGTCCCACACTGCTAGTTTTATCTGTTGATGCTGGAAAAACCATGCTGCCATCTGTGTTATAATGAAATTCCATCACTGCTCCACTGTGACCTTTCAATGTAGCATAATTATCGCAGTCGCCATATACATTCCAAAACAATGCGAGTCGATCAAATCCCGTAGATGCCAGTGTTGATCCATTTGGGTGAAATTTACAATAAACCTCTCCCTTGTGATCCGTTAAAAGCATTGGAGGAGCTTGAAGACTCGAGGTTCCTGGTCGCGCCTGCAGCACGTCCTGCTGCGGGCTCCCCTGCACCGAGGGCAGCAGCTTGTTGCGGGGGCGCTTGGCCTGCACCAGTGCTGTTCTTTTTACCATACATTTTCTATGCTAGTTGTCAGACTAGGCCAATTGTTACAAGAGAACAGGTCCAAGGATCTGACTAGAACAGAAAAAGGCTCACTCGTCTGTTTAGAGTTTATTGTCTGTTTAGTTACAAATCGGATTTATTGGCAAGAGAGAACAAAAACAATACTTGTCCTTATGCGAGGGGTGTGTTTTACTGCAGCACACCTCTCCCTCTCTGCCTCTGTCCGCGGCGCTGAACCCCTCTCGTACATGAACTAATTTAAGGCTTTATACAGGCAGAAATCAACTGTTGAAATAACTGCCAGTAAATCCTGGCCAATAGCGCCGCTCCCAAATTACAACCTGCATCCGAGCAAGGCCCCCCCCCCCGAAACAAAGCGCTATCAGCCGCAGACCGGCGCGTAAAGCAATACACACAGTGTTACCATCTTAACACATGGAGCTTTAAACAAAGCGCTGCCGGCCACAGCTTTATGGGCTTTAAATATAGTGCTGCCGGCTGCAGCACTATGGCTCATGGACTGATCGGCCAAAATTCTCGTACTACATATGCAAAATAAACTTCTGATTTATTGTCAATGTTTACTTGAAGCCTCATCGTATCAATATCCGTGTCACTATTTACTACCAAGGATCAATCTAGGTTACCGGCAATTCTCACATTCTGCATGTGAAAATACAAAGGAGTCGACTATCTAACCGTGAAGTCACAGCTAATCAAAATCAATTAATAAGTTATCTAATCGCATGTAGTTTCCAGGGATAATAGTTAAGATGGTTAATTTTCCAGAACATTCAAAACCAGAGCCATACAGCATACTTTCAGCCTCCCCCCCCACACCTCATCCCCACCCCCATCACACCCGAGTTCTCACTCAAGTGCCCATTACACGCTAATCCTGCACAAACGTTCCTGGAATCTTGGTATTTTTCAACAATTACTCAATGCACTACGAATGCCAGTGCCTAGTTTTGCAAGTATTCAAACTGTATATTGCTTTTCAAGCAGTCGACCTTTACAATATGAAAATAACTGCACAATATAGTATCTAGGGTGCTGTCATTTACTTATTTAAAAATACAAGCATATTTAAACATATTGTGTCCTTAAACTAATTTGGGTAAAACCACAAATACTATCTTCAGAATTTTTTTTCACAAATTACTGTTTACAGAATTAAAGCCATTGATTAGTTTTCTTATCCAATGAGTGACATTGACACATGAAATTAGTCCATTTTAAAAGACAATTCTTTTATTTAACACTTTTTACATTTTGTTTACAAATATCTTCAGCTCTAAAAAGTCACAAAATATTTTTTGCACTGATTAAGTGGGTATTTGAAGTATATTGTACTCTACTGAAATGAGTCCACATCTGCCAGTGAAGATATCAGTTAACATAAATAATAACACATGAACATTCCATCAGATATGCAAATTCATTACAACTTGGGTCTGCCTTAGATTGAAAATGTTGCTACCTGTTCTTTCAGGTATAGGTGGTGTTCAACACCAGAGCAGCTGTCAGTGACTCAGTGGCCAGAGAATGGTAAACTTTACATTGAAGAACAAAAATCTAAATTGCTATGGATTTTAACTAATATTCTTCTTGCACTTTAACTGAAAAGCTCCAAGAATGATCTGCTTCAAATGTACAAACGCCTCCCTTTTGCACAAGACCTTGTCATTACAGAAGTTTTGCCTTGCTGTGCTTTCCATGACCCCAAAGAACAAAACCAGGTACTAAATGAATCCTTGTGGACTGGTCATAATCTCTGATTTAGCTTATAAATACAGGCACTTGTAATCCCTGGGACATCAGTCTGAATATCCAGTCAGTTTCCAAAACCATGCACAAAATTGTCTACTGCAAGATTGTAAAATCGCTAAGGGACATGATTGGTACACAAGTTTTCAGTCACAAACACGTTACCCACAAAAAACTTCTGCAAGACTCAAGGTCTAAATATTTTCAGGTTGGTTTAACTGCATTACCCACCACAATATGCTTTCCTTCAATCTTTTGTCAGCTAGATTTATTTTGGCTTCAAATAAAAATGAGGCTACTCAGTATACACATTGAAAGAAAACTGCAGATGATAGAAATAGTTCTGATGAAGAGCAGAGGCCCAACGTTGACTTTCACTGCCAGACCTACAGTTTTTCCAACTTAAAAAAAAAATCAGTATGGAAATTGTGCCCAAAAAAAATGATAATTTACATATGGATGCTGTCGAGAAGATGATCATTTATCATTGGAAATTGAATTCATAAAACAAGAAGTGGTGGTTTGCAAGGGTCAACTTACAGACTAGAACATGTTGTAAAGTGACATGGATGATGAATGTGGCTCGTTTACAAAGACATCCTACAACAGCAGCCTTTAATGTAGATGGCTTCATTGCTGCAACAATGGTATGTTAAGATAATAAATCATGGTTTTCTTAAATACTCTACATTTCCATCACATACATTTTCAAGACTATAGCTAACTAAATACATTTCATTTGAAAACTTAATGCATTGCTTTACGCTCAGTGAAAAATAGGATTCAGTATTTACAAAGCAAACTTTTTACACTTTTCTGTCCCTTTACAATTTTATGTTTACAATTAAACAACTTGCTTTTTTGGTTTCCAGGATAGTTAAAATGGTAAACGTGTCTAATATTTTTTAAATAGGTTTTAGAGATTATAAAAGAGAAACAAAGTACTACAAATGTGCAAGATACAATTTTCAGTCTCTGGAAAAGCTGCAAATTGTTTCCTGTCCATTCTGGAATAAATGATTACATGGAGATGATAGTAAAATATACATGCATTGAAAAATGGTTCTTATAACAGAACTTTTTTTTCCTTTTGAAAGATTCCTTTCCAGTGTTTTCACCACCCGAACAGTTCATTTGCACACATATCCACGTTGGAAATATTGACTCAACTCCTGCAATTCTTCTGAAAATTTATCCTATCATTTCAAAACCCTCATTTCACACAAAGATGATAAAATTTAAACAAATAAAAGACTTTGCAGTGACCTAGCGAAGGATTTCCCAGCAACCCTTTCTTAAATTAGTTTGTGTAGTTGGAGCTAGAACATTCGGAATAAATTTAAAAGCCATGCTTGACTAAAATAATTACATTACAAATAAAAGTGACAAAAAAAACTGCACCAAATTAAAAGGGCACAGCCAAGATTAAATTTGGAAAGCACAAGACTATACAAAAGAAGAAACTAAACACTTCCTTCAAAAGATTTTAATGTTCACAAAACAATCAATGGATTCTCTCAGCTGGTAGATCCCACCTTAATGTCCTACCACACCTTAAAAATCAGCCTGGACTCATGATCTCTAAAATAATGAACCATTTGCAGAATAAAATAATTTTCTGCATGAAAATTGCAGAAACTAAAAATCTGAAATGGAAACAGGAAATGTTGGAAACACTCAGCAGGTCGGGCAGCATTTGTGGAAATAGAGATTAGAGATATCTCATGTTGAAGGCCCTTTGCCAGTACTGGGGAAGAGAGAAAGCCGATTTAACGAGGATTGGTAGGGAAAAAGAGCAGATGGACAGGACAGAGGGAACCCCTCTGAAAAAGCAAAGCTGGAGTTGTTATGGGGATAAATCTTTGAGGTAACCTGGTCACTGGAAGGGGCAGTCGGAGGGAGAGAAACGGAACAAAAGATGACATGCTCCTAGCTATCCCTCCCACAATTCTCTCTGAAACCTACTACTAACTTGTTTTCTCCCTTAGCCGACTTTGATGAAAGGCTTCAACCTGAAACATGAACTCTGCATGCCTTTTCACAGGTGCCGTCTAACTAATTGAATGTTTCCACCATCTTCAGCTTTTACTTCAAGGTACTTTCAAAACTATTTTTGCAACAAGGAGTTGGATCTTTAGTACAACCACAGATTAAATAATTAAAATAAAATAAAGACTGTAAAAGGATAGGGATAAAATTTGTTTTCGATGTAGCAATTCACATTTTTAGATAAAAGGCCAAAGTTATTGATAAAAATGCAAAGAAACAAAGGAAACCCCTAATAAATAGATTTCTAAAATAGACATAGTTGGTAAACTCTTGAGCGATGGTACAGAGTGCAAGGAAGTGAATGGGCAACTTGTCAAGTAATAGAAATGTAAATTTCCTTATTAAAATTAATTAAACTGATATCAGTTGTGGATTTTTGACCAATTAAAATCAATTGTAAAGAAAAACCATTATGAATTGCATTTATTTTGGCACCTTATTTTTTCAAGGGCAATATCTTTACAATACTATAATTTGCTCTCCCCAAATGTTTTAACAAAATCATGGTTTCCCTTCCCTAGTTAATTAGCGTCATATAGCCTCAGCAATGCTTTAGGTACATCGCCGAACATGCTGCAGTACAAAATCAGGAAAGTAAAGGCTACAGACTTGTAGGCCATCTAGTTTGCAAGGCATCCTTGGATATTCATCTTCTTTCCATTTATTTTCTTCTGGATCGAAGGTAAGGATGGAGTCACTGTATTGACCATTGTAACAAAGACCGCCAAGGACAATGATCTGCTTTTCAACAACTGCCACGCCATGTCCACTTCTCCCGATGGGCATTGATGCTAAGATAGTCCATTGGTCAGAATCAGGATTATAAACCTCCGTTGATGGACAGCCTTGTGACTCAAAAGATGCACGTAAAATTACACACACACCACCAAAAACATAAAGTTTCCCATTGTGGGCAATCATTTTATGAAAGCAGCGTGCATAATTCATTTTAGCCTTGTTCTCCCAGCAAGTTGTAACCACTTGTGTTCTCCTCGTCCGCTGTTCTACAGTGCCTTCTTTACTGGGATCAAAAACACACACTTGCTTGGAGGTTGAAGAGGACATTATCCCACCCGTTATGTACAGCTTACTGTTAAGAACTGTTCCCTCATGGCCATATTTATTAACTGGATACGGATCAATAAATTCCCACTTGTTTTGCGTGATATCATAACGTTCAGTTGAATAAAAGGTTTCATCTCTTGTCCTGCCTGCCACGGCATAGATGTATTTTCCAATGATGCCAACAGCAAACTCAGACCGTGGGACAGACATGTCCGACATTCTCAGCCAGGAATTTTGTCGAGGATCATACCGGAAGACTTTGGATGAGGCATGAAATTCACCATCAGGACCCAACTCCTCCCCTCCCAACAAGAATACAAAGTTGTTCACAACTGAAAGACAATCAGGTCGCAGTGGTACTTGTGGACCCTCCAGTTCCCACCAAACCCGGGGCCTGTGCAGCAGAAGAATCTTGCTGTTCACCATGCTGTGCCCAATCATCCCTCGAAAAACTGCCGTCTGTGCCTTGGCGGAGCGAATGCGATTAGACTTCATCTCCAAGAGTGGTTGCTGATTCATGTTCTGAAAGTAGCTTAAAGCCTGCTCAACCTCAAAACGAAGCTGCCGTGAGTAACGATAAAATTCAGATGTTTTTACCTGAGAAAAATCAGAAGGTATAATAAAATGGTGACAATGATAGAAATTGGAAGAATCAACTACAAATAATGCACTCCTGCTGCAATCAGTCCAGTTCTGGTTAAAAATCCAAACATGGCTATAATGCTTAAAAATAGCAAATTGGTGTCCAAATAATGAACATTACAGCAATCCACCAAAAGTGTAGGCTTCATGGCTACACCATTTTAGGCTAGACCCAAGAGGTATTTCAATTCATCAACATTGCAATCCAGCTTTCACACTTTAGGTAGCAACAGCAATGCAGAATAAACTGTACACAAGTAGTATGGTGCCTAAGTAACCAAAGAAAAAGTAATTACACAATACATACACTACACCAAAGTCTGTGTGGTAACATTGAACCACCACAGAAAGCAAATATTATTTTGTTACTTTACAAATGAAAATAGTCAAGAGTGGAAAATTGAAATCTGACAACACAAAATGTATCATGATGAGCAGATGTGGTACCCAACATGCGTTTATGTTAATGTCAGGATCATTATTTCCTGTTATAAAAGATCAAGATTAATATCTTTGCCTTAGATTAAATCTCAGGACACTGATGGTTTGATATCATTGTTAACTTATAGCCTTCTTATATTATTATTCCGTTATCAATTCACCATGAAGTTGAAAATGTTCCCATAAATAAATATCAGTCGGCTAACCACTTCAACTTAACCTGGGATAATTAAAATTGAACGAGAAGAAAAAGTGTTTCACTGGATCGCCGTTTAATTGGGGATGCTCAAAATGCAATTGTTTTCATGCAAGGTTAACCTTTTTCTTTTTAAAACACAACTACAATTCTCCCCTACAAGCTCAAATTGATAGTGATTCAGGCTTATATTTCAAGGATCACAGGACAATACTTCATTTTGATATTGAGGACAGTGCAAAATCTATGGGAAAGGGATTAGATCACTGCAAAAAAAAAAAACCCACACCTGTTGACGTTATGGATACCTAATGGCCACAAATAGAAAAATGCATTACAATGAATTGGACTTCCACTGCTTTTTTTTTTTGCATGAATCAGCACTTCTCATTTAACTTTTTTTTTTTAAATTACTTGCGATTGTAATGCAATCTCTGCCCAAAACCCTCAAACGGAGGTAGAATGCAGGAACTAGTTTTAAAACAAGTCACATTAAATCTAATTATTTAAAACAAGAAATAATACAAAATTCAAACACAGAACTTTATACAATTCTTTATTATTCAAATTATTGCAGAATTAATAAGTTTGGAACTTTTTTAGAAAATGTGTAAGTATGGGCAGATTTTCCACCTGGCTGGCATTTTTTTTTTGCAAATTAACACTCAATGTTCAAACTCATTGTTGAAAATATATAAAACATAAAATCAATCAACGTATAACCATATAAAGACAGACAAGTCCAACTACAGATGGGACAATATCAATTTCCCCTCTCCTCCTAATTGAAATCAGGCTGATAGACTGTTGACACCAGCAGCTCTCCCAAAATCCCTCTCGGTTTGAAGCGAGATTGCAGAAACGGTCAAACATCAACATCAGTTTACTTATTACCCACCCTCACCCGATGTCCGTGTGCTCATAGCTTACAGCAAAGACAAATTGATATTTATAAAAACTGAGACAGTGATTGATGTTCCCTATCTCTTGGCTCAAGAAACCGAGCCTGTGGAAATTAATTATTTCATATTTTGGTAAACTCCTTACTCGTGTTGCATATTTATACACCATGCTTAAATATTAGTTTTTACATAAAGCACCCCCCACCCCCCACCCCTTGTATTGTGAAATTATGTTGCTCTTACTTTATTGTCACTGGGTAAAGATTCCATACTTTCACCACTTGGATTAAGGACATACCACCACCTTCTCCTGGATAGCCAGGGAAGGGCATTAAATGCCAAGCTTACTAGTGACAGCCACTGCACAATACCAATTTTAGAAGCACAATTACGTCCCAACCATTACTCTCCATCTGAAAGGTCAGGGCCCAGATAAAGTCTACTTTTGGACAAAAATAAGTTGGAACAGAACCGTGGAACATTCAATCGCTGGCTTGTTTAAAGTTTTCCAAAACCCCAATGGACCAAAGGATGGGTCACAAAATATGCTACCCTCGTAAAGGATTACATTTAGAGGATAAAAGAAAACAAAGAAGAAATTTAACCATCACCTCAGATGCATTTACCGGCATGGAATCTAAAGGAGATCATGGAAAAGTCATTTTAAGTCTTCGATTTACAAAACACATTGAAACTGATTTATCAAGATCCTTTATTTCAACTCCAAGACATCCCTAATGTCCCTGGCTTCAGAACTTAACCATACAAATAAGTACCAGTACACCCGAGTCGACAAAACCCTAGATTAATACGACTGTTCACAATAGAAGCACAGTTGATTTTTGATGGGGTGCGATGATGAAAACAATAAGGTGAAAACAAAACTATAAAAGTGCAAATCAGTAACCAATCTACTTCACTGGTTAAAAAGCACAACACTTCTAATAGCAAAACATTGCCTCTGGTATTGCTGGTTTTCACCAGATTTACACTGAAATAGGTCAAATATAATACTTACAATACAGGCATCTACAATGAAAGGAAATTAATAGAGCCATGGTAAAGATTGAACAATGAAGCACATCATCCTGACTTAGCACAGATGCAAAACAGAAAAAAGTAAAATGTCCGAATATTTGAATTGCTAATGGCTGTAGTATGTAATTTTGGTCCATTTGAATGAGTAGTAATATAATTCTTGTAAAGACTTGATTGCAAAAGTGTTAGGATGTTCAGTCAACACAGGCAGCTCTGGTTGTGCTTTATTTTTATTTTGACTTGACCCAACTAAATTGAAGTATTGTATGTGTGGAAGGAAAAACACATTTAATAAGACGTATTTTTAATAAGCCCAGTTTTAAACACACCATTAAGTAACGCCCACTAAAAGTAAATTTAGTCAAAGTGAAACTGCAGGATAGAATTTACGTTTGGCATGTGCTATCTGGACAGCACCACAAGGAAATCGTTCTCCTTGTTAATTAATTAATTCTGGAGTAGCGAAGAAAAGTAAATCAAACAGAAATAAAATCCTTCTTTATGATTCATAGAAGATCTAAATTTAAAGACTATGGCTTTATGCCTTTCTTCCGCAAACCTCTGGCCAATTATATTAGTTTGCGCAAATCATTGTGCTCTCTGATCATTCTTACAGCTTGCATTTTATTTACAAATAAATGCACAAAGACTTACAGGCTAGGATGGTTTCCCCAGTATAATTGCTCTCCACATTGTGTTGTGTGCTGGAAGTATCAGTCCACGGCACACGGCTGGTGTATTACTGCAAAAGGTGAGCTGTATTAGAGTAAAAGTGTGTGTCCTGTCCCTTTCCCTCCCCCAAATAATAACACCAAACAAAAACAATAAAACATCTCTTTTGCTCAAGAAAGTTTCTGTAATTATATCAATATCACAAGTGTACATTTTCACATACAAGATGGATGACAATTACAGTCGCTAACATGAGCATCATTATTCTGCTTCCTTCGCCTTACCAAATCAGCAAATCTTGCAAAAATAGCAGAGGTAACAGGTAACACCCATTGATAACTACCGTGAATTGGCGTTAACCCCAAGTCTCTTTTGCTCGTATGAATTCTAGCTTTGATCCAAATACTCTCCAATAGTTTTGCTTAGAATGAGGAAATAAGTAGCAGATCCTACTCTCTGCAGATAAGCAGTCACACTGCTCAGTGTTTGATGCTGCATCAATGGGTACAAAAAGCTCAAAGCTCAAAGACAACAGGGTACATGTCATTATCAAACAAACTATTAAATGTAACACTGAAGCACCAAACTGAGCTTTTTATGTTGCACCTATTAATTAATTTAACACCAGATTTTACCCAAAACTACCCCGTCAGTCACCCAAGTTGCACAAGTCAAGTTGTCTTGTCTGGACTACAAAACTCAAACTGACCACGGCTGATGAAGGTTGATTAAAAAAAAAAAAAAAAAAAAAAGGTTGGCAGAAGATACTATAACATTTATGAATCAACTGGTTATCTTTGAGGAATAGAAAACTTTACACCAGGCTGGATCTTTAGAACTGTTAGCTTCAGGTGCTAAGGGAAGTGTACTGGGGTTGGAAAGTTGGAAGAACGGCAAGAGCAGGCCTTTTCTCCCAGCCTACCTCCAATTACAATGCACGTCGCTGACAATTCAAAAGGAGGGAGGAGAAAGGAAAAAGCACATTCAACAAACCAATTCTCAAAATCCACAGCAAAGCTACCCAATTGGTTGTAAGAAATGCATCACCTAGCACAAACAGAAAAGTAAACCTTAAGTGAGCTCTATTGTACCTTTCAGCTGAATTTACATTTGCAGTTATAATCAACGCCATTTTGTTTTTGATGAGTGGAATTATGTTAAATTGTGTGGGCACAGATTGGAATAAATTCAAAGCAAGGTGCATTTTCCTTTCAGATCCTGTAAGATCCCAGTCTGAATTCAAAGGTTTTGGGCATGTAGATTAACTTGATTCTTCTGAATTCACGAGACTGATAAACACATACAGTAGCTGCTACAGTTTGTTAACAGCTTCCCCATAAACCGTTTCAAAGTAGATGTGCTTGGCAAAAGTTAATGTTCAAAATGGTGACACTTGCAAAGGCTGCTAGATTTAAGTTTAAATAAGAAATAAACATAAAAGAGCTCACTTCCCGGAGGTGCCCCATGTCACCAAACTACAGAAGAATAAAGATGAAATGACTATTATAGAGCAATGCGGTTTTGAAAAATTAGAACATTAATTCTAGTTCAACTGCTTTCACAAAAAGCTTAAATGCCAGTAATCCATCAAATCTAGATGAACCAACCAAAGCCAAAAGCCTATTTTTTTAATATAGATTTCATAATTCAATTATCACTCATGTGAACCGATTCTCTGACTCTTAGCCCATAATTGTTTATTTGTCTTTACCTCCACATTATACTGGCTCATATTTCCAAATGTAGGTGATAAACACCCAATTACTTCAATACCAGTTCCAAGTAGCGAAAATATCAAATATCAAAGCACTAAAAATATCAGTGGCCAAAAGGCTTGCTAGAATTCACTTCTCAATAAACCAGGGCATTTGTACTGTCATTCACAACCAAGAATGGATCAAAAATGGGAATCCTTCCAGCTTGATAAAAAGCTGAGCATTTGCTATAAAAACTAGGAAATAAAAACACACTGAAGTACCATTCAAAAAAATCTATCTGCCTCCCCAAGAACATGACTCAGAAATCAATGTTATAAAATGCTGGACCATTTTAAACAATATTCTTAGATTTCATCAAAAAAAGTCTTCACATTCCATCACCATGATATCTTTTATAATCAGCACTAGCTAAAGAGTGAAATGCGGCAAAGACTAATTGCTAATTATAATAAATCAAGCTAACTAAAGCAAAGAGTAAATGGGTCGTGACTGATCATTTCCTCACAGCACTCAATGGTCTTGCCCCAGCGCTGTGACTTGGTTACTGCTTTCAAACATACTAACCTTTTCCAAAACGTTTGCTGTATTCATCAGACAAAACCTGACATTTTGAACAATGGCATCTGTGTGCCTCCAACGGCTTCTGTCATGTCGCAGCCAGGCCTGTGCTGCCTCAAAGAGCTCAATCTCTGGGAATCGGCTCAGTTGATCATTTTCCAAACATGTCAAGAGCTTCTCAACACTCAGGTACGACAGAAAATCAGCTCGGGACATGAGTGGTACGAAATTCTCGAGCAGGAACTTGTCCAGTTGTTCTTGGATACCGTCTATATTAACACTGAAATCATCTAAAAGTCGCATGATTTCTGCACAGTTGTCCAAGCAGATTTTTGACAACAGGAAGGAACAGCAGAATTTCACCACCTCAGTTAACTGGACATACATGGCTGCCTGGAGGATCTCATGGACAGTGCTCATGTTCAGTTCAATGGAGCCATAATACATAAATTGTAGGACATGACTAAAGCCTGTTGGAGTGAGTCCTTTAAGGTGAATCTTGTTCTGGTCCCGCTCCCTCATGTCAGCTGTGAACATTATTCGAAAGTAGTCACTCTGTGTAGCCAACAGTGCCTTGTGAGCCTGAAACTGGTGATCCTCAATAACTAGGGTGACATCAAATAATAATCCCTCCTCGTATAGGGTTTTAAACCCTGAAGATACACAGGAGTCATGAACAGAAGAGTTGTACACATCCACATTTCCTGCCATTAATACCCTGAAACAGACAAAACATTGAATATTAATGTGCATCAAGGTGAAATAAAATGTTTAAGGAATCTATAGAATTATTGGCTTACCCGAGTTCCCCTTTTTTTCAGAGAACATTATAAACCATGGTATTCTTTGAAACCTCTGCAGTAGTAATTACATTTCAGGTGTAGGTAGTGGTAATAGTTAGTAATTTAAGTTAATCATTACATTTTAGGTGCTTTACATTAATTGAATACTGTAGCATGGCACAGAATTAAAGTAGGAAATGTTTTTAAACATAATCAAACCACAATTCTCATTGGCTTAATGTCAGCAACTAATTTGATTGCCAAACATCAAAATAAATTTAAGAGTAACATCAGTTTTCATCAACAGTTCATTATTGTCATCAGTTTGCATCGAAAGTACTTGTCATCGCTGTTATTAGCAGGTTTAATGCTCATTTCAGTGCCATCACCAGTTTGTATTCAGATGGCTCATTATCAATATAGACAGTGTTCACTGTCAGTATGTTTATAGTATTCACAATTTTAGCACCACAATGGAATATTTCAACACCCAAAATAATTTTATTTATTCTATTTAAATCAATCACATGATAATGAAGATCAGATAAGGTGCCTGTGTACTCTCCAGATTACTAGTGGGGTGGTGACAATGAACCCTACATGTTGACATTAGTGATATTTCACCCAGGACATGTACCATGTGCCTTTCTTGATGTACTGAAAAGTAATTATAGAATACATCCCAAAAGGGCAGCTAGAATGCAAAAATATCCTGAATAACTACACATAAATTATTTAATTGCTCCTTTGAATTACTACGACGACTGTACTCTCCTGAAATCCCCATCAGTAGTTTACTAAAAGAAACTCGGGTGCTAAAATCTCCAACCCCCCGACTGAAAGATGGGAGAGAATCAGAGACAAAATGATAAATAGATAATATGCAACCTCAACCAATTTCTGGCTAGCTGCAGGTAGCTTGGGGGCTTCCATTGAAGAAAAAAAGAACACCATTGTAATGTTACCAAGGCTCAATTCCTTAGATGTATAGCAAGCATTGAAATGTAATGCCGGCTGAAGAAATGTCCCCAGGGATTGGCACAACACCCAAATCTAGCAGATGTTTGCTTCTCTGGTCTCATCACCACACCTGGTGGAAGATCCTTCCTCACCCAATTCTATGCCTGCTGCAGATTCCCATTAGTTGTGAGTTTTTACTGTTTGCTTTCTGGTCCATTTCCCCCAATCAGGCCTGCTGGCAAGTGGGGAACAGGAGCATAAAAAACAATAATTAATATGACCTGCTGCTAAATTTGGTAGGACCTCCATGCCCCTCTGCAGCCTATCTTTGGCATGCTTATGCCATGCCCTTGCTCCCTTCCCACAAACATTAAGATATGTCTTTTAGTAATTTATTTCTTTAACATTGACATGGAGATCATCCTCTGCCTCCTCTTCTTATGGGCACATATGAGCTTCAGTTGCAAGATGGTTGGCTATTCACTCACTGAGCACAGTGGTTAAGCTCAGTGTTGACATCTGCACAGTTCTAAAATGGTGGTTAAAGAATGGCAATAAAGCTGGAGTCCCAGCTGAGGTAAGTTTCACAGTTTCAGCATAATCTCAATCACAATTCGCAAACTTACCAGACAGCAAGAAAAGGGCCGAATATCAGTATCACACACTTAGTTAAAGCTGTTGATTCTGGCCAGCTATTCCAATTGAAAGTTAATAAGATTTTAAGCTTGACACAGGTTTCCCAATTATTTAGCTGACCCTATGGAAATTATCAGTACAGCCATGCATTAAGGCTATTAAGTTATGAAATGAGGAACTTTCAGATCTGCAATTTACGCTTTAATTCATTCCTTGAGTCAGACAAACGTTTTAATTGTGCCTGTCTAAAGAATCAGTTTGATGAAGGGCCCCGACCGGAAACGCTGCCTATCCATATTCTCCAGAGATGCTGCCTGGACCACTGAGTTTAGTTTATTTTAAAGATACAGTGCAGAAACAAACCCTCCACCTACTGAGTCCACCCTAACCAGCAATCCCCACACACTAACACTACCCTACACACACTAGGGACAATTTACAATTTAACCAAGCCAATTAGCCTACAAACCTGTACGTCTTCAGAGTGTGGGAGGAAACCGGAGCATCCGGAAAAAACCCACATAGGTCACGGGAAGAACGTACAAACTCCATACGGATAACATCCGTAGTTAGGATCGAACCAGAGTCTCAGGCGCTGTAAGGCAGCAACTCTTTCGCTGCACCACCGTGTCCCTCTTTTTCCAAAACCAGTACCTGCAGTTCCCAACGTTTCAATGTTCCAGTTGGTGCAGAAAGCAGTGTACCTTCTCTAGGATTTAAGACCAGTACCAAAATCTGTGAATTACGACACTTTTAAATGTGTAAAGAAAATGTTATGTTTCGATAATGCATTAATATTTCAGTTTTAAACTTGAATATTAGTAATCAAATGTTGGGAGCGTGCAATGGCAATTTAAAAATACAGATTGCAATTTACCAAGAGCCAAAAAAAAAAAAACGTTTGATCCTAAACTGACAAACAACAAACACTGCTTCATCTGAAAAGAAAATAGCAAATTTACTGTAATTTTAATTATTAAACAGTTGTTATCCTAAGCAAGCACAGCAAAAAGCAAGGTGGTATTTTTGGCTAGCTTCAGAAATGAATTGATCTCAACTTCCATCCATTAATTTACCAAATCATCTTCATTGCTTTTTCCATGTTTGCTTTCTTAAAGGAGGCGAGTACTTTCTTTGCTGCTACATCACAAACAAATAAAGCAATGGCTTGAACAGTGATAAACTGTACATTTTTACATCAAGAGAAGCAAAGTTTTCTAATAAGGCCTAAAACTATAAACTTTTATATACATCTTACTAAACTCCAGAATATTACTAACGACTATTCCATTAATTCTACTGCAAAACAAGTCGCACAATTCAAAGTTACATCTTGATCTCCAAACCTGTTCAAAATGGATTGTTACAGTTGAAATGTGTCTGTTTCTGATGAGAACTCCTTCAAACGGGTGATCTCAGAACTGATGTTTCAGCAGCTATGAAAAACTTAGGGTTCTCTCTTCTAACCAGGGCAGGAAACAGAATGTGGATCGCCCCAGCTAGGAAATAGTTGTTCTTCTTGGAGTATATTAACATCATTTCATCATAAGCTTTCAATACTGCATCAATTAGCAATTATCATAAAGTTCACAATATAGAACACAGATTAAAAAATATGTATCCTACGATTAAACTAAGTGTTCTTTAAAGATTAAATTGATGTCTAGCATTTACACAGGTTATTGACTTGTGCTTTGCATGCATAAATATTCTGCATGAAAAGTGGTCATTTGGATCATTGCAACTATAGGCAAACATCAGTATTGATCTGAATTCTATTTTTTTTCCTGAAATTAATCGTTGTGAAATTTAATAACTTCGATTCAGTAGGCATTTTAATATCCTATTCCATCTGGGTGTAAAAAATGGCCTTCCCCAAATGTTCTAGTAGTAACTATAACATTTGCCTAAATCACAAGTGTTTAAACTTTCACAATGCATCCAATAAAACATACCTCATTGGAGCTAGAAGGTTACCACCTTAACCTCGTCACTAGAACACTATCTCATTTTAATCATCACTACACCATTACCTCATCCCTGTAAAATGATATTTGGTATTTCAATGTCTTCAAAACCGTTACAACCTGCTGCACAGAACGATTGGCACCATACACTTTTGAAATGATCCCATGTCATTTTGGCATCATCTTGCTTTAGTACTAGAAAAATTGAAGAATTCTTCCAAATCAATTTAACCATTCAATCAGTTTGTGGCTAATCTGGTTGTTGGCCCCAATTCCTGATTCCCTAGATTCCCCTACAGCTCAAAAATCTCTTAGCTTTGACAATAATATTTCACAAGTCCCAATGAATGTCCCTTCTTGAATGCTTGTCCCTTCATCCTGAGAGTATATTTCCTCATTCTAGATTCCTCTAGCAAGTATTGAGTTTAGTTTATCATTGCCAAATGTACCAAGGTAAAGTGAAAAGCTTTTGTTTGCGTGCTATCCAACAAAGAAAACACTATAAATACAATCAAGCTGCCCACAGTGCACAGATAAAAGAAAAAGGGTATAACACTTAAAGCAAAGATATAACATTGAAGTCTGATTAAAGACCTGATGAGAGGACCAGTTGCCTGATAACAACTGGGAAAAAAACTGGTCCTGAACCTGGACATGTGCATTTTCAAACTTCTGTACTTCCTGCTCGATGGGAAAGGGGAGAAGAGGTAGTGACCAGGATGAGACTGGTCCTTGATTGTGCTGGTGGCGTTACCAAGGCAGAGTGAAGAGTAGATGGAGCCAATGGAAGGCAGACTTGTTTGTGAGATGGTGTGGGCTTTGTCCATAACCCTCTGTAATTTCTTGTGGTTTTGGTTGGAGCTGTTCCCAAACCAAGCTGTGATACATCCCGATAAGATGCTTTCTAAAGAGTATCTGTAGAAGTTAGCGAACGTTTTTTGGAACATGCCAAACATCATAACCCTTCTAAAGAGGTAGAGGCGTTGGTGTGCTTTCTTGGCCATAGCATTGATGTGGCTGGTCCAGGGCAAACTACAGGTGATATTTAATCCTAGGAACTTAAAGCTAATGACCATGTCTCCTTGGCGCCAATGTAGACTAGGGTGTGTGTACTGCTTCGCATCCTGAAGTCAATCGCAATCTCCTTGGCCTTGTTGACATTGAGGGAGAGGTTCTCTCATTACCAACCTTGTCAAGGTACCTCTGAATATTAGGTTTTGTTGTTCTAAACTCTCATACTATCAGTCAAGTATATTCATCTAGCTCAGAAGATAACGCCTCCCCCCCAGGAATCAATCTATTGAACCCTCTGCACAATTACCAAGGTTAGTATATCTTTACTGAAATAAAGAGACCAAAACTGTATCTGGTGTTTCACATGTAGTCTCACCAAATGTCCAATACAATTCTCTGGCAATGAAGGGCCCAATTTCAAAATTTTCCAAAGCCAGTATTCATTGTGCCCTATGATTTTTCCCCATTCTATTTGAAAGATATACTCTGCTCTCCAAATTCACAGCAAATTTTAGTATTTTTAGCACTTTTTGGCTATAATGATTTTTATTTCCTAAATAAAATCATCTATTTGTTAACCAGCCTACTTGCAAAACATTTTGCATTCTTCTGCAGGGTTTGTCTAGTTCTTCACATTTTGCCAGCGCCCAAGTTAGCATGAATTTGGAAGATGACACCATCCTAACAGAGACGTTAAGACTAGGTTGTCTCGAAGAGGCCAAGAACAATTCTTTCATTCTCTGTTTTAAATGTTTTAGCCATCGCTCTTCCCTGGAACGTAGTATGGGTGAGAAAAAAAACCCAAGATGATATCACTTTGATGCCGTCCCCCCAAAAGAAAACATCTGATGGTACTTTTACAAACTAACAAATGACATAAATAGATGCTCCCAGATTTTCTTATACAACATCTGATCTCTGCAGGAATTAATCAACAGAAAGAATGTATTTTTAATCTTTGACCTCCATATCTTCATCTGTCGTTGACGGACTCAAAAGAGGTCAGAAAGTTAAGAAATGCTACACGTATTCACATTTGATACACAAAAACCCACATACATTGAATCATGTTATTTGCAGTTACTTGATTTCTCATCACCTCACGTTAACCACAGGGAGCTGAGTAGCAAGTCATCCTCAATCCCAAAGGACTATCCAAGGTGGAGCAAGGCAACAGCATCTACAGAGCCATGGATTCCAGCTGCCACAAGAGCAAGCAGTAAATAATCAGTTTGTGCCAGGACTGCTAGTAATGTAAAGACACACCATTCTCATTCAGCATAGTTATCTCACCTTGCTGGAGGTGCACTGTCTGTTGGCGTGGGTAGTGACATTGACAGAATTCGTGACGGGGTCCTCAGACCTGACCGTCCCGTGCTCCTGCCTAAAAGAGGCTCCACGCTAGCAAACGGCTCCTGCATTGGAAGAGTAAATTAAAGTAAGTTTGCAAATATTTTCTTAGTTTAATGCTAGGTTTTAATGATTCCTACTACAGAGAAAAATATCCATGCTTTTGCAACTTATTCTTTTCCCCTTGTCCTTACCACGGGTTTCATACTTGGGGTTACAGACATTTCGATAACCTTGTTTATGTGCCTTTTTATTCCCTTATCTAGAAATGAAATAGAGTAGGAAGCTGATCAACTAAAATGAAAATCACATGGAAACTCAAGCCAATCTGTAACCAATATTCAAGAGTCTTAAAAGTCGTTAAGCTATGATATCCAGATGCAGAACTACCAACCAGTTAAAACATACGGTGCCATCCTTTTAAAATTGATGAGACAACTTCTTTGAATATTTGAAGACAAAGGTTTAATAGTTTTTGATAAGTAGGGGGCGAAACGTTATCAGCGTTAGGCAAGAACATGGAGTTGAGGCCAAAAGCAAACGTGAGATGACCCCACCTCTTTTCCAGCTTTCTCTCCCATACTACAATCAGTCTGAAGGGTCACGACCTAAAACGTCACCTGTCCATGTCCTCCAGAGATCCTGCCGTACCAACCAAAGATCCTATAGCGGAGCAAGATAGACCACTGCTGCTAAATGCAATGGGCTGACGTGTAGTACGCAGCGGAACGGAACCTGGGCCTTTTTTTCATCCATTTCCGTAACCGGACTGGACTCGACCCGCAGTGTAATCAACAATGCGGGGGATCAGTTTGGGTTAATAAAATTCTGAAAATGAGAAGATTTTTACCAAATAACTTTTTATTTTTACGAGGATGTTTCCGTAACCGGCTTCTGTCTCCGCACTATTATCCTATGGGATCATTGGTGCGGAGACTGAAGCTGGTTACGGAAACGGGGTCTTAAATTACCCATGAATCTGCCCATGACCGTACTACGTCTTTTTCGCCAAGTGGATTATCTTGCTCGCTATAGGATCTTTGGTACCAACTGAGCATCTGCAATTCCTTGTTCCTCCTCTTTACAAACAGATTTCATTGAAATTGGGGAATAGGCTGAGGAGCTGAGTTGCGTACTGTTAATTGTTACTGTTAATATGCTTGATGCATATATTTAAACTATTGTATGTTTCCTAAAGAAAAAAATGAGTCACCTGACTCAAGCTATGCCAATTCAGCTTATTGCCATCTAACATTCTTCATTGTTTGCAGTTGTATTTAATAGTCATTTAATAAAAGTTCTGGCTTACTCATGATCATTAAGAAAATTGAAAAATGAACACTACATGACCACCATTTTAACCTTCCTATAGACATGATAGAAAGAATGCAAGCAGTATGCCGACAATAATTATGTGTATCCACACTATAAAAAAAAACCAATGCCATGTTCAAGGGCATTTGGGATTTACATGACGTGTCTTAATACGTTTCGAGAAACTTGCAGGATCATCACTGCTGTGTTAGGCAGCATCTTTGGAGAACAAGGATAGGTGAGGATTCGGGTCAGGACCCTTCTTCAGGCTGATTGTTGGAATGGATGGGGGGGGGGGGGGGGGAGAAAGGTTACAGTCTAGCAATTATCGTTGTGATATAACAGTTCAGTTTAGTTTATTGTCACATGTACCGAGGTACAGTGAAAAGCTATGTCCCAGGATGTGTATTTCATGATAGCAAAGGGAAATATCATAGCCTAACCATTCACAACCGGTCTTCAAAATCTTTTCATGTTTTTCTGAAAATTATTAAACGCTGTGGCGATCACTTATGGTTTAAATCCCACTCATTCAAAATAAACACGTGCTAGCGGGGTTATTTGATCTTGGGATATTTTAAGAAATAAAACGCTAGCTTCGGTTATAATCTAGCGTCTTATTTCTTAAAATACTTCAATGGTCGACCTCAACAAAGTTTAATTTTAAATACGTACAACACAACCGGAGTCAGGGCGAAGGGGCTTATCAAAAAAAACTTGTCACCACGTTTAACATCCCTCCCCTTCCCTTCCCTCCTCGAATCTCTTTCTTCTTCAGGTGAAACGATGCGGCGTTGTGAATGAAAAGAAGGGCACCTTAATCCCGTTTCACTAAGGGTTTAGGGTGAAAAGAGCAACACTTGCCCGGTGGATGCCGCCGGCTCCGGCTCCGGCTCCCCTCCACCCCACTCACCAACATCAGTAGCCGCCGCTCCTCCACACAACGCGACCCTCCTTCTAACCGCGGACCATGAGGGGCTATCCCTGCGCTCTTGTACCCCCCCCGCCCCTTCTTCCCTCTCCACGCTCGGCTTCACTTGGCGCTTGACCGCCAATGAAGCCAACGCCGTTCCTTCCCTCCCTTTCCCCCCCCCCCAGGCCCCCCCCCCGGACTGAGTGTCAGCTCCAACCCACCGCCGCCATCTTCTCCTCCACCGACCCGCTCCGCCTCGCGTCACTTCCGGCAGCCCGACCAAAACAAGAAGCGCTTCCGGGCCGGCATCTTCCTCCCCAATAGGATCTTTGGCCGCGGGGGCCCGGGGCGGGGAGCAGGAGCCCGAGTCCGGGGAGGAGGGAGCGAGCGGCCGCGGGGGCCCGGGAGGGAAGGGAAGGGAAGCGGGATCCCGAGTCCGGGGAGGAGGGAGGGAGGGAGCGAGCGAGCGAGCGGCCGCGGGGGGCCGGAGCGGTCAACAGGCTGCCGGCTGCCTCGGGAGGGAGATCTCCGGTCAGTGTTCGCTTCCGCAGCACAATCCCCTGGGGAATGCCACACAGACGCCCATCAGAAACGTTCACGCTGATGAAGTGAACTTGTAGGTATCTTGTGTGTTGAACGTTTGCAAGACACTTTTCCCAAGAGCGCTAGCAAACAGGTTGTTTTGAAAAAGCACAAAGTACTGGAGCAACTCGGCGGGTCAGGCGACTTCTCTGGAGATAATGGATGGACCATCTCCTAACGGTCGTAGCAAAATGAGAGCCATCGCCAGAGTCCTGTTGATCTTTGATATTGGCAATCCTGCAGATCCTTGTTGGACGTTGATGGGCTTGCTTTGTGTTTGCATCAATGTGCTGGGTGCAGAACAGAGATATGCATGCCCAGGAATTTTTTTTATTTTAGCTCCACCACCTGTCAATGAGCACAGGTTTATGGATCTTCTGCTTTCCTCTTCTAAAGTCAACAACCAGTTCCTTGGATAGACAAAAAATGTTAGAGTTACTCGGCTGGACAGGCAGCATCTCTGGAGAGAAGGAACCCATTCCTGAGTTACTCCAGTATTTTGAGTCTATCTTTGGTGTAAACCAGCACAACTGACAGCATCAGTTGTGTAACAGCTGATCCTACACAATCAGTTTGAAACATAGAAAATAGGTGCAGGAATAGTCTATTCGGCCCTTCGAGCCAGCACCGCCATTCAATGTGATCATGGCAGATCATCCACAATCACGTTCCTGCTTTCTCCCTATATCCCTTGATTCCCTTAGCCCTAAGAGCTAAATTTAACTCTCTTGAAAATATGGAACCAAGTTCCTTGGTTTCACTGATGTTGAGAGCAAGGTTGTTGTTCTGACACCAATCCATCTCCTGCCTATACTCATACGAGGACAGGTCATAAGATTGGATGATGTTTGTGTAGTGTATGCATCTGAATGCAATGCATTTTGTCAGTCATCACATTGCAGGCGTAGTACACCATTGAACTAGGTAGGGAACATTTAGGTTACTGGTTATAGTTCAAGTCAAATGGGCTGCTTTGTTATGGATGGGGTTTCTGCCTGTTGGAGCGGCACTCATCAAAACAAGTGGAGTGTATTCTGTTATATTCCTGACACCGGGTGGCGCCAACAATGGCTGCTGCCTCGCCAACAGTCTGTCTGTCTGTCCTTTCTTTCTACTGTTTAATAGTATGTGTTAAATGTATGTTTTTAGAGTTCTTTAGCTTGTTTTAGGTGGGGGGTTGGGGAAAACTTTTTCTAATATCTTACCTCGACGGAGATGCGTTTTTTTTCCGTATCGTATCTGTCCACACTGCGGCCTAACATCGAGGAGTTGGAGACCAATTTTGAGAGCTCCACCGTGGAGCCTGTGGACTTACCATTTGCCAGGGATCGACCTCGGAGCTCCAACCATGGGTGCTTGTGGACTTTAACATCACAGAGCCCAAGGTTTCTGGTCAGAGACTGACTTTGGGAACTCCAAGCCGCAGGAGCTTCTATCGCCCCGACGCAGGGGCTTTGACCGCCGACTATGGGAGCTTCGATCGCCCCAACAGATGGCTCGTCTGCACCGACTGAGGGAGATAAAGAGGAAGAAGATTGGAACATTTTGCCTTCCATCACAGAGAGGAATGTGGGGAATCTGCTGTGGTGGATGTTCATTTAGTTTAGTTTAGTTTAGAGAAACAGCAAGGAAACAGGTCCTTCGGCTCACAGGGTCCGCGCCAACCAGCGATCTCCGCACATTAACATTATTCTACACCCACTAGGGACAATTTTTACGTTTACCAAGACATTTAACCTACAAACCTGTACGTCTTTGGAATGTGGGAGGAAACCAAAGATCTCGGAGAAAACCCACGTAAGTCACTGGGAGAACGTACAAACACTGTACAGACAGCACCCATAATTGGGATCGAACCCGGGTCTCCAGAGCTACATTCGCACAACTCTACCGCTATGCCACCGTGACTGCCCCTGAACCACCATGACCAAAAGAAACATAGAAAATAGTTGCAGGAGGAGGCTATTCGGCCCTTCGAGCCAGCACTGCCATTCATTGTGATCATGGCTGATTGTCCCCTATCAATAACCCGTGCCTCCTTTTATGTAATTGTGTGTCTTGTTGCTTTTTTTTCGTATGGTTGTATGGTAATTTGCATATCACTGTACCTTAATTGGTACATGACAATAAAAGACCTTTGACTTGTGCCTTGTTGATGGTGCAAAGCTCAAGACATGAGGAGGAGAGGCATTCACAGCTGTATATCCATTCTCTGGAATGCCTTTAAGACATGGTAATTTCATGGTGAATCCAGCATCATCTGGTCAATGATAACCTCAAAAGAGCTGATATGGTGGGACTTGCAATTGAATCTCAAGACTGATAAATAGAGATTTGCTCATGGGAGATGGCCATTATATGCCATTTTTGGTTGTAAATGTTTCTGCCACTAATCTAAATGTTAACTAGGTCATGTGTGCGGTTCCATTTTCTCAGGAGCTGCGAATGAAATGAAGCTTTGCACATTTGTCATCAGATATCAGACGTAATGGTCACTTATTAACACTGTGAACAACGCTTAGATTTGGCTTTTTTCCAATCCTGTATCTATTCTTGAACAAATTGAATGAAATGGCTGATATTGAGGGAGGTCTTCACTGCTGCACCAGGATGTTGTCTGATCCCGTAGGTCTCTGTAAATTCTGCTTTCAACCATTCTCTTCATAGTCAATAGGATTAATTGAATTAGTCATCGACTCTTATAGTACTGAAACAGGCCATTTGACCCAAGTAGCCCGTGCTGATAAAATGTCCATCTAAGCTAGTACCATTTGCCCATGTTGAACCCATATCCCTCTTAACCTTTCCCATCCATGTACCTATCCAAATGTCTTTTAAATGTTACTGTATCTACCTCAACCACTTTGTTTGACAGCTCATTGCATATTTATCCCACCATTTGTGTGGGAAAAAAATTGCCCTTCAAGTTCACATTGAATGATTTCCCCTCACCTTAAATCTGTACCCTCTAGTTCTTGATTTCTATATCAAAAGACTGTGCATTCACCCTTTCTATACCCCTGATGATTTTATACATCCCTATAAGATCACCTCTCTCTCTTGTATACCAAAGAATAAAGTCTTCGACTGCCCAATCTCTCCCTATAACATAGTCTCTTGATTCCTGGTAACAACCTCGTCAATTTTTGTGCACTCTTTCCAACTTAATAGCATCTTTGCTATAGTCGGCTATGTAAACAAAGACATCTCCGTGGGTACAGCACATAGGGAGCCACTAGTCCTCCGGAAACAGATCATGCAGATAATTATTTGTTCCCTAATACACCTCTAAATATCTTTGTTCCAAAAATAATTGAGAAACTACCTAGGGTTGACTGTGATACAATCAGAGGCATAGTTTAAGAGGTGGAAATACTTAAGGATTGGTCAGGAGACACACATGACAAGTAAGGTTCTTAAATGAACTGTCGGGATCAATTCCATGTACCTCTCTTCCCTATTGGGTCAGTATCAAAAACTATGCTACACAAATGGAAAAAGAAGGTGATACTTTGGCTGCAACTGGATGAAGATGAACAAAGTGGAATAGACATGGACTGGACTATTAATATAGTACTGTTTCATTGGAAGAGAACAGAAGATAGGAGGGAGGTGAGTATTGGAAGCAGGGCTTAACTCATAACCAAACCCTAGAAGAGCACCAGAACCTGGATCACAGAATGACCCTAGGACCAAATAGACAGAAAACCTGAGTCTGGGACAAGAACAAAAGGGAGCCACAATCTGACCAAGAATAATCATCTAGTTTAGGAGGAGTATGCCATGAAAAGTCTGTGTCCTTGCATGTTGCTATTTGTAATTAAGCGTTCAAAGAAAGCAAGCATACCATTCACCAGTTGTCAGTAATTAGATTCTACAGTTGTCAGTAATTAGATTCACGATTGGAAGCCCCGCCAACAGTTTGTCTGTTTTTTAATCTTCTAAAACTTTTTTAGTGTGCTAAAAGTTCGTGCAAATGATGGGGGGTGTGGGGAAGGGTCAGGGGAAACTTTATTTCAGTTACTTACCTTGCCGGAGATGCGATTAATTTTCGGATCACATCCTCCGGTCGCTCTGCAACCTACCATCGATGGAGCTGGAGGCCTCCTCGGACTGAACTTGGGCACCACCGTGGGGCGTGGGCTTACATCGGGGTCGATCCCTTGCCTGGGATCGCTCCAACCGCGGCCTGCGGACTTTACATCGGGAGCTCGCAGTCTCAGGAGAGGCCGTGGACGTCGGGAACTCCAACGTCGCTGAAAATTCGACCAGCCCCCATGCAGGGTTTGATCGACCGGCCCGGGGGACCTAACATCCCCCCGATGCAGGAGCTGATCGCTTCGACCTGGAGGGCCTGCCGACAGCTACGGGAGTCAAGATCATCCCGTCAACGGAGGGCTCGAGGCCCCCCCACCGCGGGAGAGCAAAGGGAAGAGACTGAACTTTTTTTTCGACTTCTATCACAGTGAGAAATGTGGAGGAGTCACTGTGATGGATGTTTATGTTAAAATGTGTTTTGTGTGTTCCATTGCTTTTTATTTGTACGTCTGACTTGCCATATAAAATTCCTCGTATGTTGCAAAACATACTTGGCTAATAAAGTATTATTGTGATTGATTGTGTGTGATTTGGCACAATTCGTGGGGCTGAGTAGAATTTTATTCACCATGTTTAAGTATTAATTGAATGATGGCATTACTAACGGGCACAGCAAAACCTCAGCTCATCCTCTGCAACCTCACTTTCCCTGTGTTCAAATGCCTGAGTTGTACTTTATGCCACAAGATTCTGAGTTGAATTTTATGTTGATATATAAGATTGATGTTGGGGTGGAATAGGTAGGAGATTACAATTTAAATCCTCGTCTTGCACACTTTAAAATTTAAAGTCACATCCCAAGCATTGGTCTGATTTCTGAGGGCTTTTTGAAAGTCACCATTGAAAATATGGAGAGATAATAAAACTGAGAAGGTGGAATCGAGCTCATAGAAACACAGAAATAAATATTCCTGTTTGAAATAAATATGCCTGCTTGTGGAAAATGCTGAGTTTGCACAACTGCTAGTCTTCATTTTTTTGTCTTTGTGAATCACATATCATGAGAGGGTCCTGGCTGCCTGGGTTGAACATTTAATGAAGAGTGAACTGATTGGATGTGTTGAAGGGTTTCAAGAACCATTTTGAAAAAAGTAACATACCAGAAAAAAGTCAGAAGAGCAGTGTTCCAGGCGGTTCAGATTATGTAATGATGTTGATAAAGAGCCATTATCTCCTAGTGGAAAACCCGCTCATTATGGGACCCGATGAGTGAAAATCACCAAGGCCCTTAATTTTATTGCCTCCAGCTCCTCACTGATTTTATCAAAATTGTGTCCAGATTAAGTTAATAACTTCAAACGCATTATACAGGCTCCTGATAGGTTATTTGTTGTGGTGGTAATTATATGAAACGTCCTTTAGAGATACATCAAGGAAACAGGCCCTTTGACCCGCCGAGTGCACGATGAACAGCGATCACCCCGTACACTAACACTAGCCTACAAACTGGAGCCGATTTACAATTTTACCAAAGCCAATGAACCTACAGACCTGTATGTCTTTGGAGTGTGGGAGGAAACCAGAGCACCCGGAGAAAACCTACGCAGTTACAGGAAGAACATACAAACTCCGTACAGACATCACCTGCAGTCAGGATCGAACCCAGGTCTCACAAAATAAACAGCAGTTCTACTGCCACGCTACTGCTGTGTTGTGATTCTATCAGTTAGAAAAAGGTGGGTGCTCAAGTCTGTGTCGATGGTCAATGTCCTACAGGTGCCAACAAGTGAAAATGTACATATTCTTAATTTTCCTAGAGTTGCTTGTGAATGAATCCATGAGTGTGCAGCAAAAGTTAACTTATTGAGAATATTATAATACACTTTCCATTCAAGGAGGCAAATTTAAATGGTGCATGACACTGGGGCTTGGTGCTTAAACAAAGAACATGGGACTCTGGTTGATTGCAAGTAGGAAGCAAGTGCAGAAGCTGCAGCCATGGTGAGAGAATGCAGCATACTTTGCCTAGTGAGCCTGAGACCAAGATAACAGGATTTATGAGTATTTAGTGGATTATTGGACATTTACTGTAAAAAAGAAAATACAAAGTATGAAAGGCTTATTTAAAATCATAAATTGTGTTTGTTTCTTTTCATTATTAACTAAGGGTATTATATTGTCAGTTGCTTTGTTGATTAATTAACGCACATTTGTCTTTGCACAAACTATTACAAAGAGAATCCAGGTGCCCGTGAATTACGAAAACAGTCTTAAGGAGTGTGTGTTGCTTCCATTGTTGATTGGATCAACATCAGAGTGGGCCTGTGCATGCCAAATACATGTGGCGTAGAATTCACAGTGATGCCACCTTGGCAAATTCCCAAGAGATGCCTGGCAGGCTTGTCATTCAACTCCAGGGGCACATGTGGCCAGAGCAACTTGGTAATGGGCAAAGTTTAGGTAAATAACTTTAAACTGTTATAATCTTTGGAAAACTCAGAACATTTACAATAATCATATGTCAAGTTAACAAGTAGTGTTCAGACATTTCTGTTACATTGTAATTATAAGTTCTGAATTTGGCTCACCCGTTGAAATGTAAATACTGTACATGATTTGATGTAAAATCTCTAATCCTTGTATAATATTCTGTTCTCAAAGTGTGGCATGAGTACATAGTCACTCTTGATCCAAAATGTCTCTTGAAATTCCCATCAGCTTGCTTCAATGTCATTGACCTTAAATTTTGGGGAGGAATTTGCTCTTGATCCAGTCTAAAGTTTTAAGCCTTAAGATTTGAAATACCTGATAATAAAAGTATATACAGTCTTGAAGCAATTTTATTGGGACATTGCACTTTTTTTTCTGCAGTGATTAAAATAAATTTGGAAACATTCCCTTTACAACAAGTCAAACAGCCATTAATATAATTGAAGGTTTTGAAGAGCTTTGGTCCATGCTGACCATCGATCACCCGTTCACACTAGTTCTATGTTATCTCATTTTCACATCCACTCCCTATACTCGAGGAACAATTTAGAGGCCAATTAATGTACAAACCTGCACGTTTTTAGGATGTGGGATGAAACTGGAACACCCAGAGGAAACCCATGTCATCATGGAGAACATGCAGTGATACATGTTATACCGTCCGTTCAATTAATTTGGAACATAAGATTTGACAACACATGCACAGTAGTCCTAGATACATTGGCATTTGTAATGGCTAAAAACTGGCAGTTCTACTTGCAACTGTCAATGTTTGTCATTGGGATCTAGTCCATCATTATAATGCATCACTGTATACTCAAAGCGGCGAAGGACTTCATTCTATTTGCATTTAGGATTATTACAGATGGTCAGTATGTTGTACATTTCCAGCTACTCTTTAGTGATCACTCGGGGTATGGCATATGTCAAGTTGAGCAGAACTTGAAAGTGAGACACAAAGAACTGCAGATGCTGGAATGTTCAGCAAAACACAAAGTGCTGGAGGAACTCGGTGAGTCAGGCAGCATCTGTGGAGGGATTGGATAGGCAACATTTCGTGCCCCACTGGGATCTTCCAACGCTTAGAACTGCAAAGGGGATGGCCTCTGATGCTGCTCTGACTATCTCTTCCCCAGTTGTTAATAGTGAGTCGTGTACTGTGATGATACCTCCTCAGACACAGCAGGTTGCTGAAATCCACAGGTCACCAGCGCTCCATCCTCTGTAACTGTTGGTGTGAAATCCATTCCAAGCCATTTTCAGCGCTTTCTGTTTACAATGGGATAAAGGATAGGTCCATGAAGTTGCTAAAGAAATATGTTCACTGGATGGATGCAGTATATTTGATGACAATCAAGGAGATAAAATACATTGCCCTCCATAATGTTTGGGACAAAGAACCATAATTTATTTATTTGCCTCTATACTCCACAATTTGAGATTTGTAATAGAAAAAAAATCACATGTGGTTAAAGTGCACATTGTCAGATTTTATTAAAGACCATCATTATACATTTTGGTTTCACCGTGTAGAAATTACAGCTGTGTTTAGACAGTTCCCCCATTTCAGGGCACCATAATGTTTGGGACACATGGCTTCACAGGCGTCTATAATTTAATTGACTGCTTAATGCAGGTATAAGAGAGCTCTCAGCACCTAGTCTTTCCTCCAGTCTTTCCATCACATTTGGAAACCTTTATTGCTGTTTATCAACATGAGGACCAAAGTTGTGCCAATAAAAGTCAAAGAAGCCATTATGAGACTGAGAAACAAGAATAAAACTCTTAGAGACATCAGCCAAACCGTAGGCTTACCAAAATCAACTGTTTGGAACATCATTAAGAAGAAAAAGTGCTGGTGAGCTTACTAGTCGCAAAGGGACTGGCAGGCCATGGAAGACCTCCACAGCTGATGACAGAAGAATTCTCTATAATAAAGAAAAATCCCCAAACACCTGTCCGACAGATCAGAAACACTCTTCAGATGTGGATTTGTCAATGACCACTGTCCGCAGAAGACTTCATGAGCAGAACTACAGAGACTATACTGCAAGATGGAAACCACTGGTTAGCCGCAAAAATTGGATGGCCAGGTTACAGTTGCCAAGAAGTACTTAAAAGAGCAACCACTTCTGGAAAAAGGTGTTACGGATACATGAGTCAAATATTAACTTATATCAGAGTGATGGCAAGAGCAAAGTATGGAGGATAGAAGGAACTGCCCAAGATCCAAAGCATACCACCTCATCTGTGAAACACGGTGGTGGGGGTGTTATGGCCTGGGCATGTATGGCTGCTGAAGATACTGGCTCCCTTATCTTCATTGATTATACAACTGCTGATGGTAGTAGCATAATGAATTCTGAAGGGTATAGACACATCCTATCTCCTCAAGTTCATTGGCCGGCGGTTCATTCTACAACAAAACAATGATCCCAAACATACTGCTAGAGTTTTTCGAAGCAATAAAATGGTAATTTTTTGAGTGGACAAGTCAATCATCCTTGAAGAGAAAACTGAAGGGGTCCAGCCTCCAAAACAAGCATAAGCTAAAGGTGGCTGCAATTACGGGCCTGGCAGAGCATCACGAGAGAAGACACCCAGCAACTTGTGATGTCCATGAATTGCAGACTTCAAGCAGTCATTGCATGCAAAGGATATGCAACAAGATACTAAACATGACTAATTTCATTTACATGACAGTGCTGTGTCCCAAACATTATGGTGCCCTGAAATGGGGGGGGGGGGGGGGGGGCTATGTTTAAACACTGCTGTAATTTCTACATGGTGAAACCAGAATGTATAAAAATGGCCTTTATTAAAATCTGCACTTTAACTACATGTGAATTTTTTCTATTACAAATCTCAAATTGTGGAGTACAGAGGCAAATCAATAAATGATGGGTCTTTGTCCAAACATTATGGAGGGCACTGTATATCAGGATGGACAGCATTTGAATGGAGAAAAAGTAAGAATGAAAAGAATGTTCATGCTTGCAAGTTAAATTGATGAGGAGTGATACTTTGGAGTAGGCAAAGTGAGGGTTGCACGGGACAGATTGTGGTCAAATGTGTAACTGCTCATCATTCTTCAAATGATCGATAAGACTTTTTATTCACTGAATTCAGGCCTCAGCTTATAGACCACCTCCAACCCAGATTTATTTTACTCACTGCTCCAGACCATGCCCTGACCCGGCAGCGAACCATAGCAAAACTGGCATAGACCATGACATTCCTAAATTCATCTATTGAAGTTATATAAAGTTCCCGATCTGAAATGTCACCCATGTATGTTATGAAAGGGTCCTAACGCAAAATATCACCAAATCATGTTATAAAAGGCTACTGATCTGAAACGTCACATATTCATGCTATAAAAGGAACACGCCCTGAAACATCACCTATTCATGTTATAAACTAACCTACAGGTAATCCCCTCCCCATCCTATTTTCCCCTCTCTTCCCTGTGCCCCACTTGGATTCATACCCATTTCTCCCCTTCCCGTTTTTCCTGTGCCCTTCCACGTATATTCCATCTTCTGGCTTCATAATTCACACCTCTTCTATCCTTATCTCGCACCTCTTGTCTTTTTATCTCTGGCCTTTGCCCAACCATCTGACAAATAAACTACCCCTCACCTGTCCACCTATCACCATCCACCTATCACTTGCCAGGTTTTGTCCTGCTCCCACTTCTCTACCAGTTTTCTTTCCAACCCCATCATCACAATCAGACTGAAGGGTCTCTACCCGAAATATCACCTATTCATGGTCTCTAAAGATACTGCCTGGCCTGGAGTGACCAACTGGGTTACTCCAGCACTTTGTGTCTTTTTTGTAAACCAGCATCTGCAGGTCCATGTTTCCGAATTCATCATTCTTTGCAAATGCATTGTCTCCTCATTCTCTTTTGGATCGGACCTTTAAATACAGCATTTGAAATTGCATTATAATGGGTCTTTGTCAGCTGTTATCACACAAGTGGTATAAAGTCAAGAAGAACATTGATAATCAACTAGCTTTAGCAAATGCAATGGAAGGATATGAAATAGTTGTTTGGTTTTCCATCACCATCTTGGTCTTGCAACATGATTTTGAATCATTATAGGGCAATTTCTTCCAGGTTCTCATTTTGGCATTCCATCTTTGTTGCCCAGAATCTGTAGGAAGAAAATGTACAGTTATTTTGTTTAATTTCTTATGTCCTTGGTGCCAATAGTTTTTAACTACTGCTACATGAGTTCATCATAGGGCCATACACACAGCAAGGGGAACTCCCCTGATGGGCTTTATTTCCAATGACAAACAAGATCGTCTATAATCATAGGTAGACACAAAATGCTGGAGTAACTCATCGGGACAGGCAGCATCTCTGGAAAGAAGGAATGGGTGACGTTTCGGGTCGAGACCCTTCATCCCAACCCTCCTTATGGCGACTGCTTGTTCACCCTGGTGATAGGAATAGAATTAGGCCATTCAGCCCATTGACTCTCCGACAGTCAATCATGGCCGATCTCTGCCTCCTAATCCCATTTTTCTGCCTTCTCCCCATAACCCTAGACACCTGTCTATCTTTTGCCCTCAGTGGCATTGAGATCCACAGATTAGCTACCCTCTGACTAAAGATTAACTACCCTCTGACTTGTGCAAGATGCTTCTGTTAATTCTCTGGTGCTGCTTCAATGCTCACGACCTTGTCCAAACAACATTCTCTTCTCTTCATTCTGCTAATCTCTGGCCCGCAGGTCATCTTCAGCCAGGTGTACTTCAGAAAGGTCTCAAGAAGGGTCTCAACTCGAATCGTCACCCATTCCTTTTCTCCAGAGATACTGCCTGGCCCCTGAGTTACTCCAGCATCTTGTGTCTATCTTCGGTGTAAACCAGCATCTGCAGTTCCTTCCTATACTTGTTCCTAATTGTCTGTCTTCTCCAATCCTAGCATTATTGTCTGTTATTTCTTCGACCAATGATAATTTAAATTCCAGTACTAGATCTGTCACTGTCGCATTGCCTGCAGCCACGGCGAGGCAGCGCCTGTTGCATTGCCTCATTTGCCTGCAGCCACGGCGAGACAGCGCATGTTACATTGCCTGCAGCCACGGTGAGACAGCGCGTGTTGCATTGCCTGCAGCCACGGCGAGGCAGCATCTGTTACATTGCCTGCAGCCACGGCGAGGGCTTCCCCCCCTGGCGGCGCGGGGAACCCCGTTGCCACGGCGACGGCATGGCGGGCCGCTGGTCATTCGCGACGTATATTACGTGTGGGTTTCCCCGGCAACGGCCGCCATCTACAGTAACTCCGAGCGGACAAAGTAGGGGGGCGGGTGTCGGGGATGCGAACTGTCTCAGACGCGCGTTTCGAAAATACTTGGCATTAATATTCCTTTTCTTGCGGCTTGTGGAAGAGAGTGCGGAAATCCGGTGGTGCAGTGATGAGCGAGGTAACCGCATCCCCCTCTGTGCATTCATGGTCAGTCATGGCTCTGGGTGTCTCGGCAACATCAAGGCATCAGCCCCGGCTCCTCTCAACCCGGACACTGGCCGATAAACTACCCCCGGCGCCACAGAGCGCGCTAATCCCAGCTAATAGGGTCCCGAACTAATCAGCATCTGTACACTTCCCTCCACAGATGCTGCCACACACGCTGAGTCCCCCTCTGCATGTGTGATTAGTTTTCACTGGAAACACTCAGCAGGTCGGGCAGCAGCTGTATAGAGACAAGGTCGATGAGCTGTCACCAAACCTCTCTGGGGTGGGTGGGTGTCATTTACAGGAAGAACGTTTTCATTACTTTGTAGTGGGAAGATCTGCTTGTGGGTCAGTAGCACCAACAACCTGGTGGGCAGTAACTTCAGGGCTCAGAGCTGCAATACAGACGTGGATATTCCTGCTTCACCCCCTGCAGCTCAGTAAATCCATACCTGCTGAACTGGACTTGAGGTCAGTAGGCAGCAGGCCAACGCCTCCCATTTTCCATATGCACTGTAGCAATGCTGGGAACAGCATACAGAGTTGTCTGCCAACCCCCCAGTGCTAAGTAGTTTATCATCAATTATCTGATTCTATGTATAATGTTTAAAGGTAATGCTGAGGTATTATGGAAACAGCCCAAGGAAAAATGGAAATAGCCCAACGAATAAATTACAGCACAAGAAATAAGTATGGAAAATAGAAACAATGTGCAGATGCAGGAATGAAAATCTAATTGAAAAAATATGTAATGTAAAAAATACCACGCATTTCTGCACATATAATGTTAACATTAAGGTGACCACTGTACCCTGTCCCCATTTTATGAAATTGTTGAAAAACACAACAAACATAAACCTACCAGCCAAGATGAAAACATTAAAACAACTCGACACAGCATTGATAGCATATAAATTAAAACATGGCAGTGCTTACAATTAAGCGGCTAAAGCCCCTGAGAATGGCCCATCGTCTCATCTTAGAGGAGTGTATTGTTTCCCTGGTATGTATTTTTCTTTTGTAAGGTTCTTTTGTCTTTCAACGACAGTGCAGTCAAAGCCAAAAGTTACCAGTTAAAATATACCATCCTTCTTTATATTTTGGTTCACAAAAAAATGTGGAATGCCTGGAGCTGCACATTTACTTTATTCAGTAAAATACACCCCTGCTGGCACCAAATCAGTGTCATGCTGGAACATCCCAGAAAATAATGCACCTTATTAAAAAACACCTTTAATTACTGGGCACTAGAGGTGGAAAACAAAGAAAACATAAGAAGTTCCACCCTCTGTAACTTCAAACTCTGGGGTTGGTGGCATGGCTTGCCTTTGAACCTGTTAATTCAGCCTTTGTCTGTAAAACTAGCTGTAATATTACCTTTTGTATATGCCAATGCAAAAAGAGCTTAATTTAATCATCTTTGCTTTTACATAACAAAAACATTAGTGTAAAGCAACAATTCTAGCAGTTGGTTTTCTTTTTCTTTAATAGATAAAAAAATGCCTGGTCCATTTTTTCTATGTCATTCAAGAAAAAAAAATGCAGGAGATTTCGATCAGATTCAATTTCAGATTCAATTTTAATCATTCTAAATTCCCACAAGTTCTACAGTTATTATAAAAGGACAACTACTGTCAATAACCATGTAACCAATTTTGTGCCTTCAAAGTTTGATAAAATGTCATTCTATTAATTCCTTAGCAAATTAATTCCTATAGTAACCACTTGGCAACCTGCACCTCACTGTATACAACTCATTATATTAATCATTTAATACAAAAGCTTTTTGTCCACTAACTATGTCCTGCTTGGAAAACCTAATCGTATGTTCCTGCATCAGTTAACTTAAATCTGACAAGATATTTTCTCAAAGACACTTTGAAAAGCTATTCAGATATATATTTTTTGTATAGACAACATGAATTAGTCACCAAAATATATTTCTTCTTCCTGTACTGTGGCTTCCCTTCAACCATGATAGGCCCTTTGACCACTTCCAAATATATAGGAGGTTGTGGGTAAATTTGGTGAATTACTAGATAATCCTCATCTAACTCAATCAATATGTCCTGTTCAAGCTTCTTTTATATAATTCACCTCAGCTAATCCAGATGGTTCCACATTCCCTATTTTACCTCGCAGCAATAATCGTCTTAATTGTTTACTGTCTTCTCTTTTTATTGTCTTAGACCAAATCCCGTGGGACACAGCATCTACATTTACCTTGGCCTTAACTCTTGCCTTGCAATCAATGTAATACAGATTAAAACTCTCCAGTTCAGCATTTTATGGTCCAGCAACCCCCAACGATCTGCCATGCTGTGGTACAGAACTGTACTAATTAATTTATCTTAATAATATCGAACTAGAATCGTAAATTAACTAAGACCTGTATTAATATACCCCATTAAACTACCAGCACAACCTTTGTGATCTAGCTGACAGGAATCTCAGCCAACAGTGTTTCTGGGTTACTGAAACTTCCAGTTACCCATGGTCCTCATGTAACCCATGCAACTTTCTGGACCCCAAAAAAGAAAAGTTTGTTATCAAAGTTCTATTTCTCAGAAGGGGGGTGATCGAGGGAAATTGTTGTGGTCTGGATTTTATGTGGTGTTGCACCAGTCATGTCCCAAGGATGCCAGACTAGAAAGTTTCAACCTGTACAGGCTTAGAATGGTGAAACTACTCAGAGGTTGGGTAGCATCTGTGGAAGAAGAAGTTGGCTTAATGTTTCAGATTGATAACAAACTTTGCTTGATTATTTACACAACAGAAGTTCAAATAGATTAACAAACTGATAGTTTGGAAGCATACAGTCATAGAATCATACAGCATAGGGATAGGCCAATCATGCCAACTCATTCATACGAACCATTGGGCACCTTTCTGTATTAATCCCATCTTGGAGCATTTACTCCATAGCCTTATATGCCCAGGTGATTCAAATGTTCCTAAATTCTCTCAGTGACCCAGCTTGAACCACTCTCAGTCAGTGCATTCCAGATGCTTGCCACTCTCTGGATGAAGAAGGTCCCTCTCATATCCTCTCTAAATCTTTTCCCCCTTACCTAATTTCCATGTCCTTTAAACTATCTTTGATATTGGGGAACATTTCCTGCAATCTACTCAATGTACACTCTTCAAAGTTTTATATACCTCAACCATGTTCTCAGTTCCAGACAGAACAGTCTTTGCTTCTCCAGTTTCTCCTGAACTGCTCCACCTCAAGCAACATCTAATACATTTCCCCCTCACTTCTCCAGCACTTTCACATCCTTCCTATAGCGAGATGACCAGAATTGCCCGTAGTACTCCAGCTGTAGTGTGACCAATGTTTTATAAACTGGAACATACTTACCACACCTCTGTATTTCATGCCCTGACTAAAGAAGGTAAGAATTCTTGAAGGATCAATGGCCTTCTATTCCAAGGTCCCTCTTTCAGACTTTGTCATTCATGGTGTATGTCCTAGCCCCATTAATGCTTCTAAAATGCAGCCCCTCATATTTGTCTGAATTAAATTCCATCTGGCCTCATTCAGCCATTTCTCCAACACAGTGATAACTCTGTGCAGCATAGGACTATCCTCTAACAATTTCCAGCATTTTTTTTTTGTCGTGCACAAATGTACTTATTTTGCCTCCCATACCCACACAACAATGATATTACAAACAGCAAGGCTCCAGGCTTCATCTGTGTGAGACACCTCAAATCAGAGACATCCAACCACAAACAAACAATCATCTACCATCCTTCTCTGTCTCCCTATTGCCAAGCCAGATTTGGATCCTGCTTGTCAACTTGCCCCGACTCCCATGGGCCCCAATCTGTTGAACCAATCTCCCATGTACGGAGCCTTACCAAAGTTGATGTGTAATATATCTACAGGCCTGTCCTAATCAATATACTTTTTAAGTCTTCAAATAATTCAATCAAATTGCTCAGACTGGATCTGCCCTTGACAAAGCATAAGATCATAAATGATTGGAGCAGAATTAGGCCATTCAGCCCATCAAGTCTACTCCGCCATTCAATCATGGCTGTTCTATCTCTCCTTCCTAACCAAAGATCCTAAAACAAGCTATAGGATCTTTGCTCCTAACCCCATTCTCATGCCTTTCCCCCATAACCTCTGACACCAGTACTAAGCATGTTGGCGTCTCTAATTAATTCCTGCCTTTCCCACTGAACATTACTCCAATTCTTCTGATTTTTTTTCCCAGTATCTTCCTGCAACTGATATTAGACTCACAGGCCTGTAGCTACCAGGCTTGCTCCCTGTGGCTTTTCTTGTAAAGGGATATCATGTTAGCTGTCCTCCAATCATCTGGTACTTCACTACTGCCCAGCAAAGATTTTAACGTCTCAGCCAGAGCATTAGCAATCTATTCCCTTGCCTATTCACTGCACATCTCGTATGTGTATGTGACAAATAAACTTGACTTGACTTGACTTGACTTGCCATTTTGGGATGAATCCCATCTGGTCCTGGTGATTTGTCCACATTCAAGCTCGTTGTCATCAAGCACATCAAAGAGATCCAATCTATGACTAACAGTGTAATACTTCCTCTCCTTTACTCCCTCCATTCCTTTGTTTGAAAATTCTATGTCCTAGGATACTAACTTGCCAGTCCTGCCTGTCATTCAACCATGTTGCATTGATGCCTACTCTATCGTAATCCTCTAGTTAATTAAAACTTTGAGTCAATTTACTTTGCGAAGTTAATGCCTGCATTAAAATAAATACAACTTTGCTTTGTATTCACTTGATGTTCACTCACCCGCTTGTTTTATCAACTAGACTTACTATTTCTTCTCTAGGTCATTGTACCTCTGCATCTCATTAATTACCCTGAGCTCCCTTCCCTGCCAACCCAGCAGCTCCCTTCCCCAACAGCACTAGCAAATCTCCTAGCAAGGGTGTTGGTTCCATTCTGGTTAAGGTGCAACTCGTCCCCCTATACAGATCCAATCCTCACCTGAAATGGTCCCATTGATCTAGGAACCTAAAGCCTATCCTCCCCAACCATGTTCAACTAGGCATTAATCTAACCTATCCTCTATTCCCATACTCATTAGCTAGTGACACCAGAAGCAATCCAGAGATCTCACCTTTGAGGTCCTGATCCTTAAATGGCTGCATAGGTCTACAAACTCATGTTCCAGGACCTCAGCCTGTTCTCTTCCCGGTGTCATTGGTACCTACATGTCCATAACCTCCAGCTGTTCATCCTTTCCTTCCAGACTGTGCTATAGTCAGTCCAAGGCAATCTCGACCCTCGCACCAGAGAGGCAAGATACCAACCTTCAAAAAGGTTTCTGACCCCTTTAATATAGAAAAGTCCTACCTCACTATCACACACCCAGTCCTGCTCCACTCTTTCTGTACATCATCAGCCTCCCAGGTGCAACAGACTGGGTTCTTGCTGCTGTTCTCCCCAGGGTGGTCCAACATGGTCTACTTGTTAGAGAGGAGTGTGTCCGCAGGGGACTCCTGCACTGCCCCAATGCCCTGACGCCCTTCCTGCTGATCAACCAGCTCTCCCCCTCCCCCGTCTGTACATGTGGAGTGATTTACTCACTAAACAAGCTGTCTGGTTCTGCGATCTCTGCACCCGGATACCTCCATAGCAAGTCCTCCCGCAGATCCAATCACATTATGTGATCTGTCGGGGGGCTGCAGCTGGACACACTTCCTGCTGGTCTTGTCATCAGGGACATTAGAGATGTTTCTTGTATAAAATGCTGTAATTGAACATCCATTAACTATATAACCTTACAGAATGATGATCAGAACCCCACCGAAAAGGAAACTGATGGATCTGCAGTCAATCCTGTTGATGAACCAGAAATTCTCCCTCGCGCCCCAGAAATGGAGTCAGCAGAACCAGTGGGAGGAAATTCAGCGGAACTAGATACAGAACCAGTGGCAGAGCCTGCAGCTGACCCAGAGCCTGTAGATGAGGAACCTGCAGCTGAAGAAGAACCTGCAGCTGAAGAAGAACCTGCAGCTGAAGAAGAACCTGCACCTGAAGAAGAACCTGCAGCTGAAGAAGAACCTGCAGCCGAACAAGAACCTGCAGCCGAACAAGAACCTGCAGCCGAACCAGAACCTGCAGCCGAACCAGAACCTGCAGCCGAAACAGAACCTGCAGCCGAACCAGAACCCGCAGATGAACCAGAACCCGCAGCCGAAACAGAACCTGCAGCCGAACCAGAACCTGCAGCCGAACCAGAACCTGCAGCCGAACAAGAACCCGCAGCCGAACAAGAACCCGCAGCCGAACCAGAACCTGCAGCCGAACCAGAACCTGCAGCCGAACCAGAACCTGCAGCCGAACCAGAACCCGCAGCCGAACCAGAACCTGCAGATGAACCAGAACCCGCAGCCGAACCAGAACCTGCAGCCGAACCAGAACCTGCAGCCGAACCAGAACCCGCAGCCGAACCAGAACCTGCAGATGAACCAGAACCTGCAGATGAACCAGAACCTGCAGATGAACCTGTGGCAGAGCCTGCAACTGAACCAGAGCCTGCGGCTGAGCCTGTGGCAGAGACTGCAACTGAACCAGAGCCTGCGGCTGAGCCTGTGGCAGAGACTGCAGTTGAACCAGGGACAGAAACTGCAGGAGAACCGGTGGCAGAGACTGCACCTGAACAAGAGGGGCAGGTCATTAATGGATCTAAAACTGAACCAGTAGGTAAATCTGAAACATCTGAACCTGCAGCTGGCACCACTGATCAAACTGCAGCTGCAACTGAGATTTTAGCTTCAGCTGTGACAGAGATGTCTGCAGACTTTGAAGAAAAAATTGGAACCTGTTTTGAAGATCCATATAAGCGATCTGTGCTGTACATGGAGAAACACAATATTCTACAGATATTTCAGGTTGGTGGGCGCTTCAAAGGTTAATCTAATCCTTCTCATTGTCAGGATCTTAAATTTACTACAGGGAAAGATTTCCTTTTGCTGGTGCCAGGTTAATAGTGCATGGTTCTTCTCGGGGAGGAATGCAGTTGTGTATTATAAATTATTAGAAGTTCTCTATCATTACTCGCGTTACAGGCACAGGTGTATAAATATACTGCTGCCACCAGGGTATAGCCTCTTCACTTGGTCTCTGCTGAACTGGTTGAAGTCAGCCAGGGATGCAGTAAGAAACCTTCCGTCTGCCATCAACGTCCCTGAAGGAAGAAGAGATCAGTAGGAGTTCCCACACCGAGTTGTTTTCTGTTGACTTCTGTAAAACAACATAGCTGTGGAGACACAAGGAATTGCAGATGCTGTAATCTTGGGCAAAACACCAGGTTCTGGAGCAACTCAGCGAGTCAGGCAGCATCTGTGGGGGATAAATGTGATGGGATAAAGCCACGATTTTCCCCATCTGTGGTGTTGCAGAAAGGGAAGTAACCGACTGGGACTTTGTTCAGATTCACCATCAGCCAACATAATTAGAAGAGGAAAAAACAGGAATAAAAATCTGAGAATAGCTGAGTGATGATACAGCACCCAGGGAGTCATTTGGCTCGTGGCACGTGTGCAGCTATTCTCTGCTGTTTCCCAGGCCCCTAGAATTATTTTTCCAAACGTTTTGATTCGAAATAATTAATTTCGTTCACTACCCTTTCATGAGGATGATCACAACGGGTCACTGCAAAATGCAAAGGTTCCTGATGTCTTCTCTGCTTGTTTTGCCTAAACCATAATCAAGAAGCACATATACGAACATGCCTGAAGATCACATGTTTAAGAAGCAACTGCAGATGCTGGAAAATTGAAGGTAGACAAAAATGCTGGAGAAACTCAGCGTGTGAGGGAGCATCTATAGAGCGAATGAAATAGGCAACGTTTCGGTTCAAGACCCTTCTTCAGACTGATGTGGGGGTGGGGGGGGGGGGGGGGGGGTGGCGGAAAGAAGAAAGGAAGAAGCTGAGACCGTGGGCTGTGGGAGAGCTGGGAGGGAGAGGGGAAAGAAGGAGAAAACAAGGACTACCTGGAATTGGAGAAGTCAATGTTCATACCGCTGGGGTGTAAACTACCCAAGGGAAATATGAGGTGCTGCTCCTCCAATTTATGGTGGGCCTCACTCTGGCCATGGAGGAGGCCCAGGACAGAAAGGTCGGATTCGGAATGGGAGGGGGAGTTGAAGTGCTGAGCCACCGGGAGATCAGGTTGGTTATTGCAAGCCGAGTGGAGGTGTTGGGCGAAGCGATCGCCAAGCCTACGCTTGGTCTCACCAATATAGAGCAGCTGACACCTAGAGCAGTGGATGCAATAGATGAGGCTGGAGGAGGTGCAGGTGAACCTCTGCTGCACCTGGAAAGACTGCTTGGGTCCTTGGATAGAGTCAAGAGGGGAGGTAAAGTGACAAGTGTAGCATTTCCTGCGGTTGCAATGGAAAGTGCCAGGAGAGGGGGTGGTTTGGGTGGGAAGGGACGAATGGACAAGGGAGTTACGGAGGGAGCGGTCTCTGCGGAAAGCCAAAAGGGGAGGAGATGGGAAGATGTGGCCAGTGGTGGGATCCCGTTGGAGGTGGCAAAAATGTTGGAGGATTTTTTGTTGTATGTGACGCCTGGTAGGGTGGAAGGTGAGGACGTTCTCTATCATTACTCGCGTTACAGGCACAGGTGTATAAATATACTGCTGCCACCAGGGTATAGCCTCTTCACTTGGTCTCTGCTGAGCTGGTTGAAGTCAGCCAGGGATGCAGTAAGAAACCTTCCGTCTGCCATCAACGTCCCTGAAGGAAGAAGAGATCAGTAGGGGTTCCCACACCGAGTTGTTTTCTGTTGACTTCTGTAAACAACATAGCTGTGGAGACACAAGGAATTGCAGATGCTGTAATCTTGGGCAAAACACCAGGTTCTGGAGCGACTCAGCGAGTCAGGCAGCATCTGTGGGGGATAAATGTGATGGGATAAAGCCACGATTTTCCCCATCTGTGGTGTTGCAGAAAGGGAAGTAACCGACCGGGACTTTGTTCAGATTCACCATCAGCCAACATAATTAGAAGAGGAAAAAACAGGAATAAAAATCTGAGAATAGCTGAGTGATGATATAGCACTCAGGGAGTCATTTGGCTCGTGGCACGTGTGCAGCTATTCTCTGCTGTTTCCCAGGCCCCTAGAATTATTTTTCCAAACGTTTTGATTCGAAATAATTAATTTCGTTCACTACCCTTTCATGAGGATGATCACAACAGGTCACTGCAAAATGCAAAGGTTCCTGATGTCTTCTCTGCTTGTTTTGCCTAAACCATAATCAAGAAGCACATATACGAACATGCCTGAAGATCACATGTTTAAGAAGGAACTGCAGATGCTGGAAAATTGAAGGTAGACAAAAATGCTGGAGAAACTCAGCGGGTGATGGAGCATCTATGGAGCAAATTAAATAGGCAACGTTTCGGTTCAAGACCCTTCTTCAGACTGATGTGGGGGTGGGTGGCGGAAAGAAGAAAGGAAGAAGCTGAGACCGTGGGCTGTGGGAGAGCTGGGAGGGAGAGGGGAAAGAAGGAGAAAACAAGGACTACCTGGAATTGGAGAAGTCAATGTTCATACCGCTGGGGTGTAAACTACCCAAGGGAAATATGAGGTGCTGCTCCTCCAATTTATGGTGGGCCTCACTCTGGCCATGGAGGAGGCCCAGGACAGAAAGGTCGGATTCGGAATGGGAGGGGGAGTTGAAGTGCTGAGCCACCGGGAGATCAGGTTGGTTATTGCAAGCCGAGCGGAGGTGTTGGGCGAAGCGATCGCCAAGCCTACGCTTGGTCTCACCAATGTAGAGCAGCTGACACCTAGAGCAGCGGATGCAATAGATGAGGTTGGAGGAGGTGCAGGTGAACCTCTGCTGCACCTGGAAAGACTGCTTGGGTCCTTGGATAGAGTCAAGAGGGGAGGTAAAGTGACAAGTGTAGCATTTCCTGTGGTTGCAATGGAAAGTGCCAGGGGTGGTTTGGGTGGGAAGGGATGAATGGACAAGGGAGTTACGGAGTGAGCGGTCTCTGCGGAAAGCCGAAAGGGGAGGAGATGGGAAGATGTGGCCAGTGGTGGGATCCTGTTGGAGGTGGCGAAAATGTTGGAGGATTTTTTGTTGTATGTGACGCCTGGTAGGGTGGAAGGTGAGGACAAGGAGATCTCTGCCCTTGCTACGATGGGGAGTGAGAGCAGAGTTACGGGGTATAGAAGAGACCTTGATGAGAGCTTCATCTATGGTAGAAGAGGGGAACCCCCGTTCCCTAAAGAAGGAGGACATCTCCGATGTCCTGGTTTGGAACACCTCATCCTGTGTGCAGATGCGGCGTAGACGGAGGAATTGAGAGCAGGGGATGGAGTCCTTACAGGAAGCAGGGTGGGAGGAAGTGAAGTCCAGATAGCCATGGGAGTCAGTGGGTTTATAGTAGATGTCGGTCAGTAGTCGATGGAGATGAAGATCACATGTGATCAATTATGTAGCTATGGCACAAATTAATTAAGTATTTCAGTCTGAAGACCAGACTTTGGCCTATCTATGTTGTAATATATAATTTTTCATAGCTTGGCAATGACTTTGAAACGTGTATTTTGTAATGACCACAGAAATGGAATACCCTTGATTTGTTTCCCTGCTCACCCTTTATAAAATCCAGTCATAAAACATAGTTAAATACTTTATCTTTAGCACATTATGTTGCATTACTGGGTTTCGGAGAACAGATAATGGATACGAATTGGATGAGTTGGGAAGAAAACATAGCACTAGAATCTCCCATATAGTATATACTTATGGCAATTTGCAATCGTTTAGTGTTTTGTTTAGTATAGTGTGCAAAACTAAATGAATTGCTTATCAAATCTTCTGGCCTTGAAAAGCTAATTTTATAAGTGTGGATTGTAATTCCCTGAGATAATTGTTTTAAAGATCTGAACTTTATCAGAACTTGTCTGAAAAGTACAAAAACATTTATTTAATTTTAAATATATAATTTGATATGTCATCATCTATCTTTATCTCATCAATATGTTTCAATTTAGTTTCAATCTGTAAAATATGTAACACGTTAGTCAGAAATTATGCTTTTTATTTCCTGGTTTGCTGTTTTTTTAATTTAACGACACCCTTACATTAAAATAGTATATCGGTGTGAAGATGAATGGCCCTTGATCTATGCTGGTCATGTGATACATTCATTTACCTGGGGCAATATTGGCTGCTCTTTTGATTTTGATTGGGAGAAATACTGGTGTGTTCGGATTGTAGTGATCGCACTAACAGTGCAAGGCCAGCTGAAGCAAAGCCGAATCCTACAGTCACATCTCTTAAAGTCGGGTTATAATTTGTTTCTGACGTTTTGTTCAGGTTAATCTTTGTAGTTTGCCTAGAAATCTATCTTTTACTAGTAGTTGGCATTAAAACAACATTGTATGTCATCCTCATGGTGTTTTAGAAAGTACCACAAATAATACAATCTTTAGTTGTAAGGTTAGATGACGCAAAACTTGTAGTTGTGGTGTGAAATGGAGAAATAGACGTGCTGTAGAATTGGTGACAAGTGAGACAAACAGAGTACATTTTGTTGGAGAAATGAGAAAAAGTAATACCAACTAGAAGGTACACTTCTAAAAAGGGCACCAGAACATTGAGACCTGAGGTTTGTATGACCCAATTGATATGTCATTATTAAACCGATATAGACAGGCTGCGTCTCTACAGGATCTGGCTTTGTTTCAGATGACTTATTTCCAATAGTGCACAGCAGCTTGAGAACGTGCTTGAGAAAGCATATTGGATTGCGGCTTTTATAAATGGATACCTCTAGTGTAAGGGCAAGGTTGTCACGATGCACTTTTATAAAATGCTCGTTCAAGCACCACAGTGTTGTGTTTGCTTTTAGGTGCTATCTTTTTGGAAAGGTGTAAAGGTTTTGGGATGAGAGAAGCCAGGATTGTTCTCTTGGAACAGGGAAGGTAACAAGGAAATTGCACAAATGATTTAAAATAATGATGAGCATAGGCACGAGTAGAGGGAGATAATGCTTGCTGTTGCTGCATTGGTCACGATCCAAAGGGCAAGAGTGAGGATGATTGACAAAAGAGCCAGAAGTAACATGTGGAAAAGTTCTAACTTTATCAGATTTAATAGTGGTGTTTAGAAAGGAGCTGGATGTGTATTTGAAAGGAAGAAATCTGCTGGAGTCTGTGGGAGTTGGCCTAGCTGGATGGTTCTTACACAGAATCAGTTCAGAGGCAATTGGACAAATTGCCTACTGTGCAGTGACTATTCTTCAATTCTATTTATCTTGTCAGATTTCCCCAAGTTAAGCATAACTCTACTGATTTATTGTTAGTTCACACTGCTGCTGGCACTTAGCCCAGCAACTGCAATGTCAATAACACGCTGTAATGCTGAGAGAGTGATTCCAATGAGTCTGAGGGATTTGGAAGATCTAGAGACATCGAGTGAAAGTGATTGAAGAAACGGTAAAAAGTAATGTGGAAAAACTTTAACATTTCCAGGGGTAGTAATGGAGGCAGTTATAACAGAAGTGTTTAAAAAGGGAAGGGGATATGTATTTGAAGGGAAGAAATTTGCAGGACTGGGGAAATATTAGGAGAGCAGGCTTGAGATGCCAGTAAAATAAACACCTGTAGATGGCATTATCTTTATGTAAAAATATGAGTGTGGTGGTCTTTCACTCTAGGATTCAGGTTTACATTCATCACAAATTCTGCATTAAGGATCTTAAGTAAAGAATGTTGCAGAAATATAAATAAGTTTCTGGCATATTTACCCTAATTCATTTGCAAGTATCATTGCCAGAGAATGGACGTAATGGAGATTTCCAAGCCCTCATACTAAAACAATATATTAATCTGGAGTCAGTCTGAAGAAGGGTTTCGACCAGAAACGTCACCCCTTCTCTCCAGAGATGCTGCCTATCCCTCTGAGTTACTCCAGCACTCTGTGTCTATCTTTGGTTTAAACCAGCATCTGCAGTTCCTTCATACACATTAATATGGAGCCACTAGTTTCAACATAAATATAGGAATTGAAGCATAAAAGTGCTTGGAAAATGTACATTACATTTAAATTATATGTAAAATACAGCAACAACAAAAATAAAAAATTTCCCGTAGACTAAATGGAAAAGGCATAAATAATAATAATGTTAAAGGATAACAGCATGCTGGATTTCACTGTAGTTATATACTAATTAGAAATTAATTAGGTCAAGTAAACTATACTTTTTACCAAGTAAACATTTCTTTAAAATTACCAAAATGAAAATATTAATATTTAAGTATCTATATAACTCAAGTAAGACTATTTGCAATTTATTAACTACATTTTTAATTAGAAATAAAGGTCACAGATTTTAAATATATTCTGTTTTACAGAAAATGACTGAAAATTTGGTGTATGAAAGACCAGATGACCCCCTTGAATTTATGTTGCAGCAGGTACAGTATGTGGACGCTCACAAAATAATTGACAAACCCATCTGCATGAATTAAAAGCAATAAGCAACTGGAGGAACAGAGCAGGTCAGGCAGCATCTGTGGAGGGCAATGGACAGACGGTGGCCCCGATCGAAACCCTTCTTCAAGACTAGATTTGGGGGAGATAGTTGGTAGAAAGAGATGAGGGGAAGGGAATGGGGCACGAGTTAGCAAGTGACAGGCATACCCATGTAAGAATGGGTTGAATGGCAAAATGAGACAAGATGGAGATAGCAATCAACAATGAGTGTAGACAAACAACCCGCTTTCTTTCCAATTTCCTTGCCTCCTGTCATCCAGTGTATTTATCCTCCTCCACCCTCTACGTGTGCTCCTCACCCCCTCCCCATGGATAAAAATGCCATGAAAACTTAACTGAGGTAGACAGGCTAGGGCGTTTCCATCTACGATTCTCAGTTGGACCAGGCGTAGAATGATCCAATTGACCCCGTAACAGTTATCTAGTAGAATGCAGGTTTCTGCCAATCCTATTGAGAAAATAACTTGTACATTTCCTTTTCCATTCCATTTCCCATTCTAAATTGACCTTTATTACCGATAATGAAACAAAAGCAGGAACTGCTGCAAAAATTCAGCAAGACTGTCAGCAGTTGTAAGGGGATTTTTTTTTAAATCTTTTGTATAATTAATTGTATATTTCCAACATAACTCTATAATCCGGGTGCAAATTTCCTATCATGTTTTTATCCCACTATTAGTTTCCAACTTTGAGCTCCAACTATACCAACATGTTCTGAATGTCTTTATGTCAAAATTTACCCCCTAAGCAGAATGTTTTCACTTTCACCAATATCATTATAATATTTCTCAACATCTTTGTAAATAAATTATATCTTAATATCTTTAATTTCCATTGTGTCCAGCGTGCAGAAAGGTGTGTTAATATCATTTCACTTTCATATCCATATCATCTACTTATAAAACTCTCATCTTGTATGTGGATATGTGTGTGTATAATCACGTCTTCTCGAAAAAACAACGTGCTAACGGTAACATTTTTACATATTCCGGTAGAGATTTTTCCCATGGAGTCCAAAATCGCCTTATCTTAAAATTTCATGCTTTATTTCTCGAGTTATTAGTGAAAATATTCAAAAATCTGAAAAAACGTTGAATTTAAAAAACGCTGTCTTTTGCTGATGACGTCACGATGGGTCTGCTCCATGCGCCATTCTTCATCATGCTGCGAGCGGCTGCCTTGGCTGGGCTCGGCTCAGCTGGCTCGGCTGGGCTCGGCTCAGCTGCCTCGGCTGGCCTTGGCTGGGCTCTGCTGCCTCAGCTGGTTCATTTTTTTTGCTTTTACTTCGAAATTTTTAATATATTAACCTTGCATTTATTATTATTTAAAGACTTCTCGGTTTCTCAATTAATTGTACAAATTCTTAAAGATAACAATTTAATTCAAAGACAGCGGTTTTCTTCGCGATTTCCGCGCTTTTTAACTATTAAAATATTTTCTTACGTTGCTTTTCCCCGTTTTTCACTTCCTGGTTTTTCACTTCATTGTACTACTATCTTTACTATTTTAAAAGTTTAACTTAGCGGTTATTTACTCAGCTTCACCTGCTAAGTTTCTCCAGCATTTTTGTCTACCTTTGTTTATGTATTTGATCATTTGAACGGAACTATTCGGCACCGAGTATACTAATTTAATCAAGTACTGTCTTAGATACAGGCCCCACTCCCTGATTACTAACAACCTGATTTACATAAATCCGAATTCACACAAATTCTCCTGACATTTTTCAAGCAATTTTCAAGCTTGCAATAACAATAATTTTTCATGGTATTTTTAGTTGAGTTTAGAGACACCGCGCAGAAACAGACCCTTCAGTCAACCAAGTCCGCACCGACCAGCAATCCCCGTACACTAGCACTATCTACACACTTAGGGACAATTTACAATCCTTTACCGATGCCAATTAATGTACAAACCTGTGTGTCTTTGGATAGTGGGAGGAATCTGGAGCACGCAGAGAAAACCCATGCGGTCATCTGGAGAATGTACAAACTCCTTACAGACAAACATCTGTAGTCATGATCGAACCCGGGTCTCTACCGCTGAGCCACAGTGCTACCCATTCATTAATGTCTGGATACAGTATAAATTTCATAGTTTAATTATGGGTAGTATAAGGTTAATTATTTATTTAAATTAAATGAACGAATTGCAGCAAATATGGTTAGCGGTAGAAAACAGCCATTTTTGACTAATGGAGAAATCCTTCTGTAACCTGGGGGCTGCCTGAATTATAATGGACACAGGAAGGTGAAAATCACAGGTAGACACAAAATGCTGGAGTAACTCAGCGGGACAGTATTTTGTGTCTACCTTCGATTTAAACTAGCATCTGCAGTTCTTTCTTACACCAGGTGTAAATCACAATGCATAATTGATAAATTGTTATTTCTGCTCCCTGACAGATACAAGCAATGATCTATATGCGGGACGAACAAGAAATCTGTGTGGAATAAACTGCGCCAGAACATACAGTATTATGAAAACATTATGTAGGAGTTGATGTATTTTGATCTTTAATCAAGTCTCCTCTTATTGTTTCTATTACTGTAATATCATGTAAAGTGCAGTGTACAAATAGAGAAAGCACGGCATGTGAACAATGGCAAAGGTTAAATGGATGAGATAGTTCCGCCTTCCCAAGCAGAACCAAGAAGATCAGGTCACTATTTCCAATCATGTATATTTTGCATGTTTTTGATGTTAAGATATACAGTGACCCCAAGTTTTTTTCTGAAAGACAATTAAACATCTGAACGCATCCCTTTTCACATCATGTTTGCATCCATTATTAAGGACACGTTAACCAGCAACACGACACCATTAAAATGAAAATGGCTTGACGAAAGAGAAGTTGTGTTTGACAAATCTGACGCATATTTTTGAGGATGTGGCTAGAAGGGTGAATAAAGGGTGGGGAAGAGGCTGGTGGATGTAGTGTATCAGGATTTTAAAAATACATCTGAGAAAAGTACCGCACAATTTTTTTTAACAATAAATAATAGCTATTGGGACAATAAACATGCAAGCATGGAAAATGAGTTGATTAAATGATACAAACAAATCTTTTTTAAGTCGACAGGTGTTACTAGTGGGCTAATGCAAGATTCAATCTCACTGGGTCTGAGATTACAACACATATTAATGGCTTATTAGAATTCAGTAAACTGAAGTACGTCAATGATACAAAGCTGTTCAGATAGGTGAAATGATTGATCGAGGGTGGCAAATTGTACATAAGATGGGGGAAATATGGGATAGTATATTTCAGTGGGAATACTATAACAGAATTATTTTCTTAAATGGTGATAAAATGTTCAGGGCTTCAGTGAGACATCAATTGCAATGCTATGCAAAATGTGTGAACAGGAATATTGTGAGAACAGTATCTGAAAACAGGCATCCACTGGGTATGGAACATCATCAGATGCAGGACTGCAGGTATCACAATCTGTAATCTCGTGGACTCGCATTTCACTTACTCTACCATTACGATCAGGCCAAGCGATCAACTTTCAGTGAAGAATGCAAAAGGACATGCCAGGAGCAACACCAAAAAATTGCTGAACAGCAAAAAAAGCAGGCAACTGACAGAGCTAAGCAGTCTCACAACCAATGGATCAGATGAAAGCTCCACAGCCTTACCACACTTTGTCGTAAAGGATGATGGACAATTAAACAGCAAAAGAGAGGAGAGGCCCCAAGAATATCCTCATCCTCATTGATATTGGGGCACCACATATTGTATGTGACCTATTCACAAGGCTGAAGCATTTGGAATTATGTTCAGCCAGAAATGCTAGATAGAAGGTCCATCGTTGCTTCCTCCTGTGATTCCCATCACCACCGAAGCCAATCTCCACCCAATTCAATTCAAGCTTTCCTATTGAGGATAGCTGAGAGCATGAGAAACAGAAATGGCACCTCAAAAAGAGTATTTAAGACGGGCTCTATGCAACTACGTCCACCTTTATCCAAGCTGCTCAGATACAGGTACAACATTGCCATTTGCCCAACAATGTAGAACATTGCCCAGCTATGTTCTAGACAATAGGTGCAGGAGTAGGCCATTCGGCCTTTTGAGCCAGCATCGCCATTCAATGTGATCATGGCTGATCATCCATGTAGATGGTTTACAATCCTTTACAATCCACAATCAGTACCCTATCCCTGCCTTCTCCCAATATCCCCTGACTCCGCTATCTTTAAGAGCCCTATCTAGCTCTCTCTTGAAAGTATCCATAGAACCGGCTTCCACCACCCGCTGATGCAGATAATTTCACAGACTCACAACTCTCTGTGTGAAAAGGAGTTTCCTCATCTCCGTTCTAAATGCCTTACCCCTTATTCTTATACTGTGGCCCCTGGCTCTGGACTCCCCCAACATCGGGAACACGTTTCCTGCCTCTAGCGTGTACAAATCCTTAATAATCTTATTTGTTTCAATAAGATGCCCTCTCATCCTTCTAAATTCCAGAGTATACAAGCCTAGCCACTCCATTCTCTCAGCATATGACAGTCCCGCCATACCGGGAATTAACCTTGTGAACCTACGCTGCACTCCCTCAATAGTAAGAATGTCCTTCCTCAAATTAGGGGACCAAAACTGCACACAATATTCCAGGTGTGGTCTCACTAGGGCCCTGTACAACTGCAGAAGGACCACTTTGCTCCTATACTCAACTCCTCTTGTTATGAAGGCCAACATAACAAGGGCCTCCCTCTCTAACCCCTCCTATTCGCTTTCTTCACTGCCTGCTGTACCTGCATGCTTACTTTCATTGACTGATGAACAAGGACCCCCACATCCCGTTGTACTTCCCATTTTCCCAACTTGAAACCATTTAGATAATAATCTGCCTTCTTGTTTTTGCTACCAAAGTGGATAACCTCACATTTATACACATTAAACTGCATCTGCCATGCGTCTGCCCACTCACCCAACCTGTCCAAGTCACCCTTGCATTCTCATAGCATCATCCTCACAGTTCACACTGCCACCCTGTTCATGAAAATCAGGAGAAATAGAGGACATTCAGGACAAATACTAATTACCACCCAATCAATCTACTCTTAACCGTCAGTAAAGTTCTGGAAGTAGCTGACAATGTTATCAAGTCTCACTTACTTGCCGATAATATGCTAAGTGATGGCCAGTTTCAATTTCACTGGTAAAACTGGTCAGTGAGCATCAGAGAGAAAGTATTCAATGGTTATAGTCATTTCATACACAAAGATGGTTGTTGCAAGAGATCAAATATGTTTTTCCCCTCTCTCTAACCTTGCTTCATTAACCTATCAGCCAGATTGCTTCATCACCAGCTTATCACAATGGTAACCTGGCCTCACTCTACCAGATGTATCTATTGTCCTATTCCCTGTTGCACTGTGATTTTTCATACTTTGGAATTTTTGACCAATCATGCAGCGTTTTGGTGCTAACAGGTGCTAATCAATGGCTCAGTAATGAAATATTGTCTGTGATATTTTGCTGCATTTCTCAGGTCAGAATTGCTCTTGACCAGGGCTACAACATTCTGTTGCAAATTGAACTATCTCTCATTTCATTTGCAGCTCTGACAAAGGTATCACTTTTGCAATACCTTTCCCAGCAATATATCTATATTACTACAAAACTCTTATCTTGACAACTTTGTTCCTACTGTGCTGCGTTCCAACAGAACGCCGTGATCTACATTGCATTTTTCCTGCAGGCAAGCTGTAGAGCCACCCTCAGCCAATCCAAGATGAGGATTTTTCCCATTTCCCTGTTGCAGAGCGATGTAATGTTTAAAAAAACTTATTTCACCATTCTCTGCTGCCCCGGCTGGATGGAGGGGGAGGTTTTATAAAACCAGGAAGTGGTGGTGTGCCTCACTCAGTCTCTGCAAGATGGATGAAGCCAAGGGTCTGTCTCTCTGAACTCTGAATAACTCTGAACAAATGTCTACACAACTGTGGCCCCTTAATCTGTTTTGAAATTGAACTATCTGGTTTGTTTGAAGTAAAAAGGCATTGACTGCAAATGGTCGTCCGGGTGCTTTGGCTTGTACAATAATAGGCTATACTTACTGCAAAGGTGGCTTGGATGATCTTGGCTGAAGTTGGGCACTTCTGTGCTGCAAATGGTGGCATGAAGAAACGCCGCCACTTACTGCAAATGGCCGTCATTTTTGGCTTGACGTTGAAAGGCACCCCCTTACTGCAAATGGTGGCGTGGGAGGATTGGCTTGAAGTCGAAAGTCACTACTTACTACAGAGCGGCTTGGGTGTTTTAAAAAAGTTGAAAGGCACTTCTTACTGCAAATGATGGCTGGGTACTTTGGTTTGAAGGGACTAGGCACTACTTACTGCAAGTGGTGTGTCACTCAGTGAAAGGCACTACTTATCACCAATGGTGGCTTGGGTACTTGGCTTGAAGTCTGAATAACTACTTAACAAATGGTGGCATGAAGTGTGAGTCCCCTACTTACTGCAAATGGTTTGCTTGGGAGCTTTGGTTTGAAGTGTTTGAACTACTTACTGCAAATGGTGGCCTGAAGTGAAAGGCACTACTTACTGCAAATGGTGGCATGAAGTTGAAAGGCAGTACTTGCTGCAAATGGTGGCTTGGGAGCTTTGGCTTGAAGTTGAAAGGCACTACTTACTGCAAATGGTTGTTTGGGTGCTTTGGCTGAAGTTGAAAGGTACTACTTACTGCAAATGGTGGCTTGGGTGCTTGGCTTGAAGTTAAAAGGCACTACTGCAAATGCACTTACTTCCTGTTTGCACTCTATATTGATTTTAGATAAAACGCTACCACTTACGGCTGTGAGTTTTAACCATCTTACTCAGCCCCCCTCCGCTGAAGTTGCAGAGCATTCTTCCCTGCAAATGGTGGCTTTGGTATTTTGTTTTAAAAATGTTGAAAATCTCTCTCCTGTCACTGCACCATAGTGGCTTGGGTACTTTTCCATGGAAAGGGGGAGGGGTTATAAATCCCGGAAACCCGGGGGGGTTTAGGGTGGTTTCACCCTGCATGAAACGGTATGAAAAGCTGCATTTGAATTTGATGGCCTTGCACCCTGCTTGAAGTGGAATGAAACTACATTTGAATTTGGCAGCTTTGCATACTGCTGAAGTGTTTTGACCATCTGTACTTGAAGCCCCCCTCACGCTGCTGCAAGTGGCATGAGAATTGTACTTGAATCAATGAAAAATGCAAAGTGCTCATAGTGGTAAGAAATGCACTTGAATTTCTCTCCCTGTCACCCTGCTTGAAATGGTAGGAACATAGATTTTAATTTGGTGGCCTTGCAACCTGCTTGGGATGGGGTTGAAATGGAGCCAACCCAGCCCACCCCGTGGTGGATCAGGGGGGGGGCTGGTGTTCAAGAACCCTGAACAGCACTCCAGAATGCCCCCCCACTGGCCACCAATATTGGTGTTGGTTGTGTGGTGGATATTGCGTCGGGTTTCAGCCCTCCCGCATGAAAATGGGACCCAAAGCTGCACTTATCTAATTATCTGGCCTTGCAAATTATTTGGAAATGGAATAAAACTCCATTTTCAAAGTTGGTGGCCTTGCAGTTGCTTGGCTGGTGAGTATTGGAGAATTGGTGCTTGCGTTAGCCAATTCCACAGCAAATACTGCCTAATTATCTCTATAGATCTAGGCTTCAAATGGACCTCCCACCAAACATTTTGAGATGTGATGCATAGATTCCTGTATCTGTGAGGAATACCTATTGTATTATTTGTAAGGGGGTAAAAGCAGAAAGGAAAAAATACCCAGCATTCCCCTTTCAATTGGCCTTAAACCATCCTTGAGGCTCCTGTAGACCTGGCAAGGTTACATACTATACAGAATATGCCAATAATCTTGGAGACTTAAGATGATGAAACAGTAGTTTCTATTCCTGGCACCTGAAATATTGTCTATATTGGTATCTCCCTGTGCCTTGTACGGCAGCCTCACTGCTTGTTGTCTTTACAATATGTAGGTAGTTTTGCTCTGTTGGGGGCTAACTACCCCATCTAACCAAGTAGCTCCGAACAGAACACATTCCATGTGATTGCAATGAAGAATATCACACTCAATCACTTCCATACATTCCAAGCAATTATATGATTAAAGCTTGTGCATAGTGCACACAGTGTTCTTATGGCCTTGTATTAAGAGTTTAATTGGGGAATCAATACTCATTCAATGTATTTGAATAAAATTAGTACTCAACATGTGATTTCCAAGATCATTTTGTGCCGTCACAAACCAATCTTTCCAGTTGGCAATCTGGAACAGATTCAATTGCTTACTTGGCCTCTTCTGACTGTGGTATCGGTGACTGCTGCTGATCTCTGATTAACTAGCTTGCTGATTGATCAGATCAGGAGGTTGGATCTGTCGGCTGGGATTCTTAAGATTTTACTTAAATATTTCAATGGACATGTTGATTTTCCCTGAATGTTTACCAGTGGTTGAAAGAGTAAACTGTGCAAATGTAGTTGTTCTTAAACAGAAAAGTACTTACTCTTTTAGCAAATATGAAATTAATATATATGCAAATTTGTAGTGAATTAGCTACTGTGGATTTCCTGTCATTGAATTTAGATTTTTTTTTTCAAATTGTACAATTCTTACAAAATAATAGCTTTTTTTCTTTCATTTATGAGAAAATTTAGATAAGCTAGAGTACTGTGTGGCATCTCTACCCCAATGATGACGTTGGACTTTATTTAAGGAACTGATGCCCACAATGCTGAGAACTATATTCTGCACTCTATCTTCCCCTTTGCTCCATTTATTGTATTATTGAGTTTAAACTGATTGTATCTATGTAAGATATATTTGAACTATTTGGGTAGCATACAAAACAAAGCTTTTCACTGTACCTCAATGTGTGACAATACTGAACCTAAACCTAAAAACTTTGCAGATATTACAAAACTCACCGATGTAGTTCATAGGGGGGAGATATGGAAAACTGTTGTCACTAGTAAGCTGACAAGATCAGAAGTGCATTAGTTGAAATGGCAATAAAAATGATTCATATAATTTAATTGATGAGAACAAAAAACACCCAGGATTATGAACAAAGGGACAGAGATGTGGAACTAATCATAACTAATACAAAGACCCAGCATTGACATAGAAAATAGGTGCAGGAGGAGGCCATTCGGCCCCTCGAGCCAGCACCGCACCGGACATACTGAGCTAAATTGATTATTTAGTGCTATGCACTTTTATAAATGTTCTCATCTTGCTCTGTATGCAAGGTTCTATGTGATATATAAGACTAGCATAAGTTCCTTTCACCTCCAGCTGAGTTAGGTCCTTTATCAAGATGATGAGATGAAAGTCTACTTTCACATTTCATCATAGGTTCTGTACAAAATTAATTTACATGGGATCAAATGCTTTCTACTTCACAAAAATGGTTTGGATGGGCAGTCTTGTTTGGGAAATGGGAAGATTAAAAATGCACATTAACACTGATGTTCTGAGATTGTGGATTAAATTGGGAACCCATTATCCGACCCAGAATAATGTTGACGCTGGCTGTATATAACCTATCTGGCATCAGGCCCTTCAGTGTGTAATTTTTTTTTTATAAGAGTCATTGAATGGGTTACTTCATTTCAAATACAATTTAAAATATGTTATTAAAGTGTACTTCTTGCTTGAGTACAGGATTATGAAGTGTCATGAAAATTGTTGTGCTAAAACAACTGATAAACATTCAAATTAAAATAATTCAGGTGCTGGAAGTGTGTATAAAAACAAAGAAATGTCGATAAAACAGTCAACAGGAGAGGCAGCATCTGTGGAGAATGGAAAAGAGAGAGATTTCACAAGGTGATGGCCTATTAAGTTTAATATCAAAACACAAAGAGCTGGAGGAATTGAAATGAAATGAAATGATTCAATTTATTGTCATTGTCAGTGTACAGTACAGAGACAACGAAATGCATTTTTAGCATCTCCCTTGAAAGGGAGACACAGGGCGTCGCGGTGTGCCCGCGCCTGCCGCCATTCCATTTCAGGCAAAGGTGGGTGAAGTGTCTTGCCCAAGGACACAACGACAGTATGCACTCCAAGCGGGATTTGAACCGGCTACCTTCCGGTCGCCAGCCGAACTCTTAGCCCATTGTGCTATCTGTCGCCTTATTCAACAGGTCGAGCTGCATCTGTGAAGGAAATGGACAGACATCGTTTCACATCTGAAGAAGGATCCTGACCTAAAACGTCGCCTGTCCATTCCCTCGACAGGCAGCCTGACCCCCTGAGCTCCTCAGTTGTTCCTGAGTTGCATGTATTTACTGATTGTGGCCATCGAGTGTCACTGTGGAACAGCTCAGTAGTTTGTGCTTTCATTGTCTTGGCTCTGTCCTGCAACTGAGGACAAGTGTTTTATAGGGAGTCATAGAACATAGAACATTGTAGCAGAAGAACAGGTTCTCTGCCTATGATGCCAATTTAAACTGCATATCTGCTTGTACATGGTCTTATCCCTTCATTCCTAGCGTTCAGGTGCTGGTCTTAATGTCTCTAAAGCATTGTCTTTGTATTTCTATCCACCATTTTCCCTGGCAGCTCATTTCAGGCATTCAGCACTCCGTAAAAAAAAATCCCTCTTAACTACACTCCCTCTCCTCATGATAAAGCCCTGCCCTCTGGTAATTAACATTTGCACACTGGAGAAAAAACTCTCTCTACCATAGAAACATAGAAAATAGGTGCAGGAGTAGGCCATTCGGCCCTTCGAGCCTGCACCACCATTCAATATGATCATGGCTGATCATCCAACTCAGTATCCTGTACCTGCCTTCTCTCCATACCCCCTGATCCCTTTAGGGCCACATCTAACTCCCTCTTAAATATAGCCAATGAACTGGCCTCAACTATCTTCTGTGGCAGAGAATTCCACCGATTCACCACTCTCTGTGTAAAAAATGATTTTCTCATCACAGTCCTAAAATACTTCCCCCTTATCCTTAAACTTACCCTATGTATGCCTCACATAAATTTGTAGACTTTAGGTTTAGTATGATTATTGTCACGTGTACTGAGGTACAGTGAAACGTTTTGTTTTGCCTGGTATCCAATCAGATCAGATAATACTATACATGAATAAAATCAAGTCAGACTCAAATACAATAGGTAGAGCAAAGGGGAAGATACAGAGTGCAGAATATATTTTGCAGCATTGTGGCACATCAGTTTCATAGACAAAATCCAATGTCTGCAATGGGGAAAGGTGAATCAGGCAGTGCCATAGCTTATGGAAAGACCATTCAGGAGCTGATAAAGAGGCAAAGAAGCCGTTCCTGAGTCTGGTGCTATGTGCTTTCAAGCTTTTGTATCTTCTGCCCAATGGGAGAATGGAACAAATCTTTAATTATGTCAGCTGCTCTTCCCAGGCAGCGTGAAGTGTAGATGGAGTCAATGGTGGAAGGTCTGGTCTATGTGAAGTACTTGCTAATCTACAACTCTCTGCAATTTCTTGCAGGCTTTGGGCAGAGCTGTTCCCAAACCAAGCTATGATGCAACCTGACAATTTGCTTTGTACAGTTTATCTGTAGAAGTTTGTAAGTGGCATTAAAGACGTGCCAAATTTTGTCAGTCTCCTCAGGAAGTAGAGCCATCGGGGTGCCCTCTTAGCTGTTGCATCAATGTGGTTGGTTCATGACGGGTTAATGCTTACATTATCTCCAAGGAACTTGAAGCTCTCAACCATTTCCACTTTGGTACCATTGATGCTGACTGGGGCATGTACTCCACTACGCTTCCTGAAGTCAATAACTAGCTCCTTCATCTTGCTACCATTGAGGGAGAGGTTATCTTGACACCATATTACTACATTCCCTATATCCTTCCTGTGCTCTATCTTGTTATTGCTCATGATCCAGCCCACCATCTGCAAACTTGTAGACGGTTTTAGAACTGAATTTCAGGTCATCCATCAGCCTCTGATGCATCAGAGAAATTAATCTATATTTGTGTGACCCTTTCTAATAGCTAATACCCTTTAATCCGGTCTTCACCCTGGTGAAGCTCTTCAGCATCCTCTCCATACCCTCCACATCTTTTCTATAGTATTATGAAGAGGACTGCACATAATACCTCAAATGAAGCCTAACCAAAGTTACTGTATATAATACAGCAACATGATTTCCCACTGCTTATACACATCACCCTGACCGATGAAGTATGCCATATTCCTTCTTTAATAGTCTATCTGCTTGTGGTATCACTTTGAGGTAGCTATGGACTTGCCCACAAGATTCCTTCTTACATCTATGTCTCCAAGTGTCCTACCATTTACTGTCTAGTTTCCTCTAAAATCCCACCTTCCAACATGTAACACCCTACCTTTCTCCAGATTAAAATCCATCTACCATTTCTCTGCCCATATTTCCAACTGGCCTAGGTCCTGCTGAATCCTTTGACAATTTTCCTCATTATTCACAATTCTGCCATTTTTGTGGCTCTGCAAACTTACGAATCAATATATAATCCATTGCCATTTTCTATTTCCAAACCATTTATTTTATTAAAATGACCTTTTTACCTCACCACTAGGCTGTATCCTCCATGGCCAAGTCAATTTTGAATCCAACCTACTATGTTTCTAGGTTGCCTTAATCTTCTAGATCATTTATAAAATGAGGGGCCTTGTCGAAAGCTATATAGCTCCTACAGCTGAATTTTATTGTCTTCGGTACACAAAACTGAATTACAATATTATCTGATGCAGTACAGTAAGTATATCACACCATGGTGCAGTGAAGTGGGAAGACAGTGCATCATTTTAGACTGTGTAGGGAACTGCAAGAAATATTTGCCCACCGCTTCCATATTCTGTTGATGCATTCAAGATCAAAATTCAAATACATTGTGCATAATCCATCCAATCAAATCCAAATCTGTAAGTATATTACACACTATTATATTACATATTAATCAAATCTTCGCATTCAGAAGAGTTAAATCTCTTCATTCCAAATTCCCCCAACCTTCTGTTGTCAGTCACAACATGCTGCTGAATGTGACTGTGCTACATTCTTTATCATTTTCAGCCACTGCACACCATGCATAGTATTTCCTACAGCTTATTTGTAAATTTTTTTTTTTTTTTAGCACTCTGGATTTCTCGCAAACTTGAATGAATTTTTTGAATGTATAACGTCCAGTGGGAGCTGAACATCCACCTGTCTCCATCAGTGGATCCTATATTAGTATAATGCTGGATACACTAATGGGGCTTTCTCACGGTGCGACCTGACCCAAGACTTAACAAGAGTTTAACATCGTGGGAACCTCCTGCGATAACAGTACGGCATTCGTGGACCACCGAGGACCTCCGTGGCGCTAACGGCAGGTAGTCGTGGAACTTTGTAAGGTCGGGAGAAAATTCAAACATTTTTGAATTTCTCCAAGAGTGACTTGAGCACTTTGTGGTGAGCGTTGCAACATTGTATGAACGCAGATGCCAGTGCGATATCCGTAATGACTCTTGCGGGTACCGTGGGAACTCCTGCGAACGGTAAACCCGGAAGCTTGACAGAGGGGACATAAGGTGAGTAAAAAAGGTGGTCTCAATATCGCCAATGGACCATGTGTCCATCGAGGACGTCCCACCTAATTGTCATTGTTTGAGAATCTTTTTCACAGTAAGACTTGCAGATAAATTAATAGTTTAAGAACTCAGGATAGCAAACTGAAAACAAAACTGCAGGGCAGAGAAACCATAGGGATTAGCAATATATTTGTGTCATTGCAACATTCTTTATATATGTTTCTGTTGCAACATAGGAATAACAATATACACTTATGAGTTACTGAGTAAAACTGCGACTCTCTCTTGATCAGAAAAGCCAACGTTTCTGAGATTAATTGGTTCACTGTATCTAAGAGCAGAAAGCCTGAATCTGGCAAAATGAATAAATTCACAGTTGTTTTTGAGACTTACAACAGAGAAAGTTGCAAACTGTATTAAAGAGTATAATTGGACATATACTGCAAATAATTAGGCTGAATGTATTATTTTGTTTGTGCAGCAGATGCCCTTGGAAGCTGTATGCTCTCAGTAATTTTCATATTTCCTTAGCTCATCTCAAATCTGTCAGCATATGTGAATTATAAAAATGTTGTTTTTTTAAGCTGTTTGAGTATGTACTGTATATGGATAAGTGAGGGTGTAATTTCCTACGCACTGATTTAAATATATACGCTTAATTCCAATGTAGATTTGTGTGTTTTTTAACTTTTAAAACCATATGCAAAATGTTGTAGTTGGAATAAGGGGGTCTTGTAAGCTTTTACAAGACCCAACGATGCACACCATTGTTTTTCAAAGACAAAATGTGTAGGAAGGAACTGCAGATGCTGGTTTAAATCGAAGATAAACATGAAATGCTGGAGTAATTCGGCGGGACAGGCAGCATCTCTGGAGAGAAGGAATGGGTGACGTTTCGGCTCGCGACCCAGGGTCTAGACCCAGAATTTTCTCAATGGTCTTAAACTGAATACTGAAGAGGGGTCTCGACCTGAAACATCACCCAATCCTTCCCCAGAGATGCTGCCTGTCCCGCTGAGTTACTCCAGCATTTTGTATCTATTTTTCAATGACATTTTGTTATAGGATTCTTCTGTCAATAACCATATGAAATACATAGGGTTGAAAGCAGGCATCTCATTGAAGCTTCGACAGATACCTGCAGGGATTTCTGGATCAAGGGTATTATCAATGCCACCTTTATATTCTTTAACTGTTAAATATCTCGCCTCATACAACTTTTTCATCTGTACATTGAGTATATGTTCCAGTATATAGATCATTCCAATACAACCCACTGTTTGCAAGCAGTTTCAGTTTAATCTCATGAAACAGTGATATGATAAAAGTTTGTTGCTGAGTCTATTTAAAATAGTGCCAAGGCTTGCTGCATAAGTCTTGCCCAAGGGAAAGACGCTGACTTATTTTTTTATTTGCTGACTATGTTATTTTCCTGCACCAACACACTGCAGTATTTTGTCAATCTGGGTTATTCTTCATTTAACCCTCGGCGAACAGAATACATGATTGCATCCTGCAGCATTCTGCGGAGATCTAATATTATGGAGGGGCAAATTGCAAGTTTATTTTTGGATCGCATGTGCATCAAACAATTTGTTTTGATATCACCAAATATTTATCATGCTGCAGGTCGCAGACTGTCTTACATGACTCGATGGGCTTGGAGATACCTTGTTATGTGAGTAAATGTATAATGTGCTTTTATGTTTGAATGCCATCCTTGCATCTATTTGCACTGTGCTGCATTAATACTATTGCCATGCCTTCTAGAAAAGTACTAAAGTTACATTTACAAATGAAGCAATTGATTTAATTTAATGTAAATTGTAGCACCCAACGATCAATATTTGAATGAACGTATTTCAAGTATAAAAGTAATCTTTTTTTTGCATTTTGTGACAGGGGCACAGCAATGCTAATAAAACATGGAACTTATTGTTTCCTTCAGTGTTTGTTATTGTGTTATGTTAGCGAAAGAAATACTGCGCGGTCCATTGGCGATATTGAGACCACCTTTTTTACTCACCTTATGTCCCCTCTGTCAAGCTTCCGGGTTTACCGTTCGCAGGAGTTCCCACGGTACCCGCAATAGTCATTACGGATATCGCACTGGCATCTGCGTTCATACAATGTTGCAACGCTCACCACAAAGTGCTCAAGTCACTCTTGGAGAAATTCAAAAATGTTTGAATTTTCTCCCGACCGTACAAAGTTCCACGACTACCTGCCGTCAGCGCCACGGAACTCCTCAGTGGTCCACGAATGCCGTACTGTTATCGCAGGAGGTTCCCATGATGTTAAACTCTTGCTAAGTCTTGGGTCAGGTCGCACCGTGAGAAAGCCCTTTCACCTTCCTGTTCGTCTGGGCCACAAGTTCTTGGGTATTCCATGCCCAGACCCACCTCCCTATTTCTTGCCTGCTTAATTGCCCGAGCATGCTCCCTTGGGCCACACCATATATAACATATTTTCCTTTTTGGAACTGATATTTTACACTTTACATCCTCCATCAGCATTGTGGCTCTTTTCCTGCAATTTACCTGGACTTCTACCCCAGGCAACCACCATCTCATATCCCCAACCTCCCTTGCTTTCCCACTGAACTGAATTGAACGATCTCCGAGTTGTCCTCATGCTTTAGTGAACGGGATTTCCCCTCTCCCATCATCGATGAGGCCCTCATGTGTGTCTCCTCAGTACCCTGCAGCTCCGCCCTCACTCCCCCTCCCCTTAGTCCTTCCCTTCCACCCATCAGCACATAATCCTCCAAAACATACGCCTCCTCCAACGGGTCCCTTGAAGACTCAAACAGGTGAATTTGTTATGGGGAACAAGGAAAGGTTGAACAAGTACTTTGGATCTGTCTTCACTAAGGAAGACACAAACAATCGCCCTGATGTACCAGTGGCCAGAGGATCTAGGGTGATGGAGGAACCTAAGGAAATTCACATTAGGCAGGAAATTGTGTTGGGTAGACTGATGGGACTGAAGGCTGATCATTTTCAAATGTTCTATAGATACAGGATCAGTTCCTGTGGATTGGAGGGTGGCTAATGTTATCCCACTCTTTAAGAAAGGCAGGAGAAAGAAAACAGGGAGAGAGAAAATAGACCAGTTAGCCTGACGGTGTTGGGGAAGAAGCTGGAATCAATCATAAAAGATGAAATAGCGGCACATTCGGATAGCAGTAACAGGATTGGTCTGAGTCAGCATGGATTTACGAAGGAGAAATCAAGCTTGACTAATCTTCTGGAATATTTTGAGGATGTAACCGGGAAAATGGACAAGGGAGAGCCAGTGGATGTAGTGGACCTGGACTTTCAGAAAGCACATAGGAGATTAATGGGCAAAATTAGAGCACATTGTATTGGGAGTAGGGTACTGACATGGATGGAAAATTGGTTGGCAGACAGGAAACAAAGAGTAGGGATTAACGGGTCCCTTTCAGAATGGCAGACACTGGGGTACCGCAAGGCACGGTACTGGATTGCAGCTATTTACAATACATATTAATGATTTAGATGAAGGGATTAAAAGTAACTAGCAAAATTGCAGATGACACAAAGCTGGGTGGCCGTGTGAACTGTGAGGAGGATGCTATGAGGATGCAGGTTGACATGGACAGGTTGGGTGAGTGGGCAGATGCATGGCAGATACAGTTTAATGTGGATAAATGTGAGGTTATCCACTTTGGTAGTAAAAACAGGAAGGCAGATTATTATCTGATGCTGTCAAATTGGGAAAAGGGGAAGTACAAGATTTGGGGGGTCCTTGTTCATCAGTCACTGAAAGTAAGCATGCAGGTTCAGCAGGCAGTGAAGAAAGCGAATGGCACGATGGTCTACTGCAGTTGTACAGGGTCTTGGTGAGACCACACCTGGAGTATTGCGTACAGTTTTGGTCTCCAAATCTGAGGAAAGACATTATTGCCATAGAGGGAGTGCAGAGACGGTTCACCAGACTGATTCCTGGGATGTCAGGACTGTCTTATGAAGAAAGACTGGATAGACTTGGTTTATACTCTGTAGAATTTAGAAGATTGAGAGGGGATCTTATAGAAGCTTACAAAATTCTTGGGGGGTTGGACAGGCTAGATGCGGGAAGATTGTTCCCGATGTTGGGGAAGTCCAGGACAAGGGGTCACAGCTTAAGGATAAAGGGGAAATCCTTTAAAACCGAGACGAGAAGAACTTTTTTCACACAGAGAGTGGCGAATCTCTGGAACTCTCTGCCACAGAGGGTAGTTGAGGCCAGTTCATTGGCTATATTTAAGAGGGAGTTAGATGTGGCCCTTGTGGCTAAGGGGATCAGGGGGTATGAGAGAAGGCAGGTACGGGTTACTAAATTGGATGATCAGCCATGATCATATTGAATGGCGGTGCAGGCTCAAAGGGCCGAATGGCCTACTCCTGCACCTAATTTCTATGTTTCTATGTCTTCAGAACAAGAGGAGTCGAGTATAGGAGCAAAGAGGTCCTTCTGCAGTTGTACAGGGCCCTAATGAGCCCACACCTGGAGTATTGTGTGCAGATTTGGTCTCCAAATTTGAGGAAGGACTTTCTCGATATTGAGGGAGTGCAGCGTAGGTTCACGAGGTTAATTCCCGGGATGGCGGGACTGTCATATAATAATAATAATAATAATAATTTTATTTATAGAGCACTTTAAAAACAAACATAGCTGCAACAAAGTGCTGTACATCTCTAATCATTGACAAAAAAGTTAATACACACCAAAAATAACAATCAAAAGAAATAGTAGGAAAAGACATGTAAAATAAAGAAACATCAAAAACACCACAAACAGAAGCAAAGCCTCAGGCATGGTCAAAAGCCAGGGAGTACAAATGCGTTTTAACACTGGATTTGAAGATGGACAGTGAGGGGGCCTGTCTGATGTGCAGCGGCAGGGTGTTCCAGAGTGCCGGAGCAGCAACAGAGAAGGCTCTATCCCCTCTGAGCCTCCGACTAGACCTCGGTACCTCCAGGAGCAGCTGACCAGCTGACCTGAGGGACCGGGCAGGAGTGTATGGGTGGAGCAGCTCAGAGAGGTAAGGCGGGGCGAGCCCATTCAGAGATTTAAAAACATTTAAAATCATATGTTGATAGAATGGAGCGGCTGGGCTTGTATACTCTGGAATTTAGGAGGAGAGGGTATCTTATTGAAACATATAAGATTATTAAGGGTTTGGGCGTGCTAGATGCAGGAAACATGGTCCCGATGTGGGGGGGGGGGGGGGGGGTTTCAGAACCAGGGGCCACAATTTAAGAATAAGGGGTAGCCATTTAGAAAGTAGATGAGGAAAAACTTTTTCACACAGAGGGTTGTAAATCTGAGGAATTCTCTACCTCGGGACGACAGATGGCGCAATGGGCTAAGTGTTCGGCTGGCGACCGGAAGGTAGCCGGTTCGAATCCCGCTTGGAGTGCACCCCGTTGTGTCCTTGGGCAAGACACTTCACCCACCTTTGCCTGCGTGTGAATGTGTGTGAGTGATTGGTGGTGGTCGGAGGGGCCGTAGGCGCAGATTAGCAGCCACGCTTCCGTCAGTCTGCCCCAGGGCAGCTGTGGCTACAGAAGTAGCTCACCACCACCGAGTGTGACTGAGGAGTGGATGAATAATGCGATGTAAAGCGCCTTGAGTATCTAGAAAGGCGCTATATAAATTCCCATCCATTACATTATTATTACCTCAGAAGGCAGTGGAGGCCAATTCTCTGGATGCTTTCAAGAGAGAGAGTTAGATAGAGCTCTTGAAGATAGAGGAGTCAGGGGATATGGGGAAAAGGCAGGAACGGGGTACTGATTATGGATGATAAGCCATGATTACAGTGAATGGCGGTGCTGGCTCGAAGGGCCGAATGGCCCACTCCTGCATCTATTGTCTATAACACTAGCCACATTTTCCCATCTCCACCTCTTTCCGTCTTCCGCAGAGACAGTTCCCTCCGCAACTCCCTGGCAAACGCATCACTTCACACCCAAACCACCCCCGCCCCAGGCACCTTCCCCTGCAACCGCAGAAGATGCAACACCTGTCCCTATACCTCCTCCATCGCCTCTGTCACGGAACCACAACAGTCCTTTCAGGTTATTCAGAGGTTCACTTGCACCTCCTCCAACCTCATCTACTGTATCCGTTGTTCGAGATGTGGACTCTTATACATCGGCGAGACCAAACGCAGACTGGGTGCTCAGCCCGCATGAACCAACCTGATCTCCCTGTTTCTGGACACTTTAGTTCTCCTTCCCATTCCTACAGACCTTTCAGTCCTAGGTCTCCTCCATTGTCAGAGTGAGGCTAAACGCAAATTGGAGGAACAGCATCTCGTATTTTGCTTGGGCATCTTACAGCCCAGTCATATGAAAATTGATTTCTCTCACTTCAGGCAGCCCCGGCATTCCCTCGCTCTCTATCCCTCCAACCAAAGTTGCACTAGCTTCTCATTTTCACCCGACAAACAGCTTACAATGGCCAGTTTCCTTTATCATCATTACTTTTGTGCATATCTTTCATTCAATGTTCTTTTCCTCTCCAAATCACCATCTCTATCTCTCGTTTCCCTTATCCCTAACCAGTCTGAAGAAGGGTCTCGACCCCGAAACGTCACCCATTCCTTCTCTCCAGAGATGCTGCCTGTCCCGCTGAGTTACTCCATCTTTTTGTGTCTATCTTCTGAACAAACTAATCTTCAATAATGAAGAATTTCACCTCTAAGCATTGTGTTGCTTCCTGGTCACTTTCCCCTGCCTTTACTCTTTCCGTTTACTTTCCCTCACTCACACCCCACTTCCTCTTGCTTTCCTGACCTCATGGTTCTCACTTCCTCCTCTTCTCACTTCCTTTGCCCAAATGTTATCTTTCTTCTCCCCCCCCCCCCCTGTCATCTTACTCTTCATATTCTCCTCTCTTTGATTCTTCTTTCCCTCTTTACATGCTTCTCTATCCATCTGCCTTCCCCCGTGTTTGATGAATAAATCAATCAGCCTCTGTTGCTGTGATAACACATGACAGTGACCAAAAGTTAACCAATGGGAAAAGAACATGGTGGGCGGTGTTAAATTCATGATCAGTGATCGATTAGTTAGGTGATAACTTTATCGATAGCATTCTTAAGTTATTTTCTGAATGCACATGTTAATATTGATGGATGCATGCTGATAAATTGTTCATTATTTGACCAGGAAATAGAGAGTTGGAGTATCATCTTATTTTCTACAGGGCATTCCAAGAAGACTATTGAAACCTATTGTTGTTTGGATTGCCCATTTCAGTGCATTGCCATCCGACATTGCTATGGATTATACGAAAGACATTCTGAAGTCTGAAGAAGGGTCTCGACCCGAAACACCACTCTTCTCTCCAGAGATGCTGCCTGTCCTGCTGAGTTACTCCTACTGAGCTTTTTGTGTCTATCTTAGGTTTAAACCAGCATCAGCAGTTCCTTCCTATACATAAGTAAGACATTGTTCTCCTCCTTGATTAGTTGCTCTCAGGTTGTGACCTATCGATGCTGTTTGAGATCAGCTTTCTCAGAACAAACCAGGACTTGCCGAGCAATGGGAAGATTTCCTCCTCTGTTGAATATGCCACAAATACAAACTCATTAGGATTTCTATGTGACTCTGTACTACCATATTCTGTGTTACTTTCCAAAATTCCTATTTAATGTTTGATATCTTTTACATTTTAACAGGTTCAAATTATAAATATACAACCAAAGGTACATCCTAATGATGTGGAATGGGGTATGTTATGGGGTATGGAAGAGACCCTGGTGAGAGCCTCATCTATAGTAGGGGAGGGGAACCCCCGTTCCCTGAAGAATGATGACATTTCCGATGCCCTGGTGTGAAACACCTCATCCTGGGAGCAGATGCGGCGTAGACGGCCATCCCCCCACTCGTAGTAACTCTGCTCTCTCTCCCCATCCCCCCCACTCGCAACAAGGGCAGAGTCCTCACCTTTCACCCCACTAGCCGTCACATACAACAAATAGTCCTCCGTCATTTTCGCCAACATGACCCCACCACTCGCCACATCTTCCCATCTCCCTCTCTGTCTGCTTTCCACAAAGACCGCTCCCTCCGCAACTCCCTGGTCAATTCTTCCCTTCCCTCCCGCACCACCCCCTCCCCAGGCACTTTCCCTTGCAACCGCAAGAGGTGCTACACCTGTCGCTTTACCTCCCCCCTCAACTCCATTCAAGGACCCAAGCAGTCGTTCCAGGTGCGACAGAGGTTCACCTGCATCTCCTCCAACCTCATCTATTGCATCCGCTGCTCTAGATGTCAGCTGATCTACATCGGTGAGACTAAGCGTAGGCTTGGCAATCGTTTTAGCCGAACGTCTCCGCTCGGTCCGCATTAATCAACCTGATCTCCCTGTGGCTCAGCACTTCAACTCCCCCTCCCATTCCGAATCCGACCTCTCTGTCCTGGGCCTCCTCCATGGCCACAGTGAGCACCACCGGAAATTGGAGGAGCAACACCTCATATTCCGCTTGGGCAGTCTGCACCCTAGTGGCATAAACATTGAATTCACCAATTTCCGTTAGCATTTGCTGTCTCCTCCCCTTCTCAGCTCTCCCTCAGACCTCGGACTCCTCCTCTTCCTTTTTCCTTTCTTCTCCCCATTCCCCCCCCCACCCTACATCTGAAAAAGTCTGAAGAAGGATTTCGGCCCGAAATGTTACCTATTTCCATCGTTCCATAGATGCTGCTGCACCCGCTGAGTTTCTCCAGCACTTTTGTCTACCATAAAACAAATAATGCTAGATATACTCATTGGGTCAGACAGCATCTGTGGGGAGGAAAAAAATCAGGTGGATGGTTAACAACATAAAACATTTTTACTTTCCACAGATGCCACAAAAAAGTTTGTAGATGGCACAGCTTGTAAAGCCACCTCCTCACAGTGTCACAGGCCTGGGTTCAGTCTTGACCTTGAATGCTGTCTGTGTGGAGTTTGCATGTGGCGCACCCCCGGGCACTGCGGTTTCATCCCCACATCACAACGAAGTGCGAGTGAATTGGTTAATTTGCCATTATAAAGTGTAGGTGAATGGGAGAATCTGAGGTAAGGGGAATTGATAAGAATGGGAGAAGAATATAAAAAATGGATTAATACACATTAGTGTTAATGGTTAGTGCGGACGGGCTGTAGGCCCGTTTCTGTGCTACATTTCTCTGTTGCCCACTGAGTATTTCCAGCAGTTTGGGGCTTTTCTTTACTAACAGTGCAGTCAAGAGTCCAGAAGGCAGCAAAATCATAAACGATTTTGATCCAAAAAGAAATCGCAACTAGTTGAAAGCAGAATACCATGGGCATTGGCAATCTGAAGTACAACTGATGAATACAATTTATATTCATCACTCCTGGGAGCAGAATTAGGCCATTCGGCCCATCAGGTCTACTCTGCCTTTTCAATCATGGCTGATCTATCTCTCCCTCTCAACCCTATTCTCCTGCCACCTCCCCACAACCCCTGACACCCGGACTAATCAAGAATTGCTGGAATTACCCATCTAAAAGGGCGGTGACTCCGGAAAGGCCACTCGTCGCCGACAAGCAGACTGGGTGCGCTGAGATGTGGCGGGTGGGGCGGCTGCAGAGCGCAGGTGCTCAGCTGACCTGACCTATAAAGCCGTGAGCTCGGCCCCTCCCGGAGCAGTCTGTGAGCGGAGAGAACAGGAGTTGTTGGTCGCTGCTGCTGCTGCTGGTCGTGCTCAGGTACTGGGTGGGGGCAGAGTTGCTGGTGTTCGGGTACTGGGGACAGAGTTACTGGTGTTCGGGTACTGGTAGGAGAGGGGGTACAACGTTGCTTCTCTAGTACTGGGGAGGGAAGCAGAACAAAAGTAGGTGTTCTTGGTCCTCCAAAATCTTCCAAATGGAATTTAAACTGGAGGTATTCTTTAGGCGCTGGGGGCGAAGTGAATGTAGATCATGTTCTACACTCGAGAGAGGAGACAAACCAGGTGTTTTGCTTTTAACTAGCCCTAAACCGAATAGCGTCCAGTGTAATGCTAGGAAGGAATACTTTTGGCGCCTGTCTCTTTGGATGATTCTCTCTCTCTCTCCCCCCGCCACCAGCACATTGTATCCGCGTGTATAATGTTGGGGTGGGAGCAGTCCAGCTTTGTGTGTTGTGTGAGGATACTTCATGCGAAATTAGGTACAATGAAACTCTGGCAACATCAGCTGACGAGGTGTGGTTTGAACACTGTGAACGTTTTTCTTACTTTTGCCCGACTAGTTCGTGTTTTGTTTTTTTAGTTGGGATTGCCACTCCACCTTTTTTAATGCAACATCTCGTCTCGGCTCACTCCTGCAGCATGTGACGGGTGAAGTCGATGGCACCCATTGGGTGTGTCGAGACTGCATCTCGGGTTGTCACTGTGACAAGAGAGTTGGGGAACGCGGAATCTGGACGAGCATTTTTAAGATCAAACCATGTACCCCACCCCCACCCCCCTTGTGTAATACAGAGACGTGATAATTAAATGGGTGTGTTAGTGACGTTGTTTACTGATGCCCCTCGAGTTGTTAACTTGGAATGTTGCATTTCATCTCTTTAAGAATGTCGTGAAACCTGTTGCTCACACCCTGTTTTGGCATCGCCTGCAGCTTCTCTTGAGAAAACCAACCAGTGCAGGGAAAGGGGTGGTGGAATGTTTATCTGCATGTTTACCCTTCATGGTCCACATTGGAAAGGAATGATATGGTCTCCAAAATATCAATATCTTGTCTAATGGCAGTTGTGATTTTATGAACTGGATGATGGTTGAACTGAGCTCCCAGATTTTTTTTTTTGAAGCTTCTTTTTCTGAAGGTGTTAGTGGTTGCTGAAAGTCAAGTCGAGTTTATTCGTCACATACACATACGAGATGTGCAGTGAAATGAAAAGTGACAATGCTCGTGGACTTTGTGGAAAAAAAGACAAACAAACAACCAAACAAACTATAAACACAATCACATATTCTTTTACATATTAATGCAATATTAATACAAAATACAATAACAGAGAGGTCCTGTATCTCTGTTATTGTATTTTACTTTAATGCTAGCTGACCTTTTTCAGGTACCCACTTCTATGTAGAATAGTGGATAATCTGTCACAGGCAATGGTGGTCCAATTCTACATGGCCATCGTAGAGTCTGTTGTCACCTTCTCCATCATGGTCTTGTTTGGCTCAGTCACCAAGCATGACACCTGGAGGCTGCAGCGAATCGTCTGATCAGCAGCGAAGATTATTGGCTGCAACCTTCCCTCCATTGATGAACTGTACAATGCATGGGCCAGGAAGCGAGCGGGCAAGATCATCTCTAATCCCTCTCACCCTGGCTACAAACTCTTTGAATCACTTTCCTCTGGAAGGCGACTCTGGATTGTCAAAGCTTCCACAGCCAGACAAAAACAGTTTTTATCCACGAGTAGTTGCTCGGGGCGGGCGAAGATTAATACAAGTAACTAGCCTAGATGTGACTTTTCTCCTCCCGAGGGTAATTTTTCAAAACTTTATTGCTAACGGATAAAACTACTAAAGATTGACAATGCATGCCAATCTGTGAAGCAGCTACATTTTGGAAGACCAGCCTCTCTGTTTTTGGTTACATTCTTTACTATGATCCTTGCTATAATTGTTTGTAGCAGAAGGAAGGATTCATTTTATTTCTTTTTTTTCCCTAGGCGATTACAAAATGTCTAAAAGTACTGGAGTGAGGGTTGTCCAAGGACTACTCATTTTTGGAAATGTAGTAATCATGGTGAGTTAACTGGGATTTGCATTTGTGTTCATATTACTCGCTTATCAATTGAATAGCACCATAAAAACAAACTTCGCTATGGATCAGATTTTCTACTGACACATTTGCCAATGGTGTGCCTTTGGATTGTACCATTTCTTATGGAATGTAGGCTTCCATTGGCAGATTGATTCCAAGTTTGCTGCAAGACCTGGTGTTATATCATCAAGGATCCACACCATCCTCCCCACTCACTCATCTACCTGCTGCCTTCAGGTAGAAGGTACAGGAGCCTGAAATTTGCAACATCCAGGTTCAGGAATAGCTACTTCCCCACGGCCATCGGGCAATTAAACTCAACTCAAAACTCTGAACCTTAATAGCCCATTGCATTTAATCTGATTATTTGTGTATGTGTATATATATATTGTCTTATCTGGGACACATGACTAATAAACTCTTGAATCTTGTTCTGGTGACTAGTCATGTCCCAGGGTGGTGTTTACTGCTATCTCACCATCTGCCAAAGACCAACTGTCTTAGAAATTGCCAATGACTGATACAGTAAGATTTAATTTGTACTTTAGAGTAACCACCTGCATGTACTTGGCTAAATGGGTTCTGTTATTTTATTTAAGCTAAATAGGTTTTAATTTGCTGTTGAAGAAAGACACGACGCTGGAGTAACTCAGCAGGACAAGCAGTACCTCTGGTCCAAGTGGTCTGAAGAAGTTGAAGAGTCCCGAAACGTCCCTCATTCCTTCTCTCCAGAGATGCTGCCTGTCCTGCTGAGTTACTCCACCATTTTGTGTCTAACTTCAGTTTAAACCAGCATCCGCAGTTCCTTCATACACATTTAATTTGCTGTCTGTGCAACAGTTTACTCGGGTCCTAAGTATCTCTGAGACGTGGGCAACTAGATATTGAAGGACATGGTGTTAGTACAGAGAAGCAGCCCTGTGAATAAAGATTGGGGATGAAGGCCTAATTCTGGTACTTGCTACATAAGTACAATTAATGTTGGATCTTCATGCATCATAGCAACCAAGGTGATTATGATGCAAAGCAAAATCCATTAGGCAGTTTAATATTTCACAAGTTCCTTCACATGGAACATCGGTGGAAAATTATTAATACTTCAGATGCCCTTAACCTGAGCAATTTAATTTAATTTTTTTCCTCGGAACCCCCCAATCTACAGTTCAAAAATATTGCTAATTTAAGTGTTGTTCCCAGATTCTGTCAACATTCTCCAGAACAATATTAATATTCCAACATTTCTTTCCCTTTTTAATTTTCTACTAATACTTGAATTTTCTTTCAATCTGAAATTCTGATTTTGGCAAGTGTAGACATCTATCTTGAGGATGTTGCCCGGGCTGGCAGTGGCTGCAATCTGGGTGAAAATTATAATTCCTCTCTCAGATAAGCTTTTTTGACCATGTCATTTGGGGAAGGTGATTTTCTTTTTTGGGCAATGTTGTTTGCTAAATGGGATTCATGCAGTTTATTAATTTGAAACTGTTCTCAGCTTGGTAATGACAACTTTTTCTAATTAACCCTTTACTTGTGTTTTGCAGTTAAGTGGCCTTGCATTGACAGCTGAATGCATCTTCCATGTTTCGGATCAGCATAACCTCTGGCCCTTCCTTGCAGCTGCTGATAATAGTGACATTTTTGCTGCTGCATGGATCGGGCTTTTTGCTGGCTTTTGTCTGTTTTGTCTGAGCATTGTTGGTATATTTGGAATCATGAAATCGGCCAAGAAAGTTATTTTGACAGTAAGTTTAAACTCCGCTTAAGTTTGCCTTTGCTTTTATAATGTGGTACGCTGTCCCACGTGAAAGAAACGAGTCTGGACGGTAACTAAAACAACATACTTTTTTGGAAATTCTACTGGTTTTGTTTTTAATTTTAAAAAAATTGCCTAGTTTATAAATTGTTCAAATTGAAGAATTATTTTCTAATTGCGGAAGATAATAGTTGCATTCCAGATAAATTAAGTCTCTTGCATTTCTTCCTCGGTGATGAATTCAATTAAACGTCAATTAAACACCCGCATACTATTTGGGTAATGAAAATGCCACGAGATGGCTTAAAGGTCCCCAGAATTCCCAATTATGTCGAAGTGCTACTCCACTGGCTAATCAACGGCAATTCTGTTGACCAGGAAACATTCAGGAAATTGAGTACCAAATAATAGGTTAAGAAGGTTCAACTGCTGGGTATAAATGCAGGAGTAGCAAGATGGATTCAACAGTGGCTGAATGGGAGATGCCAGAGGGTAATGGTGGATGGCTGTTTGTCGGGTTGGAGGCAGGTGACTAGTGGGGTGCCTCAGGGATCTGTGTTGGGTCCTTTATTGTTTGTCATGTACATCAATGATCTGGATGAAGGTGTGGTAAATTGGATTAGTAAGTATGCAGATGATACCAAGATAGGGGGTGTTGTGGATAATGAAGAGGTTTTCCAAAGTCTACAGAGTGATTTAGGCCATTTGGAAGAGTGGGCTGAAAGATGGCAGATTGAGTTTAATGCTGATAAATGTGAGGTGCTACACCTTGGCAGGACAAATCAAAATAGGACGTACATGGTAAATGGTAGGGAATTGAAGAATGCAGTTGAACAGAGGAATCTGGGAATAACTGCATAATTCTTGAAGGTGGAATCTCATATAGACCGGGTGGTAAAGAAAGCTTTTGGTATGCTAACCTTTATAAATCAGAGCATTGAGTATAGAAGCTGGGATGTAATGTTAAAATTGTACAAGGCATTGGTGAGACCAAATCTGGAGTATGGTGTACAATTTTGGTCGCCCAATTATAGGAAGGATGTCAACAAAATAGAGAGAGTACCGAGGAGATTTACTAGAATGTTGCCTGGGTTTCAACAACTAAGTTACAGGGAAAGATTGAACAAGTTAGGTCTTTATTCTTTGGAGCGCAGAAGGTTAAGGGGGGACTTGATAGAGGTCTTTAAAATGATGAGAGGGATAGACAGAGTTGATGTGGACAAGCTTTTCCCTTTGATAATATGGAAGATTCAAACAAGAGGACATGACTTCAGAATTAAGGGACAGAAGTTTAGGTGTAACACGAGGGGGAACTTCTTTACTCAGAGTGGTAATGGTGTGGAATGAGCTTCCAGTGGAAGTGGTGGAGGCCGGTTTGTTGGTATTTAAAAATTGGATAGGCATATGGATGAGAAGGGAATGGAGGGTTATGTTATGAGTGCAGGCAGTTGGGGCTAAGGGAAAATAATTGTTCGGCATGGACTTGTAGGGCCGAGATGGCCTGTTTCCGTGCTGTAATTGGTATATGGTTCAGTATTTATTACTGTGTAACCACTGTGCTTAATTAATATTTGTTCTGTTTCAGTACCTAATATTGATGCTAATTGTCTACATATTTGAAGTTGCCTCTTGTATCACAGCTGCAACACAAAGAGACTTTGTAAGTAATCGCTCAAGGGTTCATACCATTATCATTAGTAAATAAGAATTTGACTTTATGATGCAGTTCTGTCTGACGTGTAGCATATTCCACCCAATGTGTTTTAATTTTATATAATTTGCAATATGTTGAATATTCTGTGGGAGTTACAATGCTGTGATAATGGCACATTGAGTATCAATAAGATTTACTCTTGCCATGTATTTAAAAAAACCCCACGAATGGGCAGCAATGAATCTAAAGTGAGGCTCTATAACTTATTCACTATAAAATAGTAGCAACTGAAAAGCACAATGCTGGCGAAGTCTGACAAATAGAGAGCTTCTAGGAAAATAATATTCAATTTGCACACCCTTCCAGAAACTTGTATGTGGTATCCTGTGGTGTGATTTTAAAGGTTGTTTAACTCTGATTATTGACAATAAATCAATCCACCCTTGCTGCAATATATAGATGTCTCCATTCGAATCTTTTCATAAATCCATTTCAGTTCCATCTATGGCTTAACACAACTCATTGCTTTTATTTATACATCTTAAATTATCAATTGCTAAATTAAATAAGTTTTCAAACCTTGAATGAAAGAAACTATTGAAATTTTCTTCAGTGTCTAAATTAAGTTAACATTGAAGAGTTAAACCACTCTTCAGACGTCAAATATTGTTGTTGCCTTTTTGGTTAAGAATTATTCTTGGATTAGATAGGAGGGGAAGAACATTATTTTAGATTTGGATATGTAATTTTTAATTATTAATTGGAATATGTAATGTAATCCATTTGTTTTCCCATAGTTTGTTCCGAATTTCTTCCTCAAACAAATGTTGCAGTTGTATGGTAATCCAAACCCACTGACTGAAGCTGAAATCAGAAACACTTTCGGCGTTACAAATGCTTGGAATCGCGTCATGCCTGATGTAAGTAAACGGGAGAGGTGGCAAGATTACTAATGGAGTAGCTATTTAAGTGCTGCTTTCGTGGAGTAATTGAAGCACTGAGGATAGCAGTTCACAGAGCTGTGCTATGGAGTAATTGAGCATGGAAATAGGCTTTGATCTGACTCGTCTATGCTGATCAAAAATGCTTATCTATGCTAGTCCCATTTGTTTGCATTTGGCCCATACCTTTCTAAACCTTTTCTATTCATGTACATGTCCAAAAGCATTTAAAATGTTTTGTATCTGCCTCCACCTCTTCCTCTGGCAGACTGTTCCATAAACTCACTGCTTCCTGTGTGGAAAAAGTTGCCCCTCTGGCTCCTATTAATTTTTTCCACACCTTTAACCTATGCCTCATGGTTCTTGACTCGCCTACCCTGGGAAAAAGATTGTTCCATAATCATATCTATTCCGCTTAGATTTTATACATCTCTATATGATCGCCCTTTATATTCTGCACTCCAACGAATAAAGTTCTAACCAGCCCAACCTATCCCCATAATGCATCCCTTGAGTCCTGGTGACGCCCTTAATTTTTTTTTCTGCACCATTTACAGTTTAATTGCATCTTTCCAAAAGCAGAGTGAACAAAACTGAACACATTACTCCAAGCACTGCTGCACCTATGTCTTGTACAATTGTAACATAATTCTCAACTGCTATACTCATTTCCCTGATTGATGAAAGGCCATGTCCCAAAAGTGTCCTTTACCACCCTGTCTACCTGTGGTGCCACTTTTGAGGAACTACTTTTACTCCTAACTCCTCCTGTTCTACAACAAACCATTGGGCCCTACTGTTTGCTGTGAAGGTCCTGGCCTGGTTTGTCACCTGCAAACTTACTAACCATGCCTTGTGCATTCTCATCCCAATTGTTAGAGATGACAAACAACAATGGGCCTAGCACCAATCACTGGAATGCCACAAGTCATGGGACTCCAGTCCAAAAATAAAATCTACCATCACCCTGTTGTGCTTGCTGTCAAATCAATTCTGTATCCAATTAGCTAACTCTGCTTGGATTGCATATGACTTGACATTCCAGAGCAGCTGATCATGCCCAACCTTATCGAAGGCTTTGCTGAAGTCCATGTAGACTCTGTCTGCCCTCATCAATCTTACTTGCTTCCAAAAAAGCAAGTCTAATTCATGAGACAATCTGCAAAGCACAAAACTGCTGCCTATCCCTAATCAACCTCTTTCCCAATGCTTGTTTATCTTGTTCTTTTGAATCCCCTCTGTAACTTACTTATTGCAGGTGTTAGACTTGCTGGTCTATACTTCCTAGGTTTGTTCACATCCCTTAAATAAAGTTGAAGTTATAGTCACTCCAGTCTTCAGCCACTTCTTGCTACCAATGATACATACCTGTATATCTCAGCCAGAATTCCTACTATTTCTCAGAGTTCTTGGCTATAGTCCTGAGATTTATCTAGCTTCTTATTTTAGGGCATCCAGCACCTCTACTGTAATGTGGATATTCCCAAATACCTTCTGCAAGTTCACTGGTCTTTGTGTCTTTTTCTGTGGTAAAATCAGGTGAAATATTCACTGTGATCCTCACCCTGAGGCTTCACAAAAAATGTCCGATTTGGTCCGTGAGGGGGCTTATTCACTCTGTTATTTTTTTCCCTTAATATACTTAAAATATCTTTGGCCGAGAAGATTAAGGAGAATCCAAAGCTACCCGTGCCCTATTTGGGTCTTTCGACTTCCTAAAGTAGGGTCCTGCATTCCCCATACTTGTTGGGATTCACATAATCCCAACAGCCTTTATCAGACCCCTGCCACTTTTCTAACCGTTACCTCTATCACTAGACATCCAGCATTCCTTACTCTTGCTAGCTTTGCCCTTCACTGGAACAGGATGTGGTTTCAATGAAGATTTGGGGAATTTAGCTAAATGGGCAACCATTGTAGTGCTGGCCAGGATTTAAATGGTTTTCTCTTAACAATACATGGAAACAAAGTGACGCATCTCATTTCTTACAGAACGACTGTTGTGGTGTAAATGGACCTCGGGACTGGGTTCAACATAACTCTGCATTCAGAGTAGCCAATTCCGATTCTCGGTTCCCCTGGCCTCGACAGTGTTGTACCACGGACCAATTTGGCCGAATGCTAAATGTAACTGGCTGCAAACTTGGTATTCCTGGCTATGTTTATGAACAGGTAAACGTGTAAATGTAAATTATTTATTTTCTGAGAATTTTATTTGAGGTATTAAATGAGTGCGAAGTACAATTGGGAATATTCTGATCTTGGGCAGTCTTCAGTGGAAGATGATTTGCTTGAACACTGAGTTGATTGGATATTCGCTAAGCTTGGATGGTCATAACACACCAGCCACTAGTCATGTCACAAGGCTTCCCCATTAGTATTCAGGTTTACTGTTGGAGAACAGGCTCTATTGCTTGGGCACAAAAGGTTACACTTTCTGACCCCTCTTCCTCACCACCTCTACTCCAGTCCTCTGCTTTCTCCAGTCTTGTTTTCTACCACCTTATCCTCATCCATCTGCCTTCTCCCTCAACTTCCCTCTTGCCTGCAAACTTTCCAAAGGCATGACCATCTTCATTTTCCCTAGTCATCATAATTTGGCCTAGTTTGAGAACCTCTATCTTCAGCTGATAGAACACCATTGGTTACCCTATCAAGAAATTATTTATAGGCAGTTAGAATGTCAACATGGATTTTAGAGGCAGATAAACCGAGCACAATCTTGATAATAGAATGCACTGGTATTTTGAAGGTGAGGTCACACTTCATGCACAAGTGTACAAGAACTTTGAGTGGACCTCTCCTGTGATGGAAGGTTATTTGCACTTTTGAGTGCATGGGAACAAAGTCTGTAATACATGATTTGTTGTGGGGAAATGTAATCTTGACTGTCACTGGTATACTATTCTCCAATAAATAAGTGTGTGTGTGTGCGCAATGTAGTTGACTCAAAAAAGAAATGACAATGTTAACAACTTTTCCCCTATTTGGAGAGGGGGGGGGGGGGGTTGATTCTTACACAACGTATATTCACAGGCTTGAAAAGCAATCATGCATGTCGGCTATCTAATCAGAAATATTGGGGGAGAATGAGTAAATGCCAAGTGGAAACTACTTTTGATAATCATTTCAGTAAGACAAAGTAAATGGTATTCTGATTTCTGCTGGTATCAGTTGGTATCAACTACTATAAAGATGAAAATCCTTTTTTGGAAATGCATACAAAAATACCAAAATTGTTTATTTGGCTTTGGGTTGCTCAAAGCGATAACTAAACAAAGGGGAGTGAGTGCCAGCAGCAAATCCAAAATTGTAGCCAAACAGGCCTGTGTGGCATTTCCCCTGTTGACAACGTTTGCTACTGTGCAGCCAAAAAGATCTCGTGATGCAATAACATACCTCTAACCTCCTTATTCTCTATTAATGAAATGCATGTTTGACTAAATTAATGTAGAGTAAACAATATTGATTTGTAATGTTTTTAGGGTTGCTTTGATTTCATCGCTGGACCTATGGATAGACATGTTTGGGGTGTAGCATGGTTTGGATTTGCCATTCTTTGTTGGACAGTAAGTCTTTATCTTTAATGCTTTATTCTCTACTGTATGTGCATGCAGTCCATAGAAACATCAATTTTCAAGTGGCGTGAAATCTATTCCCTACTTCCCAGTCCTGCTTCCAACATTAATTTAAACTGACTGCTTCAACCTGTGTTATTGAGCTTACAAATTGCTGCTGTAGAAAACATCAATTGGTTCAGCTTTTAACGCAATTCCACTGCCTCCCAAGAATGACTTGACAAATGCTCAGTTGGTAGGATTAGGTCGAGATTCTGTTCCTGTCTATAATACCAATCTACAAAATGGAGTACAATAATTGAGTATGGGAGTGGAGGTTATGATTTGTGCTTTTAGTCTCCATATGTACTTTAGGGATCATTCCATTTGCACAAACTAGAGGGATGAGTGGGAATGGTTCTCCCTGGTGTTCTGCTAAAGCTTCATATCACTGGTAATTGTACTTTAATTTGATTAACGAGTTTGAAATAATTGTGGAATAACATGCTGACATTTTCTTGTTTCAGTTCTTTGTCCTTGTTGGAACAATGTACTACTATGCTATACTGGATAATTGAATCACATTGTTGGACTTGCATCAGAATGGAGTTCAATGATTTCCAGCTGTCTACCACATGGCAATACTGAGGGGAGCACACTTGAACTGCACCGATGATGTATTGGGAATTGTAACCGTTCTTGTATAAAATGTATTTTACCTCTCCCCTGCATCTTGGCCTGATGAAAGATCTCTTGAAATAATTCTAATTCCCACTTGCATTCTTACCAAGCAATATTGTGGTCCCTTTTCTATGGAATGATGAATTTCGACCCACTTCTCCTCTAACCCTGCCATGAACAAATGATATGTGTTGAAAATTGTATATATCCCACCTATATCTTGCCTATTTGTTAAGAGAAAATGTTTCTGCCATATTTCTGAGTCACAATTGTTATAAAAGGTATCCTTCCTAAATTTATGAGTAGATCTTCCTTTTGTTGCTCCTTGAATGGTGGATTAGAGTTTGTCAACTGGTAACAGTGGACACTGCTTTTCTGAAGGTGTTTTAGAAAGAACTTGCTCCTTGACCATGCCACAAAATCATATTTAACGTTCCTAGCCTTAATTAATCAAAAATTGATCTTGTTTTTTCACGATGCTTTTCACTTTTAAGTAATGGTGGAACTGTATGAACAATAAAGAGTGGCTGAAATTCTGGTGTTTTGGACACAGTGTAAGCTGAATGTAACTGGAGATGTACTTGAGCAGAGAGATAGTAGGTAAATCTAAGTACACATGAAACGGTCTTGGAAAATAAATGCAGGTATATTTGGAGATTGTCTTCGTCTTTCCACCTGTAAACGAATCATGTATTAAGCGTGTAATATACATACATTATAGGGCTTTTGTATCTAATGTATGAAAGCATTAATTTTTAATAAATTATGAATATTCAGAACATGGAGTTGGTTCACACAATTTTAAATTGAGAATAAGAATGATAGAGTACAAAATGACAATGGGCAGTAATCGACTTGCAACCTATTATGCATGAAGCCATAATGGAGCTGAGTGAAGGCTTGTCCTGAATGCTCTGAGGGCAGATTTGAAGGGCAGTGCGGTGGCAAAGCTGGTAGAGCTACTGCCTTGGTGCCACAGATCCCGTTTAATTCAGACCTCGGGTGCGGTCTATGTGGAGTTTGCACAGTCTTCCTATGACTGGAAGGTTTCCTCCCACATATCAAGGCCATGTGGGTTGGTAAGTTAATTGGCCTCTATTGCATTTATTTTGTAGGGAATTGGGGAGATGCAAATCTGGGGGAGTTAGAGATTGGTGTGTGATTGCCAGGTTGGGTTAATTGAGCTGAATGGGCCTATTTATGCGCTGTATGTCTCGATTATTCTCAAACTCTATCTTTAAGCATAGACTGCAATGTGACGCTTAAAATATTGTTGGTTACTAAAATTTAGACAAGCAGAAAATTGTAATGCAACATAGTGTGATTATGCTCTTCCAGAGGCCTTGCTTTGTAAAATCACAGGCTTGGCAAGATGATTGATGCAGTTTCCTGTTGCATTGAGCTGCAGTGAAGGTCATGCCCATTGTCCAATTTGCCAAGTAGCATTTTTGGTTAAGTGATGTGATTAAGGGTGACTGACTTTCCTGTGACAGGAAGACCTGTCTAATTCTTGTCGGTAGATTTGTCTCCCTGTTGATCATGGTTTCAAGCACATGTTCAATGATCTCCCTTCCAGAATAGGCCAAATTTGCGGTTGAAGGTAAGGAGTACTTTCTGTTCTGAGGGCTGGGGCTTCTTAAGGTGGTGTATGGCCAATACAACTTGCTCAAGGGTAGCAATGAAACTTTACTGTATGGTCAGGGGTTCTTAAGGTCATGTCCAGGCAGGTGGAGAAGGTTCTATCTCGTGCCTTGTAAGATGGTGTAAAGTTTTTTGACATAACACCAGATGAGTAATGCCCCTGTCCCACTTTATAAACCTGAACGGAAACCTCTTGAGACTTTGCCCCCCCCCCCCCCAAGGTTTCTGTGCAGTTCCCGGAGGTTTTTGTCAGTCTCCCTACCTGCTTCCACTACCTGCAACCTCTGGCAACCACCTGCTTGCCACAGGATGTCCAGATACTGACAGCTCAGAGTTGCAATACTTATTGCTGGTCTACAACCCAGTCTCCTTCCAGGCTGGTTAGGATCCAGTCATAATTATTTATCATTGAATATCAAGGATAGGTGGTTATAACCATATAACAATTACAGCACTTAAACAGGCTATCTCGGCCCTTCTAGTCTGTGCCGAACACGTATTCTCCCCTAGTCCCATCTACCTGCACTTAGACCATAACCCTCCATTCCTCTCCCGTCCATATAACTATCCAATTTATTTTTAAATGATAAAATCGAACCTGCCTCCACCACCTTCACTGGGAGCTCATTCCGCATAGCCACCACTCTCTGAGTAAAGAAGTTCCCCCTCATGTTACTCCTAAACTTCTGTCCCTTAATTCTCAAGTCATGTCCTCTTGTTTGAATCTTCCCTACTCTCAATGGGGAAAAGCTTATCCATGTCAATTCTGTCTATCCCTCTCATCATTTTAAAGACCTCTATCAAGTCCCCCCCCCCCTTAACCTTCTGTGCTCCAAAGAATAAAGACCTAACTTGTTCAACTTTCTCTGTAACTTAGTTGCTGAAACCCAGGCAACATTCTAGTAAATCTCCTCTGTACTCTCTCTATTTTGTTGACATCCTTCCTATAATTAGGCGACCAAAATTGTACACCATACTCCAGAATTGGCCTCACCAATGCCTTGTACAATTTTAACATTACATCCCAACTTCTGTACTCAATGCTCTGATTTATAAAGGCCAGCACACCAAAAGCTTTCTTTGCCACCCTATCTACATGAGATTCCACCTTCAGGGAACTGTGCACAGTTATTCCCAGATCCCTCTGTTCAACTGCATTCTTCAATTCCCTACCATTTACCATGTACGTCCTATTTTGATTTATCCTGCCAAGATGTAGCACCTCACACTTATCAGCATTAAATTCCATCTGCCATCTTTCAGCCCACTCTTCCAACTGGCATAAATCTCTGTCGACTTTGAAAATCTACTTCATTATCCACAACACCACCTATCTTAGTATCATCTGCATACTTACTAATCCAATTTACCACACCATCTTCCAGATCATTGATGTACATGACAAACAACAGTGGACCCAACACAGATCCCTGTGGCACCCCACTAGTCACTGGCCTCCAACCTGACAAACAACCATCCACCTTTACTCTCTGGCATCTCTCATTCAGCCACTGTTGAATCCATCTTGCTACTCCACCATTAATACCCAACAATTGAACCTTCTTAACCAACCTCCCATGAGGAACCTTGTCAAATGCCTTACTGAAGTCCATATAGACAACATCCACTGTTTACCCACATCAATTTGCCAAGTAACCTCTTCAAAAAATTCAAGAAGATTAGTCAAACATGACCTTCCAGGCACAAATCCATGTTGACTGTTCCTAATCAGACCCTGTTTATCCAGATGCTTATATATATTATCTCTAAGTATCCTTTCCATTAAGTTGCCCACCACTGACATCAAACTAACAGGTCCATAATTGCTAGGTTTACTCTTAGAACCCTTTTTAAACAATGGAACAACATGCGCAGTACGCCAATCCTCCGGCACTATTCCCGTTTCTAATGCCATTTGAAATATTTCTGTCATAGCCTGTTATCTTCTCTTGAAGGTTATTGGCTGGCCCTTGGCATAGATTATATACTACAAACTATACATGAATATTGTCCAAGTCATGGTTCTGTGCAACAGACTGGCCCAATTCATCAATACTGATTATGAAGTGTATCTAATCCCATTGCTCTCCTTTCATATCTGGGTAGCTGTCTAAATACTCTTTAAACCATGTATTTGTATCTGCCTCTTAGTTAAGCTCATACTGGATAACCCCTACCTTGTGTGTGTATGGGGGGGGAATGCTGAAAAACCTCTGTAAATCTTTCTCCCCTCACCTTAAACCTGGGTCTCCAACACTCCAAAGACATATAGGTTTGTAGGTTAATTGGTGGGGTATGGCTGTAAATTGTCCCTAGTGTGTGTAGGATGGTGTTAATGTGCGAGGATCGCAGGTTGGTGTGGAATCGGGCTGAATAGTTTGATTCTATGCTGTATCACTTAAATGAAACTGAACAACAAAGTCGCTTATCTCACCTACATTCCCATCCAAGTCGTATTACAAACAAACAAAGGTCAAAACACCAATCCCTTTGGTACACCAATGGATAGTCAGATTTCCAGTCAGAGAAACGGCCCGCAATCTCCTATCACCAAGCAATTTTGGATCCAGCTTGCCAACACATCCAGTACCCCATATGCTTTAACTTTCTCGACTAGCCTACTATGCAGGACCTTGTCTAAAGCCTTGCCAAAATCTATATGTACCACATATATCCTCTATCAATATTCTTGCTTATCTTTATGTAAAAGTAATTCAATATAAGATTGCATTTTCCCTGCACAAAGCCTTAATCTCCAATTAATCTCTACCTTTCCAAATGAATATAAATCCAGTCCTTTAGAATTATTTTCAGTTAATTTCCCTACTATTATGAGAATCACTGGCCCTTCGTTTGCTGGCTTATTCCTATTGCATTTTTTAATTTAGGGAACAGCATTTTCCATCTTCTGGTATGTCACGTGATGTAAAAACCTGTCAGAACCCCAGAAATCTCATTAGTTTCCCATAACATCCTGGAATAGATCCTGGTGATTTGGGTGCTTTGATGTGCCCATCCCTTTAACACACCCTCCTTGGCACCAAATGCATTCCAGAATATCAGTGTACCCACTACCCTTATCCCCCTGTCCCACTTAGGAAACCTGAACGGAAACCTCTGGGGACTTTGTGCCCCACCCAAGGTTTCCGTGCGGTTCCCGGAGGTTTTTGTCAGTCTCCCTACCTGCTTCCACTACCGGCAACCACCTGCAACCTCCGGGAACCGCACGGAAACCTTGGGTGGGGCGCAAAGTCTCCAGAGGTTTCCGTTCAGGTTTCCTAAGTGGGACGGGGGCATAACTCTTCCTACAGCGTGAATATCGATGAGAACTACTATTTATTTAAAACTTTGCTCTTATTCCTTTGCTCGCTTGTATATTTTCCTATTATTCCTCATGGATATCTACTCTTTCCCAAGTTACCTTGTTTCTAACATATTACAAAAGGTCTGGGGATTTTCCTTAGTCCTGCTTGCCAAATGTTCCCTTTTTAGCCCATCTAACTTGTTCTTTGTAGACTTTTCAGATTGAATCAGTCTGTAGAAGGGTCTCGACCCGAAACGTCGCCTATTTCCTTCGCTCCACAGATGCTGCCTCAACCGCTGAATTTCTCCAGCATTTTTGTCGACCTTCGATTTTCCAGCATCTGCAGTTCCTTCTTAAACAGTGTTCTTTGTGATATCTCTTCCAAACTTCAAAGGAATCATTTGATACCAATTGTCATTCCTGACATAAGCATCCTGTTACCTGACCAAACCTTCCATGTTTGTTATCGTTGTTACTTTTTTGCATATCTTTCATTCATTTGATCTATATCTCTTTACATTTATATCTGTAATTTCCCTTTCTCCCGACTCTCAGTCTGAAGAAGGGTCTCAACCCGAAACGTGGCCTGAAAGTAGTTTATAACATTATGAAGGCATGGATAAGGCAGATAGTCAGGTTCTTTTTCTGCAACTTGGAAATGTCAAATTCTAGCGAGTGAAGGGTGATTTGCAGGTTGTGTTTTTACACAGAGAGTGGTAGATGTTTGGAAAGTGCTGTAGAGTTGGTGGCAGAAGTAGATACAATAGGAGAAGCTGAGTTTCTTCCCAGAGGCAATTCGGACTGTAAACGCCTATAAATGTAAAAAATACATTTTAACATGAACGTCCACCACAGTGACTCCTCCGCATTCCTTACTGTGACGGAAGGCGAAAAAAAAAGGTTCAGCCCTTCTTACACAAGTAGAAACAAGGAACTGCATAAGCTGGTTAATGTACAAAAGGTCACAAATTGCTGGAATAACTCAGCAGGTCAGGCAACATCTCTGGAGAACATGGATAAGTGACGTTTCAGGTCAAAACCCTTCTTCAGACTAATTGTGGGGGTGGGGTGGGGGGTGTGAAGAAAGCTGGAATGGGGGAGAAGAGGGACAACGGTCGACACAGATGAGGGGGATTTTTTTGACAGGCAGGTAGTTGAAACAAAGGTTGGATATAAGAACAATAGTTGCAAGACAGGTTTGAAGATTGTGAAGCTAGGGAGAGGAAAGTAGTGGGGGGGGGGGGGGGGGGGCGGGAGGGGGGGGGGGGGGGGGGGGGGGGGGGGGGGGGGGGGGGGGGGGGGGGGGGGGGGGGGGAGGGGGGGGGGGGGGGGGGTGGGGGGGGGGAGGGGGGATGGAAGAGAAGGAAGGGTTAGTTAAAATTTGAGAATTCAACATCTATACCGTTTGGTCGTAAGCTATTCAAGTGGAATAGAAGGCAGTGGAGGCCAATTCACTGCTTGTTTTCAAGTGAGAGTTGGATTTAGCACTTAGGGCTAAAGGAATCAAGGGATATGGAGAGAAAGCAGGAACAGGGTACTGATTTTGGAGAAGGGTTTCGACCCGAAACATTGCCTATTTCCTTCGCTCCATAGATGCTGCCTCACCCACTGAGTTTCTCCAGCATTTTTGACTACCTACTGATTTTGGATGATCAGCCATGATCATATTGAATGGCGGTGCTGGCTCAAAGGGCTGAATGGCCTACTCCTGCACCCATTTTCTAAAATAAGGTGTTGTTCTTCCGTCACACTGACATCACTCTGGCAATGCAAGAGGGTCAGAACAGAAAGGTCATTGTGTGAATCAACAAGAGTTGATGTTCTTGTTGATCCACAAGTTATATAATTAACTTCAGCACCTTGCGTCAAATAGGGGAAGGCTTCTTGTCCCTGTCCAGGCTCTTTGAATGAGCAATGGAATCAGTGCTATTCCTTTGCTTTTTACTTACACTTCTGGTTGGAGATGTATCCCTTTTATACTTTCATGAAGTCTCAGTAAGTCTTATGTCTGTGGAATCAAACTGACATTTAACAAAAGAGGGAGTGGATTCTTTATGGGGTGGGAAATATTGCACAAGTGCAACCTTTTCCAAGAGAAAACCAAAACCTACCAACGTCATGAAATGATGTTAATGCAGAGTTGAATGGGCGTTATCGCCCATTACATTCTCCTCCCTTTGATGTGCTGGAGGATGTGAATAGGAACGCAGTAGATAATTTTAAGCAGTGCAAGGCTTGCCAACATCACACTGACAACCAACTTTATGCTGCTCGACAGGCCAGACTGGTTTGGCAGAAACCATGCAGTGAGCTTGGTTGCTTCATAGCAGCTTCCTCATGCATGGCTTCTTTGGATTACTTGTGTTCCACATAGACCCTGGTCAAACTGGCCGTTGCAGTATGGTATTTTTTTTGCATTTTGTTACTAACAAAAATACATTTTATTTTTATATTGTTACTCATTTATAAATCCATGGTCAGAAAGCAATCTTACTGGACAAAGCATAACATCAATAAATTAATCCAATGAGAATATCTAAGAACTGAAGGCATTAATTTTAACCATTCAGCTGCCAAAAGCATGTTAGCACTACTATTGTGTAGGAAGGAACTGCAGATGCTGATTTACACCGAAGATAGACAAGTAAAATGGATGAAGGAGAGCCAGTGGATGTAGTGTGTCTGGATTTGCAGAAAGCCTTTGATAGGGTCCCACACAGGAGATTAGTGGGTAAAATGAGAGCACATGGTATTGGGGGTAGGGTATTGACATGGATAGAGAATTGGTTGGCAGACAGGAAAGAAAAAGTAGAAATAAAAGGCTCCCTGTGAGAATGGCATGCAATGGCAATCACTACCTTGTGCTTACTACTAATATCTGCAATCTCCTTACATATTTGCTCTTCCAATTCTCGCTCCCCATTTGGTGGTCTATAATACACCCCTATAAGTGTTGCTACCCTTTTCCAATTTCTCAGTTCCACCCAAATAGCCTCCCTAGACGAGCCCTCTAATCTATCCTGCCAAAGCACTGCTGTAATATCTTCCCTGATAAGCAATGCAACACCTCCACCTCTTGCCCCTCCAATTCTATCACACCTGAAGCAACGAAATCCTGGAATATTTAGTTTCCAATCACAGCCCTCCTGCAACCATGTTTCACTGATCGCCACAACATCATACTTCCAGGTGTCAATCCAGGCTCTAAGTTCATCCACCTTTCTTACAATGCTCCTAGCATTAAAATATACACATTTAAGAAACCCACCCTCTCTTATTCTCTGTTTATTGTCTTTTTCTTCTCTCTCCCCTACATTTTGGGTCAGAGTGCTACCATTCTCTGCCTCCTGCCTCACACACTGACTGCTAGCTTTCCCAATGTGAGTCCCTCCCCCCAACCATACTAGCTTAAAGTCTCCCCAGTAGCCTTTGCAAATCTCCCCGCCAGGATATTGGTCCCCCTCGAGTTCAAGTGCAACCCGTCCTTTCTGTACAGGTTGCACCTTCCCCAAAAGAGGTCCCAATGATCCAGAAACTTGAATCCATACCCACTGCACCAGTCCGTCATCCACGCATTTATCCTCCACCTCGCTCCATTCCTACTCTCACTGTCGCGTGGCACAGGCAGTAATCCTGAGATTGTTACCTTTGCAGTCCTTCTCCTTAACTCTCCACCTAACTCCCTAAATTCTTCTTTCAGGACTACTTCTCTTTTCTTACCTATGTCGTTGGTACCTATATGTACCTATATGTACCACAACCTCAGGCTCCTCTCCCTCCCATTTCAGGATTTCTTGGACACGTTCAGGCATATAGAAACATATAAAATTATAAAAGGACAAGCTAGATGCAGGAGAAATGTTCCCAATGTTGGGCGAGTCCAGAACCAGGGGCCACAGTCTTAGAATAAAGGGGCGGCCATTTAAGACTGAGGTGAGAAAAAACGTTTTCACCCAGAGAGTTGTGAATTTGTGGAATTCCCTGCCACAGAGGGCAGTGGAGGCTAAATCACTGGATGGATTTATGAGAGAGTTAGATAGAGCTCTAGGGGCTAGTGGAATCAAGGGATATGGGGAGAAGGCAGGCACGGGTTATTGATTGGGGACGATCAGCCATGATCACAATGAATGGTGGTGCTGGCTCAAAGGGCCGAATGGCCTCCTCCTGCACCTATTTTCTATGTTTCTTTCAAGCTTTTGTATCTTCTGCCCGACAGAAGTGGAGAGAAGAGGGTGACCGGGATTAAAAAGCTTTTTGATTATATTGGCTGCCCTCTTGAGGCAGCGTGATGTGTAGACTCAACAGTGATAAGACAGAATTCCTCCTCATAGGCTCCAAAGCCACACTCAGCAAAATCAATAACCCCACTATCACCATCGACGGCACCACTGTCTCCCCATCTCCCCAGGCCCGCAACCTTGGCGTGATCTTTGATTCCACCCTCTCCCATGAGCCTCACATCCGCCATGTCATTAAAACCTCCTTCTTTCATCTCCGCAACATCGCCAAACTCAGACCCTCTCTCACACCTCCCGCTGCTGAAAGACTCATCCATGCCTTCATCTCCTCCCGACTGGACTATTGCAACTCACTTCTCCTTGGCATCAGCTCCACCTACATCAACCGACTCCAACTGGTCCAGAACGCAGCCGCCCGACTGATTACCCACACCAAATCCTGGCATCACATCACTCCAGTCCTCAAACAACTTCACTGGCTTCCCATCTCCCACCGGATCACCTACAAAATCCTGGTCCTCACCTACAAAGCCCTCCACCATCTGGCCCCCCCCCATATCTCACTGACCTCCTCTCCCCCTACCAACCCTCATGGTCCCTCAGATCCACATCAGCCGGTCTCCTCTCCATCCACAAGTCCAACCTCTGCAGTTTTGGGGACAGAGCCTTCTCCAGGGCAGCTCCCAGGCTCTGGAACTCCCTCCCCCAACTGATCCACAATTCCCTCACCATCTTCCAGTCCCGCCTCAAGACCCATCTCTTCACCTCTGCCTATCCTTAGCCCCACGTCCCCCTCCCTTGTCATATGTGCATTAATTGCTTCACATTGTGTTTTGAATTGAATTCTGTCTTTACTTTGTGTACTAGTCATGTCTATACTATTTATTTCATTCCCCTTACATGTTTTTCCTCTACTTGCTAAATTTTTGTAAGGTGTCCTTGAGACTCTTGAAAGGCGCCCATAAATAAAATTTATTATTATTATTATTATATGGAGTCGATAGTGAGGAGTATGTAATGTTGTTGATCGGAGATGGGGCTCTAACATTATCGGGCATGGCCCATAACTTGCATCCTTCTGTGACCAAGCACAGGCCACATCTGTAGAGAGAGAGAGAGAGAGAGAGAAAAATTATGCTAACGTTTCATGATAATCATCTTTCATCAGAAAGCATCACTTGGAAATGGTTACTTCTGCGTTAAAATCATTGAAATTAAATGAAGGTTGAGTCAATAAAGAAAAAAGTAATGTGTTTTCAGGTGAAGTTTATAGTTTTGGACGATACTATAATAAATATACCAACCTAAAAATTGGCAAGTAGAAATGTTTGTTTTAAATATTGAAGAATTTCTAAGTGGTGATTGTTCATTTGGCTATTTCATTTAAAATGAAGGCTTTGTTGACTTCACCTGACATCAGATTGCAACACTGTAGGCAGTGTCAGGAGATGGGTTTGGCTGCATTCCTCCCATTCCTCTCCAAAAGAAAGGCAACTACTGTTCAATAACACTCAGGGATCTGTTGAATATTCCACAATGTCCTTTCAGTTGATTGTTGAGATACTCGGTCGACTCCATTAAAAATTAAGAAAGGAAAAGAGGGAAAAAAACCAGTGAATGTTGGGAGCCTGAATGCCACATGGAGATTGCTGGAAGCGCACAGTCAGTCATTGAGCAACACTTGCGAAGAGCAAGGAGTTAAACTTATTGGGTGTTACCTGTCGTTGCAACTAGTCCTCCCATCTTCTGTTTAGTTGAGAATTCACAAATTATCTCCACCCTATCCAGCCCACAGTTGTATGATCATGTGCAAACTAATCCTTTACTGGTTCCAGATTCATGGTCCCTCTCTCTTGTTCCACATTCTCTGTGGTTAGATTTCCTCCATACTGTAATAAGATCAATTTGGAGATTAATTGGGCAGTCTCCTCCTTGGTGCCATATACTTCCTTTAGCCTCTCTCTGTCATAATTCCAAATTACGCCTGCTGTTATGATTTTGCACAGCTGGTGATTCATTCCCATGGAAGGTCACGTTCACAGGTTATAGGAGTAGAATTAGGCCATTCGGCCCATCGAGTATACTCCGCCATTCAATCATGGCTGATCTCTGCCTCGTGATCCCATCTTCCTGCCTTCTCCCCATAACCCTAGACACCTGTTCTAATCAAGAATCTATCTAACTGCCTTACAAAATATCCACTGACTTGGCCTCCACAGCCCTCTGTGACTCATAAATTTAACTCAGTGTTTCACTCTTCCCATAAATGTTGTATATTTCCAGCCTTTTCTACCTTAAGCATCTCCATCGCTCTTTCCTCTAATTGTTAATCCTTTACTGGTTCTCAGCAAATTTATGGTTGCTAAGGAAATCAGAGGACATTGAGACCATTGAGAAAGTGGATCAGATATAGGAATCGTAACAATGGTGATCCATTGCTGATTCTATTTCCTATGTTGCTCATTCTGAAATATTCATTAAATTCTTTTTACATTCTTTATACTCCTCAAGCACCTCATTTACTCCATGCTGCCTATAATATTGTAGATCTCTCTCTTTTTCCAAACCAAGTGTCCAATTTCCCTTGAAAACCATGGCTCTTTCCAATTTTTACTATTTCATTTCAACCGAACAGGGACATGATGATTCTGTACTCTTAAAATTTCATCTTTAAATGTCCTCCATTTCTCTTCCACATCTTTCCCATAAAACAAACTGTCCCAATTTACTCTTTTTAAATCCTTTCGCATCTCCTCAAAGTTAGCCTTTCTCCAATCAAAAATCTCAACCCTAGGTCCAGTTCTGACCCTCTCCATAATTATATTGAAACTAATGGTATTGTGATCACTGGTCCCGAACTGTTCCCCAACGCAACGCTCTTCCACATCTGAGCAAACTTTAGGCAATCAATGGTCCGCTACATTCTCCTTCCAATTGTCTTTCTTGACATGAGAATCGTATCCTCTTCTCAAGTTTTAATTCCCACACTTTTTGTAAGCACAATCACTAGTGCGTTTCAGAACGGTAATTGTTGAACTTTGCACGCCTTCCTACAGCCATTGATTCTGATAAAAAGGTCAATAGGCTGAACAATTAGACAGGCACAAAATGCTGGAGTAACTCAGTGGGACAGGCAGCATCTCTGGAGAGAAGGAAGAGGTGACATTTTGGTTGTGACTCTTCTTCAGACTTCCTCAGGTGTTTCCCTGAAGTGCTAAGTATTCAAAGCATTTCTTGCTTGTATGTGGAAAAAAGGACAGCATTTTAAGAACTGGTTATCTCATAATGTTGCTTTTATGGTTTCTATGGTGCATTCTACAGATGCATCATAGAAAGCATTTTATCAGGATGCATCACTGAATGCATCACAGCTTGGTTTGGGACAGCTCCATCTGGGACCATAAGAAATTGCAGTAAATTGTGAACGCAGCCTCAACCATCACACACAAACCAACCTCCCTTCTGTTGATTCCATTCACACCTCACGCTGCCTCGGCAATGCCAGCAGCATAATCAAGGTCGAGTCGCACCCTCTTCTTCCCTCTCCCTTCAGGCAAAATGTGTAGAAGTGTGAAAACGCACACCACCAGATTCAGGGACAGTTTCTTCTCAGCTGTTATCAGGCAACTGAACCATCCTACCACAAACCAGAGAGCAGTCCTGAACTACTATCTACCACTGATGTCTCTCGGAATATCCTTGACCGGACTTTGCTGGCGTTACCTTGCACTAAACGTTATTCCCTTATCATGTATCTATACACTGTAAATGGATTGATTGTAATCATGTATTGTCTTTTTGCAGACTAGTTAACACACAATAAAAGCTTTTCACTGTACCTCGGTGCACGTGGCAATAAACTAAACAGAACTGAACAAAGTGAACATTTGTGAGAGTCTGGTCGACTGCCCTACCTCCAGTACCTACTCCCTTCCCCATGGCAACTGCAGACATACAACATTTTCCTGTTTAAAACAAAAAAGCTTTTCACTGTCCTTGGAAACGAGGACTGTTTATTGTCCACGTGACATTAAACAAAACTGAACTGAACTTTAAGATATTTTAGTTAGAACTGTGACAATTGTTTTGCCATCAGTGAAACAAACTTTACTTGCTCCACGCCTCAGGCAGCATCTCTGGAGGGAATGGACAGGCAATGCTTCGGGTCAGGACCTTTTTGTAGAATGTTTCTGCTAGTCTTGATTTGCAGAACAAAAACTCTTGTTTATAATTGGATTCTAATTCGTCTGAAATGTTGCTTTCACAGCAAGAAGCTTTCGAGAGGTTATGCGTATTGTAAACGTTAAGATGTATATCTCATTTGTTTCATCCTGGGGAAAAAGTCTCACAGATATTGGGATGCGATGAAAATAAGAGCATAAGAAATAAGAGTTGGAGTAAAAAAAAAGAAAAGGCAGGCAATACTCAGCAGAACAAGTTGCATCCATGGGAAGAGAAACGGTGTTAATGCTTTTATGTTGAAGATCTTTCATCAGAAATAGCAGGATTAGGCCATCCATTACTTCAAACCTGCATCACCATTCATTAACGTCATGGCTGAGCTACTAAATCATTACCATCTTCCAATATTATCCCCATGTCCCTTAGTTTTCTTAATATCCATCTTTTTTTTGAATTAACACAGTGACTGAGGCTCCACTATGCTCTGGGTTGGAGAATTCCATAGCTTCACTGCCGTCTGAGTGAAGACATTTTTCTTCTTCTCAGTCTGAAACAGCCTACGGGTAATCCTGATAATGTGACCCGCCCAATTCTAGACATTTCATCCTCCCTTTGTCCACCCTGTTTGGCCCTATAAGAATTTGTGTAAGTTTCAATACTATCTTCTCATTACCTTCTAAAATCTAGAAAATCCAGGCCTGAAGAACTCTCCTCATCCAGCAACCTCAGTCTAGTGGTGTGTGAGTCTAGTTTTATCATTGGTTATCTCACATGAATCTGCACAGCTGCCGAGTTTTGAGGGCAGCACTTATACGAGATTGAAGGTCATGGTGAAATCAAACTAAAATAAGCTCAGGCTTAATAGAAAAAAACCATCGACCAAAGCATTTCCACCTTCTCCACTCTGTCATATTGTTATTTATCAGAGTTGATAATATATTCTAAACACTTCTGGGCAACTGAGCAAGGATTATAACTCTTCAAATTATAGGCTAGCAGTTAAATATTTATTCTTCCATTTTCTCTGCTTTCTCCCTTGGGTAATGGAGTATGTGAAGGCTGGGGTAGTCATCACTGATTTTAGGCTAGTGTTAAACAGGGTGTGTGCCTAGTAAACCTCTTTATGCTGACCATTGAAGTTGTGTGCATGTGGCTATCTAATGATCTCCCTCACACGTTCAAATATTGTTTTCATGCAGCCACAGTGGCGCAGCGGTAGAGTTGCTGCCTTACAGCGCTTGCAGCATCGGAGACCCGGGTTTGATCCCAACTATGGGTGCTGTCTGTACAGAGTTTGTATGTTCTCTCCGTGACCATGTGGGTTTTCTCTGAGATCTCCGGTTTCCTCCCACACTCCAAAGTCGTACAGGTCAGTAGGTTAACTGGCTTGGTGTATGTGTACATTGTCCCTGATGTGTGTAGGATAGTGTTAATGTGCGGGGATCGCTGGTCGGTGCGGACTCGATGGGCCGAAGGGCCTGTTTACCGCGCAGTCTCTAAACTAAACTAAACTTGTAAAAACTTGAGCGCATGGAACTTATTGCTTTCAACATATGAGGAGGAATGTTTGGGAACAATAAGTGATTTATCTTGTGGGAGAACAAATAGTTTGGAAAGCTACACCTGCCTGAGCTATGCCACAAGCAACGAGCCATGTGCAATTCTGGTTCATGGTCTCATCTTCTCAGTAACATTGTGCAAGCAAGTTTTGTTCTTTTCCTTAATTTATTCATTTTTAAGGATTTGAAGGTGATGGTGAGCAGTCCTCTTGAACTACTGCAGTCCTTCTGGTGAAGTTACACACACGGTGCTGTTAGGGAGGAAGTTCCATAATTTAAACCAAGAGACAGTGAAGGTGATACATTTCCAAAACAGAATCATGTGCAGTTGGATGGGGATGTGCTTTCTGCATAATTTGGGCCGGTAAATGCAGGGCATTTTGTGGATGGTACACAGTTTAGTTATGTTACTGCAGGGAATTAATATTTTGGATGGGTGGCAGGATAGCATAATCAAGGACAATTGTCACTCCAGTCATTCCCTCTTCTCCACTCCCCCGTCAGGCAGAAGATACAAAAGCTTGATAGCACGTACCAACAGATTCAGGAATAGTTTCTTCCCACTATTATCAGATTGCTGAATGGTCCTACCTTAAGCTAGGGTGTATTTCCGATCCTCCAGCCAACCTCAATGCGGACCTTGCAATTTTTTTTATCATCTGCACTTTCTCGGCAACTATAAAGCTATAATGCTGTAGCACTATATTCTACACTCTGGTATTTTCCTCTTCCCTGTTCCTGTGTATTTGATTGTATTCATCTTGATTTGACTGGATAGCACAAAACAAAGCTTTTCGGTGTATCTTAGTCCATGTGCCAATAATAAACATACAGGTTTCAATCAAGTGGGCTCTTTGAACTGAACAGTGTGGAGATCCTTCCGTGTTGTTAGAATTACATTCGTTTAGGTTAGTGGAGCTCCATCGGGTTTGAACATGGTGGAAAGGCTTGGGTGTGCAGGATGTAAGTGACTTGCTGCAGGACTTGCTGCAGGAAACCCAACCTCTGACTTGCTCTTGTAGCTATACGATTAATGTGGTTGGCCTACTTAAGTTTTAGATCAACAACGATGCCTCCCTTGCATCAATCCTCCATGCCAAATGCTAATGTTGTGGCAATGTATTCAAATTTCATTTGTGGGTGGTTAGATCCACCCTTGTTAGTGATGGCTGGCTGTTACTGGGAGCTTGAGTGTTGTGAATGTTAATTGTCGACACCAGACCATCCCTAAATATTGTCTCATCATTCCAGTTTCCTGGGATATGGTAGAAGCAACTCCTGCTGGTCTGCTCGCAGATCTATTTCTCAGTCAGTATAGAAAGCACAATCCTGAATAAGGGTCCCGACCCAAAACGCCACCTATCCATGTCTGACCTGCTGAATTACTCCAGCATTTTGTGTCTTTCCTTGGTACACTGGCATCTGCGGTTCCTTGTTTCTACAGTCTGAAACCGAAGTCCGTTGTGTAACCAATGACACATAAAAGATCATAGTTGCTGAGGCTTGCGAATGGAACAGAATTCAGATGCAGGAATAGATCTCAACTGGAGGGTTGATGTATTTTTGGACATTCACTAATGGACCTTCCTTACCTGAGGTGCTGTTGGGGTGACGAAGACATCAATATCCCTCAATAAAGGGTGATTCAAGGCAGCAGCGGACGCAGGGAAACAATGGTGTCAGTAAGCGGCTGGGGTCTTAACCCCCATGTCCTCGAAGATTTTCTGGATGCTTTGAGATCAGCTGCAGGGGACGCCCCTGGGCACGGATGCTGGATGAAGGCCTCGTGAGGCAAGGGACGCATATTCGCGGGTCGACATGATTGAGGTGTCGGTGGAGTGGGCCGCGGGAGGCCCTGCAACAGCCTAGGGCTCAAGAGGATCAGACTCCACTCCAAGAGGGCCGAGCGTGTGGAGTGGATGCAGCCTGCAGCGGCACGGAGCAACAATGGGCAATGGAGAATGACAACAACATTGCCTGGCCAGGCTAACCCTGCAACTCCAACGCAGTGCCATCGCCAGGACAACCGGCCTTGATGACCAAGTTAACACTTCACATTTTTATAACTTTGGACCTGAATCATACAAAATGGTGCAGAAACATTTACTGTTTTAGAGTCATCTACTCCTCCTGCACTCCTGAACTTAATTATGTTTGCGCATTTGTAAAGTAAAATTTGTACTGAACACTAGGCAAAAAAGAGGAACTTCACTGTATCTAGGCACACGTGACAAAAATTGAATAACCCAGTTACAGTATATAAGAATTGTTTTGAAATGCATTTAAAGTTAACCCATATAGGGTGTGAGGAGAAGTATATTTGTAGCAGTATTACAAACATCTAAAGTTACTTTGAGTCACAAATTTTTAATCAAAAATCCACTTAATAACAGGTGTGGTTTATAATTCTGACAGTAGGTATAACAATCTAAACAGTGCCACCAGGTACAGATACGGTTTGATTCTCACTCCATTAGTTGCTGAATTTTGCTTCAGCAGAAAATGGGATGTTAAATGCCAATATAACACATTTCAAATAAATCATTATGCATGCTGGACTCGGAGATGTTGCTGGAAATTGGTATTATCGCTCCAAGAATACTTGAAGCTTAATGCCATCCTTGCCAGGTCTGCTTGATTGGTAAAAGCTTTTAACATGTGTATCGATGCAATGGCTTTTAGCCTGTTATTTAATAACAGAAACATTCTGACCTTACCTGATATCCACTGGCCCACAGAGATTGCCATTGTTGGTCCACCTTAAGATGGTAACGTTGGGTAATGGAACTGGGACATGCAATAAACGGAAAGCAGTCCTAGGCTTCAGCTGGATAATACATGCAGCTCTGATGGATAGTTATGAGTGGATGAGCTAAGGTGTCTGTACTGATCTGTTAGCTTGAGAGGAGGGAGAGTGTCCCATTGCTTTGTGATTTACAAGAAGCCTCATCCTGAAACATTAACTTTGCTTTTTCCTCCACAGATGCTGCCCAACCTGCAGAGCAGTTCCAGGATTTTCTGCTTTTCGGAATGATGAAACATTTTACGAGTACATTTTTGTTCAAACAATTTAATTCTCTTACTGGACAAAAAATACTTACATTTAATATTTGACATTGTAGAAATAATTTCAATACAGATGAGAGGATCATAAAACATTGAAACTGAGATGGTAAAGAATGTACAGGGTCACTGATGTCTATTCTCTGAGATGGTTGTATTTAGATAAATATTACAGTAGTACGTCTAACATAGATTTTCTGCTTTGGTCAGAAGTGACTGTTTAATTCTTAATTTGTCATTCTTTGCTTTTATGTGAGGTATAACGAAATCAATAAAATTTTGTAAGGAGATATAATTTGAATTTACATTGCTCTATTAGTTAGAGTAATAGGTACAGTAAGCAATAATAAAACAACATGGTTTGCAATGATCATGAAAGTCGATCATTAAGTGCAATAACCATCAACAATGCATTCTCCACACTTATAATACATCAGGTAAAATCTTTTTCTTACAAGGCTTGCTATAAAATATAAGAAATATTATAGCAACGTACCCCTTGTAGAGATCAGGCTAAAATGAGAGATGATTCTTCAGTGGGACTGATTTTGTTTGCTGTTATCAGCTCCCACAGATTCAAGGCACAGTTTTAATTCTGAGGGAGCTTACAAAATGTTCATTTTAAGGAACGACTTGGCTGTTAATTAGCATATTTTACATTTCCTCCACTCACTTGATCATAGATTTGATCATAGGTATATGTTGCATTGCAAAGTTAGAAGGAAGCACCCTTTATTAAAGGCTTAGCAATTGTAACATCTAAAGCTGGTTCGCCTAATATTCTTTACCTTGCCCAAGTCTGGATATTTAACCTTCTCTACCTCCATATTCTGAAGCATATTTTAAAACCGTGGTCGACATTTGAGCTTGTGAGGAAGAATATGAAAAGAGGCAAAACAAATAAAATCTTATGTAAGCTGTCTGAAATATGTGGATCATTTAAAATTAGTCATTCAATTTGCCTGCCACCTCTATTTTCAAATATCATGGTCCTCCGCTGAGGTTGGTAGAAACAACTTGTTGAGGTCTCCAACCGCTGCCCATTTTTAGGCATGCTCATGTGGTTTTCGGAGGTGACACCCTCTGGCTCTTTCGGACTGTCAGTAAGTTGATGGGAGTAGCTGCCTGGAGCTGAATGATCCAGCTCTGATGTTGTACATGGCTCAGGGCTGGATTTCACTGGACTGAGTGGCGTATGGCTGAGCTCGCCAGGGGAAGAGCGTTCCATGCTTGGCCAGGGAGGGCTGAAGAGGATGAGGCTTTGTGGCCTACCTGCCTTCGATCTGTGCTGAGAGTGGCGTATAAACCCAGGCTTCTGCTGCACCACGGATCTATCCATTCTTAAAGATGACGGGCTATCTGGGACATCTTCTCCATTTGCCGTGGAGGTTTTCTGCACAACTGGTGCTGCTTGACTGGGTTTAGATTGTGTGATGGATGTATCTGGAGAGACAACATACCCGCCATGCTCAGGTGATTGAGACTTTGGCAGACCATTTTCTTTCCCGTCTTTAGATTCTGCCGGTGAAGAATTGGTTGCTGTCGAATCCAGTCTTTGTTTGCTGTCAGGCCAACTTGGCTCAACAGGTTGCAGAACGGTTAGAACTTTGTCCAGAGGGAGGGAAGAGGGTGTGAGGCTCTTCTTTGGCAAAGGCTTGGGGACCTGCGTAAACTGCACCTTTGGTGGAATGACTGGGATTGCTTTGACCTGACATGTCTTTATCATGTAGGTTGTTCGAACTGCAGTGACACCAACTGGGAATGATTGAACTGGGGTTTCATCAGACACAGAAGGTTGGTTGTTGACTGTGGAGTATGAAGCAAATAATGGTGTCTTATCTTCAGATGCAAAGCAACCTCCCTCAATTGTGCCAGGTGTTACCGCTGTGGATTCTGCACTGGCTCCAAAGTTTCCAACGTATAAACTATCCTGTTTAGAAGATGCCAATGAATTGTGTTCAGCTGTTGCAACAGTTAGCTGGCTATGTCTGGCGATTTCCTCCATTTCATTGAGGGAAGTTACAGATTTGCTTACAAGAGAGGTATTGCTCAAATGCTCATCATTGCAAATTGATAAAGCGGTCTCTGGGTTTTGACTGATCCAATCAATATTTTGGTTAACACACTGAGATGATGATTCAGGAGGCTCGTCAGGGGATACTTTATCTGTACACACATCAGGGGACCATATATCCTGAGCAGCAGCATATCGCCACTCCTCTGGCCTTATATCTGGTGACATCTTTGCCAGACATTCTTCCTCATCCTCTTTGACTTCGAATGAAGGCGAGTTACGTTCATTAAATGCATCGTTGTCCATCCAGTGTTTGGGACAGGGTAGCTCACTGGCAACGGTTGTCAAAGTTTTAGCTTTCAGATCGGACTGAATATCTGCCAGATGCTCCTCTTGATCTCTTTTCTCATCAGACAGATTATGCGTTGAATGTACAGCCACCTCACTTGGTCCAGTTTTCTTAATGCAAGGTTCTGAAGACTGAAATCCAGGAGAACCAATTGAATACTGATGCTTTATATCTGAATTAATATCGACTAATTCTGAATCTGCAGATGCTGTTGGTGAAGTCTCCACTTTCACCTTCAAAGTATTTTGATCCGTTATTGGTCGTATAAGTTCCATCTTGGAGGAAGCATCTTGTAAGGACTCCAAAGATTTAATGTCCTGAGTCTGGCACACTTGATCAGGTGTCTTGATGTTCTTCCCTTCACTGGGACATTTGCTACTTGTGGAGTTTAAGTCCATTTCTTCATGAGCAGTTTCAACCATTAGAGGGGAGCTTTGTAAGAACAGGTTGGGGAGACTGTGCATTCTGTGCCGTCCAATAATATTTACCGCTGTTGAAGCATCAGGCAGAGACATATACTCGATCTGGCTGTCGTCACGAGATTGATCCAATTTTTCTTCCATCTTTTCCAGAAAGAAATCAGGCCCAGTGGTCTCCTCAGTTTCAATAATCTCAAGCTCTTTGGCTTGAGGCCACAGATGCTCCTTAAATAGCTTGGCAGAGGAATCGGCATCCTGCAGAAACACACACACAATAACATTTATGAAGCTGCATTTATTACAAAGATATAGCATATTTAGTGTATCATATTTATTGACTGGTAGTGCACTGTGCCAATGGTGAAGAGGTATAATGTGTAGGAAGTGTGAGGTATAATATGGGTAACTTGGACACATAAGAAATAGATCACTACACAATAAAAGACCAGAAGGTTCATTACCACAGGTAACTCTCAGCTGCAGGATATAATTGACCTGAGTAATCAAAGTGCACAAAAAAGAAACGTAACCAAGATTCCTGCTCCTCATTGCTGTTCATTCGCTCCTGTTGGACAATGAACATGGTCATGTGAGATGAGGACATCGTTATTACTGGCCATGATGTTACTCCAGACTGAGTTTGACCTTATGCTGCAGAAGTGAGAGTTCTGCAGCGGCATGAATGCCAGCTCGCATCAAAAATCCTGCCTTCCCTCTTTGGCGACACAAATCAAACAATGTGCTCATCAATATCCTGTGACCATTATCAAGCTTGAGAAATGCAAATATTTATCTTCTTGCAAGTACATGTGAAATGACCACATGATTCAGGTACCAAGGGGTTCAGCGCAAATGAAGGTGTCCTACAGCAAGAATCATTCAAAAGAAAGTTGGAACTTGCATTATGTAGTGTCTTATTATCGCTTCCCTGAGAGTACTTTACAACCAATCAGCTGGTTCATAATTGCAACCACTGTGAACATGACAGTCCATAATAGTAAATCTCAAAAAAACCCAAATCCATGTAACCTGATAATCTTTGTTCGTTAGCATTGGTTGATGGAAAAATATTGGTCAGGACATGGCAATTACTCCTCCACTAGCCTGATGCGTTCTTCATATCCGTCCAAATACATAGGCTCTCCAGTTAGCATTTCATTCATTCAACTTTGTAACATTCCTCAGTCTTGCATGGACAAACTGATCTTGACGATGTTCTTTAGACTTCTCCTGAGATGTGATCTAACTCTGCTGCCCAGTAGTGGAGGCAGAGGGTGTGGACTCCTTGACTTCATAATTGTGGGTGATATTTAAGAAATTACTTCAGGAATTCTAGCTCTGTATTGGAATTTCAGGCCCAGAGATTAATATATGCTGTAGACAAAGTACTGATCAAACATCCATCAAAGATGTGTAGGAAGGAACTGCAGATGCTGGTTTAAACCAAAGGTGGACACAAAAGGTTGGAGTAACTCAGCGGGCCAGACAACATCTTTGGAGAAAAGGAATAGGTAACGTTTCGGGCCGAACCCCTACTTCAGACTGAGAGTCAGGGGAGTGGGAAACAAGACATATAGATGGTGCAGGAAGGAACTGCAGATGCTGGTTTAAACCATCATTTATATCTCTCGTTTCCCTTTTCCCTGGCTCTCAGTCTGAAGAAGGGTTTCGACCCGAAATGTTACCTTTTCTCCAGAGATGCTGTCTGATCCGTTGAGGTACTCCAGCTATTTTGTATCCATTAAAGACGGTTCATCTCCTCGCAGGTTGAGTTGGAGTTGAGATTTATTGTGTGGATAATCAAAATTAGCTGGAGAAAAATGCAAACCTGAATACACAAAGGTGAACGCTGAATGTGTACTGGGCATTCAGGAGTGGAGACAACTGATCTCCACGAATGGATATCCCACAGCATCTGGCATTTCGATACTTAGGCTTGGTTGAAAAATTTTTGCTCTGGGAGCTTGGATTTGTGAGAAGCATTTCCTTAAATACCCCTTGCAACTGAGAAATAAAAGCTTCCATACAGATTTTCCACTAGAGGATAACAGTGCTACACTTCAGTAGAACATTGGTAACATCCAAACCACTTTCAGATCTAAACCCTTGTGAAGAAACAGACTTTGGACTACTCTGGATACAGTGCAGTTTTAAAAATGTTATGGATTATCCGTGGTGTGCATAAATAACTCCCATTTAGTTAGTGTACAAAATCCTGAGAACATGAGGATGATTTGTGCACAATGAAAACAAGGCAGATAAGAATTAATTATATTGCACATACAAAATAAGGGGAATTGCTTTTGAAGTTCCTCATCCAAAGGGGCCACAGAGTAACAATCATTTTGAAAGATCTACTTTTTTAAAGGGTGTATTCTGTGAGCATTAGGCAGCTCTATAAGCTCCAGCCAATGTTACTGTTCAGCCTGTGCTGAGTAGAGTTGGCACAGACTATAACTGGGTGTGGATGTGATATGGTGATGGTGCCTCCTGTGGACTCAGGTCTCCATCAACACCGTTACACGTAGAATTCCCCCTGGTGCAGCTTTGGAGTGCCGGAGGCTGCGGGGAGACAATTAGAGGGGCATATTAGGGTAGAAATCAGAACCTTTTTCCCCAGGGTGGAATTGTCAACTGTCAGAGGCCAAAGCTTTAAGGTGAAAGGGGCAGAGTTCAAAAGAAAAGTGCGGGGCAAGGTGGGTGCTTGGAACTTGCTGCCAAGTGTGGTGGTGGAGGCAGGTACCATACATGGCTTTTAGATAGTTAAAAGGATAGGAAGGGAATGGAGGAATACGGAGGGGTAGAGGAGGTTAGTTTAACTTGGCATCATGTTTGGCACTGATGTCGTGGATGAAGGGGCCAATTCCTGCAGAATCACAGGGCAGGGGCTGAACGCTCAAGAATTTAAGATATGAACTAAAACGGGTCCATCACTGTGCCCATTTACATGACCTGCTTTAAATCTGTATGTAATTTATTTGTGGATTGACAATGCTCATCTAGTATATATGGGTGTGTTTGACACGTGAATGGTACTAACGTAATACGACCAATACATGAGTCATCAGTGCGTCTTTCAAACTGCTTGTACGTGTCTGGGATAGTCACCTAAAATGGCAACCATAAATGTGGTAGCTCAGGATTAAGGACCCCATCAACTTCATGGACCCAACATCATTTCCCTCTACCCACCTCTGGAATACTGCCTGAAGCTCAGGGGTGATGCTCCTCATGCTGCTGCATTATCATCAAGGATTGTTGTCATACAGAAACAAAAACCTCAACCTAAATTTCATTATTGTTATTGTAAGATTATCAACTTTGATAATTCATAGTTGGAGCTGATGATGGGATACAATCATCTCCACACCCTTTCTATTCACCTTTATTTACATCAGCCGTAACAAAAGTAATTGCCGCCAAATGCTCTGGGGCATTGTGCAATTTTAGGTGTGCCTTGCAAATGCATCTTGCTGCATTGATTTACACACTGTGGGAAACGCACTTTCACCAATGACTTCTCCCAAACTTAAGTTTAAAAAAAAATGCTTTACTGATAATGAAAATAATTTTGTTGAGAGTTCTCTCTCCGCTCATTCAGTCATGTTGTGTTGGCCTTGGACTCACCCTTCACTAGTTAAGAACATTGGAAGTAGGAACCATAAGGCTCCTGATCCTGCAGTTTCAATGTTTTTCATTCACACCACATGGGCATCAATGGAAAGACCGGGATCTCCAGCTCCCCCCTTTGGTTTTCCTTTAAACTGAATGGTTCATGGGGCATTTTAGAGGATAGTTTGGATGGTCTACATTGCCGTGGGTCTGCAATCTCATCGGACATATTCCAAACTCCCCTCCGTCATGGACATTAGTGAAGCTAAAGGGTTTTTACAGCAACCCAAATATTCTGGTGATCGCCACGACTGACAATTAGCTTTTTTTTTTTTTTTTTTTTAAAATTTTATTTTTATTAGCAGTACAGTAAATCACATTAATACATCGCATATATCTTATTACATTATGTTGTACCACTTCATTTTTTGAGCTTTAAAAAAGATAGAAATAAAAGAAGTAAGGAAAGTAAGCAAGAATCGTGAAGGTGCAGGAAAGTGTTGGGAGAAGAGAACCCCTTAGGGAAGGAATTAGAGAAGGAAGTAAAGAAAAGAAATAAGACCCTAGAAAGAAAAGAAAAAAAAAAAAGAAAGGAAAATCAATCGCTCTATTGTAACACAAAACTCTGCAAAAAAGGATATACCAACCGTGTTTTTATTTAAAAATTATTTTATACCCCCCGTTTCCAGGTCTTGGTAGCCTTTATGTTATAACTTATTATTGCACCTTATGCTTGTAATAGTTGCATAAATGCAGACCACGTCTTTTGGAAGTGATCTGCTTTGCCTGCTAGGAGGAGTCTCATCTCTTCCAAGTGTAATGTTTCGAACATGTTTGAAATCCACATTTTTGTTGTTGGTATTGCAGCATTTTTCCAAAATTTAAGTATGAGCTTTTTTTCCGATTATTAGCCCATAATTAAGTAAATTCTTTTGAAACATATTTAATTCTGGGTTACCTTCCGATATTCCAAAAATGATCCATTCTACTTTGGGTAGTAGTTTTGTTTTAAATAATTTTGTGAAGATTTCAAATATTTCGTTCCAGAATTTTTGGATTTTATACAGAAAACAAAAGAGTGCGCTATGTTAGCTTCTTGTAACTGACATTTATCACAAATGGGTGAGACATTGGGGAAAAGTTTATTTATTTTAGTTTTTGAATAATATAGTCTATGTAATGTTTTATATTGGATTAGAGTATGTCGTACGTTAGCAATTAGCTTTTTAATCCAGATTTATTTCAAGAATTCAATATAAATCCTGGAGCTTTGCGATGTGTCATAATTGTTACCATATTGTTTGCAAGCTATCAGCTCTTGACATGCAGTGTTTGCATTAGAGGTTGTGTAGGTTTGGTTGGTCGGTTACAATAATCATGTGGTACCCACCTTCACTTTTGCTCAGCCTGGCAGAAGGAACATTAGGACTCCCTAATGCTCATGGCTCCAATGTTAAGATCTCCACTGTTCAGAATTGAGCTCTGCCCAAGACTGCAAAAAGTTGCAGAGTTACGGACGTAGCCCAGACCAAGAGCGGAACTCACTATCAAAACATGGAGGGGACGGGGTGGGGCACAATTTTTGACGGCCGCGCGCGCATGCGCACACTCACACACACACGCGAGGCTTTGAAGACTCAATCTCAACCCTGCCTGTCTCACCGGGTTAACTACAGCCCTGTCTGGACTGACGGGACACCAGCGCTGCTAATCCACGCTGGCCATATTTCCCGCAAGACCAGGGAGGTTAACCTGGCGGGACAGGCAGAGTCTGACTCCCGACCTCTCTGGCCACTCTCGTGGGGGTGGGGTGGGGGCGCTCGGGAAAGCGCCGGAGACACGGCCGGGATCGATCGTGGCTGCGGATGAGGCGCAGGTCTGTGCCACGTCTCCCTCCTCCAATCGCCGCACTCTATCCTCAGTCCCACCCCCCCCCTCCCACTCCTCCCTCCTCCAATCATCGCGCCCTCGATCATCAGTCCCACCCCCACTGCCTCGCGGAAAGCAGAGATTTTAAAATCGGGATCACAAAAACTTGGGGGGGCGGGGATGTCCCCCACCTCTCAAAACATGGGGGGACGTGTCCCCTCTGGCCCCCCCCCGGGTTTTCCGCCCCTGGCCCAGACCATCATACGAACCAGCCTTTGTCCCATCAACTTCATCTACAATGTACGCTTCCTTGGAGAAGCAACCAACATAATCAAGGACCATTTACACCTTAGTCATTCCCTCGTCACTCCTCTCCCATCAGGCGGTAGATACAAAAGCTTAAGAGCACATATACCAGATTCAAGAATAGCTTCTTCCCCGCATTATTTATTGCACTGATGCACTACAATGCTGAAACTCTGCATCTCCCCCTTTGCTCTGTCTATTGTACTTGAGTTTGACTTGATTGTATTTATTGATAGTGTTATCTGATCTGGTTGGATAGCAAGCAAAACAAAGCACAGGTCAGGGTTCGGTCATGCCTGCCTGGAGTTTACACATTCTCCTTGTGATCACATGGGTTTCCTCCCACATTCTGAAGACGTGACGTTTGATAATTTAAATTGGTTTCTTCTCCCCTGTATCTATGGACCACATGCACCACAATGCTGCAAGCCTGCATCTTCCCCTTTGCTCTGCTTGTTGTACTTGAGTTTGATTGGATTGGATTTATTTATAGTATCTGATCTGACAGCATACAAAATACAGCTTTTCGCTGTACCTCAGTACACATGACAATAACAAACTTAAAACTAGACCGAAAATTTAACAGACTGCTGAACAGTCCTCTCATATCCTAATGATGTCGTCCTAATCTCCCAATCAGACTCATGTGGCCCATGCACTTTAAAAAAATCTGCCCTTTCTCTGCAGCTGTAACACTCTAATGCTGTAATACCACAGTGGGGCAGCACGGTGGCGCAGTGGTAGAGTTGTACGTTCTCCCCGTGACAGTGTAGGTTTTCTCCGAGATCTTTGGCTTCCACCCCCACTCCAAAGATGTACAGGTTTATACGTTAATTGGCTTGGTATAAGTGCAAATTGTCCCTAGTGTGTGTAGGATAGCATTAGTGTGCGGGGATCGCTGGTCGGTGCGGACTAGGTGGGCCAAAGGGCCTGTTAACTCTAAACTATACTAACCTAAACTATATTCTGCTTCCTGGTGTTTTTCTCTTTGCACTACCCGTTATACTTGTGTATGGGCTAATTGTATTGATGTATGGTAAGATTTGAGTGGATAGCACGCAAAGTTTTTCTCTGTACCTCGGTACACGTGACAATAATGAACCAATAGGATTAAGTATCCTGTTTGTGTGCTGCCTGATTCCGATTCCATAATCTGTAATTAACACTGATGTGACACCTTCTTCTCCATTCCAGGGAGCAACAATCCTATTAAATACTGAACAAATTGTGCAATAATTTGTCTAACCTGTTTAGTTGCTGGATTCTCTTTGATGCTCCCACTTTGATGTTCATTTTCACATGGATTCTCTGCTGAGGGAACAATTGGAGGAGGCACTTCTTCTTGCTCTGTGTTTTCACAGGGGTTTAGAGATGCAGCTGAGATGGTCACGGACTCTGAGGAAGAGAAAGGCTGCAATGGATCAGAGTCCTGATGTGTTGGGTTTAGGGAGAGCTCTGCTTGATTCTGCGATGATGAATTTGTGGAAACAACATGCCATTCGGCCCTCGATCCATCCGTTTCAATGTTCTGGTCATCTAAATAACAAGAACATGATATTCCTGAAATTAGATAAATATTAACGACAGAATCCCTTACCAAAGAAACCATTTTCTCCCAAAATATGAAAATTTCCATTGAAAACTCAAAATCCAAAACTCAAATTCCAAAACGTTTGCAGTGAATCTGACAGCTTGAAGAAAAGGAAAATGTTGAACCATTATTAATTAATGTATTTTTCTGAGACGACATAATTTAATTGATATTGTCTTCCACCAGTCTGCATTGCTGTTCTCATCCTTTCTCAAGCTCCCAGAACCCGGAAAGTTGTTGCCCTTGATTTAAACTTGCATGCCACCTGCATCAACATTCAGAGGACCATCCTCTACAAGGGATGACTGTTCCAAGCGAATTATACCAATAGACACACTTCCCCCAACATTCCCCCAACAATAGAAGTGTGAAAGTGCACACCACCTGATTGAAGTGTGAAAATGCACACCACCAGATTCAGGGAGAGTTACTTCCCAGCTGTTATAGGGCAAGTGAATCATCCTACCACAACCAGAGAGCAGTCCTGAACTACTATCTACCTCTTTGTTGTCTTTCGGACTATCCTTGATTGGACTTTGCTGGCTTTACCTTGCACTAAGCGTTATTCCCTTATCATGTACCTTTACACTGCAAATGGATTGATTGTAATCATGTATTGTTTTTCTGCTGACTGGTTAGCACACAACGAAATGTGTTTCACTGTTCCTCGGTACACATGACAATAGCCTAAACTAAACTGAACAAAGTGAACATTTGTGAGATATCTGGTCGACTGCTCTACCTCCAGTAACTACTTCCTTCCCCATGGCAACCACAGACATACAATATTATCCTGTTTAATCTCATCTTTCTCTCTTACTCTCTTACTCGGTCACCTAATGGTCTTTATGGGTGCAGTAACTTATCCCCACTTCTTTCTATTTAGTATATGCTATTTGCTGCTCTCGTTATGGTATCCTCTGTATGGGGACGATCAAATGCTGGTTGGGTGATTATATAACTTCTATATAAAAGGTCACTGTTGCGCAAACATGACCCCAAGTTTCCAGTTGCCTCCATCCCAATATGACATGGCTTCAGTGAAAATCAGCATAAGCTTCCAGCACCACATCTACCCGACTACATTATAGCCTTTCACAATCAACATTAAATTGAAGAATTTCAGAAAATTCCAGAATATTTAATTTAGACTTGCAGCATTCATACCATTTTCTTTTGGTAATTTCAGATAATAACTCTGCTCCACACATATTGTCCAGATAACATTTTTTTGTTTCTTTGCTTGCTGCAATAACATCTTCTTTTACCTTTCAATGTTATCCCTTATCATCTAATCTCCAGCCTTCTATTTTTTTTAAATCAGAAAACGACTTCTGATCTCTGCCCCCACCTCCCGCCCCCTTTCCCAAGATCCCTAAACCTGGGGCGGCAGGGTGGTGCAGCTGTACAGTTGCTGCCTTACAGCGCTTGCAGCACCGCAAACCCGGGTTCGATCCAGACTACGGGTTGCTGTCTGTACATTCTCCCCGTGACTGTGTGGGTTTTCTCCGAGATATTCAGTTTCCTCCCACACCTCAAAGACGTACAGGTCTGGAAGTAAATTGGCTTGGTAAATGTAAAAAAATATCCCTAGTGTGTGTAGGACAGTGTTAATATGCGGGGATCGCTGGTCAGTGCAGTGAGCCTGTATCTCTAAAAATTAAAACTAAATCTGATGAAAGGCCATTAATTGGAAGCGTTAATTGCATTTTCCTATATCCGGATGCTGTCTCACCTACTGAGTATTTCCAACATCTGCAGTGTTTTTCTACCAGTTTCTTAAAACTGTATTGGAAATTCTAACACATATTCACAGACAGTAGATATCCATCATGGTTTATGTAACATACCCTTCTGTTTATGCTGGCCTGAATCAGTTTGATCTTCCTTCTCTTCACTGGCGTTGTCAAAGGTGCTGCTTTCAGGAGGCGATGGCCTGTCCATTGACTCTAGTGATCCTGTGGCATTCAGATGTTGTGCATCTTTTAGTGCTTCCTTACAAGGTGTGACACGGGGATTGATAATCCCTGAGATGTGTAACGGCACAGATGTGGAAAAAGGCTCAGAAATATTCACTGCCATTGGTTTTCTATGATGTCGTGGTGATGCTTCAAGGGGAAACAAGTTACCTGGGAAATTGGACTTGGGTGACGAATCATTGAAATTTGCTGAGTAAAACAACCGTCTCGTCTTTGGTGATGGCTCCGATTTGTTGAAGGCTTCCCCACAGAACACCTTCAGCTGCTCCGGCTGCGCTCTCAAAATCGCTGTCTCTTTGTCTGACGTTCCCGGGCTAATGTTCCCCACACATCCTCCAATCGCACCCACCAGCTCTTCCTGATCCCAATCGCTGTGCCTCCGACTTAGATTGTAGGAACTTCCTGATCCAAGAGTGTGCGATTTCATCGATCCTGAGAGCCCTCCTCCCAGAGTTGCTCCATGTTTAAATCGAACACCCTTTTCATCATCTAGAACATAGCAATGATACACTTAATAATAAGGCTTGAAGTAAAATTCAGCACAAATCAGACATTTTGAGGGCTTGGCTCTGTCTGTAATAACACATTATGTTTCATTTCATTCCTCTTTAGCAAGTCTATACAATTTCTTACTCTGAAGCAATGAGTTAGTTCCTGATTAAGAGATAAAGCTGATGGGATGCTGAAATCTCTTTATCATTTGTTCAAAATACAAATTGCAAGAAGAACTCAACGGGTCAGGCAGCATCTGTGGAAGGAAATGGACAGACTGTGCTTGGGGTTAGAGAGAGCATCTCCAGCAAAAATACAAAAGAGGAACTCAGATGTTCAAGGCAGCAATTAAAGACACAAAGTGCTGGAGTAATTCAGTGGGTCATTAAGCTTTTCTGGAGAACATTAAGGTGACATTTCGTGTTGGGAACCTTCTTCAGACTTGTGGGGGAGGGGGGGGGGGATGAGAAAAATAAATATGGAAGAGAGGAGGGGCAGGACAAAGCTTGGCAAGTAATAGGATATAGGTGTGGGGGGGGGGGGGGGGGGGGGGGGGGGGGATAGGCAGGCAGGGGTTGGACAAAGGATAAAACGACAGATACAAGAGGATTCAGCTGGTGCCAGCACAATAACCTGGCTATCAACACCAGCAAAACCAAGGAACTGATTGTGCAGTTTGGAAGGGGTAGGATGGGGACCTATAATCCCGTTTATATCAATGGGATGATGGTGGAAAGGGTCAAGAACTTCAAATTCCTCGGTGTGCATATTTCCAAAGATCACTGCTGCCTTTATAGTGATCAAGTGTGTGTTAATCTGGTGTAAAGCTTCTCACGCACATGGACCACGCGTTGGATTTAACACCAGATTACATTCCATTTTCTTCATCAAAAGAATAATGATACAATGTCTTACCTTCTAATGGCAAGGAGCAAAGGGACTCCATACTCTTAGCAGGTCGAATGTTGCCTTTTTCTGTTTACAACAAATAAAACAGAGTGAGCAACAAATTTGTCTCGCATGAATGAAGATAACCAGTTAATAAAGATTTCCCCCCCATTGCACACAGTGAACAAAGATAAGCTTTATATCAATGCCGTGCAAACACCAACTTTGGGCCATTACCTTTCATGATCAGCCTTGGTTTACTGAAAGCATTCACTTGTCTCTGAGTCAGAAGGATATTGGTTCAGATTTGACCTGAGGCTAGAGCACATGGTGTTGGCTGACATAAGTGCAGCATGATGGGACCTCTGCATGTTCAGAAGTGACCTTTTTGTATGGGACTTTAAACCAAGACATCGCCTTCACTCATCGTAACTGTTTGGCTTGCTACACCCATTCAGAGGGCAGTTACGAGCTATAGGTTAGGACCCATATTTAGTAAATAACAAATATTCCTCGTAAAAGAACACAAAAAATAAGAATAGGCATCTCAGCCCTTCAAGCCCCCCCCCTGCCATTCAACGTGATCAATGTAATTTGTCCCAGACTTCAACTCTTTGAGTTCCCCAGTTCCCCATAACCCACAATTACGTCATCTTTCACTTAAAACAAAATCTCTTCATCCTTAATGCCTCCAGTAATACCTCCAAATAATACCTCCATACACCTCTTGGATAGAGAATTTTACAGATTCACCATCCTCTCCCAGCAGAAATTTCTTCGCACCTAATTTTTTAATGACAGCCCCGTTATCTCGTAACTATAACCCCTTCTTCAAGGCCCTCTCACTGTGGAACCATCTCAACATCTACCCTGCCATGTCCTCTAGGATCTTATACATCTCAATAAGATCGCACCTCACTCTTCTAAATTTCAAGAAGTTTACATCCAACTACTTTAGCTTTTTTTGATAGGATAACCGTTGCATCTCTGGAATTCACGTAGCGAGTCTCTTCTGCTTCCCATACTAATACACCCTTCCGTAACTAAGGATCCTCGACCACACGTAGTTCCCCAGGTGTGGCCTCACCACACCATCCACTATTGTGACAATCCTTCTCTGTTTCTAAATTCCAGTACCCTTCTAATAAAGGCCAAATAGCCATTTGGTAGTTATTGCACCTGCCTGCTAACCTTATGAGTTTCATGCACAAGAACAATTACATACCTTTACTCATTTGCAATTTCTTGCTCTTTAGATATTTGTCTGATGTCTGCCGTCTCTCACCACAACTTCATAATCTGCCACAATAAACTCCATTTGAGAAGTTTCCACCCACTCATTAACCTACCCACATCCCTGTAGAGAACAACTTTCTTCACTGCAACATGCTCTCCCTCCTATTTTCATATCATAGTCACACTTTGATATCTTACACTCTGTCCCATCATAAATGGGTGATTTATATAATTGAGGGCCAAGTAAATAACAGAGGGTCGAAAACTGATCTTTGGTTGCATCAACCCTGAAAATGACCTGTTTATTCCATGAAGATTAGTAATAAGTAGGTTCCATCTCCTTTCTTGCATGTAGCTAATTCAGGAGTCAGACAATGACGTGTAAGAAGGAACTCTGGACGCTGGTTTATACCGAAGATAGACACAAAGTGCTGGAATATCTCAGTGGGTCAGGCAGCATCTCTGCAGTAAAAGGATGGGTGACGTTTTGGGTCGGGGCCCTTCTTCATATTCTATCCGAGTCTGTACAAGGATCCCCCCCCTCCCGAAATATCACCCTTCCTTTTACTGCAGAGATGCTGCCTGACCCGTGAAGTTACTCCAGCACTTTGTATCTAATTCAGGAATCATTTATTGGTCCTCCAGGAATATATCTTTATTCAATAAACTAGTAAAACATACAATTTTTTCTTCTCTATCTCTATCTTCTCCAGAACTTTTCAAATGCACAGATATTCCGAACAGAGATTTGAGTTTGTTTATTCTCTACTTGTATTTTATTCTTTTTGGTCCCTTCCTTTGACATTGCCCACCTGTCCTGTAACCCCAGAAAGATTGAAGCAAAGTTGTCATTTAATATAATAACAAGGACTTGCAGATGCTGGTTTATTCCAAAGATCGACACAAGATGCTGGAATAACTCAGTGGGTCAGGCAGCAACCCGGAGAATGTGGCTAAGCGGTTTCGGAAGGTCTACTTCAATCTAAAGAAGGGTTCTGACCTGAAACGTCGCCTATCCATGTTCTCCAGGGATACTGCCTGACACTCTGTGTTACTCCAGCATCTTTTTATAGTACTCGTATTGGTGTTTGATTTGATTTGTTTCATAGCTTTTGTATTTTTTATGACTTTTCCCTCAATTTCCCTCCTGGGATAAAAAAAGTTCTATCATATTGTATCGTATCATATCGTTATTCCAGATCACCTCTTCATGGAACTGCCCCATCATTTTCTTTTTCATATTTATGTGCCCATTTAATATTTCAGTTTTTGTCTTAATCTCCTTGGTGACACTGCTTCATGGGTCATCTTTCTGTTCCTGGTTATTTGGTGTTCGTTCTACAAATTGAATCATAGCCTGCCGTGCCTCGCTGCCTCCTGCTGTTCACTATCTCATCCAGTATCGTCAGTATTTTCCCACATGCCTTTATTCATCTCTGGAGTCTCCCAGATGCTCAGTTTGTCCTCACTTCTTGGCAGAATATATATATTTCCCAGACTCTGTTAGAAATGTATTTCAAGGACTTCTGATTGCTGTTTGCCAATATGCTTTCCCATGTTATTTCCCCAAATTCCATTCTCAGCTCCTCAGTATCAACTGTTTAATAATCTGTGTGTTTTGTAGTCATTGGCGAGAACTGTTTTTTTAGAAACATAGAAAATAGGTGCAGGAGTAGGCCATTCAGCCCATTCAGCTCCGTCATTTAATATGATCATTGCTGATCATCCAAAATCAGTATCCTGTTCCTGCTTTCTCCCCATATTACTTGGTTCTATTCGCCCTAAGAGCTATATCTAACTCTCTCTGGCAAACATCCTGTGAATTGGCCTCCACTGCCTTCTTTTATATTATGACCATTAATGCTTAGATTTTCCTCTCCTGTCACGGTCTCTCACTTCATTCCCCATTATTAGAACCAGTGATTAATTGAAAGATACAGCATGAAAACAGTTCCTTCAGCCCACCGAGTGTCCATTGATCACCAGCCATACTGGCTCTATGTTATTCCACTGTCACATCCACCTACTACACACAAGGGCATTTATATGGAAGCCAATTTACCCTCAAACCTGCACGTCTTTAGGATGTGGGAGGAAACTGAAGCACCCGGGAAAAAAACAGCATGGCCATAGAGAGGATGTGTAAACTCCACACAGACTGCACCTGAGATCAGGATTATCCTCTGGTCCTGTGTGGCAGCAGCTCTACCAGCTAGATATTACCTAGTGGTAAACGTTCTCTTGTCAGGCTTCTTAAACATTGGTGTAGAAAGAATGTCTGTACAAATTCTAGGAGCATCATGTCTCTTACTGACTTGTGAATTTCAGGACCGATTATAGTGTAGCTAGATGGCAGCAGTGATAGATTTAGTGTGGTGGCAGTGCTCTCTCCACTGAGTTAAAATCTTATTTATTCCCAACCAGATTGAAGGATTTGAGCATATAATCTAGTCTGATAATTGCACACAGCACGAAAGGATTGAAATGCAGATGCTATTTTCTGTTAAGTCATTAAACCGGGCATCACCTGTTGTCCCTAGTTCTCATAGAGTCATAACCTTGCATAGCATGGTAAGAGGCCCTTTAGCCCAACAAAATGCCCCATCCCAGCCTGTACCATTGCCCACATTTGGTCCATATCTCTCTAAACCTTTCCTATCCATTCTCAGGCACAATTAAACACAAAACCTTGGACATTATTTCCAATTCTTAGTGATTAACTATTTTTTTATTCTTTTCTCAAGTCTACTCTTTCTCAAAACTTTTCTCAAGATTTCTCCTTCATTTCCTTCTTCATACTTTATTTAGGGGGTTGGTTTCTTTCTTTCAATAATATTTACATAGATTACTTTATCCCATCTTCCTCTTCTGCCAATGTTTTCTCCAATGTATCTTGTCTTTGCCCTCTTTTTTTCTAAGATGCTGCGGGATTTTGCTGCCATAGACTAAAACTCTTCACTTTGGCCCACAGAATCAGTCTTGGTGAAATTTACGATATGATACGAAACAACTTTATTTATCCGGGAGGGAAGTTGGTCTGCCACCAGTCAAAATATACAGTTACAAGGCATTGAAAGTGTCATGTACATTATAATAATAATGATATTTAAGTGACTGGGGGTGGGGGGAGGGAAGTCAGTCTACCCCACAACAGAAGTGAGAGGAGTTGTATAGTTTGATAGCCACAGGGACAAAAGATCTCCTGTGGTGTTCTATGATGCACCTTGGTGGAATCAGTCTGTTGCTGAAGGTACTCCTCTGGTTGACCAGTGTGATGGAGGGGGTGAGCTGTATTGTCCAAGATGCTCCGCAGTTTGAGGATTTGCACTCATATCTCATCCAGCCGAGGCACTGACTGGATGACTGGATTATTAGTCCAGCAAGTCAACTCCACCCCTGTTAACCCAATACCAGGCAGCAGTTCGGAAATATGGATCTGTACTGAAGACTGACTTGTCTTACAGCTATGATAAAGTAACATGACAGTTACACCGTGATGAATTAATTAATCCCCATCCTGTGAATGACTAGCTACTCAAATATCTAATTTAAACAATGAAAAAATAAAGACAAGGAAAGTGTAATGTATTCATACATATTCATGTGTATATTAATGAGTTGGTGTTCAATATAAGCAGGGAATGCTGTGTAATAAATCTCCCTCTCATGATCCAGGCAACCTGTGTTTAAGTCTTGTTCTTCATTCTGTCGTCCGGAATATAACAAAATTGGCGACGAGGACGGGATAGAGTTTGTGAACTCATCCTTTAAATACAGTGCAGGACTGTTTTGCAACCTGCAGTATTGTTTAACATTTTAAACAGCAAATACGAAGCTGTGTGTGTCGCAGTTGTTTGCGAGCTGGACACGATAGGTGGCAGATCCTTCTATGCATGGGACTGTAGTTTAAAACAGCAGCTGTACAAATCGTCGAGAGTTTGTCAGGCTATCTCTATGTTGTGTCTACGTGGCAAGATGGAGTCCTTAGGATTGTTTGGGTTTTAGACTGAGTTTTTTTTTGTTGAGTTCCTCAAGCTGGTATAACCTTTGTACAGCTATGTTTTAGGTGAATTGATACACCAGAACAGACAGGAAAACGGGGATTTTGAATGGACTTTAAGAAAAAAAAAGAGAACAACACGATGGCAGCGTCCACGGGCTACATCGGAATCCTTGGCACTTTCGACAAGCGTAGAGAGCCGTTCAGCTCCTATATGGAGAAAGCGAACATGTTTTTCACGGCAAATAACATAATGGCGTTAGTGGTGAAGGAGAGGTAATGACTGAAACAAATAAGGCCGTTTGCGAGCGCATGAAATCGATTCTGCTCACGGAGATCGGTCCTAAAGTGTTCGGTACACTCGTGAATCTCCTTGCGCCCATAAAGGCAAAAGACGATCCATTCAATTACATTATGAAGAGATTGGACGAGCACTTCAACCCAAAGCCTCTGGAAATTGCAGAAAGCTATAAATTCGGCACTAGAAACCAGAAGCAGAATGAGACAATCAATGAGTACATTGTTGCCTTGAAAAACATAACTGTAACTTTGGAACCTTTCTCGGACGCGCACTATGCGACAGATTTGTTTGTGGTCTAGTGGATGAACAAATTCAGTCCAAACTCATGAACATTCCAGATCTTACATTCAAGAAACCATGCAAGATTGTTACCACAATGGAAATGGCATTAAAGAATGCTCGCGGGTTTCGTCCACCACAGACTGCAGTGGCCGTTTACAGTCAAGGCAGTGCCGATGGCCAAACCAAGAGGTGCCAAACCAAAACCAAAGTATAGCGGGAGCCGAGTTCAGCCAATTGTTATTGTTGCAGTGATAATCACTCATCCTAATTTTTCAGTTCAAAATGGCCAAGTGCTATACTGCCAGAAGAAAGGCCATATGCCTCAGCGGCCAGCTTGCAGGACCTGCGGGAAACAAGGACAACTCCAGAATGGAGTTCACATGATGAACCCAAGAATGAACTTGGGTTGTACCATTTAAACAAAGTTCCCACGCCAAGGCAAAAACTTTCGAACCATTGTTTGAGAGACTAAGGTCAAGTGTACGAAACAAAGTTCCCACAGAAACCATTGTTTGAGAGTAAGGTCAAGTTGAGAACCTACTCGGGCGAAGTTTTGGAGACTTGTGGACAAATGAACTGTAAAGTTCAGCAAAGTGGTCAGTCAGTAACACTGCCCATCATAGTGGCCAGCTACAGAAATAAACCAACCCTCTTTGGAAAGTATTGGCTGAGTAGAATAGAGTTAGATTGGAGGACCATTTTCAGCGTCGATTTGTCCAAATCACGTCTTGAAAACGTCATAAGCAAACATGCAGATGTATTCATATGTATGTTAATGAGTTGGTGTTCAATATAAGCAGGGAATGCTGGGTAATAAATCTCTCTCTCGTGATCCAGGCAACCAGTGTGTAAGTTGTTCTTCATTCTGCAATCCGGAATATAACAGAATCACCAGGAATATAATCCCGATCACCAGGCCAAATGCCAAAAATTATCCCTCCCTCCCTCATTCCCTTCCTCCCTTCTTCCTTCCCTCCCTCTATCATCTTTAGCCTTAGGAATGATCTTGTTGTTATTCCCTGTGCCGACGTGCCAATGTCAGCATAACACTTCTCAAGGGTAGTAACCAGATATTCACTGTGGCCAGTTTAACCCGGACATTCTAAAATCGCAACCTCCGAAAGACTGATACTTGGCAGTGATTTGTTTATATTTTTCATAGCTTTGATTTAAAAACAACTAGGGTCCATAGTGACTTTGGTGTAAAGCTATTGTAATTGGATATCAGATCTGCTGCAAGTTATGCTTGTCTCACTGAAAAAGAATGGAATTGAGAATAGGGACAGATATAGACTGGTCAGCTGAGACAATAGTGGCTGCACTACGCTGTGGCCAGCAATAGCACTGAGTTTACTGTGCACACCAATTTCGTTCTTTTCTCCCTGTGCTAAATATATTCCCCACACTGAATAAAATACCACTGATCTTTTACCCGTCACGTATCCGCAAGTATAAAATGTCCACCCTTATTTGTTCTGTGGGTCGACAGAACAGAACTGTTTCCTTCTGTAAAACGTGCTCTCTCTGCACTTCCAGTGAAATGGTGGGAAGGAATAAATGTGAGGCTGCAAGGTGTATAAAGTGTGACTAACCCACCACCTCGATGCTCTGAGGCCACCCAATAATTATCTTTTATTCCCCCAAAAGATGTTTGAGAAAAGGATTTGCAGGGCGGCACAGCAGCAGAGTTGCTGCCTTACAGCGCCAGAGGCCCGGGTTAGATCCTGACTATGGGTGCTTGACTGTACGTTCTCTCCGTGACCTGGGTGGGTTTTTCTCTGAGAACTTTGGTTTCTTCCCACACTCCAAAGACATACAGGTTTGTCGGTTAATTGGCTTGGTATAAAAGTAAAATTTGTCCCTAGTATAGGACCTGTTTATGTGCGTGGATACCCAAAGGGCCTGTTTCCGCACTGTATCTCTAAACTAAACTAAACTAAAATACATTGCCACCAGGTGTCAGTATACTCCTTACCTGCAAACGGTGGTGCTCTCACAAACACGCTGCCATTCCTGCTTAGTTTACCCTTGGAATCGTTTCCCAATCGCCCCAGGTTGAATATGGATTTCCACTTCTTAGCCTTTGCAGAGAGCTTTCTCCTAGAAAAGAGGCAACATCCACACGCTTTAACTACAAACACTGGAACATGTTCAGGCTGAAGATAGACACAAACAGCTGGAGTCACTCAGTGGGGCAGGCAGCATCTCTGGAGAGAAGGAATGGGTGACTTTTGGGGTCGAGACCCTTCTTCTGAACCTGTCTGAAGAAGGGTCTCGACCCAAAACGTCACCCATTCATTCCTTCTCTCCAGAGATGCTGCCTGTCCCGCAGAGTTACTCCAGTTTTTTCGTGTCTATCTTCGGTTTATACCAGCATCTGCAGTTCCTTCCTAAACATATAGGTTTAACCTCTGTGCCAAATTGCATCATTTCAACTCACCCCTGAAATCCACGGTACCTGAACAAACCAAACACATGCGAATATTTCATTTCAAGGGCAAAAGGCATCTGGCAGGAGAGGGTTGGGGTGGATGTTGTGGTGAACTAGAGCAGTCCCATCTCACAGGGATGATTCTTCTCTGTCGGTTATAACTTATCAACCACCCACCCAGTCCCACTGTGCACACATAGCGACAGTCCTCACAAACCACTCTCCAGCCTATCAAACCCATCTCTCTACCCAACAGCATTCCTCCGAGACGCATATTAACATCACTCCCCAGACAAATTCACCGTCCCCTCGTCAAGGACTATTCTCCAGACTATCAACAGTTTCCCCCCATCCCTCAGCCCCAATTCCCACAACTATCCAAAGCACATCTCAGGACCACAGCATTCCTGAGACCTACCGCTCCCGAGTCCCACCTCCAAACACTACGAGTCCACACACAGGTTTTGTGGTACATTCAGCCACCGGGGCCATTCCTCAAGAACAATTCCCAAAACCACGATTCCTGGGAATCATTGTACTGACAATGATTCCCTTTCCCTACACCATCCCGACCCAGGCACGCAATCCCAGTGCCTGTGTCTGAAGAAGGGTTTCAGCCCAAAACGTTGCCTATTTCCTTTGCTCCATAGATGTTGCTGCACCCACTGAGTTTCTCCAGCACTTTTGTCTACACTCAATTCCAGCACCATTTCCTGGAACAATTGATCCTGAAGCCTATTCTCCATGATGACGCTAATTCCATCATTCTTCAGGACTATTTCCAGTAGACACAACCCACCATTGATGCTATTATCAAAGTACAGTATTGCCACAATGGCAGCAACACTTCAGCCCAACTCCCCAGTTTAGTTTCCAGTATGAGCCCAGTTCGCTACCCACTTGGAAGATAGGTTTCACATCATTTCCCTATGTCAGCTTCATTTTTACCAACTCAACTCAAAAGAACTCAACTCAACTCAACTCAATAGTGACTAAGTATGACTCTACATCATCGGTCCTGCTGACGTCAATATTGTTGTAACACAGCTAATCCTCTGACTCACCAAAAGCAAGTGTGTTGTTAGAAATGGGAGCAGTGTTTAATTATTTTTCCCCCCTCCTTGCCCCAGGGGTGCAGAGGCTAATTGCAAATCTTCTCCAGGGAGCTACGCTGAAATCAGTCCACTCTGATTAGCTGTGGGTTGAGGAGGGTGCTGGTGGGGAGGGCAGTGTTGTTGTGGTTGTGGGAAGCAAGGTGGGTGCACGATTAAACGAGAGTCTTTGCTATGTGCGTCGGTATAAAACAGGGAGCGACTCTCACTGGGGAGTTGCTGGATGTGGATCTGTCAATCAACTACACCAAGCACTCACTTTAATTGCAACTCGGCTGTTTGTACGTCAAGTGTTGTCAAACAACAATTGCTTCTATTTTTACCTCTTGACGTGCACGAACATGCGGATTTTTAAAATTATTTTTCTGGTTCCAGGTGATGAAAGGAGTCAGGTCGACTGCCAGTGTAACTAGGCAACACAATTAAATGTTGACTGCTACATGAACTCATTGAGTGTAATGTTGTACAATGGGCTGTGTGCATTTCACCATGAATCATCCAGAGTCTGCTGCCCCTCTCATATCATTCTCTATTCCTCTTTCCATCTGCCTAATTCGCTTAAAAGGTTCACAGATGCTACCCGAGCAAGAATTAGTGGCAGAAGATTTTAGCTCTCTGACATGCATCCATGTGAAGGGGGTACGGTTTAGCCCTTTGCTAACCTGGTGGAATGCAAACCCAGAAACTAGTTGGCTTCCTGCTGTTTGATTCCCTTTCGGTAATCCTCCTTGGCCCCTCCACCTCACTATCTCCGCAAACTCCAAACTCCTTCCTGGATCTATTAATCCTGGCCTTCAACCTCTTTATTCCACGTATCATCATTGTGTCTTTATCTGCATTGATCCTTACCTCTAAGATTCACCCTCACCAAATCTAATAGAGGGGGAGAAGGGTAGGGGATGGGGAGGGGAGAGATGGGGAGAAGGGGGGGGGGGGGGGGGGAGAGGGGTGGGAGGGAGGGGGAGCTGGGGTGGGATGGGGAGGGAGGGGGGTGGAGGGGGAGAGAGGGGGGGGGTGAGAAGGAGGGGGGAAGGGGTGTGGAGGGGGAGGGGGGGGGGGAGGGGGGGGAGGGGGGGGGGGGGGGGAGGGAGGGGGGAAGGGGGGGGGGGGGGGGGGGGGGGGGGGGGGGGGGGAAGGGGGGAGGGGGGGGGGAGGGGGGGGGGGGGGTTGGGGGGGGGGGGGGAGGGGGGGGGGGGGGGGGGGGGAGGGGGGGGGGGGGGGGGGGCGGGGGGGGAGGGGGGGGGAGGGGGGGAGGGGTGGGGGGGGGGAGGGGGGAGGGGGGGGGGGAAGGGGGGGGGGGGAGGGGAGGGAGGGGGAGAAGGGTGGGGGAGGGGGGGGTGAGAGGGATGGGGAGGGGTGGGGAGAGGGAGGGGGGAAAAGGGGTGGGGGAGAGGGGGGTGGTGAGAAGGAGGGGCAGAAGGGGTGGGGAGGGGGAGGGGGGTGGGGGGGGGGGGAGAGGGAGGAAGGCATGGGGGGGAGGAGGGGTTTCTGGAGTAACTGATGTAAATAGATTATAAATGGAAATCAATGTAACTGAAACTTACCTGAAAAACATTAATTTTATCCATGATCTAGATTGAGATTGGCTGCCCAACAGATGTTTTTAATATTAGTTTTTAGTTTTAGAGATACAGCATGGAAACAGGATCTTTGGCCCCCTGCGTTCATGCTGACCATTGATCGCCCGTTCACACTAGTTCTATGTTACCTCACTTTTGCATCCACTTCCTGCACACTAGGGGCAATTTGCAGAGGGGAATTAACTTTCAAACCCGCACGTCTTTTGGATGTGGGAGGAATCCGGAACACCTGATAGAAACCCATGTGGTTACAGGGAGAACGTGCAAACTCCATACAGAGAGCACCCAAAGTCAGGATCGAACCTGGTTCTCCGGTGCTGTGAGGCAGCAGCACTACCACCATTGTGCTGCCCGTAAAGCTGGAAACTGCTGTAATATTTCAGCTATGAATTTGGAATGCTACATGAAAGTACTAGGATTTGACAAGCATATTTACCTGGGGTCTGGCAGATCGATGACGGTGTGATAAATAGTCCCGGCAGCAGGGCCAGTGTTCATTGGAGCACTGTGTATTTTCTCCAGTCGCGCAGGATGGTCTGGTTTCAAGGTCCTGGCCTGAGCCTCCTCCAGGGATAAAAGCTTCATGGACGGTGATACAATCGGAAGTGACTTGCATTTAGCAACAGGATTGTGTGCTGTGGGGTAAATTATTTCAAACAGTGTGCTGATTGTTACCAAGATGCTACTTTACTTATTGTCTATTCCTGCACTTCAGCTGGACCCAGTGCAACTGTAGTTTAGCTTAGAGATACAGCACAGAAACAGGCCCTTCGGCCCACTGGGTCCGTGCCAACCAGCGATCCCCGTATATTAACACTATCCTACACACACTAAGGACAATTTTTACAATTTTTACATTTTACCAAGCCAATTTACCTACATACCTGTACGTCTTTGGAGTGAGGGAGGAAACCGAAGATTTTGGAGAAAAGCCATGGGGAGAACATACAAACTCCGTACAGACAGCGCCTGTAGTCGGGATCGAACCCGGGTTTCCGGCGCTGCAAGAGCTGTAAGGCAGCAACTCTGCCGCTGTGCCACCGTGCCACCCGTAGAGACCGAAGAATTATTCCGCACACCAGTGAAGACTCATGAGGGTGCAAAGGAATTGAAACAGAAGCCTGATCTATATGTGGTCGGGTACTTGTTGCATGGTTCTCAAAGAGAGCTATGCTTTCCATCTGTCTGTGCCACACTTATACCTGGAGACATCCAGTCATGCAGAGCGATATAATGCCCAGTTGGACTATAGAAGACCAAACCTCCTCGCAAATGCGCGACCTGCATCTGGCAGATCCGCTCATGCAGAATAGGCGAGGCAGGCGAGATCTACTTTAGTGCCACTGAGAGCATTTTCCTGACCAGGTCCTGAATGTGTTGCATGGAATCTTTTCCAGCAGGTTTACGCCACTGCCCCACCTCACCCGAAGCAGCCTTCAATCTCACTGAGTGCCCTTGTGAAGACTCACCCCACCGTATTCTCTAAACCTAACCCTTCTCCAAGCAGTCCACTCCCTCCACAGCTAACGGTAGCTCGGCCCACATTCTCCATTCTCTGCACACTATTCCTCACCGACCTCTGATCTCCCTCCTCATCCTCGGACTCTTCACCATATTCCTCTCTGCTTCATGCTTCAAACATGACAGAACCTATGCATTCTGTGTTTCCCACTAAAACTGCCCACTCCCACACCCACACTACCCTCCACTCCCAACTCCAAACCCCCCATTCCCTCCCTCCCTCACCCATATTCCTAAAGGTTGATGAGTCATGGTAAGTAGCAGGTTTACCCTACCTACGCAAAGGCACCTGTAACCAGTTAGAATATTTTGCAATATTACATAAATCACTGTATTTCATAAATACACGCAGGAAATGCTGAGTTACTCCAGCATTTTGTATCTATCGTCAGTTTAAACCAGCATCTACAGTTCCTTCCTACACACTTGTTCCGCATGGGGTTGGGCTGAAAGGCCCAGTATCGCAACACACGGCACATTGAGACACGGTGCAGCTGGGACCGGGTTCGGGGCCGGAGACTGCGTGTAGACTACAGTCCTCACTGTTGCCGCTTCAGTCCTACCTTCAACGACTTGCTTGATCTGCGTGGCGTTACTGTTGAACAGCTGATTGACGTGATTCAGGATGAACTCAATAACAATGGACTGAACTCGCACCTCCAGAAACGCAGCATCGTTGTTATATCCAGAGCTTTCTATTTCTTTTGACCTGTGAATAAATGCACCATTGGTCAGATTAAAGAGTTGGTGTTTCTAATGCATTTTGGAAAGAACATAAATCCAGTAAAAATCTGCTCTGACTTTTCTTCATTTGAATCTGTTTTGGAATTGCATTTCTGATCTGATTCTCACACTTCCAGAGAAGATTACTTTTAATTATTAGTTTGATTGATAGTGTATCTGGGCCATGCTCTGATATATCCTGCTGCAGTTTACATGCGCAGGTGTGTGGATATAGGTGTTATTATTCTTTCCCTGCCTTTTCCAATGGCTTTTAAGTTGCAGGGTGCAGTAGGAGACTTTTTGCACACAGATGTTTGATGTGTGGTTTCAGGCAATATTAGCCATAACAATTCATGCTCTATTTGCACTTCCTGGCAACATCCTCGTAAATCTTCTCTACACCCTTTCCAGCTGAACACCATTTCTCCCATAGCCGGGTGGCCAAAACTGAACACAATATTCCAAATGTGGCCTCACAAATGTCTTGTACAATCGCAACATAACATTCCAACTTCTGTTCTCACAACTTTGATGATGAAGGTCAATGTGGCCTTCTTGAAACCCTACCTACCTGAGAACACTTTCAATATGTACCTGCACTCCAATCCCTATGTCCCCCAGAGCCCTACCTCACTTTATAATGCCCATGTTAGACTTACAACACCTCTGCTGTATTAACATAAACATTTCAGCCCACTTGCTGCAATTTTCGATAACCATTTTCATTATCTACGACGGGATAGACTGGGGATTAGGAAAGTAGGGGATATGTATGAATTGGGCAAACTGTTATCATTTCAACAATTAAATTTAAATATAAATTGAAAGATAATCTATCAGGTATGTGACCACATAGATTTCAAACTATATTTTTAGACCCTTTAGAAGAAGCTGAATATTAAGGCTGATTCACAAAAATTAATATCATACTTTTATAATAATATATTAAATAGAGAATCACCCTCAACAGAAGCACTAAGGGAAGATTTTCAAAAGATCTCGAAAGGATAGATGGGAAAAAGTATTTGATGAATACACATAACTGCTATTACTCCATAATTTAATCCCTATGCTACATAGATTTCAAATTATTATTCAAAAACGAGGTTGAATAAATTTTATCCCTCCCCAGATGCCCTGTTTCAAAACGCTAATATAACACACTCATTTGTAGGATGTACAAAGTTTAAATTTTGGAGGTATATTTGATATATTTACAAAGCTTTTCAAGTCAAGAATAGAACCCAAATGGAATGGATTATATTTGGAATAATAGGAGAAGATACCAATTTAAATAAAGACACCTGGAAAGAAATTGATACTTAAATTTTGGGAAAATACAACCATACCAACTGTTAAAATGTGGATTAGGAATATGATGGACATAGCACGCCTTGAAGAAATAAGACTCCGACTAATAGATAAATATGACCAATTCTTAAGGAGTTGGTCTCCTTTCATCGACTTTTTGGAATCATGTGATGCAGCGGTACCGTAAGGATTGCTGATTTCATTAACTTCATTATCTACGATGCCACCCACTTTAGTGTCAACTGCAACCTTGCTAATCATGCCTTGAATATTCTCAAGCAAAGCTACAAACAGCAAAGGCCCCAGCACGGATCCCTGACGCACACCACTAGTCCTAGGCCTCTAGTCCGAAAAACAACCTTCCACCGTCACCCTCTGCTTCCTTCATGAAGTCAATTCTCCATCCAGTTGGCTAGCTCTCCCTGGATCCCATGCAATCCAACCTTCCAGAGCAGTCTACCATGTGGAACCTTATCAAATGCCTGGCAGGTCCATATAGGTAATGCATATGGCTCTGTCCTCATAAACCTTTACAGTTATTTCTTTAAAAAACTAAATCAAATTTGTGAGACATGATCTCCCACATTCAAAACCAGGCTGACTATCCTGTTTATCCAACTGCAGATATATCTTATCCCTCAGAATATTCACCAGTAACTTGCCTACCACAGATACAAGGTTCACTGGTCTATAGTTCATGGGATTTTCCTTGCATCCCTTCTTAAATAGAGGCCCAGCAGAGACACACCTGAAGGTGCAAGAGTTTGTGCAAAACAGAAGTCATGTCATAGAAGTTATACATTCACACAGCATAGAAAAAGGCCATTCGACCCAACTCGTCAATGCCAATTGAGTTGCCCATTTAAGGCCGTTCCATTTCTCCCATGTTTGACCCAAATCCTCTGAATCTTTCCTGTCCATGTACCTAAGCAAATATTTTTTAAATGTTATTGTATCCACCTCAACCACTTCCTCTGGTGTCTAGGAAGAGCAGTCAAAAGTGAAACAGCACGGGAACAGGCCCTGCGGCCCAACTTGTCCTTGGCGACCAAGATGCTTCATCTAAGCTAGTCCCAAATACTCCTAAAGTTTTCCTATCCATGTATCTGCCTATGTAAGTGCTGTTATAGTACCCGCTTCAACTACCTCCTCTGGCAGCTCATTCCATACACCCACCACCCTGTGTGCAAGTTCCTGGTTGAAGCCTCTAGCATTAACAATGAAGATTAAAGAAGGTGGCGTGATACAATACAATGCAGTCAGCAGGGCAGAATAGCACTTGGGCCCCTGGATGGGTGGGTTCTCTGTTCACCACAGCTGTGGCTGCTCATTGAGTGTGGATCAAATTTTCCCATGTGGTGTTTGACGAGCCACATGCAAGGTTTTGCTACTGACCCTCGCTGCCTGAGTGGGGTCCCGGGACAGCGAGGATTTGAGTTTGTGTATTTTCAGACCACACGTTAGTTGTTCCTGTTTATAAACATTGTCAAAGCACTGGCCTAACCGTTTACTCTAAAATGTAGAATCAACAAGAACTTGAATTAGTCCCCATGGACAGGTTTGGATTTTTAAGCCAGTGAAACACTTCTGAAGGGAGCTTGGCTGCTGGAAATTGTTTCTTTTTCATGTTTGCTTTGGACTAATGAATGGTAAATTTCAACGTTATACAACAATGCTCTTTGTAAGTGTGCGATGGCTTTTCCAGTTCAGAATTTCAGACTATTTATATTCAACAGTGAGTGGGAGCAAACCAGCACAAGGAATTAATGTCGGTAATTTGATTCTCGATAATGGGGAGAACAAATGTATTTTGGGTGAACACTACAAAGCACATTTCCATTCAGACCACTGGTGTGAGCCTGAGCTTCCGGTTACTCACCAAATTACTTTTTTGCCCGACTCCCACTCTGAAGTCGCTGCCTTTTGACCCAACATGGTACCAATGTAAACTTGAGGAACAACTCATTTTCAGAGCTGCAGACTCAACGTTTGAATCCAACAATTTCAGATCCGAATCTCTGCTTTATTGGAAATAATATTGCTGTTGCTGTTTACACCTCCTCTAGCTCCATATGAAAGCAGAAAATAAGGGAAGGCTGTTACTAGTCGGCCTCAGCTAGGATTTTGCAGGCAGGGCTGGTCTTCCTAAACACCAGAGCAGGTACAATAGTGGCAAGGGCTTACATGGTTTGTAGTTTACCAAATGTGTTCAGGAACATTTCCTTGGGCATTATGTAGAGGGCCCTACAAGGGAGACAACAAAGCTTGATCTACTCTTAAGGGGCTGTCCCACTGCGGTGACGTAATTGGCGAGTTTAGAAGAGTTTAGGAGAGTTTGAAAAAAGTGTCATGTTGAAGACCTCCTTCGACCTCCTTCGACTATGCTGAAGACCAGCTTCGACTAGCTTCGGGAAAATTGGACACCGATAGTGGAGAGTGAAGACGACCTCCTTCGATTTCTTTCGACTTCCCTTCAACCTCCCTTCGACTATGTTGAAGACTATCTACGACTACCTTTGATTACCTTCGACTACCCTCGATTACCTACGAATAACATGCTGACCTACTACGACCTACTTCGACTAAATCTACGAATAAAAAAAGTATAGATTTTTTCCATGGCGACCTTTTTTTACCAGCGGGCATTTTTCAACATGTTGAAAAATACGCCGCAACTAGCTGAGGCCTCGAGTACGCGGAGACTACTCTTGAGCATGAAGGAGAGTTACAAAGACCTCCTAAGACCTCCTAAGAGTCGGCCATGCTGCGAGTATGAGTCGACGGCAAACTCTTCTAAGCTCGCGGATTAAGTCGCCGCAGTGGGACAGGCCCTTTAGGAAATTGGGAAGGGCAAGTGACTGAAGTGTCAGTGGCAGAGTCTTTTGTGACCAGCGACCAGAGTTCTATTAGCTTTACGATAGTTAACGATAATGACGGGAGTTAAAATTGTAACTTGAGACAAGGCCAACTTTGATGGTATTGGACAGAAACTTGCTCAAGTTGATTGGAGTAGACTGTTGGCAGGGAAAGAAGCGTCTGGAAAGTGGGATGCTTTGAAAAGTGTGGATGACTGGAGTTCAGGGCACGCATGTTCCTGTTAGAGTGAGGGCCAAGGCAACTGGGAGTAAGGAAGCCTGGATGATGAGAGAAATTGAGCAACAATGAAGGAGGCATGGGTCAGATATAGGCAGCTGGGATCAAGTGTATTAGTCTGAAGTCTGAAGAAGGGTCTCGACCTGAAACGTCACCTATTCATAGAAATTAGGTGCAGGAGTAGGCCATTCGTCACTTCGAGCCTGCACCGCCACTCCATATGATCATGGCTGATCATCTAACTCAGTATCCCGTACCTGCCTTCTCATACCCCCTGATCCCCGTAGCCACAAGGGCCACATCTAACTCCCTCTTAAATATAGCCAATGAACTGGCCTCAACTACCCTCTGTGGAGAGAGTTCCAGAGATTCACCACTCTCTTGAAAAAAGTTCTTCTCATCTCGGTTTTAAAGGAAGCTGAGGACCCCTTGTGGGACTTCCCCAACATCGGGAACAATCTTCCTGCATCTAGCCTGTCCCAACCCCTCAAGAATTTTGTAAGTTCCTATAAGATCCCCTCTCAATCTCATAAATTCTAGAGAGTATAAACCAAGTCTATCCAGTCTTTCTTCATAAGACAGTCCTGACATCCCAGGAATCAGTTTGTTGAACCATCTCTGCATTCCCTCTATGGCAATAATGTCCTTCCTCAGATTTGGAGACCAAAACTGTACGCAATACTCCAGGTGTGGTCTCACCAAGACCCTGTACAACTGCAGTAGAACCTCCCTGCTCCTATACTCAAATCCTTTTGCTATGAAAGCCAACATACCATTCGCTTTCTTTACTGCCTGTTGCACCTGCATGCCTACCTTCAATGACTGGTGTACCATGACACCCAGGTCTCGCTGCATCTCCCCCTTTCCCAATCGGCCACATATTCCTTCTATACAGAGATGCTGCCTGTCCCGCTGAGTTACTCCAGTAACAGGGCCTTCTACAAAGTGATGGGACCATATGGTGGGAAATCGACAGGGCAGACAATGTCCTGCAATCAGTACTACTAAACACCAAACAGCAACTAGTTAAGTCACAAACTCTTTGGCTTAACCTACTGGCACGGTGATTGATTCAAAATGCCACTTTTCTTTTACATCTGTTGACACTGAACCACGTAATAATATGTTAGCTCAGGAGAAACAGAATGGTCAATGAGGGAATGTTAAGGAGTGAGCAGAGAAAAGTTTCAAAGGATGGAATTCAGTGTTTATGGCCTAGATAGCTGAAAGCTTTTCCATCATTGTGTATGAAATGGGGATATAAAGGGTTGGAGTGCTAGAGAAATTGTTCAATTGAGCCAGGGACAGATATGAGGAGACATTAATGAAAATGTTGGCTCTGGGGAGTGCAGGTCAGAGAGCCAGTGCAGGACAGGGGCGATGGGTGCACAAGTATTGGTGTGAGCTACGATTTAGACAGCAGAATGTAGGTTGTTCAAATTCACAGAGTAGGAACTTCTTAAACCACTGTTTCCACACTGATAATCATTCAAAGAATCAAAGGTAAAAAAAAATCAAAGAATATCAAAGTGTTTTGCTTGGGCAGCTTACAATCCAGCGGTATGGATATTAATTTCCCTAACTCCAAGTAACCCTTGCATCCACGCTCTCTCTCTGTCCCCCACCCTAGTCGCTGCAATAGTTTCACTGTCATCCTGGTGAGTTTCATTGTCTGTTTAACTTGTTTTCACCCAGCCAACAGCTAACAATAGACCATTTCCTTGATCATCATTACTTTTTTGCATATCTTTCATTCATTTTTCTATATCTCTCTACATCATCGTCTATATCTCTCATTTCTCTTTCTCCTAACTCTCAGTCGGAAGAAGTTTCTCGACCCGAAACATCACCTATTCTTTTTCTCTAGAGATGCTGGCTGAGTTACTCCAGCTTTCCGTGTCTATCTTCGGTTTAAACCAGCACCTGCAGTTCCTTCCTACACACTCAAAGAATGTTTCTCTCTCCACAGTTGCAAGCTGATGTGCTGAATGCCTTTGGAGAGTTCTGGTTCTACTCCAAATTCCCAGCATCATCAGTCTGTTGCTTCTTGGTATAAAATGATATTTGCATCCACTATGTAGCCACTCCTGTACAACAAAACACATGTTTGTAAATAAGAATGAGTTAACTTTAGTAGCCTACCTCAGGAGATTGGGAGCCCATACAAGGGCTAGGTTCCTGGAGTGCATGTTTGTCTTGTTGCTAAACGAGGCTATTTGTGTTAAATGTTTGCTCAGGTATTCCAAAGTTCTGTGGGAGGAAAAAGACAGGGAGAAATTTATGAACAAGTTTACCGGCATCTTATTGAAAAAAGGATGATCTTTGATTAATACTAAAATGCTAAAAGTTGTAATGAAATATCTGAATGAACCGATCCACAAATACAGGAAACATCAATAGAAAATCTCCGCAACCTATATATTATGTGCAACATTTTCATTCATTTATAGAGTATGGAGTTTGCTGACATTGGTGGATGTGGAGTCACATGGAGCTCAGAAGTAAAGACAGCAGATTTATTTTTCTGAAGGCAATTTGTGACCTTAATGTGGTTTTACGGTATTCCGATACTTTTATTGTTACCTTTACTGAGAGTCGAATTTTTTTCTTTAGTAATTCCATAGTTATTTAATTATTTAACTTGATATTCCTCCGTTGCCACGATGGGATTCAAACTCATGTCTTTGATCAACAACCCAGCCCTCTCTGGCTGTCAGGCTAAATGCTTGATCATGAATGCCGCAGATGCTACCAGTGTAACAACACAAGCACTGCAAGACCTCAGCAGAACAAAGCCAGATATAACCCATTCCTTCTCTCCAGAGATGCTGCCTGCCCCCCTGCGTTACCCCAGCATTTTGTCTCTATCTTCCGTTTAAATCAGCATTTGCAATTTCTTCCTGCACAAAGCCAGATATAACCATGGTTCAAACTCTCTCCTGTTGATATCGAATCCTGAGTCTGTCCAATGCATCATTGAGAAGAGGGCTGGAGAAATCCTCCCTTAGCATACGTTCCAACATAGAAAATATGCACGATTGACAAATCTTTCAAAGCTCCATGATATTCGGGGGTCAAAAGGACACTAATAAGTGGGAAAAGCATCTTGAGAAGAGGATGTCATTATTATTTTTCCAACTTTTTATTGCATTTTCGCCTGTGCTTCTAATTGGGATTGTTTCATCGCACAGACGTTTTTTAGTTGAGAGTTTCCTTGCGTGCTAGTTGCCTGAAAAGTTCTTAGTGCAGTAAAAAGCACATCGGGCTTGGGTTTGACCGATCACCCACAGAGCCCCGGCGGTGATTTACAGAGTGTGACTGTCGGCTGGTTTTATTACCTGTAATGTGGGGGAGGTAGCTCTTTGATGACATCTTGGATCCTCGCCAGCTGCTCCTCCTCAGACTGAGCAGCAACAGCCTCCTGAAGGTGAAAACAACAGGACTTGGTGAAGTGGAACAGCACAACCCTAGTCTGGCCATTTACAGTGGTGAAACGGAACTGCTTGTTAGATGAAGAATGTTAATCAAAAACACACAACTAGTCTGTCTCAGTAAATCAGTCCCTTTGTGAGATTGTTGACATCCATTGCAGAAGGGTCTCGACCCGGAACGTCACCCATTCCTTCCCTCCAGAGATAATGCCTGTCCCGCTGAGTTGCTCCAGCATTTTGTGTCTCTCTTCGGTGTAAACCAGCATCTGCAATTGCTTCTTATACAAACTTTGTTCTATCATCATTGCTGTTAAACCAGTTCCATTTGGTTTCAGAACTTCATGTTATTGCAATGTAAAAAAAATATTATAATGAAAATTACAAACCAGACCTCCAGCGATCAAGCAAAAGATTTAATCAACAACGAAACATAGAAACATAGATGCTATTTGATAAATATTTATTCATGGTCCAGTTTTTTGAATTACAAAGCTGCTCAGTGAAAGGGATAAAACATAATGATTAAGTGTAACAAGGGGTGGCACGGTGGCGCAGCGGTAGAGTTGCTGCCTTACAGAGCTTGCAGCGCCGGAGACCCGGGTTCGATCCCGACTACGGGTGCTCTCTGTACGGAGTTTGCACGTTGTTCCCTTGACCGTGTGGGTTTTCTCTGCGATCATCAGTTTCCTCCCACACCCCAAAGACATACTGGTTTGTAGGTTAATTGGCTTGGTATAAATGTAAATTGTTCCTAGTGTGTGTAGGATAGTGTTAGTGTGCGCCAAAGGGCCTGTTTCTGTGCTGCATCACTAAGGTAAAGTAAATGTACATTTATCCAGGTATGTGTTTACTGATGGGCAAGGTGAGGAAAACTAGTGGGGCCCTGCGATCCTTCCCTGCCATCCCCACTCATCATCCACTCATCTCCCTTTCAGAAGCTTGAGCCAAATGGAAGTCCCAAAGCTTCATGTCTTGGCTGTGTATCAGGGGACATGGAGCTAGAATGTATAAATAGAATTGAGGGAGAGATCAATCAACCACAGCAGCCACAGTAGCTGATTGGCTTTCGCTTACTTCTAAGTTTGCACTTGTGAACATTACGAGAACTTGGCTCTGTGAGTATGTTTGGAAAAATTCTAACAGCGCAAATATTTGTGTGTGAGCACATCTCTCTTTCTATACATGCACGTGCGCATGCCTTTGGACATGCACTTCATATATACATTCTTGCATTACATTTGAGTCATGCATCACATTTCATTCTATACATTCATGCCTTTGGAGATGCACTTCTATACATGCACGTGCTCATGCCTGTGGACATGCACTTTATTTGTACAGATGAATGTATGTCTGAGAGTTCATGAAGCTTACATTTTACTTCGGAGTCACGTGAGTGACTACGTGAAGAACCCCGCCAGGACGCATGTGTGTCATATCGCTACACGCATTGCAACGAGTCACAGCAGGGGGAACGACGTTCCTCTTAACGGCAGAATTTGAAAGCCGGGAACAGCAAGTAAGGAGACTCTGCGTTCCAGAATTGAAAGTCGGGAACAGCAGGTAAGGAGACTGCTTTCCTTCCACTTACCTTACAGGTGGAGGCATGGACAGATCCACGAATGCTGTGAAAAAGCTGGCGGGGGAGAACCGCGGGGTTGCGGGCAGCCGGCAGCAGCAGCCAACGGCACGACCATCTCCCGTAATGGGAACAGCTGTGCCCGACTTCGCTCCCACACCGGCCACGGCCGGGCGGTAGAGCGAAGCAAAAAACTAACAGAGTCCGATGAGTCCGACTCTGAATAGCTGCGAGCGGCCAGTGGCCGTGAGCATTGGGGGTGGTTGGAGAGGCTGTTGGACCAAATACTCCAAAGTGGCAGGCTCCGGGAGATGGAGACTAATCACAGTGGGCAGCTAGTAAGTCCTACAGCAGTACCTCTTGTAGGGCTGCACAGTGCTTCTCCCTCTTCAGAGGGGAGTACAGGGGGTCAATTCTGGGCTGACCCTGAAGAGGGGTGTGCAGAACATACTCCTAGTGTGCATGGGGTGCAAGAAAACCTATTGGATATGGTGTCCCAGTTCATTCAACCTGACCAAACTGGCCAAAACCTGGAACCTAAAATAGCTGCAAGTATCGACTACATGTCATTCAACCAGCTATAAGGACAGGCATTATTGGACACCACAGCAAGACACTTACCACCAGGGAACTGCAAATCACTGAATGTTCCCAGTGTCAACCAGTGTATTTGTAAACATGTCGGAGCCTCAATCAGAGCCAGGGACTTGAAACTACAGAAAGTTCTGAAAGTCCTAACAGCGGGAATTACGGTTTTCGCCCGCACAATAAACGAACAAGACATGACACAAGATCACCAGGATGCACTGACTTTATTTTGCAACTACCAATACGAGTAAACAGTATTAGGAAGAGTGCCATCCAACCGGCTTTAGACCCTAATTTGCAGGCCTATGCAAACCTGGAACCTCCAAACCACCAATATTACTATTTGGAGGCAACTTATCAAAACAGGTAAAAGAACTTGAAGAAGAGGGTAAAACCCTGGGGCTCATTAAAGCAACGTCTAAAAACTACTTCGGCCAGAAACAGCACCCCTACGCACCACCAGTCGGCCAAGACAAACTGGTGAAAACTCAAAGGCCAGGAACACTCAACATCGGTCTTTTTTAGGCCATGGCCCAGACCGGCCTTCCTGGGGAATGCGCTAACCCTCAACACCGACCCAACTACAGGTCCAGACACCGGCGCCTCAACGTCCACGGAGGATACCGAAAAAGTAACAAACCTATCAATAGTAACCATGGAGGTAGGCGGGTCTGGTTCCTTACGAGGTTGGTGGGAGATTAATATTCTATCTGGATGCATGGAATAAATTAACTACCGACACTTATATTTTCAGAAGTATAGGGTTATACCATAGAATTTATACAAAAACATAATCCTCCAGTTCAGCATGTACCGAACCAAATGTTCGTGCTTACAAGCAAAGAAAAATCAAAAGCGCATGCTGAACTACAGTGGCCTTATAAAAAAGGAGTAATGGAGGAAACCCAACATGAATCACAGGAATTCGTGGCCAAAATCTTTATCATAAACAAGATGGTGGTTGCCGCATCATCATAGATTTGACTAATTTGAATACTTTCGTACTATATATTCATTACTAGATGGAAACCTTTGTTACTGCTATGCAATTGATTTCCTAAGGTTACTACATGGCAAGCATCGATTTAAAAGATGTTTACTATATAGTACCCATTAGAGGTGATCACAGATGTAATTTAACACAATGGATCATCTGGGGTACACCCTTAACTCAGTTCACATGTCAGTGACTTTGCCGAAAGAAAAGGTTACAGCCTTAATAGAGGCTTGCAGCAAAATCATTGACATCACTAAACCATCCATCAGACTGGTAGCAAGAATAATTGGCATAATAGTGGCTGTGTGTCCAGCCACATAAATCGGACCTTTACATTATCAAAAATTACAGAGGGCTAAAATACGAGCACTCAAAAATTATGGTGGTCATTTTGCCAGACCAATGAAGCTACCAACAGAGGCCATAATAGAACTAAAATGGTGGAAAGATAACATTAGGCATTGTTCCAATCCAAACATTATCAGCAACCCGTCTATGGTACTACAAACTGATGCCAGTGCACTTGGTTGGGGTGCTACCAATTCCATCTCCAGCTGTGGGGGAGATGGAATGCACAGGAGGCATCATTATTACAAACACTGGGCATAAACTACCTGGGAATGTTAAGTGCATTCCATGGCCTTAAGTCATATTGTTCTGGGTTATATCACCAGCATGTTAGACTACAAATTGACAACACCACCATGGTAGCATATATCAACCATATGGGTGGAAACAAATCGACATCATGTGACAATCTGGCCAACACAATTTGGCAATAGTGTATCCAGAGAGATATTTGGATATCAGCTACCTACTTACCAGGTAAACTAAATTTAGTGGCAGACAACAGGTCATGCAAATTCAATGAAAACACTGAATGGATGTTGGATAAAAATGTATTTGCTGAAATTACAGCACGGTATGGAACACCAGATATCGACCTATTCGCATCCAGGCTCACACCAGTTATCGAATTATGTTCATGGGAACCAGAACCTGGGGCAGCGGCAACAGATGCATTTTCGCTGCATTGGGGGATATTGTTTATTTATGCATTCCCTCCTTTCTGCCTCATCAGTCGGGTATTAAGGAAAATACAGCAAGACTCCGTGTCTGGTATTTTGACAGTACCCGATTGGCCTACTCAACCATGGGTCCCGGTGATACTCGACATGGTATTAGAACCATGCATCACCATCCATCATACTTAATTTACTGGTTCATCCCGCAACAAGGGGAAGTTACCCATGTCATAATTATATAAACCTATTAATTTGTAGAGTTTGAAAGCACCTCTACTACACCTGGGACTGACGGACCGAACAGTGGATATTATTTCAGCGGCCCACAGACAGTCCACCAAAAAACAGTACTTGGTGTCATCAAGAAATGGGAAAAGTACTGTCACAACAATAACATCACCTACAGATCTATGAACATCCCGTCTGTTCTGGAATTCCTGGCAAGCCTTCATTACGATGAGGGGCTGAGTTATAGTGCCATCAACTGCGCCAGAAGTGCTCTATCAACATACCTGTGGCAATGAACAGTGCGGCATTCTGTTGGGACACACCCCCTGGTAACTAAACTCGTGAGGGGCATTTTTAATGTTAATCCCCCAAGAACCAGGTACTCCCAAATATGGGATGTGAGCATTGTACTGACCATGTTAAGAAACTGGTCTCCAGCTACAGCTCTGTCCCTACAGAAACTGACAATGAAAACAGTCATGCTGATGGCGTTGGTCATGGCACAAAGGGTCCAGTCGCTACAGAAACTAAGGCTGGACAACAAGACTATTTCATCTGGAAATTTAACTTTTCACATCAATGAATTAGTCAAACAGAACAGACAGGGGTCAGCAGGCCTAAAAACATAATTCAGGGCCTACCCGACAGATGATCGTCTCTGTATTGTAACACACTTACTATTATATATGGAGTATACTAAGATCATCAGAGGCAAAGAAATGTCACTTTTAATCAGCTACAAACAGCCACTCAAAAAAGTGACAGTCCAGACCATCTCTAGATGGCTAACAGGTCCTAATAAAGGCTGGGGTAGACACTAGCATTTTTAAATCTCACTCCACCAGGGCTGCAGCTACATCGGCAGCTATGAAGTTGGATGTTCCTATGGACCAAATCCTCAAGACAGCAGGATGGTCAACGGAGGAAACTTTCCAACGATTTTATAACAAACCAGTCATTGAACCTGGAACATTTGCAGAAACAATTTAAAGCTCTGTAATATAATTTTACCCTATAAATAGGGGCTATAATTTGGTGTTAATATATTTATCGTTGGGTTTTCAATATCGTATTGATGTCTAATGATGTTAACACTATTCTCCCCATAATCAAGGCAAATGTGATGCATGGACTCGTTTCCAGGGCATGAAATCACAGAGCTTTAAAATCTTCACGTAGTGACTCACGTGACTCCAAAGTAAAATAGTAAGATTAAACGAGAACTTACTAGTTTGAAGTTTGATCGTTATTTTATGAGGAGTAACGTTGAGGGATTACGTGCCCTCCGCTTCCACCCTTGATCATATACTCAACTGGTATCTCTTCTCTAATCTTACTATGTTTAGTCATTACAGTTATCTGTGATTTCACACCGCTGCTTTGAAGAATGACACGCATGCGTCCTGGCGGGGTTCTTCACGTAATCCCTCAACGTTACTCCTCATAAAATAACGATCAAACTTCAAACTGGTAAGTTCTCGTTTAATCTTACTATTTATGTGTATTCATAGACTTAAAGAAAATATACAGCACAAAGCAAGGTAATTTGGGTCAGTGTGTCTCCGCGGGTTGAACAAGAGCTCTCCTAGCTAATCTCACTTCCCAGCATTTGCGTCATAACTTTGCAGTTATAATTCTTCAGGTAGACACAAAAAGCTGGGGTAAATCAACGGGCCAGGCAGCATCTCTGGAGAAAATTAATAGGTGATGTTTTGGGTCGAGACCCTTCTTCACACCTGATCCGAAACGTCACCTCTACCTTTTCTCCAGAGATGGTGTCTGACCTGCTGAGTTGCTCCAGCTTTTTGTGTCTAGCCAGTTTGAACCAGCATCTGTAGTTCCTTCCTACATGTTACAATTCTTCACATACACGCATGCAGGTTACTGCTTAAATGTGTCTCGAGCTTCTGCCTCAACAGCGCTTTCAAACCGCACTTACAGTGGTGCAGCGGTAGAGTTGCTGCCTAATGCCCCTGTCCCACTAAGGAAACCTGAACGGAGACCTCTGGAGACTTTGCGCCCCATCCAAGGTTCCCGTGCGTTTCCCGGAGGTTGCAGGTGGTTGCCGGAGGTTGCAGGTAGTGGAAGCAGACTGACAAAAACCTCCGGGATCCTCCGGGAACCGCACTGAAACCTTGGGTGGGGCACAAAGTCTCCAGAGGTTTCCGTTCAGGTTTCCTAAGTGGGACAGGGGCAATACTACGCTGACAGGGCCAGGGACCTGGGTTCGATCTGGCTACGGGTGCTGTCTGTACGGAGTTTGTACATTCACCTCGTGACCTGTGGGTAGTTTTTCCGAGAACTTCAGTTTCCTCCCACACTCCAAAGACATACAGGTTTGTAGGTTAATTGGCTTGGTATAAATGTAAAATTGTGCCTAGTGTAGGGTAGTGTTAATGAGCGGGGATCGCTGGTCGGTGCGGACTCATTGGGCCATAGGGCCTGCTTCTGCTCTGTATCTCTAAACTAAACAATGAGTTCCATATCCTTACCAACAACTGGATGAAAAGCTTTTTTCTTATTCCCCTCCCTCCCCCCCCACCCTAATTCTTCAATCAAATACAATAATTCTATACATCCTATTTTTGTCTCTTCTGCTTGGAAAATAAATTCTCCCTCTAAAATAAATCAGGTCCCTCATAATTATAGAGCCCTAAGCCTCCTCTGTTTCAAAGAAAGAAAGAAAGACCATTGACTTCTCTAACTTTGATAGCCCTTGCTTTCTCTCTCCATCCCCTTCCCCTTCCCTGTTCTCCCACTAGTCTTATTGTCTCCGACTACATTCCATCTTTGTCCCACCCCCTCACCTGACATCAGCCTGAAGAAGGGTCTCAACCCGAAATGTCGCCCATTCCTTCTCCCCAGAGATGCTGCCTCACCCGCTGAATTACTCCAGCATTTTGTGTCTAACTTCAAAGAAAGCAACCTTAAATCGTCCAATCTTTCCTCAGAGCTGGCAATATGTTAATAATGATTAATGATAAACCCTCCCCAATGTGGTTATAATTTTTCTGTAGTCACCTTGTCCTCTTTCTCAGCCTGGGTAAGTAATTCCCTGTCCTTCCCCAGGCACACGGCATGCAACATCACAGCCTAAGGCTGTCATATGCTGTGAGAATGGAGCGGCTGGGCTTGTATACTCTGGAGTTTAGAACGATGAGAGGATATCTAATTGAAAATAATATGATTATTAAGGGTTTGGACGCGCTAGAGGCAGGAAACATGTTCCCGATGTTGGGGGAGTCCAGAACCAGGGGCCACAGTTTAAGAATAAGGGGCAAGCCATTTGGAACGGAGACGAGGAAACACTTTTTCTCACAGAAAGTTGTGAGTCTGTGGAATTCTCTGCCTCAGAGGGCGGTGGAGGCCGGTTCTCTGGATACTTTAAAGAGAGAGCTAGATAGTGCTCTTAAAGATAGCAGAGTCAGGAGATATGGGGAGAAGGCAGGAACAGGGTACTGATTGCGGATGATCAGCCATGATCACATTGAATGGCGGCGCTGGCTCGAAGGGCCGAATGGCCTACTCCTGCACCTGTCGTCTATTGTCTATTGTCTAAACAAGTCAAGGATAAAGCGAGAGGAGGGCATGAAATTAAAAAAAAAGTAAGGCTGAAGATGCTGGAATCTTGACCAAAACACGATGTGCTGGGGAAACTCGGTGGGTCAGACAGCTTCTTTGGAAAGAATGGACATTTCATGTCTGGACCCTTCTTCAGACTGATTGGACTAGTGGGGAGAAAGCTGGAAGAGAGAATTGGAGCTGGGCAAAGTCTGCTGAATGATAGTTGAGTACAGGTGAGGGGGGAGGGGGGGGGGCTTGATAATCAGATGGGTGGAGTACATGACAGAGGCTAGAGGTGAAAACGAGGCATACGGGTGTCAGATGTAAAGCCAGAGGGAGGGATGTAGGTGGATGGAGACATGGGCAAGGAGAAATTAGATGGGTAGAAGGGTAAGGTGGGAAATCTAAGATGGGAGGCAAGTGAATAAAGGAGGGCAAATGAGCAGGGTGAGCTGGGGTGGAGATGGTTGGAGAAATATGTGCACATTGAGGTGGGGGGAGGGCCAAGGGAAAGAGACGGTGTTTGAAGGGGCATTACTTGAAATTGGAGAATTCAATATTCAGAATGTTGGATAGACAAAGAAGGGTTCCGATCCAAAACATCTGCTGTCTGACCCACCGAGTTACTCCAGCATGATGTGTCTTATCTTCGGTATAAACCAGCACCTGCAGTTCCATCCTACTTAAGTTACCCCAGCTGAATATGGGGTGCTGTTCTTCCAGTTTGATGTGGGCAATGGAGGAGGCCACGGACAGAAAGGTCGATATTGGAATGGGAAAGGGAGTTAAAATGGTTCTCAGTCTGTAGATCCAGCTGGGCTTGGCACAAGGAATGTCAGACTGTCCATTAATGGAAACGTATGTACCAATACTAGAGATAATGTATATAACACCATTCACACCCGATGCATAACTAATCATTCTTTTGTTAGGTCTACATGCACAGGCCAGGTTTCGAGGACTATGGAGTAGCAGGTTTTATTGGCTGCGTTGAATCTCTATGAAAGTTGTAAAATTCTGATCCAAGGCAATCATATTAGGTTTAAATATTATAATGCAACTGTACATGCCAATAGCCTGGCCTTGCTTGTTCAGCCTCAGATCTGGACACTTCATAAATCTGACACATAAAGGGATCCATCTGCTTTTGTTGATCCAGCATTTACCCTTGTGTGCACTTTCCGAGCGCTGTGTTCATTTTCCAGTCTCTAATGGGACCACGAGCAAGCCAGTTGGACATGGATTACTCACAGTTCCAAAGTGAAAGTAAAAGCCTTTCCTTTACAATAAGTAGCTGTTGAGAGCTGGCCATGAGACATGAATCTTTCATATTTGCCAAGATCTCTAGCATCTTACACTCAGCACCATGTGAACCTCAATGTATCTGAGCTTCAGCAATGGAAGGGAGATGGACTTTAATGAGTTCATGACTGCTATTAATGGTTGAGCTCAGCTGCTGGCCCCTCATTCCTCAGGGAGACTTCCTCTGCACACCAGGAGTTTGGCTTCCTTGCTGAGACAGTGTGCCTACTCTCCAATGCACAAATATGCAAAACCGAGTGCGGCATCCAGCCTGAAGTCAGACTAGATTCCAGCTTAGATTTCACTGGGCAGCAAAAGCCCATGTAAACAATAGCAAGTTCTGCAAGATGGTGATCACTTTTTGCAAACCTTCTCTCCCAGCTGCAAGTGACTAATGTCAGGATCATTTGTAGTCCCTCCCTCTCCTCGCAGACAAAATACCCTGTCAGTATACACCACCTGGGGTTGCATAAGAAGAAGAGTGAAGTAGGGTCTCGACCCAAAACGTCACCCAGTCCTTCTGTCCCACTGAGTTACTCCAGCATGTTGTGTCTGTCTTTGGTGTAAACTAGCATCTGCAGTTTAGTTTGGTTTAGAGAAACAGGCCCTTCGGCCCACTAAGTCCGCACAGACTAACATACACACACTAGGGACAATTTACACTTATACCAAACCAATTAGCCTATAAACCTGTAGTCTTTGGAGTGTGGAAAGAAACTGAAGATCTCGGAGAAAAGCCACGCGGTCACAGGGAGAACGTGCAAACTCCGCAAAGACAAGCACCCGTAATCAGGATCGAACCTGGGTCTCCGGCGCTGCAAGGCAGCAACTATACCGCTGCGCCACCGTGCCCGCCCTTTTTACACAGGGTGAAGTTTGGTTTAGTTGTAGTTTATTGTCACGTGTACCGAGGTACGGTGAAGGCCTGGTGAGCAGGGGTCACAATTGTAACTTGACACAAACCTTCATCCTCCTCACCCGAGGAGGAGAAAGGAGCAAACTTCAGAGATAGAAGAGAAAGTGTACTCACTGTGAATTTTTTGTAGAGTTCATATGTGAGGAGAGGATTGGGTAGCTCTCGGAAATAGAGCTTGCAGAGAGATCCCACACAGTGGATATCTTGCAGATACACTTCCTTCGTCAAGTCAGGCTGCTGCTCTGTGCCAAACTCCTGCCTGCAACACCGGTAACAAGAGGGTGTGATGGTGAGATCGTGAGATGGACCAGACATTCACAGTGAAAATGTGGAAAATCAGTTTTCCTCACAACACGATTCAAATCAGACAGAAACCCAATATGCTGGAGGAACAGGCAGCATCACTGGATTAAGGGAATGGGTGACGTTTCCGGTCAAGACTATTCTTCAGACTCGACCCGAAACGTCACCCATTCCTTCTCTCCAGAGATGCTGCCGATCCTGCTGAGTTACTCCAGCTTTTTGTGTCTATCTTCAGTTTAAACCAGCATCTGCAGTTCCTCCCCACACAGTCACACAAAGTAGGTCTCTTCGTTTCAGTGCTGAAGGCAGAATAGGTCCGTCTTTGATAGATTGCTGCTGGCAAAGGTACATTTGTATATTCTGGGACCCCCTATAATGTATACAGAGGGGCCAAATTAGTTATATCATGAAGTGTCTGCTCTGTATTATTTTTATGAATGTTTGCACAGGCACTAGTGAATGTTTGTAAAATGCTTCAAGATTTACCATAATATTACTTGCTAATATCTCTGTGTGGATTCTCTTTGTCTCCATCATTCATTTTCTTTCAATACAGTAGTCTCTGATTCTATCAATAACTGAAGGCGATCTACTTTAGGGCCGCACGGTAGAGCAGTGGTATATTGACTGCCTTACAGCGCCGAAGACCCGGGTTTGATCGTGACTATGGGTGCTTGTCTGTACGGAGTTTGTACGTTCTCCCCGTGACTTGCGTGGGTTTTCTTCGAGATCTTCGGTCATCTCCCACACTCCACACTCCAAAGATGTACAGGTTTGTAGGTTAATTGGCTTGGTATAAATGTAAATTGTCCCTAGTGTGTGTAGAATAGTGTTAGTGTGCGGGGATCGCTGGTCGGGGCGGATTCGGTGGGCCGATGGGCCTGTTTCCTCGCTGTATCTCTAAACTAAACTATTGAAAGGAGGCATCGGACTGCTGCAAATGGTTTGTGTTCTTGCTGTGCCTGGCACTGCATGATGGCCACTGCCTGAAAGAGCAGCCAGGCTAGAGGGTGGAATGTATAGATTACTGCTTTCATTATCCCTGTGCAATAATGCAAACCAGTATCAGGCCAAGATAAATGGTTGATGGTCCCTGAAGAAGGATGGGGAGGTTTGGACAGTTTTTAGAGGGGAACACTATTATACATGGCTACCCGTGATTCTGGTCTACAACAGGAGGCCAATCCGATAAACCTGTTATAATCCAAAATGAAAGACATCTCATTAGACAATATAAATTGTGCATTAGACAACGAAATCCTGCATTCTGTACGGAGTTTGTACATTCTTTTGGGCTTTTCGAGAACTTCGGTTTTCCTCCCACACTCCAAAGGCGTACAGGTATGTAGGTAAATTGGCTTGGTAAAATGTAAAAATTGTCCCATGTTAATGTGTGGGGATCGCTGGTCGGTGTGGACCAGATGGGCCGAAGGGCCTGTTTCCGCGCTGCATCTCTAAACTAAACTAAACTAAGATGAAGGCTGATGAAGCTTGAGCCAAGGTGTATCTGTGACATCAGAATGAGTCTGAGCAGCCCGCAGAGGCTCAGGTAAACATTACAATAACTGGGGCCATAATAGATGGCAACCACCAAGCAGCACAGCAAAAAAAGTGACAAATGTTTAATGTACAACCGGGCCATTTTTGGAAAGTGAACCAAAATGGCACCCACGTGACCAGATATCATCACAAAGTAATACATTAAAAAATTATTGTAAGACATTAATCTTATTCATTGCTATTTTCCTACCTACAGAACTATAATGCATGTCTGCTAAAGATATGAACATTCTAGCTTTTTAAAATTCAGAGTTTGTAAGGTAAAACTGAGTTATGTAAAAAATGCTTCCGTGTGAGGTCACACACGTGATGAGTCATATTTAACCTCCGTCCCTCAACAAACATTGTCAGCGTAACATGTGAAAAATTCACTTGATAAACTTGGAAAAACATATGAATCACATATACAGTACAAAACGATATACCTGTAATGCTTTCAGAATTAGAAGTGATGTATTCCACAAATTTTTATATTCTGTGGTCACACACGTGACTAAGGATGGCCCAACCTAAAAATAACCTTATTACCTTATTTGAGCTGCTGTTATCCCAGTTGCAGCTGCAATAACAGGGGGATAACTATTTTCCCAGAACAACAAGGGCACCTAGGCTTATATTATTTATCAACGACTGCTCCACCTTCAACACTATTATCCCATTTTAATTCATCTCCACACTCCTGGACCCAGGAATCTGCAACATTCCCTCCCCTCTCTCTGCCACTGGATCCTTGACTCACAGACCACAATCACCGAGGAGAGATGACAACACCTCCTCCAGAGTAACTCTCAACATAGGTTCCATGCAAGAATGTGACCTCAGTCCCCAACTATATTCCCTACACAGTCACAACCCTGTAGCTGAATTTGGCTCAGAGAGCACCACTGTGTTGGAGTGAATCACGAACAATGACGAGACAGTGTAAAGGAGGGAGGTAGAATACTTGATAACATGGTGTCAGGACGACAACCTCAATGTCAGCAAGACCAAGGAGCTAGTTATTGACTTCAGGAAGTGTGGGGAAAGCTCATCAGCATCAATGGTGTGGATGTATAAATAGTTAGGAGTTTCTTGACGTTAATATTACCGACAAACTGTTGTGGACCTACCATATTGATGTAACAGATTGGAAGGCACATCAACGCCTCTTCATCGTTAATGAGTGAGAAAATTTGGCATATCGCCTGTGACACGTATAAACTTCTATAGATGCACCATACAGTGGGATTCCACCACAGCTTGGTTTGGGAACAACTCTGCTAAGATCGCATGATATTGGAGAGAGCTGTAAGTGTAGCCCAGTCCACCATACAGACCAGACTTCTCACCATTGAATCCATCTCTATCTACAATTCACGCTGCCTTGTAAAAGCAGCCAAGCTAATCAAAAATGTGTGCCACCCTGGTTATTCCTTCTTCTCCCTGCTCCCATTGGGCAAAAGGTACAGAACCTTGAAAGCATGCTATACCAGAATCAGGCCCAGTTCCTTCTCTTCTGGTATCAGAGGCTGCTGAACTTTTCCAGAAGCTAGATTACTGTTTGATTCACTGTTACCCCATTATTGGACTTTGTGGAATTGTTGTGCTGTAATGCTGAGAATTATATTCTGCGGTAGACAAAAATGCTGGAGAAACTCAGCGGGTGGGGCAGCATCTATGGAGTGAAGGAATAGGTGACATTTCGGGCCGAAACCCTTCTTCAGACTGAAGAAGAAAGGAAGAGGAGGAGCCAGTGTGCTGAGGGAGAGCTGAGAAGGGGAGGAGAATGTAAGGACTACCTGAAATTACAGGTCAATCTTCATACCGCTGGGGTGCAAACTGCCCAGGCGATATGAGATGCTGCTCCTCCAATTTCCGGTGGTCCTCATGGCCATGGAGGAGGCCCAGGACAGAAAGGTCGGATTTGGAATGGGAGGGGGAGTTGAAGTGCTGAGCCACCAGGAGATCAGGTTGGTTATTGCGAACCGAGCGGAGGTGTTTGGCGAAGCGATCGCCAAGCCTATGCTTGGTCTCATTGATGTAGAGCAGCTTACATCTAGAGCAGTGGATGCATTAGATGAGGTTGGAGGAGGTGCAGGTGAACCTCTGTCGCACCTGGAAAGACTGCTTGGGTCCTTGAATAGAGTCAAGGGGGGAGGTAAGGCAACAAGTGTAGCATTTCTTGCGGTTGCAAGGGAAAGTGCCCGGAGTGGGGGTGGTTCGGGTGGGAAGGGACGAATTGGCCAGGGAGTTATGGTGGGAGCGGTCTCTGCGGAAAGCAGACGGGAGGAGATGGGAACATGTGGCAAGTGGTGGGGTCACGTTGGAGGTGGCGAAAATGAAGGAGGATTATTTGTTGTACGTGACGGCTGGTAGGGTGGAAGGTGAGGACAAGGGGGACTCTGTCCTTGTTACGAGTGGGGGGATGGGGAGTGAGAGTAGAGTCACGGGGTATAGCAGAGACCCTGGTGAAAGTCTCATCTATGGTAGAAGAGGGGAACCCCCATTCCCTGAAGAATGAGGACATCTCCGATGCCCTGGTGTGGAACACCTCATCCTGGGTGTAGATGCGGAGTAGACGGAGGAATTGGGAGCAGGGGATGGAGTCCTTACAGAAAGCAGGGTGGGAAGAAGTGTAGTCCAGATAGCCATGGTAGTCAGTGGGTTTATGGTGGATGTCGGTCAGGAGTCTATCACCTGCGATGGAGATAGTGAGGTCAAGAAATGGTAGGGAAATGTCAGAAATGGTCCATGTGGATTTGAGTGCTCTGTTATTTTAGCTTTGCTCTACCTAATGTACGGATTTGACTTCATTGTATTTATGTAGCGTATAATCTGATCTGCTTGGATAGCGTGCAAAACAAAGCTTTTCACCATGCCTCGGTACACGTGACAATAATAAGCCTAAACCTGTACTAAGCCTGGAACTGATGCGGTTCGATTACACAAAGCTTGGATGCAGCCTGGGCTCACGTTTCTCTTTTTTCATTTATCCTGGATAACTATACAAACTTCCATCAAAATGTTCATCGAATGAGCAACTCAGTGCTGCATCTGCCAATTGATGACTGTGGACTGTGGCGCTCCTTTAAGATTTCAATCAATGCATCCCGATCATTGTGTTATACAACAGCAGCAATGCGCGTTCCCTTCATACATTTTAATGGATACTTTAGAAACATGATGAACTTTTTTACACAATGTACTCTTGCCACAGAAGTCAAGTTCTGGCTATATTTAAGAGGGGAGACAAGGGGACAAAGAGAGAGATGCGGGATACTGAGTTGGATGATCAGCCATGTCATATTGAAAGGGCCGAATGGCCTACTCCTGCACCTAATTTCTATGTTTCTTGTTTCTAGTTTAAGATTTCAATCAATGCATCCCGATCATTGTGTTATACAACAGCAGCAATGCGCGTTCCCTTCATACATTTTAATGGATACTTAAACAATGTATTTTAACAATATACTTTAAGCCAACTAAATAAGGAGACACAAAGAGAAGATGCTTGGTCAAAGTGGTTGATTTTGAGGCATGTCATCTGAAGGAGAAGGACCAACTAATGGGGTGAAGAGGGAAAGGGAGGAATTTCAGTGCATAGGGCCCAGGATGGTTACTGACTGTGGAATGCTGAGGACTGTCTAACTGGATTAAGCCAACAGAAGTGGTCTATATTGATTAAACATTCTAAATATTTTCAAATAAAAAATATGTTGTTCTCTAGGGTGAAAATCTGGGCCTCCCATTCCCAGGATGACAACATCAACCTCCAACATGGGACAGCCAATGAATTTAGATTTGATTTATGTTACTCAATGTGCACCTAGAAATGAGAGAAACATTACAACATACAGTTTTTCCTGAGTTTAGAAAATAATTATCTGTTTCCTTTTCCTTTTCGACACCACAAAGTGGTGGGCGCCTGGAATGCGTTCAGGCGGGTGGGAGAGGCCATAAGGTCATAAGGAATAGTAGAATTAGGCCATTCAGCCCATCAAGTCTACGCCATTCAATCATGGCTGATCTATCTCTTCCTCCTAACCCCATTCTCCTGCCTTCACTCCATAACCACTGACACCTGTAATAATCTAACATTTTATCTCTGTACCGCCCACTCCCCTGACATCAGTCTGAAGAAGGGTCTCGACCCAAAACGTCACCCATTCCTTCTCTCCAGAGATGCTGCCTGTCCCACTGTTACTCCAGCATTTTGTGTCTACCTTTGATTTAAACCAGCATTTGCAGTTCCTTTCTGTACAAAGAATCTATCTATCTCTGCCTTAAAAATATCCACTGACTTGGCCTCCACAGCTTTCTGTGGCAAAGAATTCCACAGATTCACCACCCTCTGACTACAGAAATTTCTCCTCGACTCCTTTCTAAAAGAACGTCATTTAATTCTGAGGCTATGACCTTTAGTCCCAGACTTTCCCACCAGTGGAAACATCCTCTCCACATCCACTCTATCCAAGCCTTTCACTCTTCTGTAGTTTTAATTAGGTCCCCCTCAATCTTCTAAACTCCAGCTGCCCAGTGCCAACAAACGCTCATCATAGTTTAACCTACTTATTCCTGGGATCATTAGTGTAAACCTCCTCTGGACCCTCTCCAGAGCTAGCACATCCTTCCTCAGATATGGTGCCCAGAATTGCTCACAATATTCCAAATGTGGCCTGACCAGCACCTTATAGAGCCTCAACATTAGGCAGATACAATAGCGCCATTGGATAGGCGCCTGATATGCAGAGAATGGAGGCGCATGGGTCATATGCAGGTAGTGGTGATTCGTTTAACTTGGCATCACGTTTGACATGGACTCTGTGGGCTGAAAGGCATGTTTTTGTGCTGTACAATTCTATGTTCTATGTATGTTTTAATGAAACGATCTTTTTGTACAGGAGTTTGCAGGCTTGATAGTCAAGATTCTGTAAGATAACTGTAACATATTGGACTCAAGTAACACGGGGAACATTCACAGTCTAAGGCAAAGAAAATGGGAAATTGAATTTGGATAATACTTTGCAGGGTTGAGGTTATATCAGAATTCTGTCCAAAGGTACCAGTTGAAATGCAAACCATTTAGTTTAGTTTTAGTTTTGGAGATACTATGCAAAAACAGGTCCTTCGGCCCACCAAGTCCACACCGACCAACGATCCCAGCACACTAACACTAAACCACATACACTAGGGACAATTTACACTTTTACCAAGCCAATTAACTAACAAACCTGTAAGTTTTTGGAGTGTGGGAGGAAATTGACGATCTCGGGGGAAACCCATGTGGTCACGGGGAGAATGTACAAACTCCGTACAGACAGCACCCATAGTCTGGATCAAACCCGGGTCTCTGGGGCTGTGAGGCAGCAACTCTACAGCTGCGCCACCGTGCTGCCCTTGTTCTGATGTTTTGCTTTCCTGTATGTGCCAGGGGGCATTGCCACCTTACCTCTGAAGGAATCTGCTCCCTTTCCACATCCCAGCACTGCCTCTAGTAACAGAGGCCTGAAGCAGCTGAACAGTAATGATGGTTTCACCATAAACTTAGTCTGTACGAAGGAGCTTTACATCAAAGCTGTTTGCGACGTTTGATGAAAGCATTTACTGAACGCAACGTATTGTTCTAAGGTGTAGAGATGCAGAAGATAGGCACAAAAAGCTGGAGTAAGTGAGCGGATCAGGCAGCGTCTCTGGAGAGAAGGAATGGGTGACGTTTCGGATCCTGATCCTTTTTCAAATGCAGATTCAGTATGTAGTGGAGATAGACACAAAAAGCTGGAGTAACTCAGCGGGACAAGCAGCATCTCTGGAGAGAAGGAATGGGTGACCTTTCGGGTCGAGACACTTCTTAGGGTCATTCCTTCTACAGAGATGCTGCCTGTCTTGCTGAGTTACTCCAGCTTGTTGTGTCTACGGTTTAAACCTGCATCTGCAGTTCCTTCTTACACAGTATGTAGTGGAATTGGATTCCAAGTGAATAAGGGACTGGAGGACTATGAAGAATATACGGGGTGGGAAGTGTAATTGGGAAAATTCTACGAACAATTGACACAGGGTTGATGGGCTGGATAACCTGCTTTGGTGTTGTATGACTCTCAGCAGGAAAAGAGACGGATGGGACTACAACTCACAGCTACTTTCAGCTGTGACTCTGTGAACCCACCAATGATGGAGCAATTTGGTGTGACACCCACCTGCGGATAAATGTTCAGCGTGAAACCGCGTGTGTGGGAGTTAGTGAGATGAACCACACTGCAGTTGTTATTTGTGAACACTCACAATTTGCCTCAAGCAATGCTAAAAGTATTGTGACCTGTCCATGGTTAAATGCAGCTCCCACAGCGACTTATTTACTCGAGGTGTTTCTTGGCTGGTTGCAAATATTACTGACTCAGAACACCAATTAAAATATCTATCAAACACTATCCTCAAAATACAAAATGTGTCCTACACAACACTGGTCCACAAACAACAATGAATGTTTTCACATTGTTAATGATTGTTCCATGTGACTGACTGCTGACTGCTATTGCACTAAGGTTTGGTGAAAGTAAGATTGGTGTTTTAGTGTTTGAAACACATGGAGCAGTCATAGCAGCTATTGGCTCTTTGTTGCTTGGCAATGAAGGCGAATGGGTGCTGGAATAACTGTTTAACTTTGGTTATTTAAGAAGGAATGGCTCTGTAAGTATTAATAGCCAAGGGGATGACATTAGGCAATGTTTTAGTTCAGTTTGGTTTAGTTTAGCGATACAGCCTGGAAACAGGCCCTTCAGCCCACCGAGTCCGCACCAACCAACGATCTCCGCACATTAATACTATCCCACACACGCATGGGACAATTTACAATGTTATCAAGCCAATTAACTTACAAACCTGTACATCGCTGGGATGTGGGAGGAAACAAGAGGTTCCGGAGAAAACCCACGCAGGTCACAGGTCAAGTTGGAACTCTGGCGCTTTAAGGCAGCAATTCTACTGCTGCGCCATTGTTTCTCTCATTTTGTTGAATTTGTATTCAAAGGGGGTTTGAACCAATCAATAATGTGTCTCTATTATTTCTCAGTACAATTGCAGCTCAAGTATTTGGCAGGGTGAGGTGAGGAATATTTCTATGCTGAGTAATTCTGTGCCTCCTTTCCAGTTCTGCTGTTTTCTGCCATGTATCTGAAGGTGGTGGTGGTGTGGAATAGAATAGTGCCGCAGTCCTGAGTCAGGTGCAGCAGAGGTAGGAAAGATAATACATCCATTTTGTAGAATTTCCAACGCTGGATTAACCCAGGTTAAGGAGTAACAAGGTGGAATAAACAGACTTAGAGCTGTAGAGTCATTGGGGCATACAGCTTGGAAACAGGCCCATCAACCCAACGTCATGCCGATCAAGGTGCCCATCTACGCATGTGACATTTGCCCGATTTTGGCCCATAAATCTCTCGAAATCAGGAATGAGTAGGTTAACTTATGAAGAATGTTTGTCGGCACTGGGCCTGTGCTCGCTGGAGTTTAGAATGGGGGGGGGGACCCCATTGAAACATACAGAATAGTGAAAGGCTTGGATAGAGTGGATATGGTGAGGATGTTTCCACTGGGAGAGTCTAGGACTAGAGGTCATGGCCTCAGAAGCAAAGGATGTTCTTTTAGGAAGGAGATGAGGACAATTTTCTTTAGTCAGAGGGTGATGAATCTATGGAATTCTTTGCCACAGAAGGCTGTGGAGGCCAAGTCAGTGGATATTTTTAAGGCAGAGATAGATAGCTTCTTGATTAGTACAGGTGTCAGAGGTTATGGAGCGAAGGCAGGAGAATGGGGCTAGGAGGGAGAGAAAGATCAGCCATGATTGAATGGTGGAGTGCACTTGATGGGCTGAATGGCTTAATTCTACTCCTATCACTTATGACATGACCATATGAAACTTGCCCAAATGTCTTATAAATGTTATTTTACCTTCCTTGATCACTTCCTCTGGCAATACATATTTTCAAATGAATATTTTAACCATCAATTAACTGAAAGTATATTTGTTGCCAAATTACTGGTGAGGGAGGAAGAACATTGCCACTGAGGATCATCGTAGGTTGAGCAGGAATTTAATTTGACATCTTTTAGAAGAGCATGTGTTCACATCCTTGGTGCTATGGGGTGAACATATTTAGGAGCACTCCATAGCATTGTTGTGAATGATTTTACGGAGCGAGTTCCTATTGTCTCCCCTTCCCATGGTCCTGAGTGGAATTAAGTGGCCTGTTGTGGATTCCCCAACAGTGAGATTCCACATGTTCATATCTATTATACATTGAAGGTCACAAGGTCATAAGTTGATAGGAGCAGAATTAGGCAAGTTTTTTCTGCCATCAATCATGGCTGATCTATCTCTCCCTCCCAACCCCTGATGAAGCCGAATTTTAGTTAAAAATATAAGAAGATATTAAATTGGCATCTGGGCTAGCTTACAGCTTATATTTAGTCTTAAATTAGGCTTTCCTCAGGTTGCGGTGTGTGAGATAATAAATACCATAACATTGTCTCCCAAGTGACAAGCAGAGAGGAGAAGCTAGAGAGATCTCTTTGATGTAAGATGTCGTAAACCAAATGGCCAATGTTTTTAGTATATCTTGTACCATGTAAACAAAATGCCTTTGATGTGATGCATTCTGTGGAAACCTTTTCCTGTACCTCTGACCATGACTAATGTCTGTGGAATGTGCTAAGGGGCCAAAAAAACCCTATTTAAGGCATTGTAATTCTGTTGTTCAAAGAAGGGGACCGAGGACAGTCGAGTGTCTACATTGGTCTCTTAGCTGGAGTTCTCCCTCCCTTCCATCGGCCGATGTTAAGTAAAGGTTTGAACTGGTCTACCAAACAGTTTGTGTGGTGTCTGTTTATTAAGAAGCGAACCTGGTTTCGTAGTTATAAAAGTAACTTTTTTCACCCCATTCTCCTGCCTTCTCCCCATAAACCTCGACACCCATACTAATCAAGAATCTATCTATCTCTGCTTTAAAATATCCATAGACTTGGCTTCCACAGCCACCTATGGCAAAGAATTCCACAGATTCACCACCCTCTGACTAAATAAATTCTTCCTCATCTCCCTCCCAAAGAAACGTCCTTTAATTCTGAGGCTATTTGTGTACTATGTTTACATGTTCTGTTGTGCTGCAGCAAGTAAGAATTTCATTGTCCTATCCAGGGCATATGATAACAAAACACTCTTGACTCTTGATGATCTCTGGTCCTAGATTCTCCCACTAGTGGAAACATCATGTCCACATCCACTCTATCCAAGCACTAAGGATGTGAACACATGCCCTTCGAAAATTAAATTCCTGCACATCCGGCGATGATCCTCAGTGGCGATGTTCTTCCTCCCTCACCAGTGGTTTGGCAACAAATATATTTTCAGTTAATTGATGGTTAAAATATTCATCTTCTAGGGAGATGCTAACTGCATTTCGTTGTCTCTGTACTGTACACTGCACTATGACAATAACATTTTAATCTGAATCTGAATTTGAAAATATGAATGGCCAGAGGAAGTGATCGAGGAAGGTAAAATAACATTTACAGGACATTTGGGCAAGTTTCATATGGTCATGTCATAAGTGATAGGAGTGGAATTAAGCCATTCGGCCCATTAAGTGTACTCCACCATTCAATCGTGGCTGATCTTTCTCTCGCTCCTAGCCCCATTCTCCTGCCTTCTCCCCATAACCTGACACCTGTACTAGTCAAGAAGCTGTCCATCTCTGCCTTAAAAATATCCACTGACTTGGCCTCTGCTGCCTTCTGTGGCAAAGAATTCCATAGATTCATCACCCTCTGACTAAAGACACTTTTCCTCATCTCCTTCCCAAAGAAATTCCTTTAATTCTGTGTCTATGATCTCTGGTCCTAGACTCTCCCATTAGTGGAACCAAGCCTTTCACTGTTCGGTAAGTTTCAATAAGGTCCCCCCCCTTATTCTTCTAAATTCCAGCGAGTGCAGGTCCAGTGGCGTCAAATGCTCATCACATGTTAACCTACTCATTCCTGGGATTCTTCTTGTAAATTTCCTCTGGACCGTCCCCAGAGCCGGCACATCCTTCCTCAGATATGGTGCCCATAATTGCTGACAATACTCCAGCTGTGGGCCTGACCAGCCTTATAGAGTCTCAGCTGTCACAACATTACATTTTTCACCGAGAAGGAATCCTGCTGGATCCATTTCAAGTTCACATGTTTTTTGATTCATCCTTTGCACTCTATAATTTTGTAATTATAATTTATGTGTGTTCTTTCTGGAAAATATTTCTTACTTGATTCTGGGATTTGGATATCAAAAAGAAGTCTGGAATTTTGCAATCCTTGTGGACAATGTCATCCCACGGTGTAGTCTGAAGAAGGGTCTAGACCCGAAACGTCACCCATTCCTTCTCTTCAGAGATGCTGCCTGGCCTGCTGCGTTACTCCAGCACTTTGTGTCTGTCCCACAGTGTCATAGCGTTCAGACATGGCTTTAATGTAGTGGTCATGAATAAGCAGCCGCACATATTGAAGTCAGGAGGTTTTGTTTCTCTCAGGGGCCTTGTTTCCATCTCTACATACTGTCCTTTATTTTTATAGATCACTAGGCCAAGGGGGACCCGTTGGGTCCTGTCCCCTCAAAGCAAGGTTACGGAAGGGCGGGAGCGGCCAGCATCGTCACCACACACACACTAACCATCCACACACAAACTAACCACCCCACAAATACACTAACCACCCTCCTACACACACACACTGTAACCACCACCCCCTGCCCCCCCTTTGATATTATATTAATATTGTTCATTGGCTTATTTTAACCCATCCCCGCCCTATCCACTGATGCATAGCCCCCACCTCGCAGGCATGTCTAGAGGGGGGGGGGGGGGGGGGTAGAGAGAGAGGGCAAAGAGAGCGGGCAGAGACAGAGGGGCAGAGAGAGAGTGGGGCAGAGAAGAAAAGAGAGAGAGGGAGAGTGGGGGGAGGGAGAGGCGGGAGAGGGGGGAGAGAGGGGGGTGGAGGGAGGAGGGGAGAGGGGTGGGGGGGGGGGGGGGGGGTGGGAGAGGAGGGGGGGGTGGGGGGTGGGGATACGTAACTCGCAGCGTGTGGGAAAAAATGCCCAGTAGGCTGCGCATTGAAAACACATTGAAAGCAGTGGGCCGCGAGGAGCAGGGCCATTGTGACGTCATCAGCTTGTTAGCTTTAAAATATATTTCATTTTTGAGAACAATTTTAATAAATAACAAGAAATAATGAATCAAATTTTCAGATGAGGCGATTTTTGAGATCATGAGGTAAATCTCTATCGGAATATGTAAACATTTTACCATTAGCACGTTGTGTTTTCGAGGAGATGTGAATCACAGACAAACAACACACATACACAAATAAATACATCCACATCCAAGATCAAAGTTTTATAATTATAGAGATGATCTTAATAAGTGCTTTCAGACTGGTGGCCACAGCATTGTTTGGCCCCTTCCCAACAATTTGCGAAAGGAGGCATAACAAAAATCAAAATATCTCACTCGATTTTTGGGTAAGAACTAATGTCTCATCACAATTGCAGTTCAGATGCTTGTCTCAAGCCTACAGTATAAATAATGGGTCTTGACCCGAAACAGCACCCATTCCTTCTCTCAAGAAATGCTGCCTGTCTCGCCTAGTTACTCCAGCTTTTGGTGTCTACCTTCATCTTAAATATATTCTAAAGTTTTTTCAAACTTATTTTTGAACTGGAGGTGAGAGGAAAGAACCTACCTAATTGATGGGTGAATTATTCTTCAAAGAGTATTGCGGGCATTTAACTTGACTGTCCATTACAAAAAAAAACAATTAATGGCAAATGATGAAAGAACCTTTAAGGGGTTGAATTCATTCTATGCAGTGGGATGGGATTATTGGGATGTCAAATCAACTGGAATCCTCACTTGAAAATGTGAGAAAGATCAGCTGAGAAAATGTTTTAATTACAAAATCGACTGTGACATTTTGAAGACTCGCTTAATGTCACATTGTGCACTGCAGTTGATCACCTGATTCTAATAATAAATACTAAACTTTATTTATACTTGCGTAATGTTTTAAACATGAACTTGAGATCTGGTACTAGATGTACTATGAATTTTGAAGATTGAACTGAAAGCTTAATAATAAGATCTCGTGTGCAAAAAACAATCTGATGATAATTACCTTCAGTTAAATTATCGAAAGCATTCCCAAATTCTAACGGAAATGTTTCAAGAGCATGGGTAACTTGAAAGCAAGCACCAAAACTGAATTAATGAAGGCTTTACAGATTTAAAAGTTAACAAAATACAAAACAAAACAAGTTAAAATAACTTTTCAACAAATAGTGTTTCCTCTGAACTTATTTCCCAGGGTAGAAATATCAAGGATTAGAGTGCACAGATTTAAGATAAGAAGTGCTAAATTTAAAGGCAATGTGCAGGGTTTAAAACACAGAGAATGGGGGGGTGTCGGAAATGCACTGCCAGGGGAGGTGGTGAAGACATATATATGAAAGTGGCATTTTAAAAGGCTTTCAGATAGGCACATGCACTAGATGCACAGCCTTTTGCCCAGAGTAGGGGAATCGAGGACCAGAGGACATAGGTTCAAGGTGAAGGGGAAAATATTTAATAGGAATCTGAGGGGTAACCTTTTCACACAAAGGCTGGTGGGTGTATGGAACAAGCTGCCAGAGGAGGTAGTTGGGGCTGGGACTATCCAAGCGTTTAAGAAACAGTTAGATAGGTACATGGATAGGACAGGGTTGGAGGGATATGGACCAAGCGCAGGCAGGTGGGACTAGTGTAGCTGGGACATGTTGGCCGGTGTGGGCAAGTTGGGCTGAAGGGCCTGTTTCCACACTGTATCACTCTATGACTATGACATGGATATGCAGAGAATGGATGAATATGGATCGCATGAGGCAGATGAGATTAGTTGATCTTGGCATCATGTTCACCACAGATATTGTGGGGCAAAGGGCTCATTCCTGGGCTCTACTGTTCCATGTTCTATTAACAGAAGACCGACGACTCATTCCAATTTTAACCAATCGTGTAATATGGCAATGACACTTTGATTTCCATTGTCTTACAATAAGCACATCCAGTATTAAATTCAACTTTCCACTACACCCTGGTTCTTTCTTTTTAACTTCATAACCCTGATCCATTGAAAAGCCAAATTTATGCTCTAAATAATAATTCTGTTATTATGGAAGTCACCAAGCACGTTCCCCTTGCTAATTCAAATAGCAGAAGTTCTGCGCAAGGCCATACATTTGCACACAGGCTAAAACTAATTTCCAGATGAATGTACTGGTAAAATGATAATCTAAGTGCAAAAGGGTAGACAGAGCAAGATACTAAAGAAGGTGAAGCTTACCGATAATTGAAGACAATGCTTAGTGATAGCAAATGGAAATTTGTGTCGGCTGGAAGTATTCTCACTTCTGAGACAGAACAGACCTTAAGATGTCATTTTGGCTGAGACAGCATGATCAGAGGGAGGGAGGGAGGGAATCCCACATTGCCAAGAAGCTAAACTGTGAGTTCTAGCTGCCTGTTTGTTACATGTTAAATATTCCATTATGCTATTTAAAGGAGAGTATCTCCGGGTCACATTCTTCCCTTTGTTAACAATTAATAAAGTAATTCAGTTTTCTGTCACTAGTGGGAGTGTGCTAGATTTTCACTGCAGTTACCCAAACAAGACGTATCTGTACTTTATATGGGACTTTGTGATGGGGTTGGGAGCTGGAAGTGTGCTTTGTCCCAAGATACCAGTGACTCAGATTAATTTCATGAGGACCCAGAGCACATACATATAATTCAAACATTTCCTTGGCCTGTTGCCCCATAATTAGCAATTGTTATGCATCAATTGTCCTGACAGCTTCAAAACCATGAACTCCAAGAGTGGGCTCCATTTCATCATAGCTTGTGCTCATGTGAAGAGATGAATAAACAACTAACCCCCATTTTGTATCCTATCCCTCTTGGAGTTGAAATAAAACAGAAATCAAGTACTTTCTACCTCCATTTAAACGATTTAATAAATAAGTTGGGGAACGTTTGTTTAAAATCAATTTTGATATTTATTAAATGAAAATCAAAAGTTTTGCAGATTAAAAACCTTGATTGTCTCTCTTTCCGCCTATGTTGTTGTTGAGTTATTCCAGCATTATTTTTGGGGGTGGGGGTTGGTAATTAATAAGATGCTTTTTAATATATCAAAAATAATATAAAGCATTTTACCTTATAACATTTCAAGCCCTTTAGTCAAGAATTTTTAGTTCTAAGGACTAGGTCAAGAAGGCATTAGTTCGGTACTGAGGGTGTCTCCACTGAGTATAACCAGGCATTTCTAATGTCCTGAAGATAGATACAAAAAGCTGGAGTAACTCAGCGGGTCAGGGAGCATCTTTGGAGTAAAGGAATAGGTGATGTTTCAGATTGAGACGTCACCCATTCCTTCTTACCAGAGATACTGCCTGACTCGCAGAGTTACTGCAGCTTTTTGTGTCAATCGTTGGATTAACCCAGCATCTGAGGTTCCTCCCTACACATTACTAATACCCTGGTCAAACAGGAACTAGGTAAAACACAATGTAATTCCGTTTCTTTAACTCCTATATATCAGTGAGACCAAGCGCAGATTCAGCAATCGTTTAGCTGAACACATTTGCACAGTCTGCCAAGGCCTAAACGATCTCCCAGTTGCTAAACACTTTAACTCCTCCTCCCATTCCCAAACTGACCTTTCGGTCCTCCTCCACTGTCAAAAATGAGGCCAAACGCAAATTGGAAGAACAGCACCGCATATTTCGATTGGGCAGCTTACACCCCAGCGGTATGAATATTGACTTCAACCCTTGCTTTCCCCCTCTCTCTGTCCCACCTCCACCATAGTTCTCCGACCAGTTTCACTGTCCTCCTGATTAATTTTGCTGTTTGTACGCCTCGTTGTCACCTTCCCCACAGCCAACAGTGAACAATTCTACATTTCCTTGAGCATTGTCTGCTTTGATTTGTCGTTTTCACGCCTTGCCCTTCCATATCTCGCAAATCCCTCTCCTCTGACTTTCAGTCTGAAGAAGGGTCTCAACCAGAAACGTCACCCATTCCTTCTCTCCAGAGAAGGTGCCTGTTCCACTGAGTTACTCCAGTATTTTGAGTCTATCTTCTGAAGCCAAATCAATGCGCGTTCAGCTTCTCATTAACATTCCTTGGCATCTATTTTTTCCAATATGGCATCTGGATCACAGGGGAATGACTCCAGTAAAACATATGGCACTTGGTAACTTTAATTTCTGCCAATTTAAATGTGGACTGTTGTCCTAAACCCGTGTCCCTCTCCTGCATTGCCACACTGTTAAATCCAAATGGAACTGGTGCTAGTGATGCCTTACCTTAGCTTTTGGATGTTGGATGTAATCCCTGAGAGTCTGTAGACACCATCTACAATGCCATGTTTCTCAATGAATTCGGCACAGCTTTTGAGGACATGAGGAACTGTTTGCAAAGAAAAGGTGAAAATTAGCTTTAATGCTCAATGCATTCAACAACTTTCTCCTTAGAACAGTACAGCATATGAGCAGGCCCTTCAGCCCACAATGTTTATGTTGAACATAGAATAGAATAGTAGAATAGAATAGTTTCTTTATTGTCATTGTAACATGAACCATGTACAACGAAATTTAAAAATGTCAGCCAGTCCACAATAGAACATGATGCCAAGTTAAACAGATCTTATTTTCCTGTACATGATCCATATCCCTCTATTCCCTGCACTTCCAAGTGCCTATCCAAAAACATCTTAAAACAACACTATCGTATAAGCCTCCACCCTCACCCCTGCCAGTGTGTTCCAGGCCCCCAACACTTGCCCTGCACCCCCCTCTCGATTAACTTGTCCCCCTCGCACCTTATAGCTATGCCCTCTAGTGTTGGATATTTCCACGCTGGGAAAAAGATTCTGTCGACCTTATTTATGCCTCTCATAATTTGATATACTTTATCAAGTCTCTCTTCAACATCCGATGTTCCAGAGAAAACAATCCCAAATAGCTTGGGGAAGGGAGGGGAGATGGGGCAATGTGTGCCAGCACACTCCCCCACTACTCTCATTCCACCAAGCCATCTAAATAATATTAATGGACATGCATGCATATGTTTACCCATAGGTGTAAGGACGCTGGGAAATGTCATTTCTGAGTCTGGGGCTCCCCACTTCTTCAGTTTGTAAATAGTTCCATGCTTACTGTGCAATTATATACCGAACAAATAACAGAATGAAACGGTGTTTCTCGGGCATGTAACTTATTTGCATGCAAACTGTTTCTTTTGTCAGTCTATCCAGGAATATTGCAACAATATAGCAAGATGACAGTGTAAATGGGAGGAGTAAAGAGACAGGAATCAGAATTTATTGGGATATGGGTGGGATGGGTTCTTGGTTGAGAATCTGAATGAATACAACATTGTCATTGTCATGTACAGTGGTGGTTGTCTGTGCAAGGGCTGAAATGCAAAACCTCCCCAGCACATTGCTAAAGCATATCTTTAAATAATTTCAAATGCCCTGTGGACTTTGTTTCTGATATGAACTGAATCCTACATTTGTAATGAATTCCCCTATCAATACATGCTATGTTCCGTTTGTTTTCCCGTTTACTTTATCTGCAGACTGGTCTTCAGAGAGTCATGCACATGGCCGCAAGGTCTCTTTACACTGCCCAGCTCTGAAATCCTTTGCCCTTTAGATAAAATGCTGCTTCTTAATTTTCTTGCCAAACAAAAAAAGCTTTTCAGTGCATGTGACGATAATAAACAAAAGTAAAATGAAAAAGTTGACATTTTCATTTGCCAGCTCATTGCTCCCTGAACAACCCACCTATGTTTCCTTGTAACCTCCTCATTTTGTCTTTACAACTTACTTTCTTGCCTGTCCTTGTGCGTACTTGAGGAAATGTACTCACCAGGCCTTGCTATTAATTATTTATATAAATTGTAAAAAGTTTACCCTGTTAGCACACCACTATTGCCAACAGAAAGTGACCACTAATGTCTGAAGGAGGGTCCCGACCCGAAACGTCACCCATTCCTTCTCTCCAGAGATGCTGCCTGTCTCGCTGTTACTCCAGCTTTTTGTGTCTGACTAATGTCATCCCACTGTTTCCCGTGTCAGCCAGCCAACCTTCTGTACCAGTAAGTTAATTCCTCTGGCATCAGCTATTATTTTCCATGCAGCACCTACTGAACACCCTCTGGAAATCTACTGTATGTATTCCATATTCCCCCAGTTAGGCTACTTAGTTTTAATTTAGTTTAGAAATATAGCAAAGCCTCTAATCGCTCTTTTTGGGGGTCACTGATGAGGAGGTTAGATTAACCGCAGACAAACGCCGCACTAAATCTTTTGCTTCTCTTCTGGCTCGGCGAACAATCCTGCTCAGGTGGACTGAACCTACACCGCCCACTCATACTCAATGGCTGACAGATATTATGTTCTGCCTAAAGCTCGAGAAAATCAGGCACTCACTTCAACATTCAAATGGAAGGTTTCAGAAAGCGTGGGGACCTTTTTTAAATGCATTCCAGGCTTTATAAATGCTTGATCATCAAGCACAGTTTAACAGCTTAACAGTCTACCCATTCATTTATCGTGGATCATTGTTGTGACAGGCTGATATTTGCATATGCTCACTGGCAGTGACTGGGGAGGGGTTATTTTTGGTATCTCATTTATTGTTGTTGTCTTGTTATATGTAAGCATAAGTCGTATTTTATTTATTCTTTTTGTACACTGTCTGTAACAAATAGACAACTTTGCACTTTGTTATGTCCTGAAAACGAAATAAAAAAAGATTTTGATTAAAAAAAAAAAGAAATACAGCATGGAAACAGGCCCTTCAGCCCACACCGACCATTGGTTCCCCATTCGCACTAGTTATCCCAGCGAACACTAGGGGTCATTTACAGAGGCCAATTAAACTACAAACCTGCACGATTTGGGGATGAGGAAGGAAACCCACGCAGTCACAGGGAGAGCATGCAAAGTCCAAATAGACAGCACGCAAAGACAGGTCGAATTCGGATCTCTGGTTTGGGAGGGTCATGCACATAGATCCCTTTATTATTATCTTCCCAATGGCATAATCGCATAGAATTGAGGGGTTGCATAAAGTAGACATTTTGCAAAATATTGCTGCCTGAATAGTTTGTCCTGTTTCCACCAGTAAGGTAGCTAAGCCACCTTTATGCCTGTAATTATCTTTCTGCTGAAATTTGCATGTAAAAATCATTGGCATTTACAGATTCCAGACCTCATCCTGGTACCTTGCCTCCAAAACACTAAATAATTCAGTCTGTTCCGTGCATTGAATTCTTCTTAAATAATGCAGTGATGGAAATTAAGCTGCAAAAATGATAAAATGATGATCCGGTGCAAAATAAGATTTTGAAACTTTAGTCTGAAATAAAACTCTGGATGAACAGAAAATGTACAGTGTGTAACATGAACATTTTTTAAATAGGTCACACTTAGATTGTCCCAGAAGAAGGTTTAGTTACGGCACGGTGGCGCGGTGGTGGAGTTGCTGCCTTACAGTGCCAGATACCCAGCTTTGATCCTGACTATGGGTGCTTGTCTGCATGGAGTTTGTACCTTCTCCCTGTGACCTGCGTGGGTTTTCTTCGGGTGTTTGATTTCCTCCCACACTCCAAAGACGTACATGTTTGTAGGTTAATTGGCTTGGTAGAACTTTAAAAATTGTCCCTCGTGTGTGTAGGATAGTGAGTGAGGGGATCGCTGGTCGGCACGGACTGAGTGGACCAAAGGGGCTGTTTCCACGCTGTATCTCCAAAACTAAAACTCAAAAAGCTTGGAAACCGGCTCTTCGGCCCATCGATCACCCATTCACACTAGTTCTGCTATCCCACTTTCTCATCCCCTTCCTGCACACTAGGAACACATTGCAGAGGCCAAATAATGTACTAACTTGCACATCTTTGGGATGTGGGAGGAAAGCAGAGCACCCGGAGGAAACCCAGACAGTTATAGGGAGAACATGCAAACTCCACACAGACAGCATCCTAGGTCAGAATTGAACCCAGGTCTCTGGCACTGTGAGGGAGCATCTAGACTACCAGGTGCACTACTGTGCTGCCTGTTTTTAACCAGAGAGAAAAGTTTAAGAGAAAATCTCTTCCTGTTGGCAACAATAGTATATGTCCACTGCCCATCACAGGTACAGTAAGATGTTTTTGCCGACGCCATTCCAATGTGGCTTTGTTGCTGCTGGGTTTGGCACTTTTAACACTAACTCATTGCTTGCATTGTGTCATTGCTAAATCGAGGGTTTGAATGGCTGTTTCCATTGCAAGCAGCAAGGTTGAGGTCACAGGAAGTGAAAGCTGGTTGTTTGTTTCAGTGAAGAAAAGGCAACACACCCAACGCACGAGTGTTCTTGTCGCGTTGAAAATGTAACAGACTTAGGTTCTACGCCTAGAATGGTGCAAAGCACGGCCTGGGAAGCGTACAATACACAAGCGGCTGCTCTCACCATTTATAAACAGAGGTCAGAGTGGAGTCTTGTGGAAACAGCAAAGTTGGCTCTGCATTCTGTCAGATAGATTTCCAAATGTGTAGGAGGGAACTGCAGATGCTGGTTTAAATCAAAGACACCCACAGAATGCTGTTGCAACTCAGCGGGCCAGGCAGCATCTCAGGAGAGAAGGAATGGGTGATGTTTTGGGTCGAGCCCCTTCTTCACACTCAACTGAAGAATCTGAAGTCTGAAGAAGGGTCTCGATACGAAACGTCACCCGTTCCTTCTCTCCAGAGATGCTGCCTGGCCCGCTGAGTTACTCCAGCATTTTGGTGTGTCTTAGTTGATTTTAAATCTTGGTGAGCAATTACATGAGTGGGAAGGGTGTTCTCTTTAAAGAGAGATGCAAACACTACTGGCTGTGACTGATGAACATAAAGAGAAGGTACAAAGAGCTTTTGCACAATTTTCTGTGCTACATATATTTTTATTCTGAATAAAGTTTATTTTTGACATTTACTAAATTCATCTGACACACAGATTACATTTCACATACAACTTTATTGTAGAAGTAAAGCAGATAACAATACAATGTTGGAACAAGCCCTTTGGCCCACAATGTCTATGCTGAACAGAATGCCAAGTTGAACTAATTTCCTCTGCCTGCAAGTGATCCATATCTTTATCCATATCCATATCCATATCCATATCCATATCACTGTATATCCATGTGCCTGTCTAATAGCCTCAGAACGCCACTAATATATAGTATCTGCCTCCACCACCATCCATGGCATGGTGTTCCAGGCACCCACCACTCTCTGTGTAAAAAACTTGCCCCACACATCTCCTTTAAACATTGCCCCTCTCACCTTAAAGCTATGCCCTCTAATCTTGGACATTTTGACTGGGAATGAGGTTCTGACTGTGTACAGTATCTATCATGCCACTCATAATTTTAGATACCTCTATCATGCCTCCTCTCACCCTCTGATGTTCCTGAGAAAACAATCTAAGTTTGTCCAACCTCTAGTAAATAGTTAATACCCTCTGATCCAGACAGCATCCTGGTAATGTCTTCTGCACACTCTCAAAAGTCTCCACTTCCTTCCTGTAATGTAAGAACTGCACACAATACGCCAAATGTGACCTAACCAAAGTTTTATAAAGCAAGCACATAACTTCCTGAAACGGGCTCAGTATATATTTAATGTGATTCTTACATCCATACATTGTAATGTATTCCATATGAAGAAAACGTTCTCCAACGCATTCTAGGAGGTATTTGTATATCTCGTAGTTTTATGATCAGGTACATTGTCAAATTTAATTTTGTTACAAAAACTACCTCCCCGCATGAGAGAGTTGTATAACCACATATAGGCTTCCTATACATCAAGGTGCTGAAGTAAAGGGGCTGTCCCACTTGGGCGACCTAATAGAAACATAGAAACATAGAAATTAGGTGCAGGAGTAGGCCATTCGGCCCTTCGAGCCTGCACTGCCATTCAATATGATCATGGCTGATCATCCAACTCAGTATCCCATACCTGCCTTCTCTCCATACCCCCTGATCCCCTTAGCCAGAAGGGCCACATCTAACTCCCTCTTAAATATAGCCAATGAACTGGCCTCAACTACCCTCTGTGGCAGAGAGTTCCAGAGATTCACCACTCTCTGTGTGAAAAAAGTTCTTCTCATCTCGGTTTTAAAGGATTTCCCCCTTATCCTTAAGCTGTGACCCCTTGTCCTGGACTTCCCCAACATCGGGAACAATCTTCCTGCATCTAGCCTGTCCAACCCCTTAAGAATAATTGGCGAGTTTAGAAGAGCTTAGGAGAGTTTGAAAAAATGACATGTTGAAGACCTCCTTCGACCTCCTTCGACTATGTTGAAGACCAGCTTCGACTAGCTACGACTAACCGGGAAAATTGGACAGCGAATAGTGGAGAGTGAAGACAACCTCCTTCGATCTCCTTTGACCTCCCTTCGACTATGTTGAAGACTATCTATGACGACCTTCGACTACCTTTGATTACCTGCGACTAACATGCCGACCTACTACGACCTATTACGATTAAACCTACGAGTAAAAAAAAGTCAATTTTTCCATGGCGACCTTTTTTTACTCACGGTCATTTTTCAACATGTTGAAAAATACGCCGCGACCTAGCTGAGGCCTCGAGTACACGGGGGCTACTCTCGAGCATGAGGGTGAGATACAAAGACCTCCTACCACCTTGTGTCGACCGTGCTGCGAGTATGAGTCGAGGGCAAACTCGCCAGAACTCGCGGATTAGGTCGCCCAAGTGGGACAGGCCCTTAAGGATAGACACAAAAAGCTGGAGTAACTCAGCAGGTCAGACAGCACCTCTGGAGTAACGGAATAGGTGACACTTCTTCAGATCCAAGTCTTGACCCGAAACGTCACTTATTCCTTTTCTCCAGAGATGCTGTCTGACCCGCTGAGTTACTCCAGCTTTTTGTGTCTATCTTCGGTTTAAACCAGCATCTGTAGTTCCTTCCTACACACAAGGTGCTGAAGTACTGTGTTACCTTCTGGGGGTCTGCGTGTTAATTGGCCTTGGTGTCAGTAATGTCCATGGATGGGGTGCAGTGTGTGACTGGCACACTGGTGTTCACTGTGGCTTGGGAGGAGTGACCCTTCAGGATGCTGCATTGGAACAACTGCTGGATGACGTTTGCGAAATATTGCAAAATGTATTTAAGAGAGAGTTAGATTTAGCACTTAGGGCTAACGGAATCACGGATGTGGGGAGAAAGCAGGAATGGGGTACTGATTTGGGATGATCAGCCATGATCATATTGAGTGGCAGTGCTGGAACAAAGGGCCGAATGGCCTACTCCTGTACCTATTCTCTACGTTTCTATGTGGGAAGTGAGGCTTCATCTGGATATGATGGAACAAAATGTCACTGTTTCCTGGACCCACTCTCTCAGAGCAGGCTTTTGATACGTCCAAGTTCTCTTCAGAGATTTCATTAAATAATTCTCTTCACTTCTTGTTTAGTTTTAGACTAGTTTAGAGATACAGCGCTGAAACAAGCCCTTTCTGCTCACTGGATCCGCGCCGACCAGCGGTCCCCGCATAATAGCGCATTAACCCACTGGGGACATTTTTTACTTTTACACCAAGCCAATTAACCTACAAACCTATACGTCTTTGGAGTGTGGAAGGAAACCGAAGATCTTGGAGAAAACCCACGCAGGTCACGGGGAGAACGTACATACAGACGGCGCCCGTAGTCAGGATGGAACCCGGGTCTCCGGCGCTGCATTCGCTGTAAGGCAGCAACTCTACCGCTGCGCCACCGTGCTGCCCTGAAGAATAGGTCAAAATATCTTTAACTACAAATTATTGGAGGCAGATATCACTCCATTCAATAGTATTCCGATGGTTGAGTCATTCCAATTGTATTAATTGGTCTGAAGAAACGTCACCCATCCATGTTGTCCAGAGATGCTGCCTGACTCGCTGAGTTTCTCCAGCACTTTGTGTTGTTTGTTGTAATCTAGCGTCTGTTTCTACTTTTCTCCATTTGTATTACGGCTTGTTTCAGCATTGAGCTCCCGCTGGTTGTGTTTTAGATTGGTGGGCATGGTAGAATGAGGGCCAATTATCAGAGGTACAAGGAACTGTAGATGCAGGGATCTTGAGCAATATACAAAGTGCTGGAGTAATTCAGCAGGTCAGGCTGAATCTGTGGAGGGAACAGCAGACAGGTGGAGTTTTGGGTCAGGATCCTGCTTCAGACTTTGCCCAATAATCGGAAGGTTTCTTCTGGTCAAAGTTAACTTGCACTCTCGGAGTTACTCCGCTAACCTTGTGATGGAGCAGCATTTTAGCTGGCGAATCTGTAGGAAGTAACTGCAGACACTGGTTTAAACAGAAGATAGACACAAAACTAAGCACGACAGGCAGCATTTCTGGAGAGTAGGAAGGGGTGCTGTTTCGGATCGAGACCCTTCTTCAGACATTCTTCTAATAGCCAGTTCCCATAAAGAGCATTCTGAAGCAAAGAATCTATTTCACTTGTGCTGATTGAGGGATAAGGTTTGGGTAGCAACTGGGAATATCTCAGATAGACACAAAGAGAGAGTATGAAGAGTTTGAAGAAGGGTCTCAACCCAAAACATCACCCATTCCTTCTCTCCAGAGATGCTGCCTGTCCTGCTTAGTTACGCCAGCATTTTGTGTCTATCTAGCTTTTTAGCTGGTGCCGTTCTGGTCTGTCATATACTGGGGAAACGGGGTCACATGGCACAACATGCATAGATTTGTGAGGCTGAATCCGTGGGCCAGTTGGAAAGCTGCAAGAAGACCACATTTCAACGGTAAGAGATATTGGTGGAAGTCAATGCTCTATAGCTCATTCCTGAATGCAGTGCTGCAAGAACTTCAATGACCACAAAGAAACATTGAAGCTGACTGAATGCATTGACAAATTGCGTTCCCTCTCCAATACACCACGTGTCACCACTGTTCAATTCACCACAACCCCCATTATCAACCTCTATCATTCAGAACTGAGACACAACATTCACATGGTTCATTAAACTCTTGCATTTCTCATCTATCAAAAGCCTCAGTGCCCATATTTCCTGTACATTGCCAGTAACTAAAGGCAGAACAGCAGAATGATTGCGCAACATTCACTGTACACTTCCCTTGCACGAGAGAGCAGGGGATAGGTGTGATCTAGGTAAAGTTGTACACTCTCTCTGTCTGATGGTCTCGAGCAAGTGGTCTACAAGAGGGAATGAATGTCTCTGGCTTTCTTTAAAGGTGCCTTTGCAATCTCCCTTATGCAACAGTACTTGGAAAATTCTGAGTTAGGTTTAGTTTAATTTAGATATAGCGTGGAAACATGCCCTTCGGCCCACCGAGTCCGCACTGACCAGCGATCCCCGCACACTAACACTATCCCACACACACCAGGGACACGTTATATTTTTATACCAAGCCAATTCACCTCCAAACCTGTACGTCTTTGGAGTGTGGGAGGGAACCGTAGATCTCGAAGAAAACCCACGCAGGTCACGGGGAGAACGTACAAACTCCGTACAGACAGCACCCGTTTGTAGTCAGGATGGAACCCAGGTATCTACCGCTGTAAGGCAGTAGCTCTACCGCTGCGCCACTGTGCCGCCCCTGTTGCAAATACTTTGTCCTAACTTGGAGGAAGTAATATGGGTCAAAACTCATGGCCATGATGATCTTGATGTTTCTTCACTCTGCTCTGAAGTTGCAGATGTGGCTGCAGCAGGCACCTTTCTGAGGGGACATCTTTAGTGAATAGCAAATTATATCTAGCATGTTAATGACTAGGACTCAGCAACAGTGATGCCCTGCGGATGGTTAAACTCCCGTGTTGAAATGGAAACTGCCTGGTACTAAGTGGCACTAATGTTATTTGCCACTCATCATGCTATGTTTGAATGTTTTGCTTTGCAGTAACTTGTCCTGATGCATGTGCCCTGCTTATTCTTCTGGATGGTCTGCTCACTGAGGCATGTGCCGTGTATAAGAGTGGGTTAGGGAGACAAGCAGGGTGAAGGGAGACACAACATGCTGGAGTCACTCAGCGGGTCAGACAGCATCTCTGGAGAAAAGGAACAGGTGACGTTTCGGATTGAAACCCTTCTTCAGGTTTCAGAAGGGAGTCCATGGATGGAAAGGCTAAAACATGGAGACTGGGGAAACTGGGGGACAATTAGAAGGAAGGGCTGGAGATGGAGACGAGGAGGGAGGAAAGGGACATAAGGTCAGAATAAGAAACCGGGGAGAGAGTGAGTGTGAGAGAACGAGAGTGAGAAAGAGGAAAAGTGGAGTAGGAGCAAAGCTGATGTACAGCTCTCATGATTCTACTATGATCCCTCCACCTGCCTGTCTGGCCACGGGAGATTGGATACGAGCAGCACTCACAAGCCTTGTCAAGTGAGAAAATTAACGGGTGGAGTTGCCTGTGGGGAAGGCCGGCTTTACTGATGTGAAAGACTGTGATCGACAAGTCACAATGTTGTGCTCTACCTGCTGCCATTCGGCACTCAGGCTCTGCCCAGCTACGCAGCTACAGGAAAGCGGTTACTTTTGTCAAAACATCAACCATGAGCTTTATTTTACTAAATACGAAACAACGCTGGTTTCACTGGCACAGCGTGTAAGAAGGAACTGCAGATGCTGGTTTAAATCGAAGATAGACACAAAAAGCTGGAGTAACACAGCGGGTCAGGCAGCATCGCTGGAGTCTATTCTGTGGCACAGTGTTTTGCAGATTGTCCCTCTGGACATATACTAGTTAAAGATTTAGGAGAAAGTGTTCATTTCTCAATTCTACCCGCCAACAGTGCATCTTATTGGCTTTGCTACAGTTCCTGGTGTTACGTAGCTCCATCAACAATTCCACCCACCCACAAAGGGGCCTCATTGAAACATACAGAATGGTGAAAGGCCTGGATAGAGTGGATGTGGAGAGGATGTTTTCACTAGTGGGAGAGTTTATGACCAGAGGTCATAGCCTCAGAATTAAAGGGCGTTCTTTTAGGAATGGAGATGAGGAGAAATTACTACAGAGAGGGTGGTGAATCTGTGGAATTCTTTGTCACAGAAGGCTGTGGAGGTCAAGTCAGTGTATATATTTAAGGCAGAGATAGATAGATTCGCGATTAGTACGGGTGTCAGAGGTTATGGGGAGAAGGCAGGAGAATGGGGTTAGAAGGGAGAGATAGATCAGCCATGATTGAATGGCGGTGTCGACTTGATGGGCCGAATGGCCTAATTCTACTCCTATCACTTATGACCTTATGACCCAGCCACCCACCCTTTCAAACTGGCTGCAGTTTCACCTTCCACAGCATTACATCCCCACAACTCCCACAGTCTTCCCAACTCTGGACACATATTCGCTGCGGGTTCCATATGTGAGTCATGCTGGCTGTTGTGGTGATATCTATAGTAACCCAGCTCTAGACTGGATTCGGTCCATACTTACCACTGTCTGCAAATGTTTTTTACTTAGTTTTGGAGACGGCCCAAATAGGATGAATGAAAAACCCAGAGACTCACCCAAACCGAGTCCATGAATTGCTGTATTCATAACTTTAAACAGTACGAGACTGTACATTGATGTGCAACTTTGAATTATATTAAAAAGGCACAGTATTTCGATTTTGGCCGTTAATTATCAAAAGCTACCATCAGTTGAATTTTTTAAATCTCCATGGATAGTTTTCTGAATACTTTCACTCATTTTACATCTAAACGCTGTTGCTGTTGGTGACAGGATCGTTTTTGCACTGGCTGGTATGTCAGCAGGGTTAACATTCTTGGCTCTTCCCATTTTCACTGCAGTTCAAATGTAACCCTGACAGATGCAGCAGCCAGTCACAGACGCATTTGTTGAAGTTTACCAGCTAAGGTTTTAAGATCTCGGCAGCTGAATCTGATTTGTGTCTCCATAGATGCAAGGTGATGGACAAGGTGATAGACCTTATCTGTACAACTCATCCAGTTTGGCTTTAAGTGTGTAGGAAGGAGCTGCAGATGCTGGTTTATACCAAAGGTAGACACAAGATGCAAGTGTAACTCAGCAGGTCTGACAGCATCTCTGGAGAAAAGGAATAGGTGACGTTTTGGGTAGAGACCCTTCTTCAGACTGAGTCAGGGGAAAGGGAAAGGAGAGATATAGACGGTGATATAGATATGAGCAAATGAATGAAAGATATGCAAAAAAGTAACGATGATCGATGAAAAGGGCCACTGTTTGCTTGGGCAGCTTACAACCCAGCGGAATGAGACTTGATTTCTCTAACTTCAAGTAACCCTTGCAAACCCCCTCTCTCTGTCCCGCCACTACCCTAGCCGTTGTATTAGTTTCACTGTCATCCTAGTGAGTTTCATTATCTGTATAACACATTAACTCCTAGCCCACAGCCAACAATGAACCATTTCTTTGTGCATCGTTACTTACGGATGGATCGGCAGGTCCGTCCACTATTTCCGAAATCCATTATAAAGGGGGTCGTTAAAACGAAGGTCTACTGTATTGTCTTTGCGAAACATCCTCTAGCACAAGACGTTAAGATATTGCAGTTGTGAACACAACCCAGTCCATCACACAAACCAGCCAACCCAACTCTCCCCCCTCCACTACACTTCACATTCGTTGCCTTGAGGAAACAGTGTTCAAGAGGGCTTGGCTTCAAGAACAGGATGCAATGCTGGGGGTCTATAAGGTGCTGGTAAGGCCACATTTGGAATGTTATGAGCAATTCTGGACCCCATATCTGAGGAAGGATGTGCTGGCTCTGAGGAGGGTCCGAAGGAGGTTTACAAGAATGATCCCAGGAATGAGTAGGTTAACATATGATGAGCATTTGTTGGCACTGGGCCTGTACTCGCTGGAGTTTAGAAGAATGAAGGTAGACCTCATTGAAACATACAGAATAGTGAAAGGCTTGGATAAAGTGGATGTGGAGAGGATGTTTCCACTAGTGGGAGAGTCTAGGACTAGAGGTCATAGCCTCAGAATTAAAGGATGTTCTTTTTAGGAAGGAGATTAGGGCATTTTTCTTTAGTCAGAGGGTGGTGAACCTGTGCGATTCTTTGCCACATAAGGCTGCGGAGGCTGTCAGTGGATATTTTTAAGGCAGGGATAGATAGATTTTTGATTAGTACAGGTGTCAGAGGTTATGGGGAGACGGCAGGAGAATGAGGTTAGGAAGGAGCAGTAGATCAGCCATGATTGGATGCTTTGTCCTTCAAGTTGTGTTCACCGGGCCTGTACCCCAGTGGCAGTTTCTGTTTCTCCCAGTCTTCTCATTACCAGGTGGCAGCTGCAGTGTGTGGGGGATGGCAGTGGGGGTGGGGGGGGGGGGGGGGGGGGGGGGGGGGGGGGGGGGGGTGCCCAGTAAATTAGAGAAGGCTTGACAGGAAGTTCAGAGTTCTAGAGGGTAAGAGGAAGATTGGGTGAATGTTGGGATGATGTGTCGTGGTGTGGTGCGTGTGGGACAGGCAGAGTTGAAACACAATAAACTTCAACATCAAGCCAGCAGAGATAGAATTAGACAAGGAGGGATTTCAACGTTTTGATGTAAACAACGAATTCTTTCGCAACAGAGGGACATGACAAAAAAGAGCGCTCACCGCTCGCAACACCCCCTGTGGCCGCTCAGGGAATTTCAACTGAGCTCTCGTAATTTTGTCCGGATTGTAGGGATGGACGGAACTCCAGTTGCTGGAAAATCAGTGTTCAAACTATATATAATTTTGTACCATTGTAGCATTATAATTTCAGAGAAAAAGTGCATTGTCCACAATGAGGTAGGTTGGAAGATCGGGACTACACTCTAGCTTATGGGTTGGACGGTTCAGTGGCCTGATAACAGAGGGGACGAAGCTGTTCCTAAATCTGGTGATACCTGATTTTCAGCTTTTGAATCTTCTGCCTGATGGGAGAGGAGAGCAAAGGGAATGATCAGAGTGAAAGTAATCCTTGCGTATGTTGGCTCCATCCCCAAGGCAGCAAGAAGTGGTGGAGGAGTGGGCTGCTGGACGTTCTGTGTGAATCGGGCTCCACGTGAGGTATAAATGGAGTCAATGGAAGGGAGATTGGTTTGTGTGGTGGTCTGGGCTGCGTCCACAATTCGTTACAATTTCTTGTGGTCTTGGTTGGAGCTGTTCCCAAACCAAGCTGTGATGCATCCTGATAACATTAGCACTACCTCATTAACACTAGTGGTGTATTAGAGTATAGATCTGTTTGGTCTCAGCTCTTTCGAGCACAGACTGTGGGTTACTGACTGTAATGATATTAGAAGTTACCTACAGATTGAAGCCGCTATAGCCTGTGAGGCCAACTTAACAAAAACAGACAGCTAACAAAAACAGACAGCTTACAAAAAAGCTAATCTCATTTACAGGCATTCTTTATTAGCCAATGCTGTTGCAACTCTGGTGAAAGATGAGGCAACACTCTTGTCGGCCACAGAGCAGGAAACCACAAGGTGGAAGTTCACAGTAAACACACGCTAATATGAATATTTAAAAGGAACAGATGCATTTACTTATGCATTAACTGCTGGCAGTTATTGTCCACCATTAATTATCTTGAGAAGACAGCGGTACATCAGAGGGCCCTTACAGAGGCAAGTCAATCTCATTGGTTGCGAGGTTGAAGTCAAAGCATAGGTCAGACTGGGTCCAGATGTTGACTTCCTGGCCTAAAGGACATCAATCAACTGGTTGGCTTTTTTTTTAAACCACAGGTTAATGATCACTTCAACCAGGTTTACAAATCTGATCGAACTGCAGATGTTGGTTGACACCGAAGATAGACACAAAATACTGGAGTAACTCAGCGGGACAGGCAGCATCTCTGGAGGATAGAAGGGTCTCGACCCAAACGTCCCCCATTCCTTCTCTCCAGAGATGCTGCCTGTCCCGCTGAGTTGCTCCAGCTTTTTGTGTCTATCTTCGGTTTACAAATTTTTGGAAAACAAAACTGATTTCCAATTCTTAACTTACCAAGTTGTGGAATTAAAAACTTATTTGGCCACTTACCCCTGCAGTGTCCTGGTGACAACTCTCGGACACGGGCCCTGAATGACCACTTGTGCACAGATCTCTGAGCTGACCATTCGTGGTCCTCTTGTACACGACCCAATGCAACCTTACCTACTGATGGCAAGATCTTGAAAGGGTATCATAAGGTAGAGGTTGAGTTGTTGCCCGCATTGGTGTTAGTTTATTACTGCCATGTGTACCGAGATGCAGTGAAAACTTTGTTTTGTTTGTACTCAGGGCAAATATATCATACAAGATGGCATCTGGTACTACATATTAGAAAACTGTATAGTGTTTTAGCTATACAGAAAATGCTGATCACAAGAAGTACAAGGACCACAATGAGGTAGATTAGAAGATTGGTAAATTCATCCCCAACATATGAGATGTCCATCCAAATGTCTGATAACAGTTGTGAAGAAACTGTTGTTGAATCTGGTTAAATGAGCTTTCATGTTTTATAACTTTTTCTGGATCGTAGAGGGGAGAACAGAGAATAAAACCAGAAGGTTATTAGTGATAGGAGTCGAATTAGGCCATTTGGCCCAAGTCTACTCCGCCATTCAATCATGGCTGATCTACTTCTCCTTCCTAACCTCATTATCCTGCCGTCTCCCCATAACCTCTGACACCTGTACTAATCAAAAATCTATCTATCCCTGCCTTAAAAATATCCACTGACAGCCTCCACAGCCTTATGTGGCAAAGAATCGCACAGGTTCACCACCCTCTGACTAAAGGAAAATGTCCTAATCTCCTTCCTAAAAAGAACATCCTTTAATTCTGAGGCTATGACCTCTAGTCCTAGACTCTCCCACTAGTGGAAACATCCTCTCCACATCCACTTTATCCAAGCCTTTCACTATTCTGTATGTTTCAATGAGGTCTACCTTCATTCTTCTAAACTCCAGCGAGTGCAGGCCCAGTGCCAACAAACGCTCATCATATGTTAACCTACTCATTCCTGGGATCATTCTTGTAAACCTCCTTCGGACCCTCCTCAGAGCCAGCACATCCTTCCTCAGATATGGGGTCCAGAATTGCTCATAACATTCCAAATGTGGCCTTACCAGCACCTTATAGACCCCCAGCATTGCATCCTGTTCTTGAAGACACGCCCTCTTGAATACTGTTTCCTCAAGGCGACATGAATGTGAAGTGTAGTGGAGGGGGGAGAGTTGGGTTGGCTGGTTTGTGTGATGGACTGGGTTGTGTACACAACTGCAATATCTTAACGTCTTGTACTAGAGCAGCTGCAATATCAAGCTGTGATGCATCTGAATAGGATGCTTTCTATGGTACAGCTAAAGAGGTTGGTCTGATTCATTGGACATGCTGAATTTCCTAAACCTTCTGAAGAAGTCGAGGCTTTGGTATGCTTTCTTGGTCATAGCATCAATGTGGTTGGACTATTCAAGTTGTAATGTTTGCAGCTGGGATGTTTTAGCTCAAAACCATCTCCATTTTGGCACAACTGATGTATAGTTGGTCGTGTACTCCGCTCTACTTCCTGAAGTCAATGATCACCTCCTCTATTTTGCTGATATTGAGGAAGAGGTTATTGTCTTAACACCATGTTATGTAGCTCTCTATCTGTTTCCTGTACTCCATCTTGTCATTGTTTGCAATCAGTCCCACTACGGTGCAAACTTGTAAAGGAACTTGAAGCAGAATTTAGCCGCACAGTATATAGGCAGTGTAGAGTAAGGGGCTGAGAGCACAGCCCTGCAGGTCACTGGTGTCAAATATTATCCTGGAGTATATTTCGTTTTCTAGTGTAAGAATCTTGAACAAAGAGAAATGTTTATGAGACTAGGGGGTGGCCATTTAAAAGTAAAGTGTGCAGGAATTTCATCTTGTAGAGTGTGTTAAATGTCTGGAATACTCCATCACGTAGAGCAGGGTCGGCAACCTTGTTGTGCGTAGGGGCCGGGTCCCATGTCTATGAGCAGTTGGAGGCCACATCTATCGCCATAGTTAATAAACTTTGACATATTTATATATTTAAGAAATATTATGTCTACTGAACATAGGAATTAGTTTGAGACACTGGTAGTGAAACAACCCTCAAGATCAACTTTGTGTTTACTGTCACTTAATCAGTGTAATTTGAGTTACTGTATTTCGCGGTGTTGAAGACACACCGCCATTTTGAGTCGCTAAATTTTGAAAAAAGGCTGGCAGGACAGGATCAAGGGTTTGGTTCAGTCAGTAAAAAGGAAGATGTGAAACTCCATCAAGGAGGCAATAAGGACCGGGGACCCTCCATCTTTGCCTGTCCCACAATGCACTGTGTGGTTCAGGTCTGAGGGACGGGGACTTCCTGGCTCAGGGAGATCACATAACGGGGAGAGAGAGGAGAGAGAGAGAAAGCCCAGGACAGAGCAGTCAACCTTCCGCCCAGTAGCTGCCCGCCAACCACCACCTCCACCGGGTGGGCCGGCAGAAGGCGCTGAGGTGGCGGCCAGTTTCGCTGTCGGGTCCCGGCAGCCGCTCGCAGCCGCCCGAGCTACTGAGTGAGTTAATGATTTGCTGGCATGATCCCCGACCCCCTCCTTCTCAACGCTCCTGCCCTCCCCCTAACTTTATCCCCTGGCATCCCAGCCAAGCTTGCTATTTTGTGCAGACAAGGCCGTGCTGACACGGGCCAGACTCCTCACACGCTGTGGAAAGGAACTCTTCCACCACCTCCCCTCTCCCAGCGGCGCTGTCCTTTTACAGCCGCTTCCCACTTCACACATTTCCAGGATCGAAGGCGTGGCAGGTTCCGTGGAGCAGTCGCTACAAGAGTGTCATTGCTCGGCCAACTCCACTTCAGGAGATGGCCCCTGTCCCTGCTGGCCCGGCGGAAAGCTGCTCCGTCTTCCCGCCCTGGGGACCGGACCCAAGTCCTGGTAGAATGTCGCCATCAGCAAAGTGTCTGCAAGGGTGACATTGGACCTAGCCACCCAGTCAGAGACTGTAAATCAGCTGCCAGTGATTTACATAGCGCTCGGCGGCTCTGCGATTGCGCCCGCCAGCGCAGGCCTCCTTGTGTCCTTGCTTCAAAGCGCCTGGGTGCCGCGGCCTTGGGCCTGGGAGGTACCGGAGATGACAGCCATCTGCGGGCCGGATTATTACGGGAATAATCCACGCCTATGGGCCGGATGATATCGGGTTATGGGCCAGATTCAGCCCGGGGGCCGTGGGTTGCCGAACCCTGACGTAGAGGCTAGAAGAGCATTTAAAGATAAGGTAAATACATTTTGGAGGAGCAGGGAATTGAGGGATCTGGAGAACTGAGGGATAGAGGAGATGAAGCCTGCGGCAGATAAGCCATGATATATTGAATGGCTGGGCAGGCTTAATGGGCATGTGGCCAACTCTTGCTCCTATTATGAATGAGTTTCAGTGACCCCTTCAGCTGGACTGGATGGTTGGGAGCAAATACAGGTCCTTTAGCAATCACTGATACGCATATTGACAGAGGGAGATTCAGACTAGTTTTGGTTAAGAAGGAACTGCTGATGCTGGAAAATCGAAGGTAGACAAAAATGCTGGAGAAACTCAGCGGGGGAGGCAGCATCTATGGAGCGAAGGAAATAGGCAATGTTTCGGGTCGAGACCCTTCTTGAGACTGATATGGTGGGGGGGAGGGAAGAAGAAAGGAAGAGATTCAGAGTAGGATTGTTTATCAAAATTAAGATGCATTTGCAATGTACCATCAGATTATCTGCGCAAACGATAGATATAAACATGTATCTGTGTTCAGATGGCTCCCTGAGATGAGTGGATTGTGCTCACTTGCCTGGATTTCTGAACTACTAGAAACATAGAAAATAGGTGCAGGAGGAGGCCATTCGGTCCTTCGAGCCAAACTCATTGCGATCATGGCTGATGGTCCCCAATCAATAACCCGTGCCTGCCTTCTCCCCATATCCCTTGATTCCACTAGCCCCTAGAGCTCTCTCTTAAATCCATCCAGTGATTTGGCCTCCACTGCCCTATGTGGCAGGGAATTCCACAAATTCACAACTCTCTGGGTGAAAAAGTTTTTTCACATCTCAGTCTTAAATGGCCTCCCCTTTATTCTAAGAATGTGACCCCTGGTTCTGGACTCGTCCAACATTGGGAACATTTTTCCTGCATCTAACTTGTCCAGTCCTTTTATATGACAGTTTCTATAAGATATCCCCTCATCCTTCTAAACTCCAGTGAATACAAGCCTACTATCTCAGAGTTGTGTATTTTCTGAATCCAGGCACTTGTCCGTTTACTGGAAGGCCATAAATCAATGCTAAACTTAAAATGTTCTTTTTGTCATTAGATTTTGTTTTGTCCCATTGTTAGTAAGAAACAATGAGGCAGTCAAACGAATATTGAACAAATATCCCAGCAGGCTCCTTGGTAACACAATGACAAAGGATCACAAACTGACGGAAATACGTTGATCATATCCTGTGGAGTTTTCAACTTCATTCTAGCAATCCACAATGTGGATTTGTAAGTGCAGCATTCTTGATATTTGTACTTTGGTTGGTATCCGGAACTGGCTACTGCCAGTGGGCCTTTAACAAGTGCGATGAGAAATGTATTAACAAAGGTCATTATGAATCAATGGAATCTTCCACTTGGAGGGTTATAAAAGGTTCATTGTAACATTCATCCTGCCCCTCTTTTATTATGTGTCCTACCTGGGACTAGTGGCTGGAGAAAAACAGAAGGAAATAATCAAATGCTTCGTGACCATCTCGGAATGATTTTCCATTAATTTAAACTGGTGGAATATCTTGTGGGCATCCTTAGATGAGGTTGTTCTCTCTGACTGAATTCCCACTTTGTACACCGCCCAGGCAAATCAATACCACTGGCATCAGGCAGAAAGACCACAGTGAAGTGTTTTTGGGAGACTGGTGACGATGCACACTGACTGAAGCCCAGACAGCCTTGATCCACTGCCGTTTGCTTAGCGTCGCAACAGGTCCACAGCTAACACCATCTCCCCGGCCCTAAACTCATCTCTGGAATGTCTAGACAACAAGGACCTGCATTAGACTCCTATTTATCCACTATAGCTCTGCCTTCAACACCATAATCCCATCCAAACTCATCTTCAAACTCCAGGTTTTAGGAGTCAGCACCTCCCCTCTGCCACTGGATCCATGACTTTCCGACCCACAGAACGCATTCAGTGAGGATAGATGACAACACCTCCTCCATGATAACTCTCCACACTGGTGCCCTGCAAGGATGCATCCTCAGTCCCATACTCTATCCACCAGTACAGAGGATAGACACAAAATGCTGGAGTAACTCAGCGGGACAGGCAGCATCTCTGGAGAGAAGGAAAGGGTGACGTTTCAGGTCGAGACCCTTCTTCAGACTAGTTACGGATAAGGGAAACGAGAGATATAGACGATGATGTAGAGAGATAAAGAACAATGAATGAAAGATATGCAAAAAAGTAACAATGATAAAGGAAACTGGCCATTGTTAGCTGTATGTTGGGTGAAAACGAGAAGCTGGTGTAACTTGGGTGGGGGAGGAATGGAGAGAGAGGGAATGCCAGGGTTACTTGAAGTTAGAGAAATCAGAGATTTCCTGTCCTGCAGCATGAACTGAAGTAAATTACATCCATGTATTTATCTTCGTTGGGATTTAATGTAAAACAATCAAATATGTAAGCAGTTCTCACAGGTAGCAATGATGGTCGTTTTTTGTTGTTTTTAATCACAACTTGTTTGGTGGATAAAACAGCTGAGCAAAATGTTTTATTGAAAAATAACTTTTAAACAGACTTAAAGCGTGAGGATGAAGTCCTGGCCTGACAACATTCCGTGAGGTTGTATTCAGTCGGTTGTGTCTCCTCCAATGTAGATTGAGGATCAGTTAAACAAAGGAAGTGCAGATTTCAAAGTGTCTGTCTTGCCAGTACTCATTGTTCACAGCAGATCTAAATTTAGTGATGCCAAGTAACAATACACTAAAGCTATAAATACTTCAGATGAATGTTATAAAAACCCTACTGTTATTTTTATGATGTTACTTAGTTAAATGCACAATTATTGATCGTGGGAATGAAAGGCACAATGAAACATTTGCAACAATATGCCATACTCAATATGATCTAGTAACAGAATAATTGCAATGATGCAATATCTATATTACTAAAAGTCTGATCTTGACCACTTCCTGTTGTTCTGTATATTGATTTTAGAAAAAACGCTGTCACTCACGGCTGTGATTTTTGGCCATCTTACTCAGTCCCCCTCCGCTGCGCAGGACAAGAGAATTTTTCCCATCGATGAAAAATAAAAGAGTTATTAATGTTTAATAAATGTTGAGATTCTCTCTGCTGCCCCTGCTAGTGGGAGGGGGGAGGGACTATAAAACCCGGAAGTGTTGAATGCTTCAGTCAGTCTCTGCAAGATGGGGGAGCGAGAGGGTCACATCTCTCAGTCTGAGCTGTGAATAACACTGAACACATGTCTACTAAACTGTGAGTGGTTTTACTGACCTGTCAGTGCCCTTAATGTGGTTTGAAAATATAGCTTGGAAATGCTAAAGCTGTGTTGCCTTTGGTTTGGAAATGCTAAAGCTGTGTTGCCTTTGGTTTGGAAATGCTAAAGATGTGTTGCCTTTGGTTTGGAAATGCTAAAGCTGTGTTGCCTAATTAAAGATGCCATGCCTAATTAAAGTTGCCTTGCCTAATTAAAGTTGCCTTGCTTAATTAAAGTTGCCTTGCCAAATTAAAGTTGCCTTGCCTGATCACAGTTGCCTTGCCTCCTATAAAATTAAAAGTCTAATCTTGACCACTTCCTGTTTGCGCTTTATATTGATTTTAGAAGAAACGCAACCACGTACGGCTGTGATTTTTGGCCATCATACTCAGAGTCCCCCTCCGCTCATCTGGTGCCGAGGATTTTTCCCATCGATGTAAAATAAAAGAGTTTTTAGTGTTTCAAAAATGTTGAGATTCTCTCTCCTGTCAATCATGCCATGAAGGCCACACCCCTTCTGGTGGGAGGGGGGAGGGACTATAAAACCCAGAAGTGTGGGTGTGGCTCAGTCTCTGCAAGATGGAGGAGGGAGAGGTCATGACTCGCTGTCTTTAGTGGCCTTGCACCCTGCTTGAAATGGTATGAAACTGCACTTGAATTTGGTGGCTTTGCACCCTGCTTGAAATGGAATTTCAAGGAATAGCCGTGAGTCAACTGCCAGCCCACCAGCCATAAGTGAGTGAGCTGCCAGCACAACAGGCTTGAGTGACTGAGCCGCCAGCCCAAGAATCCATTCGGCCCACAATGTCCACACTAACCCTCTGGAAACCAGTCCCTTCAGCCCACAACACCTATACTAGCACTCCAGAAAGCCCTCCCCCCACTGGCCACCAATATTGGAATTGGTGGAGAGGTGGAATATTGCGTTGGGGGACCAGCCACCCTGTGTGATGTTGAGACCTAACGGGACCCACTTAGTCTAGTAATCTAATAGAAACTGAACTAAGTGGGACACGTTGGGTCCTAGCTTCACACAGGAGGGCTGGTCCCACGATGCAATATTCCACCTCTCCACCAATTCCAATATTGCTGGCCAATGGGGGGGGGGGGGCTTTCTGGAGAGCTAGCATTGTTACTGGTTTACAGAGGGCTAGTATGGACATTGTGGGCCGAATGGATTCTTGAGCTCAGTCACTGAGACACCACACACACACACACACACACACACACACACACACACACACACACACACACACACACACACACACACACACACACACACACACACACACACACACACACACACAACTTTCTTGAATACTTGAAGGGTCTCGACCCAAAACATCATCCATTCCTTCTCTCCAGATATGCTGCCTGTCCCATTGAGTTACTCCAGCTTTTGTGCAGACCATTTGCCCTTTTTCTAAATGACTTCTAATTCTGACTTTCAATTTAAACCAATTGATAGCTAATTCCTTTTCCACTTACAGTACATTTACGTTTCTTATAAATCATGTCCCCTTTTCAGATATATTACGGTTTGCAAGACATGGCAGGCAAAATAATCTGATATTCAATTCTATTTTATTTTTTGCATTTTACTAGTTAGTCTTCTAATGCCCCAGTCTTAGTCACGTGTGTGACCAAAAAGATGAAAAATTGTGGAATATGTCTTTTTTAATCTGAAAGCATGACAGGTATATTGTTTTGTCCTGTATATATGATTCAGATTTTTTTCGATTTATCAAGTGAATTTTTAATATGTTATGCTGACAACGTTTGTCAAGGGTCAGAGATCAAATATGACTGGCCACGTGTGTGACGGCACACGGAAGCATTTTACAAACTCCGAATTTAAAAAAGCTAGAGTGTTCATTTCTTTAGCAGACACGCATTATAGTTCTGCGGGTTGGAAAATAGCGATGAATGAATTGAATCTCTTTCAAGAATTTTTTAATGTATTGTAGTGCGTGGGTCTCAAAATGAGGCAAGTAGTCCGCAGTTTGAGAAGCACTTTACTTTATTTCCTCCCGGTTCAGGGGAAGACGAAACCAGGGGAAGATGGCACCCAAACCCTGCCTTTTATACCTCCGGCTAAGGACCGCCTCCGGACTGCACCACGCCTGTGCCGAGGGGTTCGGCAGTATAATGGGACGACCCTTAGGAGCCGCCACAGGACCCCCCCCCCCCAGAACCAGAGGCACAAAACGCACCGGCGGGCGCTCGACCCGGCCCCACCACTGTGCGGAACACGATGTCAGCGGATGCCCGGGGCTTGCGGGGGCGTAGGTGGAGGGACAGGTCGAGGGGGGCCGGCGGGAGGACAGGTGGAGTGACAGGTGGAGGGAGTCGTGAGGGGGGACGCCCTCGGGGCCGAGGTTGAGCAACCAGCTCTCCCGGCTGGTCAGTTATTCCGTGTCAGCCAGGTCCCATCACCGGCTTAATGACTTTAAACGGTCAATCGATCACGGCCTCGAGAGATTGGTCCCCGGCCCCAAGGACTATCCAGGACAAGAAGTCGACCCCCCGTGTTCCAGCACCAAAACAGGCCCTCGTACGGCCTCTGAAGTAGCTCTCCACTCTGTGTGGGCATCTGGAGCAGGGGGGCAGAGCAGGTCAAGACGCTCTTTGTGGCAGTCCGTGAGGGCCATTGGCACGTGTGGGCGAAATGTCCCATGGCGGGATGTCGGGACGGCCTGCGAGCCTGCCAACTGTGCCTCGCGAAGGCGTTTCCTCAGGAGGGCGTTTCCTGCTGCTCCGGCGCCGACGGCACGAACTCCCCGGGCACTGTGAGTGTCGACCCGTACACCAGCTCCGCCGATGATGAGGCCCCCTCTCCTCTTTGGGAGCGGTCCGGCCCCCAGCATGAACCACGGCAACTCGTCCATCCAGTCCGGGGTGAAGAGTTGTGCCTTCAATGCCGCCTTTAGCTGCCGGTGGAACCTCTCCACCAGACCGTTAGCTTGCGGGTGGTAAGCCGTGGTGTGGTGCAGCTGCACCCCCAGCAAGCGAGCCATTGCTGACCACAGCTCGGAGGTGAACTGTCCCCCCCGGTAACGGCGAGTGAGGAGATGTGCGCCGGCACCCCGAAGCGAGCAATCCAGTGCGACGGGCAAACGCAGCGGTCATCACGAGCTCACACGAAGCCGATGAGGTGTCAGCCAACGGAATGGCCTCCGGCCACCGCGTGAAGCGGTCCACCATGGTCAGAAGGTGGGTGATGCCCCGGGACGGTGGAAGGGGGCTTTGTTCGGTCTCCATCATGATGCCAATGGAGCGTCGGGGGTCACCAATGTAGTGCGTGGGTCTCAAAATGAGGCAAGTAGTCCGCAGTTTGAGAAGCACTTTACTTTATTTCCTCCCGGTTCAGGGGAAGACGAAACCAGGGGAAGGTGGCACCCAAACCCTGCCTTTTATACCCTCCGGCTAAGGACCGCCTCCGGACTGCACCACTCCTGTGCCGAGGGGTTCGGCAGTATAATGGGACGACCCTTAGGAGCCGCCACAGTATCACACTTTGTGACGACATCTGGTCACGTGTGTGACATTTCGGTTCACTTTCCAAGGAATGGGCCTAATGCACAATATTACAAATGGTTCATATTATTATATTCCCAATTTATTTTTGGATGGGTGACACTGCTATTCTGAATTTAAGACATTGGAAGTTGCTACACTTCTCAAAGGTTAGCCAGCACCGAAAGCTTCAGAATGTTTGACATGTGAATAGGTTGTAAAGGTTTGTATTTAATAGGTGATTCTGTACAGGTCAATGAATGCAATGTAGCACATCCACCAGTGGGATTATACAATATACCATTATAACTGATCCACTCAGATATTTAGACTGTAAAAATCTACATTCCTAAAATGCACAAAGACAGTCTATTTTATCTGGTCTATATTTTTAGAAATTTATAATGTATATTAGACAGAGAATTTTGTATGGCTTTGACAGGGAATTAAAAACTTGAGCTTCTCAAAAATACTATTTTATTTTTATTACAGAATTGCTATTTTGCTAAGCAGCTGGTTAAAAAAAAGAAGAGGTTACTAATTCTTTCTCCACAAGGAAAGTATAAATCAAGGGTTTATTTGAAGTGGCTGAACAGAACCACAACTAACGGGTAAACATTCCGATACATCCCTCTTGATGTACTTCAGGAGTGTAATGTGTATTCCCAGTGTACTTTTATACTTATTGTCTTTAATGAACACTAACCCACAGTCATGCATCCATTTCCCATGTGAACCAGCTGTCGATTTTATTGAACCTCAACATTTTTAAATCAACCAGAAGGCTTTATGAGCCAACCGGCCCAACAAATAGTTTTGGACAACAGAAACACTCAGTAAACATACCGCACTGCACAAAGAGTTTCCTGTATGATATTTATAGATGGAACATCACAAGGTGGAGCCTGCATAGAAGAATGTTAACACTGTCAATGAGGACAACTAATTATATATGGCCAAATATCTTCATTAAAATGAACCATAATTCAACTGGAAGGAATTATATACAACTGATTTCAAAAAAACTGCTGGAGGAACTCAGTGGGTCAGGCAGCAACTGTGGAGGGAATTGGACTGATGACGTTTCAGGCCAGGACCCTTCTTTAAACGGATGGCTCTGATTTGAACAAATGCAGTATTTATGTGTTTTTAGGAATTTTTAAATCAAGGGGATAGAGTATTGCAGAACAGATTTTAAAGTAGTTGAACTCAGCAGAATCAAGGGATACCAAACAAAAATAGTTTCAAACACTATCCTGTTATACAACGGATACAAAAAAAACCACATGGAAATGAAGTACACTTTTTGTCAGAAATCCAACTGCAGTCCATTGTTTTTCCAAAGCAAGTGTCAAAGGTTAACAGTTATTCCACAGCAAACATGGAATTTTTAAGGAAACATGTTAAACGTTGCATCACGGCATTCGACACAAACCTAACAAATACAAGATTTGTTTTGTATATGAAGAGAAAGATCTGCAAAAGCCAAACAGGAAAAGAGATGTAACTGACGCAATAACGTTCCCTCCAGGATGTATGAATGAAACGGCATTGTCTCAATCAAAGGGGTAAATTGGTGTAGGAAGGAACTGCACATGCTGGTTTACACTGAAGATAGACACAAGATGCTGGAGTAACTCAGTGGGACAGGCAGCATCTCTGGAGAGAAGGAATGGGTGGCGTTTCGGGTCAAACCCCTTTGTCAGACTGAGAGTCAGGGGAAAGGGAAACCAGAGATATGGAAGGGTACAAATAACATGTAAAGTGTGAAAAGAACAGGTCAAAGCAGACGATGATAAGGAAATATACAATGGTTCATTGTTGGCTGAGGGGAAGGTGACAACGAGGCACGAGTCAGAGAACCTAAAACCTCCTACAGCAGCATCAGTCTAAGGACATCAGTCTAAGGACATCAGCATCAGTCCAATCCATGTTAGACTTCTCTATTTACAACTATTATTACTTGAATTTATCAACATCCTTGAATAGTAAGTGATTCTCAGGAGTATTAATATACAAAAAGTTGATGCTGAATGACATAACTAGAGAACCAGAAGCATAGCCCAAGATGCCAGCCAAAGCTTAGGTATGGTCAGAGATAGTGGAGTGATTCAATTCAGCGAGGGACAAAAATGCCAGAATTGGGGGAGCTCTGTTTTCACAGAGGGTGACATTGCGGGGAAAGGCAAGATTTCACAATAAGGATGAGTATTTTAATAGCTACAATTTTAAAGACCTATCACCTTGCTGCCATTACTGAAACCACGTAATAAGAATCGCTAATCTTTAAACAAGTCTTTTGGCATCCTATCTACATAAGGCCACCACCTAAACGCAAGGGATTTCTCAGGCCCCGCACAGTGGGGCTCACATACAGAAGTGAATCGCTATGAATTATTGCTGGTTAGGCCAAGGTGGAAGGAGTGTATTTGCCTCACTCGGTTCACCAATACAATATTTCCCAAAGTGCTTTCCAGCCATTTAAATACTTCCCACCATGGCCAAATGGCATAGTAGGAAATGCAGCAACCAATTTGCTAAAAGCCAAAGATAAGACACAAAATGCTGGAGTAACTCAGTGGGACAGGCAGCATTTCTGGAGAGAAGGAATGGGGTGACGTTTCGGACCGAGACCCTTCTTCAGACATTCTTCTAATAGCCAGTTCAACATAAAGAGCATTCTGAAGCAAAGAGTCTATTTCACTTGTGCTGATTGAGGGGCAAGGCTTGGGTAGCAACTGATAGGCAGCAAGCATGAATTTGAAAAGATGGGCGACATTTTGGATCGGAATCCTTCTTCAAACTGGCACTATCTCCCCTGTTTGCTCATATTGTTCACCATCGGCTGAGAGGGCAGATGGGGCCTCATTTCAACAAGAGCCAACAATCCCCTCACCACTGTACTGGAGACTCAGCGGGGATTCCGTGCACAATGTAGACAAGAGTGCTACTATCCGAGCTACTGCGAACATTCCTCAAACAATGGGGAATCGATATTTGCTCTGCTGGAATACCTGAACCATTGCTCAGAGTCCCTTGCCCCCAACATTGACTGTTGTAATGTCTGTATCACTGGTCAGATGTCAATGGTAATCCCGATTACAGCAAGAGCAAATAAACCCAAACAACCCCTTCTGAAATCTCACTATAGGAAAGACTGTCTGATGGGAGCTAATATCAACAAAATCGTAATGTCAAGTTTATTCACACACAGACACGCACTTCCATCTCAGAATACTGTGCAGTGAAGATAATTAAAGAGCTATAAAAACACAAGCTGGATTTCCATGCAGAAGGTCAAATGCCTGGTACATGAGTGGGAATTGCAAGTGCCTTCGTGTGTCTGTCACATCCGTTAGATTATTTGGCTGGCATGCCCTCTTCCCACTGATTGATGATGCTAAAGTTAGAAATCAGATGACAGGACTGGCAAAGAATTAAAAGTCTGTATTTAAGAGGCTAAGTAGCAGTATTTCTCCCTGGTCATCCGGTGTCATTAAAGTGTACAGGAGGGAACTGCAGATGCTGGTTTAAACCGAAGATAGTCACAAAATGCTGGAGTAACTCAGTGGGACAGGCAGCATCTCTGGAGAGAAGGAACGAGACCTACGAAGGGTCTCGACCCGAAACGTCACCCATTCCTTCCCTCCAGCGATGCTGCCTGTCCCGCTGAGTTACTCCAGCATTTTGTGTCTATCTTCATTATGAATGTACTGTGGGGGAAATTACTATTTACCTGAGGGATTGATTATAATAAAATAATTCTGATTTATATAATTCAAATTTATAGAATAAGTAAAAATTAGTTTGCATCACAATTAAAAAATATTTTTTACCTGGTATTCATTATTTAGGTTCATGTTCATGTTTGAGATAGTTTTGCCTTTAAAGAGGTACATGCGTTCAATGGGGGAAATAATGCTGGAGTGACACAGCGGGACAGGCAGCATGTCTGTATAGAAGGAATGGGTGACGTTTTGGGATCGAGACCTTTCGTCAGATGGGGTCTCGACCCAAACGATACCCATTCCTTCTATCCAGCCTGTTCCGCTGAGTTACTCTAGCATTTTTTGTCTATCTTTGGTTTAAACCAGCATTTGCTGTTCCTTCTTATATATAATGGTGGTCAGTTATGTTAAAATCGTCAAGTGAGATGCAACAAGGAAGGGACAGAATGAGAGCAGCAAATTGTCTCTGATTACATGATGATTTATGTATCTTTGCAGTTTGCCTTGTGAAAAAAACAGCTCAAACTCCCTTTGAGTTTCAATTTATTACTGCACTTGTGTTATTAAAATTTGTGTTATTAAAACTCACCGCAGAAAGTCTCACATACTACCCTAGCATCATTCTAATGATAATTGGTTATTCCAATAATGCCACAAGGCATGCAGCTCAGCAAGGGAATAATTACAACTTTGGAGACTCATTTGTGAAGATAGGAAATAGTTCACAGGGCAGTAGAGTGGCAGTGGAGCCCAAGTAACACAATGTACAAAGTATCCTTCAACACGAGTTACTGAGAAAATATGCAAGTGCAAAAGGACAAATAGTGTAGGAGGGAACTACAGATGCCGGTTTATACCAAAGATAGACACAAAAAGCTGAATTAACCAGACCGGTCAGACAGTATCTCTGGAGAAAAGGAATAGGTAATGTTTCGGGTCGAGAACCTTCTTCAGTTGAGTTACTCCAGCTTTTTGTGTCGATCTTCAGGACAAATAGTATGTTGGCCTTCATTGAAAGAGGATTTGATTGTAGAAAATGTGGTGAGAACACACTGGGTGTATTGTGTGCTGTTTTGGTCACCTGACATATGGACAGGTGGACTTGAATGTATAGAGTGGAGAGGTTGGTTCACCAGACAGATTCTAGGGAAGGCAGAATGCGCAATGAGGATAGATTGGGTTGTTTAGATTTGCTGGAATTTGGAAAAAATGAGAGGATATCTCATGCATATAATGCTGACAGGGCTAGACAGCCTGGATGCTGAAAAGATGCTTCCCCCAGCAGGGCGAAGGGGTCTAGAACTGAGACGCCATTTCAATGGTTCAATGGTACTTTATTGCCACATGCACCAGATACAGTGAAATTCCTTTTTTGCAATTCAGTAAAAATCTTGTGTCATAGACACAATCATACTTAAAGTACAAGAGTGTAGGAGAAGTAGATTGCACTGAGACAGTATGCAAGAGTCGCCATGTTTCTGCCACCATTTTGTGTAATTCATGTTCCAAGTTGTGACAAGTCTCAGCCTGGCCATAAAGGCCCACTGTGTATGAAGGAACTGCAGATGCTGGTTTAAAACAGAGGTAGACACAAAAAGCTGGAGTAACTCGGCGGGACAGGCAGCATCTCTGGAGAGAAGGAATGGGTAACATTTCGGGTCGAGACCCTTCAGACTGATATGAGGTCCACTGTCCTTCACAGTACAGGAGATGAGATTTGGACTAAGAGGAGAAATGTGTTTATTCATATAACGTTGAACTCTTGTAATTCTTTACCACAGAGGGCAAGTCTCCAAATATATTTATTTGATAGGAGCATCTATGGAGCGAAGGAAATAGGCAACGTTTCGGCCCGAAACGTTGCCTATTTCCTTCGCTCCATAGATGCTGCTGCACCCGCTGAGTTTCTCCAGCTTTTTTGTGTAACCTTCGATTCTCCAGCATCTGCAGTTCCCTCTTAAACATATTTATTTGATATTTGGTTTATTAATACATATAGATACATTGAAAATCTTAGTTTTGCATGCCGCAACAAAGTCCATCACGAGTCTGACAACAGCGAGGTGAAAGCTATGAAGATAGACACGTCATGCTGGAGTGACTCAGCGGGACAGGCAGCATCTCTGGAGAGAAGGAATGGGTGACGTTTCAGGTCGAGACACTTCTTCAGACTCTATTCTTGAAGGAAGAATATAAATAGATTTCGAGACACATCGAAGTGTGCGGGGGGAAATTGGGGATATGATATTGAAGTAAAGGACCAGCCACGACTGCATTGAAAGGCAGAACTTTTGAAGGGTGGGACAGCCAACCTTGTTCCTTTAATTTATGTTTTTTTCTGTTCTTATGATGCATCAAAGTAAAAATCTGAGCTGGAATGTGACCTGACGTTAATGTAAATTTGCATCAAATGTAAATTCTTTTTCCGGGATCTGATCCAGGATCAGTAACATCTCACAGGTAAACAATTTTTCTCTTCCTAGAAAATGGAATCCAATCAGCTTCCCTTTTAGAGAGAGTTCCACCAATTTCCAGAATGTCATACAATAAAACATTAGCCCCTTCTGTAACATTCCTGCGTCGGTGCAGATGTTGCACATTAGGGAGCAGCAACAAAGTTGTAATCTGATTATGGGATTTCTGCTGGTGACTTTATGAATGCTTGATCTTTGAAGTTCTGAATGATGTGATTTAGTGGTATTATCCAGGATTGTGGTGCAAAGATGATTAATGAACTCTGCAGCTCAGGAACCTGCTGGTTCAGAGGTGACAGCCCGAGGAATGTCTGCATTTTGTAAGTGATTTGTTATTCTAGGTGCTTGATTAAAGCAGCCAAAGCCCCACACTCTTTGTGATTTCTGGATTAAATTACAGACTGAGAACTCCCAGTATGCCGACTCACAATCTGAGTGTAATTCAGAAATTAATCATTTGTGAAATAATTTCCATTTCCATCACATTTTGCAATGAATAGGGTGTGGACTTGACAATTGTCTTCAATTATTGCCAAACATGATTAATATAGTACACAAATGGGGCCACTCACTCCATCATGCTTATGCCAGCACGTTGAAACAGCTATCCAGTTAGTCCTTCCATGCTTTTTCCTCCTTGCACTGTATTTTTGGAATTTTCTCCTTAAATCTCTTTGCCTGTCCACTTCCCTTGGCCCCTACAGGATGCTGTAAATCCTACCTCTTTAACCATTCCTGAATGTATTGTCTCCAAGAATGCCTGACAGGGCCTAATGGCAAATTGTCTCTGCTAATGCTGCCGTGAAGTGCCTGGGGATATTTCACTAATTATCTCCAGATTCACCTCCAGATTCAGGGACGGTTTCTTCCCAGCTGTTATCAGGCAACTGAACCATCCTACCGCAACCAGAAAGCAGTCCTGAACTACTGTCTACCGCTTCGGGGACCCTTGGACTATCTTTAATTGGACTTTACTGGCTCTACCTTGCACTAAACGTTATTCCCTTATCGTGTATCTGTACACTGCGAATGGCTCGATTGTAATCATGCATTGTCTTACTGCTGGCTGGTTAGGACGCAACAAAAGCTTTTCACTGTATCTCAACACAAGCGACAATAAACTAAACTAAACTGGTGGAAAAGGTGATGTATGGATCTTAAACATTGTTATTATTAGATATCACTATATGCTTTGTTTATTGGGCAACTATTTTAATTGAGATTAGATTAGTTTATGGTCACCAAGGTGCAATGAAATACCTTGTTCACATGAAACTCGCAGAGTATTATTTATACATGATAATGGTAGTGACAACAATAAATACAGCAACAAATGCAAATCAACAAGATGTCGCAACGATTGCAGTGCAAACTGAAGTAGTGCAAAAAAAAAGTGCAAGAATTGAATCACTGAATGACGTAGAGTTTTGTGCAAGGATGTGAGTCAGGACCTCAGGGAAGGGTGTGACAAAGAGGTGGATGGTTCAGATGTCTGATAGCCTTGTGGAAGAAGCTGTTCTTAAGTCCAGACAACTAGGCTTTCAAGCTTATCTTTCTTCTGAGAAGGTAGAAGAAAGAAAAGGGAATGGCCAGGCTGGCGGTCATCCTTAATGGTACTTCCTGCCTTCCTGATGCAACGCACTGTCAAGATGCACTGGATGGGAGGATGTGAAGAGCCTGTCATGGCCAGGGTGGTGTTCACCAAACTCTACAAGTTAGCAGGTGAAGAGCAGAGCAGTTGCCGTGCCAGGCTGAGATGCATAACCGTCAAAATACATTCAATTGCGCATCTGCAGAAGTTCAAGAGAATCTTCACAGGCATGCCAACGCTTCTTAGATGCATCAGTTTAGAGAGACCCAGATAGCTTGCTGGTGATATGGATGCCAAGAAACTTGAAGATGTCCATCAGCTCTATAGCAGTTCCATTGTCAAGACTTGGGTGTGTTCACCCCACAGCCCTTCTCAAGTATCTTGGATGAACCAATAATTATTTCATCTTGCCGACATTAAGGGCTAGGCTGCTGTTCTGACACTACGACACAAGGGTCCCAATCTCTTTCTGTACTCCACCTTATTGTTCTCGTTGATCCAAGCGACAACAGTGTTATCAATTACACACTTAAAGATGGAGTTGGCAATGTACTTGGCCACACAGTCATGTGTATACAGGGATTAGAGGAGATGACAGAACATACCATTCTGAAGGTCTCTAGTGTTGAGGGTCAGGGTGGAAGAGATGTTCCAACTAATTCTAACTAACTGAGGTCTGCTGGTCAGGAAGTCCAAAAGTTAGTTGCATATGGAGGCCCCAATGTCAAGGTCCAAGAGCTTAGACGTGAGCTTAATCAGTGTTATGATGTTGAAGGCTGAGCTATTATCAGTGACATGGGTGTTCTAATTGTCAAGGTGATCCAGAGCTGAATGTAGGGCAAGGAAGATACTGTCCTCTTTTCCTGTGGGCAAATTGCAATGGGTGTCGGTGGTTTGGGAGGCTGGTGCAGAGTGGGCCATTTCCAATCTTTGGAGGTACTTCATTGTGGTCGCTGGTAGAACTACCGGGCAGTAATCATTGCGACAAGTCAAATGATGGACTATTCTCTTGTGATCTGAACAGTATATTCTTCCATTTGTGCATTCCCGCATCCAAAATGGCTATACTAGTTTGGACCACAGTTGGATTAAAGAACATTGGTGGAATATGACTTACTAGACATCATTAAGGTGTTTGCTTTCATGCTATCAAATAACCAAAGAAAATTCTTCTGAGTTATTCGGTTTTAATTTTCTCCTTGCAGTAAAATGAAAAAATACAAAGCATATCACTTTCAGGAAATATTTTTTTTCAGATATTTTTGTATTTTCTCATGATATGGATGAAGAAGGAAGCCATTCAGCTCCTTAACGCGATGCCAGCTCCCATTTCTCCACTAATTGTACTTGTAACCTAGTCTCCCCACATTCCCAGCAACTCCCCCCCAGATTCTACCACTCACCTACAATAATTAATTAACCTATTAAACCTCTTTGGGTGTGGGATGAAATCGGAGCAGTCACATGGACAACGTTCAAACTCCACACAGACAGCGCTGAAGCTCAGGGTTGAACCCAGGCCACTGGAACAGTAATGGAGCAGCTTGCCCACACTTCATTAATTCGTCTTCAGTTTTCTTTGTGGATTGTAGAGTCCATGGGATCTCATGAGGAATCCTCCAGCTCCCCAAAGCCAGGCTCCAGAGCAGCCCTCTGCTGATCACACCTAAAGCCGCTCGACTGCTGGATATATTTCCACAATCCTCTGGCTGTAGCTGCTGCCTCTCAATTCTCAAAATGGCAGCCAGAAGCAGGTAATGATCAGAGGAAATATACATCCACACCCATCATTGTCTTTAATTTGTGTACTGGTGATGTCTTTACTATTTATTTCATTCCGCTTACATGTTTTTACTCTATTTGCTAAATTTTGTATGGTGTCCTTGAGACTCTTGAAAGGCGCCCATAAATAAAATTTATTATTATTATTATTATTATTGTAGTATTCCTGAAAACACGACATCTGGAGGCTGCAGCGAATCGTTCGATCAGCTGAGAAGGTTGTTGGCTGCAACCTTCCCCCCATTGACGAACTGTACACTGCAAGGGCCAGGAAGCGAGCGGGTAAGATCATCTCTGACACCACTCACCCTGGCCACAAACTCTTTGAAGCACTTACCTCTGGAAGGCGACTCCGGACTGTTAAAGCCACCACAGCCAGACATAAAACCAGCTTTTTTCCACGAGCAGTAGCTCTACTCAATAACCAAAAGTCTGTAGCCTCCTTTTGCTCTGGTATTTTATTTCATTCACATGTTTAAACTAAAATGTTTTATTCTTAATGTTTTATGTTTTATTCTTAATTGTTTACTGTATGTCGTGTTGTTAATTGCGAGCCGAGCACCAAGGCAAATTCCTTGTATGTGTACATACTTGGCCAATAAATTTATTCATAAACTTATTCATTCATTCATTCACTTTTAGGCAATGGTCCATACAGTTCATGAAAGAACTGCAGATGCTGATAAAATCGACGGTAGTCACAAAAATGCTGGAGAAAGTCAGCGGGTGAGCAGCATCTATGTAGAGAAGGAATTGGCGACGTTTTAGGTCGAGACCCTTCTTCAGTCTGCGGAATGGTCTCGACCCGAAATGTCGGCAATTCCTTCTCTCCATAGATGCTGCCTCACCCGCTGAGTTTCTCCAGCATTTTGTGTCTACAATTCATACAGTTCTTTCAAAACATCTCTCAAAGGCTTTAACTACATTCACCAAAATTTACCTCACTCTTCAAATGCTGATCAATGTTCATGAAATGTTTATTGTTGGAAATAATGGCTGAAATTTATAAAAGTGTTTAACACTGCCAATAGACATGCTGGTGCTAAATTTCTTACAATGTTTAGTTAAGGTTTATTATATTTCCTGCAAAGAAATGTTTTCAAATGTTTACATGTTTAACTTTTTCTGGAAACATTTGTATTTGGAAGTTAACATTTCTAGCTCTAGTTTACCGACCATTCAAAATAGTTAGGTCATAAAACTGTCCCCGAAGACAAAATTGGCCACACACGATTCTCCTTTTCCTTGTGTTTAATTTCTGAAGGGTTTTTCATCATTGCATCAAACTCAATGACACAAGCATTCCCTGGCAAGTGTAAGTTGGCAATGAGTAATGTGAAGCAGTTTCACTCAGGGCATGCGAAAGCAAGACACTACCCCACAGAAGTGGTAGTCATGGTACGGTCTTCTGGCTGTGTCACATGCAGGAGGTCAGAAACATAGACATGGAAACATAGGTGCAGCAGTAGGCCATTCAGCCCTTCGAGCCAGCATCGCCATTCAATGTGATCATGGCTGATCATCCAAAATCAGTACCCCGTTCCTGCTTTCTCCCCATATCCCTTGATTCCATTAGCTCTAATAACTATATCTAACTCTCTCTTAAATTGGGAGGTCCAGTGGGTGTAAAAGGAGGAGATGGTGGCAGGAATGTTATGGTTGCCACCCAACTTCGTAAGGTCCATGAAAGTTGGCATGGTGCTACAAGCATCACAGATGAAGGTATGCAAGGTGTTAAAGAAAGCAAGTTCTGGCAATAATGATAGTTATTGCTTCTGATACCAGGGAGTGAAGGTGTGGAATTGTCCAACTGGAAAACAATCCACACACTGGACTCGGACAATACATAGATACATAGACAAAAGGACATAAGGGCCTACCCACTTATTCTTAAACTGTGGCCGCTAGTTCTGGACTCCCCCAACATCGGGAACATGTTTCCTGCTCCATGCTGACTTGGACCGATCCTGTTACTGCTATCCAAATGCGCCGCTATTACATCGTTGATAATCGACTCCAGCATCTTCCCCACCACCGATGTCAGGTTAACTGATCTATAATTCCCTGCTTTATCTCTCCCTTCTTTCTTGAAAAGTGGGATAACATTAGCTACCCTGCAATCCTCAGGAACTGATCCAGAATCTATGGAACATTGGAAAATGATCACCAATGATTTCTAGAGCCACCTCTTTGAGTACCCTGGGATGCAGACCATCAGGCCCTGGGGATTTATCAGCCTTCACTCCCATCAGTCTACCCAACACCATTTCCTGACTAATGTGAATTTCCTTCAGTTCCTCCTTCACCCTTGGTCCTCTGTCCCCTAGTGCATCTAGGAGATTGTTTGTGTTCTCCTTAGTGCAGACAGAGTACCTGTTCAACTCGTCTTCCATTTCCTTGTTCTCCATAATAAATCCACCTGATTTATCACAGTGTCAGGGCAACAGCTGTGCCATTTGCTAGGATTCCAAAAAATATTGGTAAGGTAACACAGCGCTTAGACTTAACGAAGATAGACACAAAATGCTGGAGTAACTTAGCGGGACAGGCAGCATCTCTGGAGTGAAGGAATGGGTGATGTTTTGGGTCGAGACCCTTCTTCAGACCTAAAACCTCACCCATTCCTTCTTTCCAGTGATACTGCCCGTCCCGCTGAGTTACTCCAGCATTTTGCTTCTATCTTCAGTGTAACCCAGCATCTGCAGTTCCTTCCTACAGACTTGGACTTACCGATGTTGGCTCAATATGGAATGGCCCCAGTGAAGCTGGATATAATTATCTCCAATGTTTAAGAGGGAACTGCAGATGCTGGAGAATCGAAGGTTACACAAAAAAGCTGGAGAAACTCAGCGGGTGCAGCAGCATCTATGGAGCGAAGGAAATAGGCAACGTTTCGGGCCGAAACCCTTCTTCAGACGTTCATTACCATAATTATCTCCAAAGTGCAAGAATTGGAAGAATGCCAAGAACAGAGGCAATGATGTTCTACCTTTAACAGGAACAGCAGGACAGAGAAAAGATTCAGTGCCTGTAGGGAGTACAGATGCTAAACAGTGAAAGCAGAGGAGTAAAGACGAGAAGGAATCAAAGAAGTAAATAATATGCTTGGCTTTAAGGTGTTTTTTATGATGGCATTATGCTCAAAACAATGTAACATTTTTACTGCTGTAGTAATTAACAAAAACTATTTGACTGGTATATTATTTAGGTTGATGTTCAGAAAATACGTTGCACTACGAGTTTATAATTATGCTTATTTAAGGTAACCACAGCAGTAAGGGATAAGGTTAATCTGCATGAAGGAGGAATATTTTATGGAAATTATCAATTCTTAGAATGGATAGTGTACAGATGGTAGGTTTATTTTATAGAGGATGATTTGTACAGATCAGGGCTGTACAGCACAGAAATAGTCCGTTTATCCCACAATGTCTGTGCCAAATATGATGTCAGGTTAATCTCCTTAGGCTTGGTCACGTGATCACATCCTTCCATTCCCTGCATATTCTTGTGCCTACCTAATAGTCTCTTAAACACCCAATATTGTATGTGTTTGTACCATCACCCTGGCAGCATGTTCCAGATACCCACCAATATCTGCTAGAACCCCCCCCCCCACATCTCCTTCACACTATGCCCCTCTGACGTTGAAGATGGGCCTCTTGGTGTTTGATGTCTCTGGGAATAAAAGGTTCTGATTGTCTACCCTATCTATGCATCTCATTATTTTATATACTTCAATCACATCTCCCTTCAACCTCCACAACTCCCGAGGAACCAATCCAAATCTCTCCAACCTCTCCTTATTTCTAACGCTCGCTAATCTAAGCAGCATTCCAAAGCCTCCGGATTCTTTCTCTAATGGACCAACCAAAACTGCACACAATACTCCAAATGCGGCATATCCTAAGTTTTACAAAGCTGCAACATGACTCCAGGACTCTTATACTCAATGTCTCGACCGATCACACCAAGCACATAATGCACCTTCTTTACCCACTCTATCCACTTGTATTACCACTTCAAGGGGACAATGGATTCGAACGCCAAGATCTTTTTCTGTGTGCATGTGTGTGTCTGTATATGTATATATATGATCCGTGTATATGTGTATTTGTGAGTATGTCTATATCTACACACACTGAACCTTTTTTTCCCTCCCATTTATTATATTGTTTACAGAGCACTATGTTTGCATATTCTGTTGTGCTGCTGCAAGTAAGAATGTCATTGTTCTATCTGTGACATATGACAATAAAACACTCCTGACTCTCTTGATGATGTCCAGACCTGAAACGTCACCTGTTCCTTTTCTCCAGAGATGCTGTCTGACCCGCTGAGTAACTCCAGCTTTTTGTGTCTATCCTTGGTTTAAACCAGCATCTGCAGTTCCTTCCTACACATGGATTTAATCAAATGCCTTGCTAAATTCCATGTGGACAAACATCCACTGCCCTATCCTCATTAATCACCTTTAGCACCGTAGAAAACTCGAATGAGTAAAATATTTCTGCCGCAGACTATACTATGCTGTCTGGTTTCATCCAAATGCAAGTAAATCCTGTCCTGAAACACTTGCTTCCCTGCCACTGACGTGAGGCTCACTGGCCTATAATTTCCTGCATTATTTCCACTTCCCTCTTTAAACAAAGGAACAACGTTGGCGACTCTCCAGTCCTCAGGGAACTCGCCTGAGAATCGAGAGGATACAAAGATCTTCGTCAAGCTCCTGCAATCCTTGCCTCTGTAAATAATCTGGGATAGATCCCATCAGGCCCTGGGGATTTATCCACCTTGGTGCTTTTCACGAGGCCCAAACACCACTTCTATTTCAATCTAAAACTTCCCTCACTGATTTGACTATACTCCATGTCCTTCACTTTGGTGAGTGCAGATGCAAAGAACTAATTTAGTAGCTTGCCTCCAAGCATTAATTCCCTCCTTTATCCTTCGACAGTCCCCCCCCCCCCCCCCCCCCCTTCTCCCTTGCTACCCTTGTGTTTTTAATGTTCATGTAAAAAATGGGGATTCTCATTCATCTGATGCCGAGATATTTCATGGCCCCTTTGGCTCGTGTAATTGCCTGCTTGAGTTCTTTCCTGCTTGCTTCATATTCCTAAAAGCCTCTGTTTGGTCTCGTCATCCTAAACCTTACATATGCTTCCTTTTTAGTTTTGAGCCAAATTTACTACAGCTCTGGCAATCCTCTGTTCCCATATCTTGCCATCCTTATCCCTCCTGCTCACCAGAACAGGCCAGTGCTGAACGCTGATCAGCTGCTCTTTAAACAACTCCCACAGGCCTGGTGTAGACTTACTCAATAACAGCTGCTGCCAATCCACTCTCCTCGTCTCTTGTCTAACAATGTTAGAATCTGTTTTACCCCCTTGAGTACTTTCCCCAAAGGTCTCCAGGTGGAATTAGGTTAGAATTAGGTTCAAAATTGAGGTATAATAACTGACATCAACATGGCCGTCCTCTGATATAGCAGTAACCTGGCCAGAAGGGTCTCAAAGCTAAACATCGCCTATTTCCTTCGCTCCACAGATGCTGCCTCACCCACTGAGTTTCTCACGCATTTTTGTCTACCTTCGATTTTCCAGCATCTGTAGTTCCTTCTTAAACAGTAACCTGGCCAGGCTCGTTTCCCAAGCTTCAGTGGGTACAAAGTCACCCACCACAATAAACCTGTTGTTTTCGCGCCTCTCTGCAATCTGCTCCTCTCATCCACCCTCTCCGCTGGCTATTGGCAAGCCTGTAGTATAATAGCATTAGAGTGACTGCATGTTTTTTAGTTTTGTGCTCTACCCATAATGCTTCAGTAGATAAACCCATCAGTATGTCCTCTCTGACTGTGACATTCTCCCTGACTACTAATGCAACTCCTCCAACTTTTTTATCATGTCCGAAACATTGAAACACTGGATCCCTGGAATGCGAGATGAGGGGTCTGGACAATAAGTACATTTATAGGAGGGAACTGCAGATGCTGGCTTAAACTGAAGATATACACAAAAAGCTGGAGTAATTCAGCGGGACAGACAGTATCTCTAGAGAGAAGAAATGGGTGATGCTTCAGGTCAGAATATTAGTCGATTTAATAATTTTACATATACATGTCGTTTGCTGAGTTAATTCACTATTTGTATATAGCTGGGGTTTGCATGGAGTAGAGATCTTTTCACAAACACATTTAGTATATATGAATGTAACTCTTTAAGGACTACAGGTATCATGTGGTGCAAGTGTTCTTGTACCAGCTCCTGTTAGCTGAGTGATGACTGATGTAATTTCCATTCCTGTTGCTTGCCTCAGTGAACAGCAACACCCATGAACCAAGGAACACTACAGGGCAAACAGTATCTGGCAAAGTGCCAATTGTATTTCTTGTCTGGGTTGGAGGAAGACAGTGAAGATTTACAGTGTGACAATGGCAATAGTGTCCCGAGAAATACTGACCGACACAAACTTCAAATATCTGCTCATAACTCCTTGCAGGAAAAATGTTCCCGATGTTGGAGGAGTCCAGAACCAGGGGTCACAGTTTAAGAATAACGGGTAGGCCATTTAGGACTGAGATGAGGAAAAACTTCTTCACCCAGAGAGTTGTGAATCTGTGGAATTCTCTGCCACAGAAGGCAGTGGAGGCCAATTCACTGGGTGTTTTCAAGAGAGAGTTAGATTTAGCTCTTCAGGCTAACAGAATCAAGGGATATGGGGAGAAAACAGGAACGGGGTACTGATTGTGGATGATCAGCCATGATCATATTGAATGATGATACTGGATCGAAGGGCCGAATGGCCTACTCCTGCACCTATTTTCTATGTTATGTTTCTATGTTTCTTGCCTGAAAATCAGTGCTTTAATATACTTCCCAGTTTATAAAATGTTCTTTTACACAGGGTTTTAACTTTTTGTACAGATTACACCTGTCGTAGGCCACCAAGTACACAGGAAGTCTTATCCCCATATCTCTACAATAACTGGCTGACATACAAGTCCACATCTTATAAAGCAGAATTTATTAAAACTATAAATGTCAGATCTGCTAGGTTTAAAACACAATTAATTTCTCAGAGACGTTCTTTATGAGTGTGTCAATGGTTCATCCCTGATTTTAATGCTGCTTTATTTTGAGAGGTTGGTTGGTGGGAGGGGGCGTGGGGTGGGAGGGAGGGGGGGGTGGAGAGAAGCAGGCAGGGAGGGGTTTGTTGATGGGGAGATTAATTGCTGTGCCTTTTTAGTCCTACTTCTGAAACGGTTAGTTGGAGACGACAACAGAAAGTGTGTGGGATATTTCTGAGTGGCCAGTCACATGCGCAGAATCCTCAGGCTTGGACCCAAGGGGGACTGGCTCAGAGTCAGATGAATGGAGCAAAAGAAAAGATGTTCAAACATTAAGATCTAATGAGGAAGATAAATCCTTTCACAGGCTGGGTAATCCCTGATTCCCCAAAATAATCTGGCTGCATTTCAAAATGTTTGTTGATTCCCACATCTCTGCTGTTTAACCCAGACCAGCTGCCCTGTAGTATAAACTCCTCCGTATCTCTGCGTTCCCATCTGCACATTAATCTTTGCAGCCCATTCGTCATCTTAAGATGTGACTAAATTTGGCCGTTCTTGCGCTCAGATGGTGGGAGAATGGAGAATGGAGATCCATGTAGCAGCTCTACTTCTACTGTTATGACGATCACATTTAAACTGGTGCCAGATTCGCAGACATGCCTTTCATTGGGCTCTGCAAGTCCCATGGGTTGAGCGGAGCTTTACATAAAATGCATGTTTACACCGAGTGTGCAGGGAGTCCAAGAACCTTTGCACATACAAAAAATACCTTCAGAGAATGGTTATCATTTCAAAGTTTAATCCAGGCACTGATGAGAATTTAGAATCCATTTAGTCAAGTCTAAAGGTTGGGATAGTCTGCTGCACATCGTTTTGAATTGTCCGCAGCCCTCATTTTAATTCATAAGCCTGGAGACTTCTCAGTGGGGGATTTGAGGCCTTGCATCTGCAGAGGTGTAACAGAGGCAACTGGCAACGTGCATGAGTTTGTGCTGTGGTAGGGATGAGGGAAGGTTGTTGAGGAGGGGAGTATGGTGCAGGTCAGGGAGTTAGGAAGGTCATGAGAGGACGAGCTAACTGAGTACAGGGTTGTCCCTGCACCTGATGGTGTTGGAAAGCTGAATTATTCTAGGTCTCTCCAGTTGCTCTGGGCTTTTCAAGCTGATTGCCTCACTGCTTGACAATCACAAGAGTTTGGGCTGTAGAAATGCTTGGATTCATGGGTTGACTGAGAGATAAATAGACTCACAGAAATCATAGTTTTCCTGTTGAGCTCTTAAGGGCTTGTCCCACTTGGGCGACATTTGCACGTCATTTACGAGGCATCATTTTCGTGTTACGACGCACGACACATGCATCGTAACGTGCGTGTGATGCGGGCATGGCGTGCATTACGTTCGCATGGTGCTTGGTGACGTGGGCAGTGACGTGCGGTCGCCCGCGGCGCCCCAGGATTTTGGGGTTCACAAAATCTTTGCGCGCCACCTGTCTGATGCGCGAATTATGCCTAAGTGGGACAGGCCCTTTAATCTGCCCAATTTGAGAGTAAAAGCTCGAAATTTCCAAGAAACACAAGACTTTAATTCTTGCAAGCAGTGTGAATATTGATTTCTCTGAAGTAATCCTTGCTTTCCCTCTCTCTCTGGGGAGAAGGCAGGAGAATGGGGTTAGGAGGGTGAGATAGATCAGCCATGGTTGAAATGGCGGAGTACATTTGCTGTGCCTAATTCTGCCTCTATTACTTATGGCCTTTTAACCTCTCCGTCCCTCTCTCTCCTTAGTTCTCCAACTAGTTTCAATGTCCTCCTGATTAATTTTACTGTTTGTGTGCCTCGTTGTCACCTTCCCCTCAGCCAACAATGAACCAATTCTACATTTACATGAACATTGTCTGCTTTTGATCTGTTGTTTTCACACGTTACATTCTCTTTGTATCTCCAGTTTCCCAGTCCCCTGACTCTCAGTCTTAAGAAGGGTCTCGACCCAAAACATCGCCCATTCCTTCTCTCCAGAGATGCTGCCTGTCCCGCTGAGTTACTCCAGCATTTTGTGTCTATCTGCGGTGTAAACCAGCATCTGCAGTTCCTTCCTACATTTTAATTCTTGGGCATTTTTGGCGCTGGTATAATTTGTTGTTATTTTGCTTGATACATTGCTTTTGATTAGGCCTGTCTGAGGAAGTCAGTGATTTGTTGAATCAGCCGTGGATTCCTGAATGACCCTGGATCTACGAAAGGTATAAAACCCAACGTCATTTCTAACTGAAGGGCCTTTTATCTTATTTTGGATTGTGTAACAGCCCAGCTGAATACACTTCCCATTTAATGGCTTGCACACAAATCAATGTCACACACAGGCAAACCCCCATCATTTTTGGAATTTTAGTTTAGTTTAGAGATACAGCATAGAAACAGGGGCAGGCCCATTGAGTCCCCGTGGACCGTCGATCATTTGTTCACACTAGTTCTATATTATCCTACTTTCTCACCCACTCCCTGCACATTAGGGGTAATTTACAGAGGCTTATTAACTTACAAACCTGCACGTCTTTGGGATATAGGAGGAAACCGGAAGGCCTGGAGGAAACCCAGGCGGTCCCAGGGAAGAACATACAAATTCCACACAGAGCATCCGAGGTTAGGATTGAACCTGGGTCTCTGGCGCAGTGAGACAGCAGCTCTACCAGCTGCACCATCATTATGTGCAGTTCTGGTTGCCCCATTGCAGAATGCATGTGAAGCATTAATCAAAAGTGGACTGTGTGAACTGGAGGAATGCCAACTTCAATGGGATGATGAGACTTGCCAGTGTAAAATGAATCTAAAGATTTTTACAGGAAAAAATTGAAACGAACAATCCAGTCCTTAAGAGGAGTCTTCAGGTATAGGCTGGGTATATTCGCACGAGAAAAACACTGAGGAATCAAAGCCAGGAGTCCTTGGATGATGAGGGAGGTCAAGCATTTGATGATACCGAAAATTGTTATTGCACATCAGATGAACATAGACTACAGAAGAGTGCAGCACAGGAACATGCCCTTCAAGGCACAATTACCATGCTGAATATGATGCCATGTTAAACTAATCTCCTCTGACTAAATATTACTCGTATTCCTCCATGTGCTGATCTAAAAGCCTCTTTTGTATCTGCCTCCCTCACCATACCTGGCAGTGTGTTCCAACGCTCATCATCTCTGTGTAAAAACAGAACCCCGCACCTCTTCAGATGAAGAATGGGGGAATAAGACTGACAGCATTGTTCTATGAGGAGTCAGTATGGACTCAATGGGCTGAATGGCCACCTGTTAAAACTGGATTGGAAATGTCTTGATGAACGATCCAGGCACATGAATAGAATGTGTATGTTAAAAAGCCACTGTAAATCTGCGCAGCTTTCAATTTGTACCATGCCATGGGAATTAACAATTCTTTTGAAGCATCACATAAATTGCCTGTTGGCATATAATCATTTTCAGAATGATGAAAGCTAAACAAAACATTAATCCTAATCTCTTGAAGAGACAAGAAATAACTTTTCTGATTTAATGCTGTGTCTCTGTTCCTCAGCAGTGCAGTACCTTGTAATAAAAGCTGATAACAGTACAACTTTATTAGAAACACAAACACAGGCGGCACAGTGGTGCAGTTTATTATAACTGGAGCCACAGGGCCCCAGAAACCAAGGTTCAATCCCGACCTCGGGTGCTGGCTGTGTGGAGTTTGCATGTTTTTCTTGTTCCCTCCAGGTGCCCCAGTTTCCTCCAACAACCCAAAGACTTGCTGGTTGTCAGGTTAATAGATCACTGTAAAAGCCCCCGAATATAACGGCGAGTGGTATAGTCTGGGGTGGGGGTAGGGGGTGGGATGGTGGTAGAATCTGGGTGGGGGGGTTGTCGGGAGAATAAAATGTAGTACAAGATTATTGCAGAGGAGGCTTTGTGGTTTAGTCACCAGTGTGGCTGTTTCAGTGTGACTCTGACTCTCTCTTGCATTCATGCACATTTCTCTTTACTTGCCCGATTCTGAAGTAGCTTTACTACTCAAGATTCACCTAACAATGAAGGGCTACATTTACATTTCTTTGCTCAGCGCGAGTAGTGGATGTGCAGATGGAAGTTCCCAATTGTAGACCAAACAACAGAGGTACACAACACAGAGTAACATGTTTCTTCAACGCTACAATCTGCCATTAAAGTGCACATCCACACCAAGTGAAGAGATAGTTTTGTGATATCCAATAGCTCAAAAGCACCTCATATTTCACTTGGGAAGCTTAAGCCCCTGCCCCACTTAGGAGACCTAAACAGCAACCTCTGGTGACCTTGCCCGCCACCAAAACAAAAATCAAGATCGAGGTGACCTACAACCTCCTACCTCCCACCTTGAAAACCTTCCTCGACTATGAAGAAAACTGGCTTCGGTTAGACCTGCCACTAAAAAATGATCGATTTTTAAAACGGCAACCTATTTTCAGTCGAGGCCAGTTATAATCATGATGAAAAAATAGCAGCAACCTAGATGAAGCCTCGACCATGCGGAAACCACTTTCGACCATTAGGGAGAGTGACCAAAACCTCCGGTGACCTCATGGAAACTTTGGGTGGCGGGGGCAAGATCACCAGAGGTTGCTGTTTAGGTCTCCTAAGTGGGACAGGGGCTTTACAACCCAGTATGAGAATTGATTTCTGTAACTTCAAGTAAAATTTGCATCCCGTCTCTCTCCGTTCATCCCCACCCTAATCATTGTACTAGTTTCACTGTCGTTCTGGTGAGTTTCAATGTCGGTATAACTGGTTTTCACCTCGCCCACAGCCAACAATGGACCACTGCCTTTATCATCATTACTTTGTTGTATATTTCAATCATTTGTTCTATGTATCATCGTCTATATCTCTTGTTTCCCTTTCCCTCGACTCTCAGTCTGAAGAAGGGTCTCGACCCGAAATGTCACCTATTCCTTTTCTCCAGAGATGCTGTCTGACCCACTGAGTTACTCCAGTATACTGTGTCTATCTACAGCACAAATTGTTTGTTTGAAAAAAACGAGGAGCAAAAGACTGCAGATACTGGAAATTCAAAACAAATCAAAAAATCAACACATTACTGATAATTCTCGTCACAGATGCTGTTTGACCTGTGAATGTTTTCAGCATTTTATGTTTTTCTTTTAGAGAAACTGCACCCATTGCACAAGATACCAAGAAGGACCATTTATTCTATGGATTCATATTGTACTTAAACCTTCTCTGCAGAATTGCATTAAAAAAATAGCAGGTTAACACACTACACAGCCCTGTCCCCACATAACGGCACGCAAGGTCTTCATGTACCACAGTGTAAAGCAATTGGCAACGAAAAACTTAAATTTAGAGATCATTGCATTTGAGGAACACCCCCCCACTCCCCCACTTTGTAGAGAAAGATTATAGCTATGTATAATTCTCACGAAAACTAAAAGGTTAAAATTCTTCCTAGAAATCTTTTTCCAGAGAATTAGATTTTGACATTGGAAATAAAAACAACATAATAATAGCTACAATGCACTTTTAACATTTCCCAGGCTGCTGAGAATAGCTTAACTATCTGTTGTTCGTACATCTCACTGTAGAGGGAGAATGGATTGACGACGAGAAGGGTCTCGACCCAAACCGACACCCATTCCTTCTTTCCAGAGACGCTGCCTGTCCCGCTGGGTTACTCCAGCATTTTGTGTCTATCTTCTGTTTAAACCAGCGTCTAGTCTATCCAATGTTGCTTTCTATCCAAAAATTCCATGTTGAATATCACTTAAGGGGCTGTCCCACTTGGGCGCCCTAATTGGCGAGTTTAGAATAGTTTGAAAAAATGACATGTTGAAGACCTCCTTCAACTATGTAGAAGACCTTCTTCGACTATGATGAAGACTATCTATGACTGCCCTCTCCCTCGATTACCTACCACTAACATGCCGACCTGCTACGACCTACTACGACTAAACCTACGAGTAAAAAAAGGTACCAATTTTTTTCCATGACGACCTTGTTTTACTCGCGGGCATTTTTTAACATATTGAAAAAACCGCCGCGACCTAGCTGAGGCCTCGAGTACACGGGAACTACTCTCGAGCATGAAGGAGAGTTACAAAGACCTCCTACGACCTCGTGTCGACCATGCTGCGCGTATGAGTCGAGGGCAAACTCGCCAGAACTCGCGGATTAGGTTGCCCAAGTGAGACAGGCCCTTTACTGACCATTACTGATGCGAGAGTGCTTTGATTAACAAAGTGAGCGGCACAACTGAAGTGTAGGAAGCAACTGCAGATGCTGGTTTAAACCGAAGACAGACACAAAATGCTGGAGTAACTCAGCAGGACAGGCAGCATATCTGGAGAGAAGGAATAGGTGACGTTTCGGGTAGAGACCCTTCTGGAAAAGCAGGAGACAGCACACAAGACTCAGTGTAGTAAGTGTTAAGAATGAAGAGCGTCATGGTTCAGTAAAAGATCATTGATGAGGAGCTAATGATCGGTATCTGAGTGCTGCATAGTTCCCTGTTTATGAGGATATAGTGTCAAAGGGTCATAGAGTGATACAGAGTGGAAACAGGCCCTTTGGCCCAACTTGCCCACACCAGCCAACATGTCCCGGCCAACGATTGTTCCACCTGCCCGCGCATATCCCTCCAAACCTGTCCTATCCATGTAACTGTCTAGCTGCTTCTTAAATGTTGGGATAGTCCCTGCCTCAACTACCTCCTCTGGCAGCTTGTTCCATACACCCACCACCCTTTGTGTGAAAAGGTTCCCCCCAGGTTCCTTTTAACTCTTTTCCCCTTCACCTTAAACCTATGTCCTCTGATCCTCAATTCACCTCCTCTGGGCAAGAGACTCTGTGCATCTGTCCGATCTATTCCTCTCAAGATTTTATACACATCTGTAAGATCACCCCTCATCCACTTGCGCTCCAAGCAAGTGGCACCCAGTATTTCTGTGGAATCTTGATATAGGCCTCTGTAGTTTTAATACTAATCCTTCCCAAGTGCCCACCCATTGCAATCTGCCCTCTGCAACTGGGTTTCCGAGATGAATTGACATGTACAAGGAAGCCAAAACATCTAAGCATCGCGAGTTTTCAATGAGGCCGCAAATTCAAAACTTGGAGAGATTCACAGCTACTAACATGAGCGAAGCAAAGAAATCAGCCCTTATTGATTTGCCACCTGACCAGCGCTTAAAAAATCTAAAACAAATCTCAAAGATACTAGAAATGAACAAATGTTGGAAATACTTCACAGGTCTATCCCACAGATGTGGCCTGACCTGCTGGGTATTTCCAGCATTTTCTGTTCGACTCTTTGATGTGTTAGTTTCAGACGGCAGCCATACGATGCCCTTGCGCCTCAACGCGACCATGAGGTCGCGTAGTTTGCGTGCCAAGGACACGTAAGCGGGACAGGCCCTTTACTTGTGATTGGGGCCTGAGAGGATCTGAACCCTGGGACAAGTAAAATTCAGGTTTATGACAAACCTCTGCGTCCCAACAATATAGACAGGAAACAATGCCGAATGCTGGTAAAGCGTTGACCTAAGCAGCTCAGTGGAGCACAGCGCCACAGATCCAGATTCGATCCTGACCTCGGGTGCTGCCAGTGTGGAGTTTGCACATTCTCGCTATGACCGCATGAGTTCCCCTGGGTGCTCCAGATTCCTCCCACGCTGGTTTGCAGGTTAATTGGCCCCTGTGAATTGCACCCAGTGGATTCAAAGGTGGGATAATGTGGAACTAGTGTGAAGGTGTGATCGATGGCCATTGGATTTGATGGGCTGAAGGGCTGGTTTCCACGCTGTATCTTTAAATCAATCAATCGATAAGCCATTCCATTGATTCTCAGATATTTACCCAACCGATAAGTTACCCCACGTTGTCAAATGTACTTTTTAAAAAGATCAATGCGAGCGAAATGAACAATAACCAAATCATACAATAATAATAATAAATGTTATTTATGGGCGCCTTTCAAGAGTCTCAAGGACACCTTACAAAAATTTAGCAGGTAGAGGAAAAACATGTAAGGGGAATGAAATAAATAGTAGAGACATGACTAGTACACAAAGTAAATACAGAATTCAATACAAAACACAGTATGAGGCAATTAATGCACAGATGAAAAGGGACGGCACGTGGGGCTAAGGATAGGCAGAGGTGAAGAGATGGGTCTTGAGGCGGGACTGGAAGATGGTGAGGGACACGGAATTGCGGATCAGTTGGGGGAGGGAGTTCCAGAGCCTGGGAGCTGCCCTGGAGAAGGCTCTGTCCCCAAAACTGCGGAGGTTGGACTTGTGGATGGAGAGGAGACCGGCTGATGTGGATCTGAGGGACCGTGAGGGTTGGTAGGGGGAGAGGAGGTCAGTGAGATATGGGGGGGCCAGATGGTAGTGGGCTTTGTAGGTGAGGATCAGGATTTTGTAGGTGATCCGGTGGGAGATGGGAAGCCAGTGAAGCTGTTTGAGGACTGGAGTGATGTGATGCCAGGATTTGATGTGGGTGATGAGTCGGGCGGCTGCGTTCTGGACCAGTTGGAGTCGGTTGATGTAGGTGGAGCTGATGCCAAGGAGAAGTGAGTTGCAATAGTCCAGTCGGGAGGAGATGAAGGCATGGATAAGTCTTTCAGCAGCGGGCGGTGTGAGAGAGGGTCTGAGTTTGGCGATGTTGCGGAGATGAAAGAAGGAGGTTTTAATGACATGGCGGATGTGAGGCTGAAGGGAGAGGGTGGAATCAAAGATCACGCCAAGGTTGCGGGCCTTGGGAGATGGGGAGACAGTGGTGCCGTCGATGGTGAGAGTGGGGTTATTGATTTTGTTGAGTGTGGCTTTGGAGCCTATGAGGAGGAATTCTGTCTTATCGCTGTTGAGTTTGAGGAAATTATGTTGCATCCAGGTTTTTGTAGCTGACAAACAGGAGTTGATATGGGAGAGGGGGGGAGTTGTGGGGGGATTTGGTGCCAAGGTAGATCTGGGTAACATCAGCGTAACAGTGGAAGTCCAGGTTGAAGTGGCGGAGTATCTGACCAAGGGGGAGGATGTAGATGATGAAGAGGAGGGGGCCGAGTACGGAGCCTTGGGGAACGCCTTGAGTGACTGTGGCTGTAGCAGAGGTGTGGTTGTGGAGAGAGATGAAGTGGGATCTGTTGGAAAGGTAGGAACGGAGCCAGCTGAGTGCAGAGCCTTCAATGCCGAGGTCTTTGAGTCTGGTGAGCAGGATGTTATGGTTCACTGTATCGAAGGCTGCGCTCAGGTCGAGGAGGATGAGGATATTGAGGGAACCAGTGTCAGCAGAGGTGAGGAGGTCGTTGAGGACTTTGAGGAGAGCAGTTTCTGTGCTATGGAGGGGGCGAAAGCCAGATTGGAGGGGTTCAAGTAGGTTATACGCAAGGAGGTGGGAATGAAGTTGCGACGCAACGATACGCTCCAGGGTTTTTGAAAGAAAGGGGAGGTTTGAGATTGGGCGGTAGTTAATGAGAGAGGAGGGATCAAGACCAGGTTTCTTTAAGATTGGTGTAACAGCAGCAGTTTTGAAAGCGGAGGGGACAATTCCTTGTTGAAGAGATTAGTGAGGTGAGAGACGGGGAAGCAGGATTAGTGAGGGTCAAGGGAGCAGAGAACAGTTTGGGAGGAGTGCAGGACTTCAGGAAGCAGGGGAGAGGGGGAGAGGGTCAGTGGGATATTGAAAGGAGGGGCTTGGTAGGTGTTGGAGTAGAGCTGGGGAGTTCGGGTACAGGGGAGATTTCAATAGGGGTGACCAGCGAAAAAAAAACTGGAGGAGAGTTGCAGAGCAGTTGGCTCGAGGCTTGAGGAGGGTGTGGAAGGAGGGTCGTGGTTTAGGCAGGGATTGGTGAAAGGAGGAGGTAGGCAGATTTTGCAGCAATGAGGGCATCTTTGTAATCAGTGAGGTGGAGTTTGTCAGCTTCAAGGTGGACTGTGAGGGATGGGAGTCGTCAAGTCGGTACAGCTGTTTCAGGATAAAGGTGTGAGGGTGAAGATGTGTGAAAGTTACGGCTTGTTTTGATCATGGTGTTAAAAAGTGGAGTTGGATGGTTTGTGAGATCATCAGGTGAGATGGGGGCTGAGTCCAGGGGGAGAGTGGTGGAGAGGAGGTCAGAGAGATGGTGGGGATCAATGGATTTAGGGAGAGTGTTGAAGCTCGAGGCTTGAGGAGGTATAAGCTTATGATCAGAGAGGGGGAAGAGGCATAGATGGAGAAGACCGGTTGATTTGTCTGTGGACCTTTTTAGGGAAAGGTGACGGATCGGTGAATCCAGTAAAAAGGCGAATTCAGATGCGAGCTTGCAGGTGGGGGAGTCCATGTGGATATTTAAGTCACCAAGTAGCAGCAGACGTGATATAATTGCCAGGCGAGGTCGGGGCATTGTTCAGAATAGAATAGAATAGAATAGTTTAGAATAGTTTCTTTATTGTCATTGTAACATGAGCCATGTACAACGAAATTTAAAAATGTCAGCCAGTCAGTGCACCATTTCAAACATTTCTAAAAGCTAACGATACATACAAGGTAAAATATTAAATGATCTAAATAAATATCACGAAAATATCGGCGACCCTCCATCCTTCTGTCGTTTCAGTGTACCACAGTAGTATGTCTCGCCCCTGCGTTCCTTGGCGGCTACATTTAGTGCTTTTATAGCAGTGGGGTAAAAAAGATCTGTACCGTCTGCCTGACGGCAAAGTTCAAACAGGGAGTGTCCGGGGTGGGAAATGTCCTTTTGATGCTCTGGGGGGGGCAGCGGGAACTGTGTAAGTCCTCCAAGGTTGAGAGGAGGTAGACAAGGCGTTGTCAATGGCCCTTGAGATGGTTTGTGAGATCATCAGGTTAGATGCTCTCAATGGAGGGTTAAAAGGACAGCAGCAGTCCTGGTGGTTATTCTTCCTGAGCACCCTCAGGAAGTGCAGTCTCTGCTGGACCTTTTTCAGCAGCGGAGTGGTGGTCCACGTCAGAGATGGTGGAAGGGAAATCCGCCAATGGAGTCCCCTTGATATTCAACGGTACCATGTCCGTTTTTATTCTTCCTGAATCTATTATTACTTCCTTTGTCTTTAAGGTGTTGAGGAGCAGGGGGCGCTCCGCCTCATCCCGGTAGGCGTACTCGTCCCCCCCCCCCGGAGATGAGACCGTAGTGTCATCCGCGTGACAATGGTGCTGTGGTATGCATCATGTGTGTAGATGGGGGAGAAGAGGCTCAGTACGCAGATGGAGAGCCGGTCGAGTGACCGTGGATGTATGATGGTTGACTCTTGGCTGCGACCCGCAGGAAGCCAGGTCAAGGAGTGTGGAAGACCAAGTCCCCCAGTTTGTCCACATGTTGTGGGGAAGGATGTATTAAAACGAGCTGTAGTCCACAGAGAGCATCCGCACGTAGCTCCCCCGTTGTCAAGTGAAAAAGGCAGCATGGAGAGCTGTGGCTACAGATGCGAGTCTATTGCTCAGTGGGGGGGGTCAAATGGGGCCAGGAGTGATGTGATATGACCCCGGACCAGTTTTTCAAAACACTTCATCACCACTGGTGTGAATGCGACTGGCCGGTAGTCGTTGAGGCTGGAGATGTTGGTTTTTTTGGGCAAGGGGACTATGGTGGAGGACTTCAGACAGGGTGGGACAGTGGACTGGGCCAGAGACGATGGAAGGAATTCCATAGATATCGATGGGGAAGATGTGATATTTATACTGTTTATAGATTCAAAAACATAAAGTACACCGAGCAATCTCTCTCTCTGTCTCTCTCTCTCTCTCTGCATCGCGTTCCACAGGCAACACCCAACGTGCAAGGAACCTCATGGTTTCACAGAAACTGTTATTTTTTCCACCTGCCAGTGGCTGTGCATTTTCAGTCATGGAATTCCTTCCATCGTTACACGGTGCAGTTACTTGAGAGGGAAAAAAATCTGCTCGCCAGCTGTTTGGGAACTCGCCCAAGATCCCAACCTGTGGTTTGAAATCAGTCCCCAGCTTTCGTGCAGTAAATGCGGCGGCGCTTTCCACGACCAGTGGCCATCCCTCCCATCCCCACATCCTGCCCACCCTCTCGCTATCTCTGCCACATCCAGTCACTGCAAAGGCCTGATTTGACAAATTACTTCTGACCCCCACTTTTTGCACGATTGCGATCTAAATATCAGTACCACAGTGTCAGAGAAGGCGTCAGTTTAAAACTTTCAAAAGCTGCTACAATCGGTTCCGGCTAACACACATTACCTTTTAAGGCTTGCACTATGTGTTAGTTAATGCACCTCGTTGACTTGCAATTTATTCCGCAAAAAAAAATACTGTCCCGTTACAAGCACGATGAGACTATAATTAAACAGTGGCGTTTGGTGCCTAACAAAAACTCGCAGTGTTTCTGAGCTGATTTAACACCGGGGCTCCGACACTGAGTGCAGGATACTGATATTAACCAAGACTTCTAAATGCACAGGCTTTCATTTGAAATTCCACTTGTTTTGATATTATAATTGGACAGGGTAAAATGCAGATGTTTCATTTCATGTTCTGTCATTTCCGATATTCAGTTGAAATAAATGTTCCTAACACTAGGTTAGCCGAAGCCTCTGTTATAACAGAAGTGGGATCATTAACTAATCCCCCCGCCGTAAAGCAGCTTCTAAAAACATTGTTATACAATAAAAGGTTCACTTTACCATCCTGGCTGGAGCTGTGCAAGTGTTCGCCCAGGTCACAGCCAAACGCAGTGTCCTTCGCACCTTTCCGCTTTCCCTTCTGCTTGGCTGCCTTGTTCTTCATTAGTGAACAAGTTGACTTCAGTAATCCCCGGCTCAAAGTGCTCTGTCGCGGGAGCTATCCGAAAACAACCATGGGGTTTGTCTTTTGAAGAAAAAAAATAAACAACCAACAATCCCAGCAAATGTCTCCAGGGCCAAGTGCAGACTCACATCCTGACACGACTTTTTAAAATCAGTAGCTTCTGACACAAAATGATTTCTGCAGAGTCCACATTGTGGGCGAAAAGAAACGACAGGATTCCTGCCTGGCTTGTCCTTTCCACTGGAGACTCGGTCCGCCTGTTGTCAGCCGGTTGGTGAAGTTTACACCGCTTCAAGTGTGTAGGAGTTTTCCTCTTATCCAGGCCTGTAAAACGGGGAGTTTAAACATCAGCTTCCCGTGCCTCGCTTAAAAGTTTTTTGTGTTTTTTTTCCCCTTTCCACAGCATGTCAGTGGTTTATCGATTTGTGCTCAGGAAATGCTGTAAGAAACCAAGGAAGTGAGGCACGAAGGGCAAGCTTGACTCTTGACAGCGGGGAGATAACGGCTCCAGCCCTCAGCAGTCAGTCGCAGCTTGACAGGAAACCTGCTGTAGTCCAGACTTGGTGCACTGAGCTAAACCACATCCTGTTGCAAAGTCTCTGTTTCAAAACACACATCTAGGCGCAGAAGAAATAAAAAAGCTGCATGGTTTTCATTATATGAATACCGACACGTTCAGAGCACAAATATAATGATGCAAGGTAGAAATAATTAGCAGAATTAATTGCTCTTTTAAAGCGCCCCATTCCACAGGCGGTAGGCAGAATTACTATCAGTCACAACATGTTTATTTTTAAAGCCAGGGCTCCACTGCAAAATCAAATCAATGTTTAATTTCCTGCAACATGTTCCTGTTTATTCTCCCCGAAGCCCTGAGACGGTGTGAAGTGAACAATTGGATAAAGACAAGACCCCGCACTTACGTAGCACCATTCACAGCCCCAGGATGTTGCACACAGCTTACAGTCCACCCAATCTTTTGATGTCTGTTGGCTAATGCTTATTGATTAAACATAACCCTCCACATAGCATTGGGCTTCTCTAGGTGGGTCTCAGCATCCAAGGCAAACCACCTAGAAGAACAATGATGTATTTTGCTGCCCATAGGGCAATCTCATAACGTCATAAGGTCATAAGTGATAGGAGCAGAATTAGGCCATTAGGTCTTCTCTGCCATTCAATCATGGTTGATCTGTCTCTCTTAACCCCATTCTCCTGCCTTTCCCCCATAACCCTTGACACCCATACTATTCAAGAATCTATCTATCTCTGCCTTAAAAAATATCTATTGATTTGGCCTCCACAGCCTTCTGTGGCAAATAATTCCACAGATTCACCACCCTCTGACTAAAGAAATTCATCCTCATCTCCGTCCTAAAGGAACGTCCTTTAATTCTGAGGCTATGACCTCTAGTCCTAGACTCTCCCACTAGTGGATACATCCTCTCCACATCCACTTTATCCAAGCCTTTCACCAATTCGATAAGTTTCAATGAGGTCCCCCCCCTCATCCTTCTTAACTCCTGCGGGTACAGGCCCAGTGCCGTCAAACGCTCATCATATGTTAACCCATTCATTCCTGCGATTATTCTTGTAAACCTCCTCTGGATCCTCTCCAGGGGGTCAATATAGTCCTCACTTTCAATTTGTTTTCAGGATGATGACCAGAGGTATTGGTTTCCTTATCTGACGTCTTTCATTTTTCCGCCTTGGGTGTGGTAGCCTCCTCCTACTGGAGGTGTCCCTCATGTAGTCAGCTGTAATGAAGGGTATTCTCCTTTGGGCCTGCAGATATCACTTTACACATTAGCATTAAAATCTAAGCTTACCGTACAATTCAGAGAAGCAGTAAGTGCCGCACCTCTTTTCAGATGAGATACTAAACTGAGGTCCCGCTTGTCTAATCTGGTAGATATGAGAGATCCCATGGCACTATTTAAAGGATTCGAGGCGATTTCCCCTTGTTTTTTAGCCAATATTTATTGTTTAGTCAATATCACTGGAAGAGATAAATATCACATTGTTGCTTAGTTGGAGCTTGCTTGCTGTGTTTCCTGTCTTGCAAAACTGTTGATGAAATGTTTTTACATATCATTAGGTCTAGAAACGGTTTGTAGAAATGCAATTTTTTTCCCAGTGTGCAATTGATATAATTCCCCCTCAATCCACATTCTTTACTCATTTGCAAGTGCGGAGAATGTAAGCAAAAATCCCTCACTATCAGAGCCCGTTCTCCTCTTGACAATCTGGAAATGAGGTGGGAGTGTAGTAGTGAGAGAGTGAAAATGAAGTTGCAGCATCAATGGGGAAGTAGATATGAAGATGAGGATTCCCCTAGAGTGAATCTTCAGAATCTGGTAGAAAGAGGGACCTAGCAGGGGGAGGGGGACAGCCGCCGAGAGAACAAAGAGGGACCCAACGGGGTCATAAGGTCATAAGTGATAGGAGCAGAATTAGGCCATTTGGCCCATCCTGTCTACTCTGCCATTTAATCATGGCCAATCTATATCCTATCCCCTATCCCCATTTGCCTGTATTTTCCCCATAACCCCTGACATCCATACTCATCAAGAATCTATCTATCCATCTCTCTTAAAAATCTCCACTGACATGGCCTCCACAACCTTCTGTGGCAAAGAATTCCAAAGATTCACCACCCTCTGATTCACCAGTCTCAGTCACTGATTATTTTCTTGGTTGAGGTTTGAATGATCTTCTTGCTATTGAGGGAGTGCAGCGTAGATTCACAAGGTTAATTCCCGGGATAGCGGGACTGTCAGTCTATTGTCTATCTGAGAGAAACAAGGCTCCTGGAGTCAATTCAGGAAAATGGCCCTGAGGTGACAGATCAGCCATGACCTAGTTGAATGGCAGAGCTGGCAAAATTGGCTGAAGGATCTATTGTTACATCTATTTATTTTGTTTTTGTGATGCATGCAAGTCAGCAGCTTGGACACAACCATTTAACATAATCTAGAAGCTAGCATAGGGGTGGGATGTGCACATGCTGTGTTTGTGGATGGCAAGAAGGCAATTAGGAGCAGATGGCAGCTATTTAGCCCTTGCTCTAGTATCCATCTGCACCATAGATTTAAAAAGCTGGAGTAACTCAGTGGGACTGGCAGCGTCTCTGGAGAGAAGGAATGGGTGAGGTTTCGGGACGAGAACCTTCGTAAGACTTTTCAATTTTCTAATTCGCAGATGACACCACCACTTTGGGCCAGATATCAAATAATGATGAGATGGTGTACAGGAAGGAGATCGAGAACCTCGTGTCCTGGTGTCGAGACAACAAATCTCTGCTCCTTGATCAGCATCACATATGGCCTGCTCTTTGGCACCTTTTTCCTGCATTGTACCATATCGCTTGATTCCTTTAAAACCCCTATGACCCTGTGGGTTTCTTCCAACTGCTCCGGTTTCCTCCCACATCCCAAGGATGTGTGAGTTGTAAGTTTCTTGGCCTTCGAAAATTACCCCTAATGCACAGGGAGTGGGTGCAAAAGTGGGATGACGTAGAACTGGTGTGAAAGGACCAATGGTCGGTGTTGACTTGGTGGGCGGAAGGGCCTGTTTCCATGCTGTATCTTTCAATCAAGCAATCAAATAGTCTATGTTTAGTCTTGCACCAGCTTAGCGGGGCTGCAGTCTTGATGTGATATACCGCTGAGATCACATTTGTGGTTTGCAATGTGATACGAATGCGTACAATGGTACGATCTTTTCTATTTTCTATATTCCTTCCACTATTGAGAAACCCAATTTCTTGGTAAATCCACAAGCATGCCCTGGAGTCATGCAGGTAGAACAGAGCTGCCAACTCTCACGCATTGAGCGTGAGAATCACGCATTTCACCCAATTCTCACGCTGATCACAAATTTCTCACGCTCTGTCGTGAGAAATTCTGTGATCAATGAGAATTTCAAAACTAATATCAATTCCATGGGCCGCGGGTGTTGGAGAGTCGGTGTGGAGGGTGGGATGGAAGCAGAAGCACCGGCGGGGACAGATGCGGACGGGGAGCTGAGGCTGACGAGTGTTTGCTGGGCTGGCGAGTCGATCGCTGCAGCTCCGGCCATGGAGCAGCCTCAGTGCAAGAGACCCCGTGCTGTCAGATGCGTCGGAAGCGTTACGCCACTGCCGTGAGAGTCCCAGTGCCAAATGGTGACCAGCATGGACCAGGCTGCAGCTCGGTGCATCCTGGAGGACAACCAGTGGCTGCTGAAAGTAGGTACCAAGCACTGGGTAGAAGCGGTGGAAGATAGCTGGCCTTCAAATGGGGGTGGTTGGAGAAAGCATCCTGCTTGCCTGCTAGATTTTCACTTACTGTAACTGCAGGAAAAATGTTCCCGATGTTGGGGGAGTTCAGAACCAGGGGTCACAGTTTAAGAATAAGGGGTAGGCCATTTAGGACTGAGATGAGGACAAACTTTCTTCATCCAGAGAGTTGTGAATCTGTGGAATTCTCTGCCACAGAAGGCAGTGCAGGCCAATTCACTGGATGTTTTCAAGAGAGAGTTACATTTAGTTCTTGGGGCTAACGACATCAAGGGATATGGGGAAAAAACAGGAAAGAGGTACTGATTTTATATGACCAGCCATGATCATATGGAATGGCAGTGCTGGCTCGAAGGGCAGAATGGCCAAATCCTGCACCTATTTTCTATGTTTCTATGCTTGAGTATATGGCAATAAAACTCGACCACTTGATTTTGAAGCATTCATGCATGGTGGAGGTATAATGTAGTCATAGAGTGATACAGTGTAAAAACAGGCCCTTCGGCGCAACTTGCCCACACCCGCCAACATGTCCCAGCTACACGACCTGCTTTTGGTCCATATCCTTCCAAACCTGTCCTATCCATGTATCAGCCTAACTGTTTCTTAAATGTTGGAATAGTCCCTGCCTCAACTACCTCCTCTGGCTGCTTGTTCCATACACCCACCACCCTTTGTGTGGAAAACTTTACCCCTTAAAAAGTTACCTCTTAAAAATACTTCAAACAAAAAACATTTAAATCACATTTCTACAATGCACTAAAACATGATTTTAATACATCAAATTTCAAAAAGTCCCTACCGTGGGAGGGAGGTCTCCCCCTCCCACACCCTCCCCCCACTTGGTTGCTCCACTCCCTCGCCAAGTACCCCCAAGGCCAGTGACCAGTGATCGCTCAGCCCCCCACTTTCAAAAACGGTCCACGGCCCCTGGTTCAGACGAAGAGCACTGCTAGATGTGAGCGGGGAACTGAGGCCAGTTGTCTGTGATGTCTGGATCACAATGCTCAATGACTATTGTCATTTGCCACTCAGCTATTATGTTTGTTTACCTCACTGACTATTTCTAACCCCCCCCAACTCCTTTGACAGGTTGAATAGATATGTCCCCAATCTCATTGTTTTATTAATTGAACACGTGGATGAACTTCCTCAAGAAGTGATATCAGATGGAAACTTTGATTCAGATGCGATGTTTAAGAGTTTGTTCAAAGAAGGGGCATATTTTAAAGGAGTGACAGAGATACTTGCAGGGGTATGTGTGAGGAAGTTATTATTTGTCTTTAGTTTTAGCTTGAACCAGGACATCTGAAGATTCAAATTTTAATATAGTAATTGTGCTGATACTGACTCTAACCAACCACGTAATGAATATCATCCATTCCGGAGGTTTTATTTTTCTGATGCCATTTAAATGTCATGTGGATTTCAATCACTTCAATGTAAAAGTAATTGGGAATGGGGAGCATTGGAACAAAAAATTGCCCTTGGTACATAGTAACTGTAATATAATAATGTATGCATGTTGGCAGGTGCAATCAAACAAAGATCTTTTTATCATTATTGTGCTATGATACCACATAAAATATTATGTACTCTTAAGATCACATTAAATAAAATATTATTGCTTAAATATATAGTTATTGGACTTTGCATTTTGAAAAATTCCAGCTGAGAGGAAGACAGCAAAATACTGAAAATATTGTGGGTGAAAATGACTTCAGGACAGTTTGTTAGGGAAATGAAGGAAATGGTAATAGAATACTTATACAGCTGAGTGAGTATAATTTAATGGATGAGAAATTGTGTTCAATCAATTGATGACTACTTTGACAAAGCAACTAGCATGTTAGATAACAAGGAAGCCAATGGATGCAGCAAATTTTGTTATGCAAAATTAGGTTCCCAGCAAATGTTGTTATACAATCTTTGGTCTGTGAAGTCCCCATAAAAGATTACCACATTAGATAAGCACACGTGGACTTGAACATAATAGGTTAAGTCCAGGGGTTCAGGTATGGGGCTTTATGTGTGGGCCAGATATATTGTCAGTGCAGAGGGGCTTGGAGCAAGGCCAAGTGTGCATCCAGAGTCAAGGTCTTGAATAGTACTAGGTGTGCAGTCAAAGCTGAGACAATGGGAGTGTTCAGCACTGGGAAACTAAACAGGTAAGCAGCTATGATCAGGGTAGAATAGGGGGGCAGGTGTATGGCTGGACTCAGGGTCAGGAATGAGAGAAGGTATGCAACTGGAGTCGGTGTCAGGATTAGTACCAGGTGTGCAATGATACCCAGGTTGGTCAACATGGGCCAAGTGCTTGATTATTATCTGATTTCCATACATGAATACACTAAGATCATTTGTGTGCTGCATCTGTTGATCAGAGCCTGACTCTACTGTGTAATGTAATTTGGCCTAACCTTATTCATAGCTAATCCAATTTAAAGCATAAATATTGCATTCAAGTGTAAATTAAAAGACTCGCTACAGTATGCACCAGGTTGCACAATTTCAAACCGAAAAATGCAAGAGCTCCATACCAATGGGAGAGGACACACCACCCAAACGTGATTGATAATGGCAGAACCCATGTAGCCAGCACCTTCTCCTGGCTAACAATGATCTGTTTCACATGTTCCTTGATCCCCATCCCCTTTGATGTTTCATTTTCACACCTTCCGCTTCCTTATCTCTGCGTCTCCCTCTCCCCTGATTCTCAGTCTGAAGAAGGGTCTTGACCAGAAACATCACCCATTCCTTCTACCCAGGGATACAGCATGTCCCGTTGAGTTACTCCAGCATTTTATTGTCTATCTTCTGTGTAAACCATCCTTCCTACACAAGCTATATGAGCTTACTGGGTCAACTCAAAAGAAGTCTAGAAACACCATACGCCAATCTAACCAACCATCAGCAACTAGATTGCAGGTAAATGATGAACTCTTTAAATAGCAATACATGTGGGGAAGTGGAGGGAGGGGTCCTTCCTGCTGTCAAATACCGCATCCTTCATGTGTGTTATACAGGGCACTGGATACATCATGAATGATGCACTTGCTAAGTGCACATTCATGGACAATAGGAGCTTTGCACTAATGTTGTACCCTTTATCCTTTAACTTTGCATTGCGGACAGCTTGACTGCATTCAAATGTCGTCTTTGTTTGACTGGAAAGCGCGCAAACAGAAGCTTTTCACTGTATCTCGGTCAACGTGACGATAATAAACAAACACTTCTTGCAGACAGAGCATTACACCTTCCACATGCACCAGGCTGCTTCCCGCTGCAAATGCGGGGTTGCCCGAGGGACAGGCAACATCTCTGGATAGAAGGAATGGGTGACGTTTCGGGTCGAGACCCTTCTTCAGACCGTCAGAGGAGAGGGAGAGACAGAGACAAAGAAGTGTGAGGTGTGAAAATGAGACAAGGGGATGGATATCAAAGAAAATGTCGAATTGATCATTGTTAGCTCGGAGAAGGTAACAACAAAGCAAACAGAGATAAAATGTATTCAAGGGCAGTCAAACTGTTCGGAGAACTGGGAGGGGGAAGGGATGGAGAGAGGGGAAGGCAAAGGTTACTTGAAGTCAGTGAAATCAATATTCATATTGCTGGGGTGCAAGCTGCCCAAGTGAAATACGAGGTGCTGTTCCTCCAATTTGCACTGGCCCTCACTCTGACAATGGAGGAGGCCCAGAACAGAAAGGTCAGTGTGGGAATGTGAGGGGGAGTTGAAGTGTTTAGCAACCGTCTTTTCTTCATGTAACTCTACCAGCAATCAGGGGAGACATTTCAGAGTACTGGTGTAGCCAGTACAATTCTAGAGGCTTGACAACTCCATTTAAAGGTGAGCTGCGCTCAGGTAACGTAGCAAGGTGGTGACCTTTCCGATCCAGATATTTGCTTTAAATGAAAGAGGTGCAAATGCATATGATTGTAGTGGTTTTCAATGAATCACCAGCAGGAAAGAAAGCTGAATACAGATGCTGCAATTCTCACACATATCCCGCTTGGATTTGTCATGAATTAAAATATTCCAGTAAAGGCCAGTTGCTTCAGCAACGGAAGAGGGAAATTGGAGGTTGTTTTTGTTTAGCCAGTTTTGTGCAACAAGTTCTTGAGATTGTTGTGGTGAAAACACTCGTTGGTCTCTATTTACTCTGTCGTCAAGAAAATCCTTCTTGACTTGGAACAGAGAGATTCCATTACCAAACTCATCCTCCTCGCTTCTCTCCTTTAGTATTCCTAAGGGACTGTTCCCTCAGCAACTCTCTTTCACACTTCCAACTGCACCAATCCCATCTCAGGGTACTTTCCTATGCAGGCACAGGAGATGCACCATCTGGCCTTTCACCTAATCTCTTCCCAGTATCCAGGGACTCAAACAGTCCTTCGAGGTGAGTCACCAATTATCATGCACTTTTTCCAATCTAATATATTACATTCAGCATTCACAATGTTGTCGCCCCTGCGTGGGAATTAAATATTGTATGACTTCTGCTTTACTTCTAATTAAATATTGTTGTACTTCCGGTGTATCTTTTTGTTTTTTTGTTGTTATTAGTTATGTAACCTGCTGTACTTCTGAGGACACGACTATTATTCGAGTTGCGGCCTACCTACCATCATCTTTCCAGCAGCGGCGGGACAGCGCTGAAACATAGCGGGGCTTCTTCTTCGTACTCCCACTGGACCTGCTGCACATCCTGCAGCGGCGGTTTGTCTGAAGAAGGGTCCTGCGACTCGACCCAGCCTGCGGACTCAGGAGCTGCAGACTCCAGAGATGCTGCCTGCCGGGCCGCTGAGATGCTACTCCAGCTCGGCGTTCAGCCCGGCGTGAGGGCCTGTCGGGCCTACCCTTTGACTGCGGGTGCTTTAAACCAGCACGGATCTGGCTGGCATGGTTCCTCACCTTGGTGCATTTATGTTAGTAAACTTTGGTGGGCTTCATTGGAATTTATTTTATTTGTTTTATTTTTATTTATGATTTACATCTGAATAAAGGATTCGAGACAATGACCGAAAACATCACAATACAATTTTAATCCTTCTTCGTACTCCCACTTTGACAGAGGGGCTCGCCTCTCTCCAGAGATGCGCATGCCCCGCTGAGTTACTAGCTTTTCATGCTTTTTGTGTCTGCATCTTGCACAATTTCTTCATTGTAACATCTGAAGTACATGTGACCCGAACGATTCCTTCTCTCCAGAGAAAGCCGGAGTTACTCCAGCTTTTTGTGTCTGACCATTGACAATTGACCCATTGACCATAGGCTTGAGGAACAGCACCTCATCTTACACGTCCACATAAAAGAGCTTGGTAATGAATATAGCTTTCAACAAGTTTAGGTAACCCAGCTTTTGCTAGAAAACTGAAAATTAAAAAAATAAAACAGAAAACAGAAAATGTTAGAAATATTTCACCAACAATAATTTAGTTTCAAGAGTAGGTCAAAGAATTATCCTCACTATGAATAATCACGTCCTGTCCCTGCAGCCACTTTTCACTATTCACAGGGGACAAGGCAGGAATTTGTTGGAAGATTCTCCACCAGCATGTTGGGGAGCAACTCCCACTACACAAAATAAATTCAACACTATTCTTATCAAATCAACCAGATTCTTTGTCCCACCACTCTAAACATTCACCCATTCAACAGCACCACGCTGCGGCTGCGGTGTGTATAGGGCGGCAGAAACCCAGGTTCGATCCTGACTATGGGTGCTGCCTGTACGGAGTTTGCACGTTCTCCCCGTGACCATGTGGGTTTTCTCCGGGTGCTCTGTTTTCCTCCCACACGCCAAAGATATACAGGTTGTTAAGTTAATTGGCTTTGGTAAAGATTGTAAATTGTCCTTAGTGTGTAGGATGGTGTTAGTGTACTGGGATTGCTGGTTGGTGCAGCCTCAGTAGGCCAAAGGGCCTTTTTTCTGCGCTGTATCTCTAAACTAAACAAAATTAAATTATCCACAGCATGTACTGCAGTAATTTACCAAGACTAATTCAATAACACCACCCAAATTGTTTTTATGGTACGCAACAACTTGGAAATATATTTACAGTGCCTTTTCTTTGTTGGATAAAAATGGTGCAGATACCTACCTGGCCTCACTGTGGGAGTAATGTCCCCACAAGGACTGCAATGGTGCAACAATTCAGCCTGCTGGGAAATAAAGACAGGCTTTACCAACCGCAATAACATCCCAGGGAAAATAAAACCAAATCCATGACGTCTCTCAACCTAAATTTGGCTCTGAGTATTTTAGGATATAATTTAATCCGCTCTGCCCAGCAAGCAGGTTTTGATTAGAGAGTTAACATCAAACGTTTACTGCATTCCCATTCCACTAATGTTATCTCCTACCATCAGACACAGAGGAACCTCCGCTCCAGAGAAGGACGGCCAAATTTAAAAGCAGCATTTCAACTCTGCAGGCTGGTATGCACAGACCCCAAAAGCCAGGATCCAGTCACAGGTTGATGTTTGAATGTTAAATGCTGAACTGGTGAACGTGTCCCTTCAAATGATCATTTTAAATCCCTGTGCATGCCACTGGAGCCACCATGGGCCGTCAAGGATTGATTACGGCTGAAAGAGGGACAAGGTGAGTTGTAGAGTTTGGATGGACTGAGAATTACAAAAGGTGGAGACTAAAAATGGATAGATTGTGCAAATGATGAGAGAGGCACAATTCAGCATTTGGATTTGTTATCTTGGAAATGTACAACTGGGAACTCTTTTATTACTTTGCTACCATTTTGCTATTGAGAAATCCATTCATCTCCCATATATGATCCAAACGCAGGCAGGAGGGACTAGATGGGGCACCTAGGCCGGCAGGGGCAAGCTGGGCCGAAGGGCCTGTTTCCACGCCGTATACCTCTATTCTTATATGTATGAGAAGTGAAAATGATAACCTTAAACGATTCCCTGAGATAGTCATCCAGTTAGCTTTTGCCAATGTCGAGGAAGGAACTGCAGATGCTGGGTTATACCAAAGATAGACACAAAATGCTGGAGTAACTCAGCGGGACAGGCAGCATCTCTGGATAGAAGGAATGAGGGACGTTTCGGGTCAAAGGTTCCAAAACTTCAAAGGTTCAAAGGTATTTATGTCACGTGTACCAATTAAGGTACAGTGAAATTCGATTTACCATAGTCATACTAAAAAAAGCAACCAGACACGCAATTACATAACAGTTAACATAAACATCCACTACAGCGGATTCCCCACATTCCTCACTGTGATGGAAGGCAATAAAATCTAAATCTTCTTTCCTCTTTATTCTCCCGTGGTCAGGGCAGTCGAACCGTCCGCAGTCAGGACGATCGAAGCTCTTGTGGCTCGGAGCTCCTGAAGTTGGTCCCAAACCAGGGACCGCGGGCTCCACGATGTTAAAGTCCGCAGGCTCCCGATATTGGATTTCACAAAGTCGATCCCCACCAGGGACTGCGAGCCCAACAATGTTAAGTCCTGCAGGCTCCCACGGTTGGAGTTCCCCAGCAATAGGCCGCCAGCTACTCGATGTTAGGCTGCAGTGCAGACGGAGATAAGTTACGGAAAAAAAAAAATCGCATCTCCGTCGAGGTAAGAGGAAAACGTTTCCCCCCAACCCCCCCCCCCCCCCCCCCCCCCCCCCCCCCCCCCCCCCCCCCCACATAAAACAAGCTAAAGAACACCAAAACATACACTTAACACATACTAAAAAAACAACAAAGGAAAAAAAGGACGAGGCAGACTGCTGGCAAGGCAGCCATAGACCTTTCTTCAGTCTCCAGAGATGCTGCCTCTCCCGCTGAGTTACTCCAGCATTTTGTGTCTATCTTTAGCATTTGCCAACTCTTGGCATGGAGGCTGAATGCACATTTTCAAGTTTCAAATAGCAGACAGGAACCCAGATGCAGTTCGTGGGAGCTTGGGCCAAGAAAAGTTGGGTCTGAAGTTCCTCATGTATTCCTTCTTTCCCAAATAAAGTTGTTTCAAATAGTTGCCCCACATTTTATGTTTCAACCTGCCATATATTGCAATACTGCTCAAGCCTTTATGCAAATAATGATCACTGAGAGAATGCTCAGAGAAAATCTGCAACTCAATCTTTACAATTTGGTGTGTGAATGGAGCAGTGCGTTTAATTGTTTCAAGAGTTGATAAATAGGCAGGATTAGAAAGGAAATTATCCAAACAATGAAAAACCTGGGAGTGAACACGACTTTCCAAAAATAACCACAACGTCGCCTGTGTCTATAGTTGTCAGAGCTCCAGATAAAACTGTGCCAAGTATCATTCCACACATCACAAAGTCACCTTAACTGATTAGGGGAGAGGCTGATTGAAGAAATGTACCTGTGTATGTACAGTCAAGTCAAGTCAAGTCAAGTTTATTTGTCACATACACATACGAGAGGTGCAGTGAAATGAAAGTGGCAATGCTCGCGGAACAACAAAACAACCAAACAAATTATAAACACAATCATAACACACATATTATTTTACATAATAAATAATAGAAGGAAAAACGTTCTGTACAGTTAGTCCCAACCTGTACAGTTAGCTATACAGCCACAGAAACGTGTGAGCATCACCTTTACCTCTTCTGCTTGTCTTGGGAGACACCACACAAATCCGCCAGCATTTAGTTTAGTTTAGTTTAGTTTAGTTTAGAGATACAGCACGGAAACAGGCCCTTCAGCCCACCGACCAGCGATCCCCGCACACTAACATTTTCCTACACTCACTAGGGACAATTTATAACTACACCAAGCCAATTCACCTACAAACCTGTACGTCTTTGGAGTGTGGGGGGAAACCATGTGCACAGAGAAAACCCACGCAGGTCATGGGGAGAACATGCAAACTCCATACAGACAACCACCCGTAATCAGGCTTGATCCCGTTCTCTCGCGCTGTAAGGCAGCAACTCTAATGCTGCACCTACATTTAATAGTCCTGAGTTTACAAGAAGTTGGATGTTGAATTAAAAACATCTACCCCAGTTAATCTCGGCCAATTTCTTTCTCATGTCCAGTTTTTATTTAGTAAAAATGCCTTGAAATGGGCTATGAACATTATTTATCAACAGGTTTTACTTTTGAATCTGTAAAATGGCATGTTGTGGGAGAAAGGACCAAATACATTTCTTCTGGCAAAAGACAGAATTGCATACATGTGGCTGCTTTCAAAACTAAACAAGCTGGTATCATTTGTTGGAAGAAACTGCAAATGCTGGTACCCCAAACATCTTCCATTCCTTCTATCCAGAGATGCTCTCTATGCCGCTGAGTTTAGTTTAGAGTTACAGCACGGAAACAGGCCCTTTGGCTGATCGAATCCGTGACCACTAGCGATCGCTGCACATTGACACTATCTTACACACTTACTAGGGACAATTTACGCATACAGCAAGCTGATCATCCAACTCAGTATCCCGTACCTTAACCTACATACTTGTACATGTTTGGAGCGTGGGAGGAGGAAAACAAAGATCTTGGAAAAAAACCCAGCAGGTCACAGGGAGAACGTACAAACTCCGTACAGGCAGCACCTGAAGTCAGGATTGAACCCGGTTCTCTGGCGCTGTAAGAGACCAAGGAATGAGTAGGAAGGGTCTCGACCCGAAACATCACCTATCCCTTTTCTCCAGAGTTGCTGTCTGATCCGCTGATTTACTCCAGCTTTTAGTGTCTATCTTCAGACAAAGGAATGAACCTGTCTGGTCCTATGAAACAAATAGAGTGAGTCGTTAAGACAGGCTTTCATTACGAAGGACTATTTGACATGATTTGTAAGGCGCGCTTGCAGTACATTGTGTTCTGGTTTGAATATATGACCCTGCACAGCAGGAAAGGACTGCGTGTGTCCCGGCCGGTGGAGACAGACAAGAAGACAAACAAGGAGAGTGTGGATTGTAAAAGACAGACACCCATAAGTGAGTCTTGAAGGGTGGCTGTGGATTAAGGTGAATTACTTTAAGTGACCATGGGAGTGGTTCTCTCCCTGGAACATTCACCCTCTGACTGATACAAATAACAGTGTTTTATTTATGGAGTGTCAGGAGTTCTCATGACAAAAGCTGCAATAAAATAAAATCCTGCATTTAACAAGGTTTTATTCTTTTCTTGCTCGAGGATGTTCCCAATGCATCACATTTGATGTGTAATCGCCGTTTGGAAAATCTTTATATTCAAACAAAGTAGTGCAATATTCCTTCTCTCCATAGATGCTGCCTCACCCACTGAGTTTTTTCCAGCATTTTTGTCTACATTCAATATTGGGGTCGGTTTTCCAATCAGCTCTGTTCAAGAACCATTGATCCTTAGAACACATAAAGCCATCACAAAAGGACAGTTTTTGCTCTGCAAGTATTAGTGAGGGCAAATGATATATGCTGTTAACTGGGCATAAATGCTGTAACAACTTTAGATTGAGGGTAAGGTTGAAAATCTAACATTTGACTCCAGAACAAATGGCATTCCATAATAATCTTGGGAAAGAAAATTTTACACTTGAATGGAATCTTCACACTCAGTGGAGAAAATGATACTTTATCAATTCATGTCTGTTTTCTTTTAAATAAGCAATAATATTATTTGCTGCCTGTCAACCTCTCCAACACTGAAAATCCGCTCTTATCACCTTGAATCTATTTTCTTCAGGTTTTATTTGTTGTTTGAAATACTAAAAATGGCAGAGTTAAAATTCAGTTATTAAAAAAATCCTCCTCCTAGTCCATTTTATTCCCCCCTCATAGTCTAGCTTTTTTTTTTCTCTCTGCATTCCCATTCTGTACCTGATATGACATTGAATTTGGTAGGAAGGAACTGCAGATGCTGGTTTAAACCGAAGATAGACACAAAGAGCTGGAGTGACTCAGCGGGACAGGCAACATCTTTGGGGAGAAGGAAAAGTCTTGACCCGAAACGTCACCGATTCCTTCTCTCCAGAGATGCTGCCTGTCCTGCTGAGTTACTCCTGCTCTCTGTGTCTATCTATGACATTGAATTTGCCTGACCCACTGAATGATTCTATCACTTGGTGTTTTTTTTGTAAATCAGCATCTGCATTTCCTTGCGACTCCACTTTACTGTCTCACTGTCAAGTCCCCTCTCTCCAACAGGGTTTCTCTGATACCCCCTCTCACTTTTCCCCCTCTGTGACCTCGGCTTTGTCCCACTCCTAAATCTTTTCCAGTTTTCTCACCCACCCCCACAATCAGTCCGAAGATGGGTCCTGACACGAATCACCACTTATCCATGTACTCCGGAGATACTACCTGACCCTTTGAGTTACTCCAGCACTTTGTGTTTTATTTGCCTATTTGGTTTATTTGGTTACAGAGATTCCCAGTTAATTTCCATCCTCATTCAGATTCCCGATGCCCTTTAAACTCATATGTTCAGCAACTTGCTCTAAAAATAATCCAGAACCTCAAGGTGCAAATTGAACAAATGGGAGAAGAGTTTAGGTTGCTGGCAGAAGCAAATCTGGGCAGCAAAGTTAGGTAGATGTTTAAAAAATGTCTGCTCAACTTCTCTCTGTTCCTTTAACTAATTATCTAAAATATCCTTCCTCTTAACATTGACCCACATAAAGCAGTATAAGACCATAAGACATAGGAGCAGAATTTGGCCATTCGGCCCATTGAGTCTGTTCCACCATTCGACCACGGCTGAACTATTTTTCCCTCTCAATCCCATTCTCCTGCCTTCTCCCTGTATCCTTTGCCACCCTTACTAAACAAGAACCTATCAATCTCCGCATTTAAAATACTCAGTGACTTGGATTCCTCCGCCATCTGTGGCAATGAATTCCACAGTTTCACCACCCTCTGGATAAAGAAATTCCTCCTCATCTCCCTAGATCTTCTGCAGCATTGAGCCAGACACATGAGGTTGAAGCCAAAGATTGGTTGAAGCTGCTTATCGTGACCGTATAGGAATTTTGCCAAAAGTCAAAATGACATTCTTGTCCTTCCTTCATATGGCATGGCATCTATTTGCAGTCTGTTTCCAGGCTTCCTGAGGTTATTTAGTCTGCTGTTAATGCTTTCATTGACTGTTATTTTGCTGTCAGCTGAGGCTCTGTTGATTGTACTCTTGCCTTTTTTGCCAGGAGGTTCTGGGGTCAAATCCCACTGCAGATGTCCTGAACAAGCTGCCAGAGGAACCTCGAGAAGCTATCATTACAAATTAAAAGGCACTTGGACAGATTTAAGGATAAGACGAGGGCTATGGGCTAAATGCAGGCAATTGGGACTAGCCCAGTATCCGACTTGGTCTGCATGGACAAGGTGGGCAGAAGGGTCAGTTTCCACTCTGTATAGCTCCCTGACTGGTGGATAGACACTAAATACTAACTGGCCCTGATCCTGGCAAAGGCAGGAACATCTGAAATCAATCTCTTCCAGCAGAGGAACGGATATAATGATATGGTAGCTTCAAAATACATGCAGGGTTTCGAGTCTCTATTAGTAAGTTGGTCATCTGTCCCTTTTGCAGCCAAAGTGGCAGTGTTTTGCATATAGACTAAGAGGGCTGTTGTGTACATTCTGCATTGACCGGGAGATTGTGCTTCTGAATGGGGACAATCTTGATGAGCTGTATCCAAAAACTGTATTTCACTGCACCTGGTTCGTGACAATAAAAAAATCCATTGAAGGTCAGTGCCAAAATGTACTTTGGCAGCCCAGTGCAATGCCACACTATTGAAGGGAATGTTTCTAGGATTAGATGTTAAACAGGGGCCCTGTTTATTCTACCAGGTGGACTATTTTGAGCGGTGTTTCTTCTTCATGCACCATTACTACGGTAGATCATACGGTTGTTATTGCAATGTGGAAATTGGTTGTTGTACTTCCTATATTAAATCTGTGACTAGTCTTAAAATAAATTGCTTTGGGGTACTTGGAAAGATTATGCTCTTAAATGCAGATTTTATTTTGTTGAGTTAGAATCATAACAAAAAATATTTTAAACAGTTTGGAACTCCCTGAGGAAGTGGGAGAAGTGCAATGTGAACACAGGACCTTTAGTTTAGGTCGATTGATCAATCGCTCAAATTGTCCAGTTGCCATCATTCTGGGTCAATTATGTTTTTGTGTAGGAGGGAACTGCAGACACTGGTTTACACCGAAGACAGACACAAAATGCTGGGATAACTCAGCAGGACGGGCAGCATTTCTGGATGGAAGGAATTGGCGACGTTTCGTATCGAGACCAGACTGCGAGTCAGGAGAGAGGGAGACACAGAGATATGGAAGGGTGAGGTGTGAAAACTAGGCATCAAAGGGTACAAAGGAAAATTTAGGGAAATGTAGAATACATGTAGAATGGATCATTGTTAGTTAGGGGAAGGTGACAACGAAACATACAAAGATAAAAATGTAATCCGAAGGACAGTCAAACTGGTTGGAGAACTATGATGATGGAGAGATTTAGAGAGAAGGAAAGCAAGGAGTTATTTGAAGTTAGAGAAGTCAATATTCATATCGCTAGGTTGTAAGCCGCCCAAGCGAAATATGAGGTGCTGTTCCTCCAATTTGCGCTGGGCCTCACTCTGACAGTGGAGGAGGCCCAGGACGGAAAGGTCAGTATGGGAATGGGAGAGGGAGCTAATGTGATTAACAACCGGGAGATTATGTAGGTTTAGGCGGACTGAGCGGAGATGTGCAGTGAAACGATCGCCGAGCCTGCGCTTGGTCAAATTTTGTTTTTTCTATATTTAAGGAAATCAGTAATCCATGCAGGAGGAGAGACAGAAGCCATATCAGTTCATATATGTTTACTGAGTTTGTAAATTTGTACACTTAGTTTGTCATTATATGGCTAGAACTAAAATACATTTAATGCTGTTCTGTGTGTCACCATCTAAGTGAGTGTGAGTTTGGAAGAATTTGTCACTAAACGATCACAAAATTATATAATGTAATTAAAATGTTGTTTTGCAAGTGTAGTTGCAGATTTCTTTCAGATGTGGAAGGGCTGAGGAGAATGAGGGCTGGTTCCCAGACCTGATGGAGCCCAGGCAGTGTGTGGTACAGTGGCAGAGCAAATCATCTCATGTAGAGTACGTATCTGTAGGAAGGAACGGCAAATGCTGGTTTAAACCGAAGATCGACACAAAACATTGTCGTAACTCAGCAGGTCAGACAGTTTTGGAGAAATGGAATAGATGACATTTTAGGTCGAGACCCTTCTTTAAACTCCAGGGTATCTGTCACAGCAGAGGATCCAGAGGCAAAGTGCATGATCAACAATCTGCTTTGGAGGGAGGGAGCTTCTTTCCCTTAAGGAACAAACAATATTATTTAGCTTAGTTTAGTTTAGTTTAGTTTAGTTTAGCGTGGAAACAGGCCCTTCGGCCCACCGAGTCGGCACTGACCAGCGATCCCCGCACATTAACACTTTACTACACACACTAGGGACAATGTTTACATTTATACCAATAGGCTGTGGGCTGAGGAGCTTTATTCCAGTGTTTCGTGACCCAAGTCACAGAACTACATGAAATTTTCACATATTGTGAAAACAATTATATAAATCACCCCTAAAACTCGTCAAGAACTTGCAATTTTTAAAATTAAATTAGAGAAAAAACGGAAAAAATGTGTGTATTTTTAGTCCAATCAAAGCACGTTTAACATTGAGTTGTCTGCCAGTTGGCCAATCACTGACTTTGTTTCAGGCTAGCACACATCATAGCTGAGAGGGCTTCACTGATGCCTGTTTTACTGGAGATTCCGATGAAGGTTCTTTGTTGTGGAATCTTGCAGCAGGGTAATTGAATTTAGTGAAAGGCATTAAGAAGTCTGAAAAATGTGCAGCTAAGTGGATAGAAGTGGAAGAAAGTCTTGAAAGCAAAGTCCCTGCAACACAGTTGTGAAACTTTGTGAATCTACTGAAACTGAAAGGTAAGATCTAAAGTCTTATGAAAATTAATCTGTATGGACTTTAATTAATTTAATTGCAGCCTTTATAATGTGAAAAAATGAGATTTGGAGGCTCTACATTCATTCATTCATTCATTCATTCATTCATTCACTCACTCACTCACTCACTCACTCACTCACTCACTCACTCAATCATTCATTCATTCATTCATTCATTCATTTCATTCACTCATTATCATTCACTCACTCATTCACTCATTCACTCACTCACTCACTCACTCACTCACTCACTCACACACTCACTCACTCACTCACTCACTCACTCATTCATTCATTCACTCACTCACTCATTCACTCATTCACTCATTCACTTATTCATTCATTCATGAAGTTGAGGGCCTAAACTATATGTATCAATAACAAGGTAAATTAAACATTTTCACTAATGCTAGCTTGTTAATAGAGTAATAGTCTTAATTCTAATGGAGCTGCCTGCGATAACTTACCGGGAAAAGGTGCTCCGATCGCGGGGTCTATGTATTTTACCTAGTGAAGCCGCGGTCTCAATTAAGAAGCGGCCGATTCGCGAATGCGGAGCCGCGGATCATCTACGCAGGCGGGGAGGGGGGGGAGGGGAAACATAGTGCCGTCCGTAGCAGCCGTTTCCAGGAAAACTGAGGAATATATCTATCTGGAATATATATAGGTATAATAATATATTATATACTACTGGAATATATTACTATCTGGAATATATATAGGTATAATAATATATTATAATAATATATATATTAATATTATATATATTATGTTATTATACCTATATTACTATCTGGAATATATTATCTGGAATATATATAGGTATAATGATATATAGTTTAAATGGACTGCAACACGGAAATAGGCTGCCCATCGTGTAATACGGGCATTGGCCACTAGATGGCGCTTACTTTCCCGATCTCATTTTCTAATTGGTTTAATTAATTAATGTGCAACTTTCGGCAATGACGAGTTATGACTTCCTTCTCAATTATATTTCATCTAAATCTGTGGAAAATTTCATGTAGTTTGGTGACTTGCGTCACGTAAACTGATTTCTAGACACATTTTTGTTGCTTGGCCCACAGCCAATTAACCTACAAACCTGTACGTCTTTGGAGTGTGGGAGGAAACCAAAGATCTCAGAGAAAGCCCACACAGGTCATAGGGAGAACATACAAACTCCCTACAGACAGCACCCATGGTCGGAATTGAACCCGGTTCTCTGGCGTTGTAAGCGCTGTAAATCAGCAATTCTACCACTGTGCCACTGTGCTGACCCTCTCTTTCACAATCTCATTATATTCTATACCATCTACAGCCAAATCTATATGCTGTAGTCTCTCCACTGTTGTCATGCAGCCAATTTGTACAATAGTAAGTTTCAACAAGCAACAGTGATACACATAACCTGCATTGTTTGATTATTTGGGACACAAGGAAAAACTTTGGCTTTTCTTCATAATAATACACCTAACAGTCCTGATACATTTATATCTTTTACGTTTATAGCATTTATAACAAATAAACTGATTTGGTTAGACAGTTCTGGTGATTGGCCTCACCAAAGTATTGTCATAATCTCATGTGCTGGGGCTCTTCCATATTCTATTGTTTCTCTTCACATGAGATTTAAAATTTACGCCTTGTGACAGAAAGATCCGTGGAGTTCATGACTTTTACATCTACTGATGGTGGAATTAAGATGTGGAGTTTTATCTGCGTGCCCTCATCAATGGTGTACTAGTCAACTTCCTGATAGGATGGCTGGGAAGTGAATTGGAACTGGCTGCTGTTCTGTGCAGTGCGCTTGCAGGCACTATGGGTTGCATGGGGTCAGAGACTTCCATGGGGATCTTGAGGTAGGGAAAGGTGTGAGGAGGAATGGGATTAGGGCAGGATTAACTCTTCTTGGAGGGAATTCCAGGTTCCTCTGAACCCAAAAGGAAAATTTGCCTTGAATGGCGTCTTCTGATTTTGCTAATAGGCAATTAAATACCACAACCTCCAACTAAGCCACATAGACTTGGGGGCATGGTTTTATCCTTTTGCACTATTGTTTTTGTATGTATGTGTGTGCATATATATATATATATATATATATACACACACACATACACACACACACACACACACACACACACACACACACACACACACACACACACACACACACACACACACACAAACACAAACACACAAACACATATGGGTGTTTCCGTAAATACAGCATTTGGTAATGAAACCGAAGGTCTCAACTTCCAGGTTATTTTTCCTGTTTTTAACGTAATAATCCCATTGTTCCATATCCTGTCTTTTAGTACTAGAATAAGTCTGCTCCCCCAACGCTGGATTCCACCACTTACCCATTCCTCCAACGCTATATTCCACCACTCACGCATAGCCGCCAACTGCGCAGGTGCGGCTCATTTCTTCTCATCCCCCAGCACTCCCTCCCCTTCCTCCCCACATTCCTTATCCTTTCCCCTCTCACTCCCTCCCCCAATCCCTCCCTCACCTTGGCTTTTATGTGACATTTATGAAGCAGGATTTCTTCAATTCCATAGGCTAATTTATACAAGATAATCAATTTTGCAATTAAATAACTCTATATATGTTTATGATTTTTATCATTTATTACCTGATTTGATGGTTTTCTGATGCCTAAAGTTTTTGCAGAAAATGTGAGTAGCAGTGTCCCTTTGGTCACGTGTGAAATGTGCAAATTAAAAGCAGTTGAACCGTTTTTATATTTATTGTTTCTTTTTAATTCTTTACTAAACTAAATGTGCCCAGGTTCACATGGGAGGGCTGGTCCCCCAACGTAACATTCCACCTCTTCACCAATTCCAATATTGGTGGCCAGTAGGGGGGGGAGGGGGAGGTTCTGGAGCACTAACATGGGTGTTGTGGGTCATGTCAAGTCAAGCACAGTGAGTGCAGGGCTAACAATCCATTTCAATCCATTTCATGCCAAGTCAATCCATTTCAAGTCAATTCACGTCAAGCACAGGGCAGGCAGGGCCAGCCAACAATACAATCCATTTGGTTTCATTTCAGTTGAGGTCAAGCAAAGCAAAGGCAAAGTAAAAGCAAAAGCACAGGGCAGACCAAACAACTCATTTCATTTCATTTCCATTTCTATTTCAAGTTCAAGCACAGAGCAGGCCAAACTACTAATGTTATTAAGGGCTAACAAATCATTTATTGCAAGCATATTAAGGGTTAACAAATCATCGTTCATTGCAAGCACATTGCTGGCTAACAGATCATTTATTGCAAGCACTTGAAGGGTTAACCACAAAACTCACATAACCACGTAAACCACATAAAGCACATAAAGCATAGATTCACAGTTCAGTAGAGTCACAGTTCAGTAGATTCACAACAGCAGAATCAGAGTTGTGGCCTCTCCCTCGCGATCTTCCAGAGTGACTGACTCATGTCAGGGGGGGGGTTTTGGGGTCAATTTTATAGTCCCCCCCCCCCCCCCCCCCCCCCCCCCCCCCCCCCCGAAGGGGTGTTACCTTCATTATGGTGATTATCATTATTACAGGTGAGAGGATAAATCAGCTGATCTCAAGATTTTATAAACATTCATAACTTTTTTATTTTTCATAGATCAGAAAAATCCTCGGGGCTGCCTCAGCGGAGGAGGACTGTGATTAAGATGGTCAAAAATCATAGCGATATAAGGTAGCTTTTTTTTCTAAAAGCAATATAAAACGCAGACAGGAAGTGGTCAAGATGAGACTTTTAGTTATATAGATATTTTAAACTCTCCATTGAAATACTTAAAATCATGAAATAAAAATCTAGTTTGCTCACCTATATTATTGATGTCTAATTCTGTTGGCTCTCCCGTTTTCTGACCTCATCATTGCTATAATGTTTTTTTTTGCACTTGTCATGATTTGAAAAATATTACAAAATATTTTTGCACTTTTTTGTTCTTTTCTCGTAAATGTTGCTTCGGGTTTACTACAGAAATGTTTAAATTCCGTTAAACTTTCATTGCTTGTTGCTATGTTGTTGTAAAGTGTGTGCATTGTAGCAAAGGGAATCGAAAGTGATTGGGTTCTAGATAACGCTAAAAGTATGCTCCTGTCTACACAGATGCTTTAGGTTCTGGGCAAATTTTGAGTAAATTAACATCGAATTCGATTAAAAGGTTCAATGAATTCGAATGATCGAATTCAATGAATATATTCTTTCTCATTTGTGTATGTTAAAAAAAAGGATACATGTTTTTTTCTCGTTTTTTTCAATTTGAAAAGTATTAAGTTTTGGTCAAATTTTGATCAATTCTGATCACAAATTAGCGAAAAAGGATCATAGGTAGTCCCATTTTTAATTCAGCAGTATTTTGTTATAATTTAATAACAAGCAAATTTGGCCACCCATGTCACAGGTTGGTACCCTTATTTACAGAAAAACACCCGTGTATATATATATATATACACACACACACACACACACACACACACACACACACACACACACACACACACACACACACACACAACACACACACACACACACACACACACACACACACACACACACACACACACACACATATATATATATATATATATATATATATAAATAAAATATATATATATATATATATATATATATATATATATATTATATGTATATATACCTATATATATATATATATATATATAATATATATATATATATATCTATATATATATCGTATATATATATATCTATCTGTATCTATATATATATATTTTTATATATCTATATATCTATATATATATATATATATATATATATATCTATCTATCTATCTATCTATCTATCTATCTATCTATATATATATATATATATATATATGTGTGTGTGTGTGTGTGTGTGTGTGTGTGTGTGTGTGTGTGTGTGTGTGTGTGTGTATAAATATATATATATATAAAACTCTCATCTTCGTTGTACCTTTATTTGTGCAAAAACAATATATGATAGCACTACAATATTCAGCCCACCTTACTTAGCAATGTTACAAAATTTTGAGATTTAAAAAATCAAGTCTGCAATTTATCCCATCAGATAAAGCATAACAATAAGTTTAATTTGACACCAAATTCACTTTCATATCACAAGTATTAAAAAAGTTATGGCCATTTTCATACTCGGAAATTAGCATCTTGTTCCCTATTGATTTTCAATTGACATTACAAAAAAGCTGTGATCTTGGATAGTCAAAAGCCCATTTCTTAAGGAAAGATTAAAATTTTTAAATAGCCTAAGTGTCCAAAGATTATTCACAAATAATTCACAATATAACATGATTTTTATATCTAATTTACATTAATTTATAGGCCAAATGGAAGGAATTTAGTGATCAATTGCTGTAAATAAATGCCCATTTAAATCGGCTTTCTAGTGAGTTCATGTGGAACGCGCTGGTTTAGAACGTTGACATCGCGCTGGATTATTGCCCTCAAATGCCGAGAAAAATACTGCGGGATATAAAAAGCCCAAAATGAACTACTCGCTATAGATAACTTGATATATAGGGTTATATATATATGCCCCATTTAATGTAAAAATAAGGTACATACCTATAATTGTTTGCTTTATAAAACCCTGGGGCTGCGAGAGGTTGCGGAATGAGACAGTAATTTTAAAACTATTAGAACTATATTATCGAGGCCTTTAAAACTAATAATACCTTTTGCGACCGGGTCTTGCAGCGATTTTTTGTTAATGATTTACTAGGCTGAACATGTGCGATTGGTACAGCCTAGTAAAAATCGCGTTTTAAACCCGCCCCCTCCAAACAGCGCCAAAATCGCGGACATGGCTGAGGGCAGATTCCCAATGACGATTCAGGTAGGTTTTGTAACATACCTACCTACCTTACTCACCAATGTCCTGTGCTGTAAATGAAACACGTTTAGTTCAGATTGATGGTATATTTTAAAAGTTATTAACACTTAAAAAAAAATTAAAACAGCGCCCCCACACACGCATGCGCAGTTGGGGGAGAGTTCCCGTGCGCATCTTTACTGGCATCGCAAAGGGCACCCAATGGGTCCCAGGCCATGCCTGCGCAGTTGGGGCCTTTCCAGAATTCAGATTGTCATCTTTTACAATGGCGACAAGGGTAACATTACTTCCATTTTACTGTTTCTCTGGGTCCACAGGGATCTGCCGCATTGGCGCTGAGGCTGGGGCTGCATCAGTGGGCGGCGGCGGCTGGCTCCAGCCGGCTCCGGGGGTGGGGAGAGGCCATGCCGGTGAGCTGGGTCCTGGGCGCTGTGGCTGGCTCTAAGGCCGACGGCTGCTGCTGCTGCGCCGGGCCCACGCGGCGACCTGAGGCCGTCGAGGATCCGAGGACCGGGCGTTGACCCTGGCTCTGAGGCTGATGGCTGCTGCTATAGAGGGATAGGAGAGGTACAGGGAGGGGAGAGGAGCTGTGGAGGGAGTGAGGGAGTCACTGAGGCTAGGGGAAAGGAGGGGTTTACAGAGCATTATGTTTACACTAAACTAATTGAACGGGTCCCTGTCACACAGGAGGCTTGGTCTCCCAATGCAATGCCCCGGAGGAGCATCAGCCATTGGTGCCCTCAGAGCCAGGCCACGGTTCAGCCCAGAAGCACCAGCAGCTACGGGCACACCGGCGTGTGGGCGGGAGACCCATGAGGGAGAGAGGGGTATCTTGGGGGAGGGGGCAGGAGCCAGCGAGGGAGACCAGAGGGGAAAGGGTGGAGCTGCGGGGCGTTGTGATGGGACTCACAGCGGGTGCTGGATGCTCTCCTACGCCGGGATCAGTCTCTCCTCTTTCCGTTTGGCGACATTGCCATGCTGCAGGACTCCGAAGGTCTGGTTGGAAACCTCTGCTCGCTTTCCTCAGCTCCAGTAAAGACACGATGGCGCAGGAAGGGGTGGACCGTCCCGGGGAGTGACAGGGGAAGAGATTAATCTGCACGGCGCTGGAAGGCCGAAGAGATCGATCTGCGCACGCGCGGTTTTTAAGATTTTTAAAGCTCGCTAACTTTGATGACATTCAACCAATCAGAATGAAACTTGGCGCACTCGCAGGAGAACGGTGAGTGAACTGGTGAAAAATTGTAGCGCTATCACGAACCATTTTTGCGCAAATAGAACGAGTCTGAGCTGATAATAAGATCAGAGTTTTAGTTATATATAGATATTATGCTGTGCAGCTGCAAGTAACAATTTCATTGTTCTATCTGAGACATATGACAATAAAACGCTCTTAACTCTCGACTCTTCAACTTGTTTACGTAACTGTTGCTTGTACACCTTGAATCAGGAATAGTTATTTTACCTGTTTAGTGCTCAGCACACTTGATTCAGCTTGTAGTAGTTTGTAACCTGATGTTGGACTGTGTGTTCTTTGCTGACTGAGGCCAAACTGATCCTTGAATGCTGGAGTACATTATACCAGTCCTGTACTGAGGGTGTACAGCACAGTCACCAGTGCTGTCTTTTGGACTAAAACTAACCCAACTCTAAAGTCCAGTGGACTCGATTAAAAAATCCCTTCCATGAAAAAGAGCAGGAGAGCTTTTCCTAATATTCTGACCAATATTTGTCCCACGATTAATACCATTAAAACAGTTTTCTGGTATATTATCTTTTCTTTTGCTGTATGTACATGATCTGCCCTGCATTGCCTGTGTTCCGCTGGTGAGTGTTCCACATGAACTGTAAGGAGTGAGGGAAGGAACTGCAGATGCTGCTTTACACTGAAGATAGGCACAAAATGCTGCAGTGACTCAGCGGGGCAGGCAGCATCTCTGGATAGAAGGAATGGGTGATGTTTTGGGTCGAGACCTTTCTTCAGATGGAAGATGACCCTTCTCCAGCAGAGATGCTGCCTGTCCAGCATGTTGTGTCCATTAACTGTGAGGAGCTTCGGGACACATTGAAAGATGTGGTTTAGATGCAATTTCCACAAAACTCTAGTCAAAATTAAACTTGTCATGAGACAGACTGCCACAGTGAGCCAGGGAGCACAGCATGGAAAGCAAACGTTTCTTCCCAGTGTGGACGAATGCTCAGATTTCTTTCTTATCAAGTCAGTGGTTGATAAAAGTTACATTTGGGTCTGATAACAATGTGTTGTCATGTTTCTTATCTGAATAATAGTAAAACTATTCTGAACAAAGTGCATAAAAATGAACAACAACCCTCACAGGAAGCTGCAAAGTGGTGTACACCGCCCACATTCCAGAAATTAAACAAAACCAAGAAAAAGCAAACTCCAGCTGGACACGTATAAAATCATGAGAGGAATAGATCGGGTAGATGCACAGAGTAGGGGAATCGAGGACCAGATGACATAGGTTCAAGGTGAAGGGGAAAGGATTTAATAGGAATCTGAGGGGTAACTTTTTCACACAAAGGGCGGTGGGTGTATGGACCAAGTATGCCAAGGAGGTAGTTGAGGCTGGGACTATCCCAACGTTTAACAAACAGTTAGACGGGTATACGGATAAGACAGGTTTGGAGGGATATGGACCAAACGCAGGCAGGTGGGACTAGTGGACCTGGGAACTGTTGGCTGGTGTGGGCAAGTTGGGCTGAAGGGCCTGTTTCCACACTGTATCACTCTGTGACTATGAGTCCTGGAGATTCTCCTTGCAACAATGCACAGAATTTAAAGTTCTCCTTATAACCTTGCAGAGGCTCTGCACTCCACTCCGTTCTTGCCTCTTAAAGAGACTGTAATGAGTAGTTGGATATTTTCTTGTTAAATGCTCTTCAAGAGTTTTGTCAAGTGTCTAGAGTCAAAAGTGTTTTATTGTCAGTGGAAGAATGAAATTCTCACATGCCGCAGCACAGCAGAATATGTAAACATAGTGCACTGCAAACAATGTGCGTAAGAAGGAACTGCAAATGCTGGTTTAAACCAAAGATAGACACCAAAAGCTGCAATAATTGAGCAGGACAGGCAGCATCTCTGGAGAGATTCTGTGTGAAGAAGGGGCTCGACCCGAAACGTCACCCATTCCTTCTCTCCAGAGTTGCTGCCTGTCCCGCTGAGTTACTCCAGCATTTTGTGTCTATCTTTGGTTTAATCCAGCATTTGCAGTTCCTTCTTATACATATTGTTTGCAGTGCACTATGTTTCCATATTCTGCTGTGCTGCTGCAAGTGTGAATTTCATATATATATATATATATATATATATATATATACACACACACATACTCACGCACACATACTCACACATAAAAAACCTCAAACAATAATAGTCTATGTAGTTCAGAGCTTATTGGAGGTTGGAGTGTTTAATAGCCCTAGCAAGATCTGAGCTGCAGCAGCCACATGATGTGTACAGTTACCTCCGTCTAATGTTCTAATTAGAGCAGTTCATGGCAAGATTAGCAAGTTTGCGGATGATACAAAAGTGGCTGGGACATGTTGGCTGGTGTGGGTAAGTTGGAACGAAGGGCCTGTTTCCACACTGTATCACTATGACTATGACTCGATGTTTTGAAACTGACAGCCCATTGGAAAGTGTTGGGGATGGCAGGAAATAGCGGATTCTAATTATCAGATGACTCACAGTTGTGCAAGATGATCAAAAGGCTATTGTAGGGCCTCTCTGGTTTAAAATTAAGATTCAATAGTAAAGAAAGATTCAGCTGATACATAGTGTCTAATTTGGAGATTAGTTTGGGGCCCAGAAGCCCGTGCAATTTACTCAGGATAGGCCCATTGTTAATAACTCTTTGTTAATGGGCTGAAAATATGATCACAAGAGGCTGTCTATTTCAGCATAATGTGATCTTCTTCTTGCGTATGGCATGCACAGCCTAAAGTTGTAAGTCTTTGATCTTTTGTTTGTACACGTAGGGTTGATTGCATTAGTTGAAACAGGGTGGACCACGTGAAGGTTGCAATCTCCCACCCCAGCATAATGTGATTACAAATTGCATTTTGGAGAGAGTGGAATGTGACATTAACCATTTTTGCGACATTTTGCTTCATTCTGGATATCTGACAGGGCATTTTTTCATATGAAATCTATTGTGTGCATGACGACTTTAGAATTGGGCTTGCAATGTGATGTGATTCTCTGCGTAATGTTTCTTTTGGAATGTTGCCCAGAAAACTAGGGCATGTTATCCCATGACTTGCATAAGTAAGCTTGGCATGGCACTGAATTGGATCCCATTTATTCCTATAATCACATTCTATTCTTATCTCCCATTCCTTCCCATTCTTTCACAATGTTGACACGAACAGCCCCCAATTCCCACTCATCAGCCCCCGTGATTAGCCCACGTACTGGTGGCTCAATTACCTGAGCTATCTATGCCCCATACCCCATGTACAAAACAAAATCCACCAGCTATCCAGTGGCTACTCCCCTTCTGACTGGGCTTGTATTCACTGCAATTTAGAAGGATGAGAGGGTATCTTATAGATGATTAAGGATGAGAGGGTCTGAAGAAGGTTTTCGGCCCGAAACGTTGCCTATTTCCTTCGCTCCATAGATGCTGTCGCACCCGCTGAGTTTCTCCAGCAATTTTGTCTACCAGGGGATCTTATAGAAACATTATCATTATAGTCATAATCATACTTTATTAGCCAAGTATGTTTTGCAACATACAAGGAATTTGATTTGCCATACAGTCATACCAATAAAAAGCAATAGAACACACAAAATACATTTTAACATAAACATCCACCACAGTGACTCCTCCACATTCCTCACTGTGTTGGAAGGCGAAATAAAAGTTCAATCTCTTCCCTACTTTCCGGGGCCTCTAACCTTCCATTGATGGGACGATCTTACTCCCGTAGGAGGCGGCGGGCCTTCTCCTCGGGGCGATCAAGCTCCTGCATTGGGGGGGAATCTCAACTCTCCCGCACCGAGCGATCATCCAAGACTCAACCGGCGGGCTCCTTGATGTTAAAGTCCGCATATAAAATTATTAAGGGATTGGACAGGCTAGATGCAGGAAAAATGTTCCTGATGTTTGGAGAGTTCCTTCTCACCTCCTTTCTAAAAGAGCGCCCTTTAATTTTGAGGCTATGACCTCTGGCCCTAGACTCTCCCACCAGTGGAAACATCCTTTCCACATCTACTCTATCTATGCCTTTTACTATTCATAAGTTTAATGAGGTCCCCCTTCAACCTTCCAAACTCTAGCGAGTAGAGGCCCAGTGGTGTCAAACGCTCATCATATGCTATCCCACTCATTCCTGGAATCATTCTTGTAAACCTCCTCTGGACCCTCTCCAGAGCCAACACATCCTTCCTCGGATATGGGGCCCAGATTTGCTCACAGTACTCCAAATGCGGCCTGACCAGCGCCTTATAGAGGAGCCTCAGCATAACATCTCTGTTTTTGTATTCCAGTTCTCTTGATATAAATGCTAGCATTGAATTTGCATTCCTTATTACCGATTCGACTTGCAAATTAACTTTTTTGGGAGTCCTTCACCAACACTCCCAAGTCCCTTTGTACCTCTGATATCTGGATCCTCCCTCCATTTAGAAAATAACCTACGCCCTTATTCTCATTACCAAAATGCATGACTCCGCACTTTGCTGCGCTGAATTTCATCTGCCACTTCTCTGCCCACAGAGCAGTGATCATGCAGTCGCAGGGAAGTTGTGGAGTTTGCATCTTCTCCCTGTGACTGTGTGGGCTTCTTTGAGGTTCCTCCAACATCTGTCGTGCATGCAGATTGATTGGATCGTTGGCTACTGCAAACTGCTCATCATGTGAGGGTGAGCAGTAGAATTTGGAGGTGGGAGGGGGAATTGAGGAGAAGGTGCGGAGAATAAGAAATGGGATTAATGTTGGATTAGTGTAAATGGGTGGTCGATGATCGGTGTGGACTTGGTGAGATGTAGGACCTGTTTGCGTGTTGCGTCTCTTCTCTATGTTTCTGTGATCAGTGATGAGTGTTGATCGTTGAGGCAGATGTGGACAGGAGGAGATAGTGCATCATTCACAAAGGGGATGGAGGAAAGGATGCTGGATTATGTAAACATAAAGATGAACACTCCTTGCACGGAATGGATGTATTGGAATCCATGCATGTGACCAGGGTAGGGTCGGGCTGGCTCATTAATGTGGATGGAGGCCCCAAGCTCTGGTTTAAACCCACGTCATGATAGGATGGCAGCACAGCTCATGACTTTGTGCGTGCCATCACATTGTCATTTAAAAGTGAGCGTAGCATGTGGTTTAACTTTGCGTGTATGTGGCTATCAACTGCACGGATGTGGGAGGAGCTGGAGCACTGGCAGTGTGCAAACCACCCAGGCCTGCTAACGTTCACACATGATCATGCAAAGTGAATGTTTCTTTGCAAAGCATTTGCTGTACCTTTGTTTCCGTGAAACTGCTGAGCGGGCGCTTATCTGCATGAGGCAGGAAGTTTACAGTTTATTGCAGTGTGCTCGTCGAAAACCAAAAACCAAACCATGGCAGAGAAGCTAATTGGCGAGTTTCAAATGCGTTTTCAGGTCTGTTGTGCTGCATATGAAATATATTATCAAAAATAAAATTTAAATAAAATGTCAAAAACAGGGTAAATTAGGGAGCACTGAAGTCCATCTCAGGCTTCATCCGTGACCGTTTTACGTGTGTCAAATATGGAGAGGAACTTTAAGGTTAACTCGCAACCCAAAGTGGAGAGATCTCCAACAACAGGGGGCCATTTGGCTCTCCATACTTGTTCTAATGTTGATGATCACAGCTCAGGCCAGTAGCAGGGTAGTGAGTAACGCTGTTTCGAATAAGATTCAAGGTCAGATGTCGCTCCTCATTTTAACTGGTTTCTTGTGACTCCTGGTGGCAGGCCGAATCTGTCCCACTGTAAATAAACAGCTGATGTTCCCTGTCTAACCACTGGGTGACACAATAGGGGCTGCGACCCACACGACCGTAACCACCTCGTCAGAACATTTCTAAAAGTAATTGAGATAGATATTGACCTTCCACTTCTTTTCAGATCCTGCATAAATGTGTCTTTCAGTCTGAAACATTTCTGTGTCCAATAAGCATGGGTGGTTGATCAGTTATGCCCCTGTCCCACTTAGGACACCTGAACGGAAACCTCTGGAGACTTTGCGCCCCACCCAAGGTTTCCGTGCAGTTCCCGGAGGTTGCAGGTGGTTGCCGGAGGTTGCAGGTAGCGGAAGCAGGTAGGGAGACTGACAAATCTTCCGGGAACCGCACGGAAACCTTGGGTGGGGAGCAAAGTCTCCAGAGGTTTTCGTTCAGGTTTCCTAAGTGGGACAGGGGCATATAAGAACTGTGGGATGGCTATTCTGTGTGTCTGGCACACTCATGTGTGGAGGAGTGTGGACATGGGCAATGGAGCAGAACCCAACCCTGATAGGTTTAGACCACAGTTTGGCTGAATCAGTGCCTTACAGTACTGTAAGCTGTCTAACTGTTTTTTCTTCCAGCTCTGTGTGTCTTCATGTGTGGAGGAGTGTGGACGTGGGCAGCAGAACCCAACCCTGATAAGTTTAGACCACAGTTTGGCTGTCACTTACTGAGCTTGCTGTTTGGTTTTGTCATGACCCATTCCACCATTATCAAGTTGTGATGCCACATTCTGTGGCCTTTGTCTAACTAACCCCTGCCCCACTGATCTGCCATCCAACTGAATGCGCTCCAGACCCATTGCTCCCCTCCCCACCGCACCGTATCTTGCTTGTAGCACACCAAGGATGTCACCCCACTTGCCCATAAAGATCTGCCATCCAAGGTCCCTCACCCAAATCCCCCCTCCTCTCAGTCTGTTGATCAACTTCCACCGATTTCAATCTCGACCCTCTGATGACCCTACTCAATATCATCTTCCTTGAATCAAGCCCCAATCTCATCACCGCCAGTCCCTTCACTGGCCCCTCAGCATCTCCAGACCCCAAACATCCTCTTCTCCCACACTCTTAAGGGCCTGTCCCACCAGTATGCGATTGCATGCGTCTAGCGCGACCAAACGTGGTGGTTTGAAGCGTACGGCCTCGCGGGGCCGGTCCCACTTCCAACCGCAGAGCCGTCTGGAGTTGTGCGGAGCTGGTCCCGGCATCATACTCACCAATCAGCTGGGCAGGAGGCGGGCCGACTGAATTTGGACGTCGCACGGCGTCGGGTGGTGACGTCATCACGCAACGGCACGCGTTAGGCGTACGCAGTCAAGATGCTCCGTACAGCATCGAGACGCTGCATACGCCCGTCGAGGCGCTGCGTACGGCCTCAATGCGGCTGCGGGCCGACAGGCCGTTGTCGCGCAGAATTATTGGACAGTGTCAGTTTTTCGGAGTCCCGCGTGATGTCGGGACTAGCCCCGCACAACTCCAGACGGCTCCGGCAATCAAAGTGGGACTGGCCCCGCGAGGCCGTACGGCTCAAGTGACCACGTTAGGTCGCGCTAGTCGCATGCAGTTGCATGCTGGTGGGGTGGGACAGACCCTTTACTCTGTGACCTACACCTGACCCCTGAGACATCACGCATATCCATGTGCCTTTCTAAAAGCCCCTTAAATGCCACTATCATATCTGCCTCCATCACCACACCTGGCAACATAATCAGGGATTGCAATGGAGGAGTTGGTGAGTTTTGTTTTAAATTTCAATATCATTTAATTAAGTCCCACAACTGCTCAGGTGGGATTTGAGCTGCTGTACCTGGATTGTTAGTTCAGACTAATTAACTACTAGCCTCATAACATAACCACAGAGGACACAACGTGTGGAGTACTTCAGCAGGTCAGGCAGCATCTAATGCTGGAGTACTTCAGCAGGTCAGGCAGCATCTCTGGAGAACATGGATAGATGTAGGAAGGAACTGCAGATGCTGGTTTAAACCGAAGATAGACACAAAAAGCTGGAGTAACTCAGCGGGACAGGCGGCATCTCTGGAGAGAAGGAATGGGTGACATTTTGAATCAAGACCTTTCTTCAGACTGAAAGTCATGGGAAAAGGAAACGAGAGATATGTGATAGGTAGGTTTGCCAACTTTCTCACTCCCAAATAAGGGACAAAAGGTCAAAATAAGGGACCAATTCCCAACGGCATAAAGTACAGAAGTCCTTCGTCGAGTCACCGCTGCCGGGCTTAACCCAGGTCTATTTTGTTTCCCATTGCTTGTTATAGCTGCACAGTCTTATCTTTTATGCAGGTTTCTCCATATTTGCACGCGCCAAACCGACCGAACATCACCAGACGTTACTGAAACTTTTTGTTTTGGCAGGAATTAGCAAAATATAGCGTGCAACTGATGCGCATAAAAGGGCCTGTAATTGGAGGACGGGTGAATCACTCGTGTGTGGCGTCAACAGCACATGCAACACGCACGCACGCACGCTGTTGTATGAGATCTAGGATTTGTCTGTAAGTGTGGTCCTCTGGTGATTACAGAGTACAGATGCTCCTCGACATACAATGCACCGACTTACGATATTTCGACTTAACGATGGTGCAAGCGATACGCATTCAGTAGAAACTGTATTTCACTAGCCCGGCCTCGTGGCAGCGTTGAGCTGCGTTGATAATTTAAGTGGTAATGCTTTACTGTTTAATTAAAATTGGTTTCCTGTGGTATATTTAGATTTCCGCCTGCTCTGTTGAGGCGAGCTTCAGGACCGAAGATTAGGCTCGCGTTCGGAGAGATTTTGCAGGGATGTAAGGGAACCGTGTTCGCCTTGCCGTAGGAGGAAGCGACGAGGGAGGGACTTGTGAAGAATCTTGCAGGAGGCGAGATGGACATCGAACGGCCACAGATCTGATGAGCCGGCTGATATAATCTCAGAGCTGCTGCCTGCTGTGACAATTCGCCATGTGTTTGCTCCTGCGGGGGTTGGCACTCGGGAGATTTAAGGGGCGTCGGTGCTCAGGGAATTAGCGAGCGGTCCGACGGAGCAGGGGCAGTGATGGGAGTGGGTTGGTGAGAGACGCCATAGAGATTTCATAATTAAAACGTTGGGAAAAGGGGAAGTACAACAAGATCTGGGAGTCCTTGTTCATCAGTCACTGAAAGTAAGCATGCAAGTACAGCAGGCAGTGAAGAAAGCGAATGGCATGTTGGCCATAACAAGAGGAGTTGAGTATAGGAGCAAAGAGGTCCTTCTGCAGTTGTACAGGGCCCTAGTGAGACCACACCTGGAGTATTGTGTGCAGTTTTGGTCTCCAAATTTATGGAAGGACATTCTTGCTATTGAGGGAGATTCTGTGTGAAGAAGGGTCTTGACCCGAAACGTCAGCCATTCCTTCTCTCCAGAGAAGCTGCCTGTCCCGCTGAGTTACTCCAGCATTTTGCGTCTAGCTTTGGTTTAAGTTCCTTCATACATTTGAGTGCCAATTTACACATTTAACGGCAGTCTGCCTTCTGACCCAGCTACGTCCTGGGTCACCTAAAAAAAGTGCCACAGATTTAATGAGAATGATGGCTGTTCAGAGTTGGCACGTGCTGCCGACTGCCAAATTGTAATGTTTGTGTACCATTATATGTTGGAGAAAGGGACTCCACACGACATTCTTTCCACTATCAAAGTGATCTCAGGCTAGTACCTGCTTTGAGTGTTTCACATTAAACTGGAACCGATTAGTCTGACAAACTGTTACTGCAAATAGCTGCTGTAGGTTGTCAACCCTGTTAGGGCTGATAAACCAGAATAATAATGGATAAGTTAATTCAATTCCTCTTGACTGGCAGAATGCCTAATTGATATCAGTAAGTCAAGCCTGCTGTCAAAGGATCACAGGGGCTTAACGATTAATTGCAGATTAGATAATGCTGTTTTTGCAGAGTGTGCCTTTTGCACTCTTAATGTAATTTTGATTTACCGATCTTATCTTCACAGTTGGTGTTTTTGAACAAAATGAGGTTCAATGTTACTGTAGAGTTGTTTCAGAGGGCAAAAAAATGAAATGAATTTACAGGTTACATCAGTGTTGATGTGGAGCTGTGAAAATGCATAGTGTTTGAATGGCTAATTCCTATTGACTCTGGCTTCCACAGGAGGAAATATACAAATCTGCATCCGGTTCCTGTAGCTTTAAACTAATCTCATGTCCGGATTAGCATTCCTTGATTACTGGGGAAGTTGTGGCGCTGTAAGTGGCCGAAATAAAGTTAAGTGAGCAGGGAAAGAAGGAAGAGAAAATTACGATTCAGTGACTAAGTGGTTGTAGATGTTATGATCTAAAATAGCTGCTCTGGGTGGTGATGTCTTGTATTTTGAGACTGGAATTTCTGAGTTCAAAAGAACATGGAATGTGTAGGAAGGAACTGCAGATGCAGGTTTACACTGAAGATAGGCACAAAATGCTGGAGATACAGCGGCAGGCATCATCTCTGGAGAAAAGGTACAGGTGATGTTTCGGGTTGAGACCCTTGGATCAGAAACAACATGGATCTTCAAAAGGTTACACAGAAAAGCTGGAGAAACTCAGCGGGTGCAGCAGCATCTATGGAGCGTAGGAAATAGGCAACGTTTCGGGCCGAAACCCTTCTTCAGACTGATCGGGGGTGGGGGTGGGTGGGGACAAGAAAGGGAAAAGGAGGAGGAGCCCGAAGGCTGGAGGGTGGGAGGAGACAGCAGGGGGGCTGAGGAAGGGGAGGAGACAGCAAGGACTAACAGAATTGGGAGAATTCGATGTTCATGCCCCCGGGGTGCAGACTCCCCAAACGGAATATGAGGTGCTGTTCCTCCAATTTCCGGTGCTGCTCGCTGTGGCCATGGAGGAGACCCAGGACAGAGAGGTCGGAGGCGGAGTTGAAGTGCTGAGCCACCGGGAGGTCAGCTTGGTTATTGCGGACCGAGCGGAGGTGTTCGGCGAAACGATCGCCCAACCTCCGCTTGGTCTCACCGATATAGATCTGCTGACATCTAGAGCAGCGGACGCAATAGATGAGGTTGGAAGAGATGCAGGTAAACCTCTGTCGCACCTGGAACGATTGCTTGGGTCCTTGAACGGAGTCGAGGGGGGAGGTAAAGGGACAAGTGTTGCATCTCTTGCGGTGGCAAGGGAAAGTACCTGGGGAGGGGGCGGTCCGAGAGGGAAGGGAAGAATTGACAAGGGAGTTATGGAGGGAGCGGTCTTTGCGGAAGGCAGATATGGGGGGAGATGGGAAGATGTGGCGAGTAGTGGGGTCACGTTGGAGGTGGCGAAACTGACGGAGGATTATTTTTGTATGTGACGGCTGGTGGGGTGAAAGGTGAGGACTAGGGGGACTCGGCCCTTGTTGCGAGTGAGGGGGATGGGGAGAGAGAGCAGTGTTGCGGGGTATGGAAGAGACCCTGGTGCGAGCCTCATTTATGGTGGAGGAGGGGAACCCCCGTTCCCTGAATAGTGAGGACATTTCAGATGTCCTGGTGTGGAACGCCTCATCCGTGGAGCAGATGCGGCGTAGACGGAGGAATTGGGAGTAGGGGATGGAGTCCTTACAGGAAGCAGGGTGGGAAGAAGTGTAGTCCAGATAGCCATGGGAGTCAGTGGGTTTATAGTGTATGTCGGTTAGAAGTCTATCACCTGCAATGGAGATAGTGAGGTCAAGGAATGGTAGGGAAGTGTCGGAAATGGTCCAGGTGTATTTCAGTGCCGGATGGAAATTAGTGGTGAAGTGGATGAAGTCAGTCAGTTGTGTGCGGGTGCAGGAGGTGGCACCAAAGCAGTCGTCGATGTAGCGGAGGTAGAGGTTGGGGATGGGGCCCTGGTATGTATTGAACAAGGATTGCTCGACGTAACCTACAAATAGGCAGGCATAGCTGGGGCCCATGCGTGTGCCCATAGCTACGCCTTGTATTTGGAGGAAGTGGGAGGAGTCGAACGCGAAGTTATTGAGGGTAAGGACCAGCTCCGCTAGGCGGAGGAGAGTGTCAGTGGCTGGGTATGGGTTGCTTCTCTGGTCGAGGAAGAACCGGAGGGCTGTGAGACCATCGTGGTGGGGGATGGAGGTGTATAGTGATTGGACGTCCATGGTGAAGATGAGGGGGTGAGGGCCTAGAGAATTGAATGCGCGGAGACGACGGAGAGTGTCTGAGGTGTCTTGGACATAGGTAGGGAGGGATTTAACCAAGGGTGATAGGATGGAGTCAAGGTATTTGGAAATGAGTTCGGTGGGGCACGAACAGGCGGAGACAATGGGTCTTCCGGGACAATCAGGTTTGTGGATTTTAGGGAGAAGGTAAAAAAGGATCTTCAAAAGGTAGACACAAATTGCTGGAGTAATGGAGAGTGTGTATGGATCTTCATAACACAGGGACTGAAATTAGTTGTTAGTTGGTGTTCTCAGCAGAAGGCAGCAGTATACAGAGGCAATTTTAGAGCACGGTTCCTGCGTTGACTGGTGCTTTTTTTGGTGGGATTTCTGCAGGTGCTCTGGTTTCCTACCACAATCCAGATAACTACTGGTTTGTAGGTTAATTGGCTTTGGTAAAATGGTAAATATCCCTTGGTGTGTGTGTAGGTGTGTGGGGATCGCTGGTTGGCATGGACTCGGTGGGCCGAAGGGCCTGTTTCCACACTGTGTCTCTGAAGACTAAAAACTAAATGAAAACTAAAAAAACAACATCCTTGCTGTCTGCTTGGTTGTGGCACTAGCCCGTGGTACATCCTAATACATTTCCAAAACCCTGCCCAGCAATTCATCTGCTTGAGGTGTTGTAGGGGTGAGAGCAAGGCTTTCACAAGCTTGGTTTACAGGTATGCCAGTTCAGGATTGTCAAAGTGATCTCTGGAGGCCCAAATAACGATGCAGGGTTCAACAGGGCCAGGCACCCTCATGGTGTGGCTAGACTTTAGAGATACAGCATGGTAAAAGGCCCTACAGCCCACTGAGTCCACACCGACCAAGTACACTAACACTATCCTGCACACTAGGGATAATTTGCCAATTTTACCGAAGCCAATTAATCTTCAAACCTGTTCATCCCTGAAGTGTGGGAGGAAAGCGGAGCACACAGGGAAAACCCACGTGGTCACAGTTTGAATATACAAACGCCGTACAGACAGCACCCGTAGTCAGGATCGAGCCTGGGTCCCTGCCGCTGTAAGGCAGCAACTCTACTGCTATTCCATCGTGCCGCCCCAAAAGGAGCAGTCAAATCCCATGTAACCTTCAGCAAGTGATTCATCTCCTCATACAAGGCCTTTCACCGGATCGCCTCAGTGCAGAGGGAGAATAAGGAGGGAAGAGACAGTGACTTTAAGACTTTTGCCTCCATCACAGTGAGGAGGTGCCTGGTGAACTCACTGTGGTGGATGTTAATTTGTGTTTATTGTGTGTTTTGTTATTTATTATTATATGTATGACTGCAGGCAATGAAATTTCCTTCAGACTGAAAGGTCTGAATGACAAATAAAGGAATCTAATCTAATCTAATCTAATCTAATCGAATCTTCACATTCAAAGGCTCACAAATCAGGAGTGTGATGGAATATTTTCTGATGAATGGAACTCCAACATTTCTCAAGCGGCTTGACAAAATCCAGGGCCAAACAGCCCACTTGACTAAGTTCACCACTATAAACATCAACATCTTCCATTGACAGTGCATAATGGCTGCAGCTAATATCATCTACAAAATGCAATGCAGTCACCCATACAGATACTCGTACAGTAACATCTCCAAAGCCCATGGCCTCCACTGCTAAAGACAAAAGCAGCAAAAACGAGGAAATTGATATAATTGATATAATTGATATCATTGATATAATTTAATTGCCACACAACCAGGGTCGGTGGTATTTGGGTTGTCAGCAGCGGTACAGTAATAAAGAACACACAACCACAATAAAAAATTTACACAAACATCCACCACAGCATTCATCACTGTGGTGGAAGGCACAGAACTTGGCCAGTCCTCCTCCATTTTCCCCCGTGGTCGGGACCTCCACCCTCCACAGCCGTTGCTGCGGGCATCCAGATGGTAAGGGACAAAGTCAAAGTCAAGGTGAGTCCAGGATCGGCTCTTCCCAACCAGAGACCGCGGTTTCAGGCTGGTGTAGGCCGCAGGCCGGCGGTCAAAGTTTTAATCAATAGTCAATAGTCAATAGTCAATAGTCTATTTAATTGTCATTTGGACCCCTGGAGGTCCAAATGAAATGCCTTTTCTGCAGCCATACATTACACACAAATAAACCCCAGACACAACATAATTTACATTTTACATAAACATCCATCCCATAGCTGTGATGGAAGGCCCAAAAAACTTATCTCTCCCCTGCACTCCCCCCCCCCCCGATGTCAGAGTCAAAGTCAAAGCTGGCGATGGCGATTGTCCCGCGGCCATTAAAGCCACGCCGGGTGGTGCGAGGTCGCACACCGGGTCTTGGTGTTGGAGCCCCCGGCGTGCGCTCGCAGAGTCCCGCGGCCATTCCAAGCCGCGCGGGGCAGTGATGTCAGGCCCCGCTCCAGGAGCTCTTCGACCCCGCAACTCAGGCGGGAGAAGTCGCCGTTGCAGGAGCCCTGAAAAGCGGTCTCCCTCCAGGGAGCCGCGGGCTCCCGGTGCCGCCGTCCGCAGACCCGCAGTAGCAGCCTCCGCATCAGCAGCAGCAGCGGCAGCAGAAGCAGCAGCGGCAGCAGCAGCAGCGGCAGCGGCAGCGCTCCTCCACCGCTCCACCCGCTCCGGTCTCGGCCAGCTCCGCGACGGTGAGGTGAGTCGGCACCAGAGTCCCCGGCTTCTTCTGTTGGAGGCCGCTCCTCGTTGCAGCCCCAACGACAACTGAGACCCGACGAGAAAAGGTCGGGTCTCCAGTGCAGGGAGAGATTTAAAAGTTTCCCCCTCCCTCCCACCCCACCCCCATCCACACGATGTAAAATAAAAACTACATATAAACATAGACAAAAAATAATAAAAACGCGGACAGGCTGCAGAGGCCGCTGCTGACCAGAGTCGCGCCGCCTACCTACCTGCCGTGTAAAGTACCTGCCGTGCTGCAGCCGGAAGCACCGCAGACCGCAGGGCCGGCGGTCGAAGCTCTCCTCCAGGGGAGATGGTAAGTCCATACCGCGCCCGCCCATGGAGGAGGCGGCCGAAACGGTTTCCCCCTCACCACCCCCCACACATAACACACAAAGAAACGTTAAAAACAGACTTTTAAACATACTAAAAAAATAAAAAAAGTTGACAAAAAAACGACAGGCTGCCTCCAGTGCAGCGCCCCCTTCATCAACTCCTTCAGGTTCCCCTCCATATCATCACCATCCTGATCTGCAAATGCATCACCAGTCCTTCATTGGCACAGGGTTTAACCCTGGAACTCTCCAGCTGACAACATTGTTCGAGTACAATCTCTAGAGGTTCTGCAGCAATTCACCAGCATCTTCTTGAGGACAGTTGTCGATGGGCAATAAATGCTGGTCTTGCCAGTGGTGCTAGCATCATATAATGGTATAACCAAATGTGGTGATCATTAGAATTACTCACAGATTTTATAACAACCCGTCTGCTGACTTCAGATAGTTTATTTTTAGTTTACAGGTGCAGGGATACAGCGCGGAAACAGGCCCTTCGCCCCTCCGAGTCCGCGCGGACCAGCGGTTCCAACACATTATCGCTATCCTACACACACTGGGGACAATTTACACTTTAACCAAGCCAATTAACCTACAAACCTGTACGTCTTTGGAGTGTGGGAGGAAACTGAAGATCTCGGAGAAAACCCACGCGGGTCACGGGGAGAACGTGCAAACTCTGTACAGACAGCACCCGTAGTCAGGATCGAACTGGGGTCTCTGGCGCTGCAAGCACTGTAAGGCAGCAACTCTATTGCTGCGCCACCGTGTTTGTACCCCTCAAACATGCAGCTACCAACACTGGCTCTTTGGTGCGTGTTAAGGTCTGAGCTGAAATAGCTTCATGGCTCCACACAAGCAGAGACCAGTTGTTGCCTCTGTGGTGTGTTATGACTGGTAGCCTCTGGAGAACATTCCTATGAGAAACTTGGAGGAATCAATGGTGATATTAAAGGAGGAAGGGGGGAGGGTAAAGCATACTTCAGGCAAACAAAAATAATCAACCAGTGAAATGTTTGCAAAGGCTATAAACGCATCTAGTTTTGGGAGAAAAAGTACGGGTCAGAGTTGGCCTGGTTTCTGTAGGGAAATGTTGGCAGAACCTTTGATATTTCCTCATGTAACATTCAGTAACTTTGAGATTTCCTCATTTTTGTTAACATATTCCTTGGCTGGAAGGTTGCTGTTAGATACCACTGCTGTTTCACCAACTGCACTCTGACTATGGGTTTGTGCAGGGACATGGGACATTGTGGAGCTCGCTCACCCCTTATGGTGAGGGAACCAGCTGAGTCTCCTGAGCCAGGTTGGAAGTGGAGGACAATGCTTCCACATTCATTTCAAGAGAAGCCAATGGCTGTGAAGGAGTGGCCATTTGTTGATTCATTTTTTGTTCTTAATTGAATATTTAAATGTTTTTTTTTAACTTTTGACATTTTAGTTGTTAATTTATAATCTTTTTTAATACTAGTTCTAATAAAATTCAATGCTTTCTGAATGTTCTTCAAATGTCAAAAATGATCATAAGTATTCAGTCTTTAACAACTCAGAATAAGCTCAGAGCAGCCGCCCGACTCTTCACCCAAACCAAATCCTGGCATCACATCACTCCAGTCCTCAAACAACTTCACTGGCTTCCCATCTCCCACTGGATCACCTACAAAATTCTGATCCTCACCTACAAAGCCCTCCACCATCATCCCCCCCCCCCCCCCCCCCCCCCATATCTCACTGACCTCCTCTCCCCCTACCAACCCTCATGGCCCCTCAGATCCACATCAGCCGGTCTCCACTCCATCCACAAATCCAACCTCCGCAGTTTTGGGGACAGAGCCTTCTCCAGGGCAGCTCCCAGGCTCTGGAACTCCCTCCCCCAACTGATCGGCAATTCTGAGTCCCTCACCATCTTCCAGTCCCGCCTCAAGACCCATCTCTTCACCTCTGCCTATCCTTAGCCCCACGTCCACCTCCCTTTTCATCTGTGCTTGAATTGGTGCTCATTTTTTAGTTTGTTTTGTTTTGTTTTGTTTTTGTTTTTGTTTTTTGCCTTGCCTTGTAAAGCGACTTTGAGTCCCTGAAAAGCGCTATATAAATTCAATTTATTATTATTATTATTAAGGGGTCTCGAAACATCACTCATTCCTTATCTCCAGAGAAGCTGCCTGTCCCGCTGAGTTACTCCAGCAGTGTTTACCTTTGATTTAAACCAGCATCTGTGGTACTTTCCTCCATGGCAATGCCTTTCATTTCATGTTTCTGCCACATGGATTGTCTGAGGTAAGTTTGTGGTATATGGGTAAAATGGGTAAATTGCACTATTATTGTTTGTTTGTTTTTTATGTGTTTGTGTCTGTGTGTGTGTGTATGTGCGTGTGTGTATAGACACAAAATGCCGGTGTAACTCAGTGGGACAGGCAGCATCTCTGGAGAGAAGGAATGGGTGATGTTTCGGGTCAAGACCCTTCTTCAGACTGGAGAAGGGTCTTGACTCGAAACGTCACCCATTCCGTTTTAAACCAGCATCTGCAGTTCCATCCTATATACACTATATGTATATGTAGATGTATGTGCCGTATATGTGTGTATACACACATACTGAATTGTTGTTCTCATTTATTCTATTGTTTACAGGGTACCATGTTTACATATTCTGTTGTGCTTCTGCATGTAAGAATTTGTTCTGTCTGGGACATATGACAATAAAACACTTGACTCTTGACTCTTGAATGGAGCAAAGGGGATTCTGTGCAGAAGAGTAATTTGGGCCAGAATACGTCAAAACCAATATAAAACGCTTCCCTTCTTACCTCAGCCATTCTCTTTCTGTGGAAAGAGCCAGCGTCTTTAAATTCTGATCCAACATCCTATATCTGCAAAATTACAGAAGGTAGATAGTGAGATGTTATACGGGTTATTAGCATGCTCTTGTTCTAGTTGCTTTATTGCACATCATCTCAATTGACCCATTTCACCCTAACAAAGTATCGTGTTAGTTGATTGAATATCAACACACAGCCTAGTGCTACAACCCAGGGCATTAGCTTAAGCTTAGAATTAAAGGAACAATGAAGAGAATCTGTTTACAAATAAAATACATTGTCTGCATCCCCTATCAAACGGCCAGGCAATCCTTAGGCAAAGGATTTACTGAGCAGTTCAAATTCTCCTCAGAGAAGAACACTTGCCTGTCAAAAACGGAGCTGAATGTTCAGCTTCATAAGTGATAAAACAGATTTTAAAAGAAAGCACTTTTTCTCCATTTGATCGTCCAAGCCAACACACACGAAGTAAGAAAGTGCTAGAACTGTGTTTCCAGCATGACTTTGTGTTTCACATTACCACACATCTGCATCTGTGGGTTAAAGTGAGAGCGGCAAGGAGTGGAGGTGGGTTTTATAAATGCGTTCAGCGATTTCAAACAAGTTTTGTTAATAGAAAAACATGCACCAAGTTGCACATGCACACAGTGAGAGCATTTTGGTGGGAAATGTAACAAAAAAGAGGATGCAATTTAAAGTGAAGGAAAGAACTTTCAGTCACTTAAAACGCAGGTGGCTTGTGATGGATCGGTGCTTTAGGCCAGTATTGTACTGAAAGATCTAGTTCTTTGCAATTTCACGCAACAGTTCCTTCTGACATCAATTAGGTACAAAATGGATCAATGACTTCTAAACAAAGTCTAAAGACTGAATTTGTTTGCGTGACTGGCTTAAAATTAGCCTTGCTCCTAAAAATAGTTTAGATTATGTTGGGTTTAATGCATTTCAACCAGGCCACTGATTGCCGCAGGCAACAGAGTATCCACAGGCCCTGTATTGGCTGACAACACATCTGGGTAAAGGGAGAGTACTGCTAGTCTATGGTGTACATATAAACTAGGTGCAGGAGTAGGCCATTCGGACTTCGAGCCTGCACCGCCATTCAATACGATCATGGCTGATCATCCAACTCAGTATCCTGTACCTGCCTTCTCTCCATACCCCCTGATCCCCTTAAGTCACAAGGGCCACATCTAACTCCCTCTTAAATATAGCCAATGAATTTGCCTCAACTACTTTCTGTAGCAGAGAATTCCACAGATTCACCACTCTCTGTGTGAAAAAAAATGTTTTCATCTCGGTCCTAAAAGACTTCCCCCTTATCCTTAAACTGTGACCCCTTGTTCTGGACTTCCCCAACATCGGGAAAAATCTTCTTGCATCTAGCCTGTCCAACCCCTTAAAAATTTTGTACGTTTCTATAAGATCCCCCCTCAATCTTCTAAATTCCAGCGAGTACACGCCGAGTCTATCCAGTCTTTCTTCATATGAAAGTCCTGCCATCCCAGGAATCAGTCTGGTGAACCTTCTCTGTACTTCCTCTATGGCTGTAGGGAGGCCATGAGATAATTGTGTGGCTTTGAATGGTTGCAGTGCCAATTGACATTATCTCTGTGTTGGAAGGAACTGCAGTTGCTGGTTTAAACCGACGATGGACACAAAAAGCTGGAGTAACTCAGCGGGACAGGCAGCTTCTCCGGAGAGAAGGAATGGGTGACGTTTCGGGTCGAGACACTTCTTCAGACTGGTTAGGGATAAGGGAAACGAGAGATATAGACGATGATGTAGAGAGATAAGGAACAATGAATGAAAGATATGCAAAAAAGTAACGATGATTAAGGAAACAGGCCATTGCTAGATGTTTGTTAGGTGAAAACAAGAAGCTGGCGCGACTTGGGTGGGGGTGGGATTGAGAGAGATAGAATGCCGGGGTTATGTGAAGTTAGAGAAATCAATATTTATACCATTGGGCAGCCCAAGAAAATATGAGATGCTGTTCCTCCAATTTGTGTTTAGCCTGAGTTGGAATCTGGAGTCCCAGGGCTGGCTAAAGGCATCTGTGAATGGGAGTCCAGGAACCCAATGTAGATTGATATTATCTTTGGTTAACTGGAAGATGTGGATAGTACTGCTGGTTAATTGTCATTGTGTCAATGCAAGGAAGTGCAGATGTGGGATCCTTGAGCAAAACACCAAGTGTTGGAGGAACTCAGTGGGTCAGGCAGCCTCTGTGGAGAGAATGGACAGATGATGTTTTGGGTTGCCATGTCAGCATTTGCAGGATGTCCTCTGAACTAACCTGCAGTAGATCTTGGCACTAATTTGATACGTGGGTGAGCCTGTGCACACAACACTGTGAAAACCACTGCCTCTGAAAAAGGGTCTTGACCCAAAATATCACCTATTCCTTTTCTCCAAAGATGCTGCCTGTCCCGCTGAGTTACTCCAGCAACTGCATCTGCAGTTCCTTACAACTCATGGTTGGGTTGGTATCCTCCTTCAAGAGCCACAGTATCAGTCTTGTTGTGTGACCACAGGATGTCAAGATCTACACCTCCAGTGGTGTTAGAGATAATATTTCTATTTATCAACAACCACATCCACCTGAGGCAGTGGTTTTCAGAGCGTTATGTGACTAGGCTCACCCTCATATCACTTTGGTGCCAGAATTTACTGCAGGTTAGTTCATAGGACTTCCTAAAAATACTGACATGATCCTTGGTACCTGTTTAATATCTGGTGGATTTCTCACACATGCTCTGCCTTGGGTATATATTTGCTGCAGGTCAGATACTGGGAACATAATGATGCAGAAGCACTGTTCACTACAGGTGGGGGAGTGTGGCAGGAAGATCTTGTGCCTCCATTTAATGTATAGGGAGGGCTAATAGAAACATAGGTGCAGGAGTAGGTCATTCGGCCCTTTGAGCCAGCACCGCCATTCAATATGATCAAGGCTGATCATCCAGGATCAGTACCTCATTCCTGCTTTCTCCCCATAGCACCTGTCTCCGCTATCTTTAAGAGCTCTATCTAACTCTCTTGAAAGCATCCAGAGAATTGGCCTTCTGAGGCAGAGAATTCTACAGATTCACAACTCTTTGGGTGAAGACGTTTTTCCTCATCTCAGTCTTAAATGGCCTATCCCTTATTCTTAAACTGTGACCACTGATTCTGGACACGCCCAACATTCGGAACATTTTTCCTGCATCTAGCCATCTAGCATGTCATAGAAACATAGAAACATAGAAATTAGGTGCAGGAGTAGGCCATTCGGCCCTTCGAGCCTGCACCGCCAGTCAATATGATCATGGCTGATCATCCAACTCAGTATCCCTACCTGCCTTCTCTCCATACCCCCTGATCCCTTTAGCCACAAGGGCCACATCTAACTCCCTCTTAAATATAGCTTAAATATGTCCAATCCCTTAAGAAGTTTACATGTTTCTATAAGATGCCCTCTCATCCTTCGTCCTCCTATTGGCCCCAGGGAGTTCGAACAGGAGTAAATCTTTTCAAAGAAACTAATTAAAATAAGATTGAGTTTAGTTTATTGTCATGTGTACCAAGGTACCGTGAAAAGCTTTTTGTTGCGTGCTAACCAGCCAACGGAAAGACTATACATGATTATAATTGAGCCGTCCACAGATACATGATAAACAGAATAACATTTAGTTCAAGATAAAGTCCAGTAAAGTCCAATTATAGATGGTTTGTGGGTCTCCAATGAGGTAGATGTTAGCCCAGGTCTGCTCTTGAGTTGTTGATAGGATGGTTCAGTTGCTTGATAATAGTTGGAAAGATACTGGCCCTGAATCTGGAGGTATGTATTTTCACATTTCTGTACCTCTTGCCTGTTTGGAGAGGGGAAAGAGGCAGTCTTCCCTGAGACTGATCCTTGAATATGCTGGTGGCCTTGCTGAGGCAGCATGAAGTGTAGATGGAGTCAATGGCAGGGAGGTTTGTTTGTGTGATGGGCTGGGTTGCTTCCATAATTCTCTGCAATTTCTTGCGGTTTTAGGTGGAGCTGTTCCCAAATGATGCCATGATGCATCCCAATAAAATGCTTTCTGTGGTGCAGGCGTAGAAGTTGGTGAGAGTTGTGGGGGACAGGCCGAACATCCTAAGCCTTGTAAGGAAGTAGTGGTATTGGTGCGCTTTCTTGGCCATTGCTTAGATGTTGCGGGTCCCGGACAAGTTGCTGATATTTACTCCTAGGAGCATAAAGGGCCTGTCCCACTTGGTGATTTTTTTTCGGCAACTGCCGGCAATATTGACTGACATATCAGGACACCGAAAAATTTGTGGCGTGACGCAGCTTGATGACGTATTGACGTGGTGTTTTTTCAAGTGTTGCAACATTTTTTTTGACGCCGCTGGATTTTTAAATGTTCAAAATCTTATGGCGACCCTGATATCACGCCGGCAGTCGCCGAAAAAAACGCCAAGAGCTACAGGCCCTTAAAGCTCTCATCCACCTCTGCTCTGCCCTCGTCAATTTATTTATGTGTACTGCTTCACTTCCTGAAGTCGATCACTATCTCTCTTTGAGAGAAAGGTTGCTGACTTGACACCAGGTCACGAGGCTCTCAATCTCCTTCCTGTACTCCGTCTCATCATTAGTTGATATACAGCCCACTGCGGTGGTGTCGTCCGTCAATTGGTCAATTGAATTGGATCTGTACATGGCTGCACGCTGGTGGGTGTACAAGGAGTAAAGAAGGGGGCTGAGAACACATCCTTGCGGAGCACCAGTGTTGAGGATTATCACAGAGGATGAGCACATGAAGACAATGTAAATAAAAACAGCTTCCTCAAGTCATAATAGTCAAGGAAGGATTGATGTGTTCAAGAAGGAACTGCAGATGCTGGAAGACGAAGGTACACAAATTGCTGAGAAAAGCAGCATCTATGGAGCGAAGGAAATACACTTCAAATTGCTGGATTGAAACTCAGAGTCAGGACTGACTTTTGTGCAGCAGCATCTATGGAGCAGTTCAGTTCAGTTTAGTTTATTGTCATGTGTGCAGTGAAAAGCTTTTTTTGCTTGCTAACCAGTCAGAGGAAAGACCATGATCGAGCTATTCACAGTGTACAGATACAAGATTGGGGGGGGGGGGGGGGGGGGATGAAACTGTTCTATACAGCTTCCCTGTAAGACCCGACCTTTTCCCTGTCGGGTCTCGGCTGTCGTTGGGGCCTAGCACCGTGGAGCGGCCTCCAGCCTGAACGACCCGGGGGCTCGGGAGACTGCGGAGCTGCGGAGCTGCGGATCTGCGGACTCACCATCGTCGGGGGTGGCCGGCCTCGGAGCGTGGGGAGCGGCGGTGACTCGCTGCTGCGACTCGACTCCTGGGGCTGCTCCAGCAACGCAGCCGCAGGTCCGGTGGACTGTGACATCAGCTCGCGGGTCTGGGAGGAGAGAGAGAGACCGCTTCCCGGAGCTGCAACGCGACTTCTCCAGCCGGTGTCACGGGGTTGGAACAACCCGGACGGGACAGTACATCACCCGGCACGGCTTCATGGCCGTGGGACTCACCATCGCCCGTGGGGGTTCCAACCTTGGACTTTCAGACCGGGAGCGGGGCCGTAAATCGCCCCGCGCGGCCTAAAATGGCCGTGGGACTCATCATCGCCCGCCTGGGGCTTGGACATCGGGAGAGACACGGAGAACAGGGGAGAGAAAAGACTTGCCTTCCATCACAGTGGCTTCACTGTGATGGATGTTTGTGTGAATTTAATTATGTGTATGTCTGTAAGACAGTGTCTTTGTTTGTATGGCTGTGGAAACAACATTTCGTTTGAGTCTCACTGGGGCTCAAATGATAATAAATTTGTATTGTATTGTATTGTATTGTACATGATACATATTTAAAGTAAGAAATTTTGCTGTAGGAGTAGAGATTTAAAATAGCGGAGCGATTGTAATGTGTGATCGCAGATCCGCCTCCGTGACGGGCATATAAATAGTCGCCTCGGTTGGGCACCATCTTGGAATCAGCTGAATAGTGAATAATAAGGACAGAAACTCAGTAACATTAATTTGCTCTCTCACATACAACGCACCCATCCCCAGACTTATTCTTCTTCTGTCGTATGTCTTTTAGACCTGCAGCTCTGTTGAGGTGAGCTAGGCCAACGTGTCATCACAACAGGCCAACTAGTCTCCTGACTAGTCTCAGCCCACTCTTGTTGATCCAGAATCCCAGGTAGAGGCCTTCAAGCTGCATGAATGCATATCTACAGTAAATCTACTTCTGTAACCTGCTCAATCACTCTCTCAGCACCTCGAGTGATACTATTTGGTCTCGGAATCAATGAAGAAATCATCATGAATGCAAAGAAGTCTTGGGACACCTTGAGTAATATCATAGACCCCAGACTCAATGATCTTTAGGGCTTACCTACCCTCAGTGCGTGGATTGAAGTAGTCATAAAATCCCATCTACATTGTCATGTAGTTCTGACTTCCTGAGGCCCCAATGAACCAATGTAGAGGAGCTTGTTAAAATATTGATGCCCCACACATTTTGTGAATGAATCTCATGAGATGGCTACTGGAGGATACTGAGTTGGATGATCAGCCATGATCATATTGAATGGTGGTGCAGGCTCGAAGGGCCGAATGGCCTACTCCTGCACCTATTTTCTATGTTTCTATGTTTCTATGGCTAGGGGCTACAGTTTAACATCAACAGTTCTGCTTGGGGTGACTTTATCATCCGAGATTTATCGGTTTTGGGCACCACCACCAATGGGAAGCGCACACACACACACTGGAAATTTACCAACACCCCATTTTGACATCCCCTGGGTGCAGGTAAGGGAAACAAGGACTCAGTCACACCCAGCAATAAATAGGCTTGTGATCATGACAAACGTGAGTATCTATACGGTGCCCTCTATAAGGTACTGGTCAGGGTGCATTTGGAGTACTGTAAGCAAGTTTGGGGAATCTGAGGAAGGATGTGCTGGCTCTGGAGAGGGTCCAGAGGAGGTTTACAAGAATTATTCCAGGAATGAGTGGGTTAGCATATGATGAGCATTTGACAGCACTGGGCCTCTACTCACTGCAGTTTAGAAGGTTAAGGGGATACCCCATTGAAACGTAGAGTATAATGAAAGGCGTAGATAGAATGCATGTGGAAGGGTTGTTTCCACTGGTGGGGGAGTCTAGGACCAGAGGTCACAGCCACAGAATTAAAGGGCGCTCTTTTAGAAAGGAGGCGAGGAGGAATTTCTTTTGTCAGAGGGTAGTTAATCTGTGGAACTCATCGCCAGAGAGGGCTGTGGAGGGCAAGTCAGTGGATGTTTTTAAGGCAGAGATAAGGCCCTGTCCCTCTTTCCCGAGTTACTCACAAACTCTCCCGAGTTTTCCCCTTGATTTGAACTCGGAGAATTATGGTAATAATAAGGTACTCGGGGCTATTTTGTTTTACTCGTTGAGATTTTTCAACATGTTGAATAAACATCCCGACTTACCTGATGCCCCGAGTTCCTACGATTGGCATTACGAGCCGCTATGAAACTTCTACGGACTCCTACGGGCTACTATGGACTCACTACCGACATTATCCGACATTCCCCGAGTTTGAATCAAGGGGAAAACTCGGGAGAGTTTGTGAATAACTCGGGAAAGTGGGACAGGGCCTATAGACACATTCTTGATTAGAACAGGTGTCAAGGGTTATGGAGAGAAGGCAGGAAAATGGGATTAGAAGGCAGAGATCAGCCATAAGTGAATGGCGGTGGACTCGATGGGCTAAATGGCCTGATAGCTCCTATAACTTGTCAACTATGTGACGTGGCCAGCTGCATGTCGCTCCTGCAGATCCACAAATGTTGGCCAACTCTATGAATCACATCCAGTTGAAATGCAGTGTGTGTAGTTCATTCTCTGCCCCCTGATTGCCTGCCTTATGCTTTGGGCATAGTATTTTCCCCAAGATGGTGCAAAACTGAGCAGCATTCAGATGCAGTCTGAAGAAGGGTTTCGGCCCGAAACGTTGCCTATTTCCTTCGCTCCATAGATGCTGCTGCACCCGCTGAGTTTCTCCAGCTTTTCTGTGTAACCCAGCATTCAGATGCAAGTGTTCTGAGTACACTTGCAGAAAGGCACTGCTGCTTGCTGATGGAACTGCATTGAAAAATGCATATGATCCATCTATGCATAATCTGTATGCCTGTCAATTCCCAGCGACTGTAGCCAGTAAGTTATTGTAACTGTAATATTGCCAATTCCCACACTGCTAGAGGTCCATGTCCTCACTATACCGTGAATTCACGGGGCTGCCCTATGAGCGGAAGACCTCTTGTGGAATAGCCGTTTGTGATTAATATCTCCAAAGGCTTTAAGGCTCATGACCATGGTTTCACCACTGAATTAGGTGTCTGTGACCTCTCTATACGACACTATGGGTAAAGAGAGAGATGTCTCATTTTGCTTGCCCAATGACCACACTGCAGAATAAAATCCAAACAACCCTCACTGTCTTATGCCCTGGGGCCATCTGTGGCCATTCCACATTGTCCACAGGGCATTAAGCCCTCTGCATTAAATAACTTTGCCTGATCTTTCACATCAGCCAGACTGCACACAAAGTGATCCCACAACACTAACTGAAAGTTACCTCAGTGTCTACTGCCTGACCGCATGTTGACTAAACATTTCTTCTGTATCCACATCCCAAACCCGTAGTTTTGCAAAATGCATGATTAAAAGCTTTTTACTGTGTACTTTCTAAAAATAGTACCAGTCCCCTCCATGATGTTAGGCTGCAGAGCGACCGGAGATACGATCCGGTAAACAATCACATCTCCGGCAAGGTAAGCGATTGGAAAAAAGTTTCCCCCGACCCCCTCCCCCACCTCCCACATAAAACAAACCAGAGACCATTAACACATCCTTTTAGAACACACTAAAAATAACAATAAAAGACGAAAAGACAGACAGACAGACAGACAGGCTGTTGGCGAGGCTGCCATCGCTGATGGCGCCATCCGGTCGGTGACGTTTCGTGTTGAGACCCATCTTCAGACCTGAAACGTCACCCATTCCTTCTTTCCAGAGATGCTGCCTGTCTCGCTGAGTGACTTCAGCATTGTGTGCCTATCTTCGATTTAAACCAGCCTCTCCAGTGCCTTCCTCTACATTTACGTCCACTGTCAGGGGCTAGCCAGTGATTTCCAAGAATGACACCTGATGGAATTAACACAAACGCCAGTTATGTTTCCTGGAAATTGGAACAATTATGGGTGATTTGTTTTGTTATCAAGAGGTTGAAATGGGAGGTAGAGCAAATCTACTATGTTGTTTTGGAAGTCCAGGACTAGAAATGCTTTCTAAAAATAGTATGTCCCCTCAGGAGCAAAATTCAATGGTAAATCATTTGATAAACACTTCTGCAAAAAGCAATCGAGCTTGGCTTTGCAGTTAATTTAAAATCTTGACATTTATCAGCTTTTGTTAACCACAGGTGTTAAGAAATATAGTGAATAGACAGTTACATGGAATTATGGATCTCACAGTTTGATGGATGAGGCTTGAGGGGATAAATAACCTATTGCAGCTCCTCTGTTCCTATGTAATGAAAAAATAGTCCTCATCTTTGGAGTGTTTTACTGATGTACTATGCCAATAAAGTTTTCCTAATGAGAATATTTCACAAGTGTTGCTGGCTGATACAATTCTGGGGTATCCTGAAATCCACCTGGGTTAGAAGTTTGAAAACCTGTGTCAAGAAAACAAGTTGCAAGATTTCATTTATCTTTCATTGAATCTTTGTATTACCGGAGGCGGCCCTCAGGACTAAGGAGGACTTGCTTCATGCTGCTTCTGAGGTGAATAATGATGTTGATGTGGTCTACTTGGGGGACGGGGCAGGCAGGTGGGGAGTTTGTCCGCTCCTTCTGCCCCTTACATGGGGCTTCTGTGTGTTACTGGGGAATGAATTCAAGTCTCTCCAGTACCATCCCGAATGCCCCGTCTCCGTTTTGAACAGCCAGAGATTCCCTGGAGTTATTTGGAAGGTTGAATTTTTCTCAATACATTTTTGAGCATTTCCTTGAATCATTTAATTGTCTACCTGGTAATGTCTTCCCTCAACAGAAAACAGAATAAAGGTTTCACTTTCGAAATCTACCATCAAGCCGGCAAATGATAGTTCAACAGAGCCAACTGAGTGTGTCCAAGTTTGGAATAGACACAAAAAGCTGGAGTAACTCAGCCGGTCCGGCAGCTTCCCTGGAGAAAAGGAATAGGTGACATTTCGGGTTGAGACCCTTCTTGTAATGTTGGGGATGTTGATCTGGGAGGAGAGACTGACATTGGTTTATTTATCCTTCCAGTAAATGAGGGTGATTTTATAGAGACAGTGTTGGTGGTATTTGTCCAGTGATGCTTGCTCCAAGTCGCACAGAGGGGCCGTCAGGGATCACTGCTGTCTGGCCAAAAGTGAGTTTTGTTCCAGGAATGAGAAATTGATCTTCAAACCCCCTTCTCCTCAATCGATCAAAGGTTATGCTAGTGTACTGAAGATGCTGGTGAATGCTGTCATCCATGTCTGCAAAACGGGTGGCATATCAGAAATAGTTCCCCATTTCCCAGGAGTTGCTGTGAACCCATTGCTGAATATAAGGTGCCCTCTAGTGGCAATGCTTCTTATTACAAAGATTGAACAATGGGTGTAATGGTAAGCAGTGTATACATGGTATTTGGTGGTTAATGGGCCTGTCCCACTTAGGCAACTCTTTAGGCGACTGCAGGAGACTATGCGGTCGCCACATGGTCGTCACATGCTCGCGGGTGGTCGCCTTCATGGTCGCGAGGAGTTCCCGCATTCTGGGAACTAGTCACGGCCTCATTATGGTCACCGCGAATTTTTCAACATGTTGAAAAATTAGCGGCAACCAGAATGAAGCCGCCACGGAGAGTAGCGAGAATTCTCGTGCCATAGGTGAGTCGCCAGGAGGTCCTAGTGAGTTGCCAGGAGGTCGAGGGTTCTCGTAGGTTCTTGTAGGTTGTAGCCGGTGGTGACCGGTGAATTTCATTGGCTCATTGGGAAAGAAAAACATAAGCAGCAGTTTTCAGAAACAAGGATAACCGACGGGTAATGTTAAATGTCCGCTGAGATTCACAGCCGTGTATCTCTGGCTTCTTAAAAGCTGTCTTAGATTCAGATTCAGATTCAGATTCAATTTTAATTGTCATTGTCAGTGTACAGTACAGAGACAACGAAATGCATTTAGCATCTCCCTGGAAGAGCGACATAGCAAATGATTTGAATAAGTAATAATAAGTGTGGGGGGGGGGGGGGGGGGGGGGGGGGGGGGGGGGGGTGGTGATTGGCAGTCACCGAGGTACGTTGTTGAGTAGAGTGACAGTCGCCAGGAAGAAGCTGTTCCTCGACCTGCTGGTTTGGCAACGGAGAGACCTGTAGCGCCTCCCGGATGGTAGGAAGGTAAACAGTCCATGGTTAGGGTGAGAGCAGTCCTTGGCGATGCTGAGCGCCCTCCGCTGACAACGCTTGCTTTGGACAGACTCAATGGAGGGGAGCGAGGAACCGGTGATGCGTTGGGCAATTTTCACCACCCTCTGCAATGCCTTCCGGTCGGAGACAGAGCAGTTGCCATACCATCCTGTGATGCAGTTGGTAAGGATGCTCTCGATGGTGCAGCGGTAAAAGTTCACCAGGATCTGAGGATCACTCCTTCTCCGCTTCTTCTCCGCTCCTTCTCCCCCCTCAATCACCTGAAAAATCACCTAAGTGGGACAGGTCCATTAGTGTTATATCGTGCCACAAACTGCTCGGAGAATAACAATCACTGCCTCAGATGCCACAAAATAATGAAGGACCCAAATCAAACCTGTACTCTGAAGATGGACACAAAAAGCTGGAGTAACTCAGCAGGTCAGACAGCATCTCTAGAGAGAAGGAATAGGTGACGTTTTGGGTCGAGACTCTTCTTACTCTGAAGAATTCTACACATCCCTGTACTGACCATGCTGCAGGGCAGTTCCCAGCTTCTGTGACTCTCACTATTCTCAACACAATGTACAATCTGATTCAAGCCAATTCATGCCTCTCACTCTTCATATTGCATGAAAAAAATCCGAGATGCCCTCCATGCACGAGCACAATCACAGCAGATAGTACATACAGCAGGTTGTGAAGAAGAGAAATCTGAGTGCAGGGTATATTGTTACAGTGTAGTGAGCTCCTGGCACATGTGCTGCTCCTACTAAAGAAGTATATTGCTTTTTAATCACCTTCAAATGAACTATATGTTGTTTCATCACAGCAGCAATGTGCTAGCAAAGTTGCCCGCCAGCGAAACTTCCAAGGGTTCCTGGGAAGAGTTGGCTTGGGTTTTCAGTATTTGTTTGAGTGGACATTGGGACCATTCCAGCTCACACCCTCAAACCAGTATAGGACTTCAGTCTGGCTATTATGGAGCGGGAAGCAAACTCGAGCTCACAGTGTTATGTTTTTTGAACACTCTAATATTGGAACAGTGATCACTCACTGGTAAGGAAGAGTTATTGCATGACAACATTTAGCTTTGTTATGATTGCCACATCTGTATTTCAGTGTAATTATTTTCCAGTAAGAACTGTTCAGCCTAATGAGAAATGCGTCGACTATTGGGACAGTTAATGATCTTAGTTTTTCTATTATTGTAGAGCACAATTTGACACACTAGGGTTTGCTAACTTATTTCAGTGTAATCTGTAGGATGGATAGGTAATCAATTTTGCTGTATGGTCTTTAATGATAAATGATTTTGCGTTGTGTGGTGCATTATAATGGGGCTGCACATTATCTAGAGGCAAGGGTTGATTCTCATTCTTCATCTGCCACTCTTCTCTCAGCCTAATGATTGTAAAATTACCCATTCGGGACTTAATTCATGTGCATTAATTTGGAATTAACTATTGGAAAAAGACTGTGTACATACAGCAGTACCTCATAACTCACGAAATACAAACGCATCCATAATACAAAATGAGCAAGCAGAATGCCTAAGTGAACGTGATTATGCTCAGTTGCAGCACAATTAAACTGAACATCAAGCAAAAACATTTCAGTCGGGCACCGTAATGCTGTGCACACATATTACGTTAGAGCGGCAAGGGATAATGAGGATAGATGTTTGTAACTTTGCAAAGAGATAACGAAAAGGGCATTGCCTGCAGTCATTGCCCCATCTTAATTGTCTTTTGGAAGGTGAAAAGGAGCTGCTCGCTTGAATTCACTAGTTCACAAGTTGTAGGAATAGAATTAGGCCATGTGGCCCATCGAGTCTATCCCGGCATTCAATCATGGCTGATCTCTGGTTCCTAATCCCATTTTCCTGCCTTCTCCCCATAACCCTTGACACCCATTTTAATCAAGAATTTGTCTATCTCTGATTGCTGCAGTGTCTCTGGGGAAACTAGTCCACAGGGTTGATATATAAGCAGCTGCTGGATTTAAACTCACTATCGATGGAGGAACTGTGAAATCAGGGTGGCGTATAACTTCACCAAGGTATCACTCTTGTGGTTCTTAGTGATTGTGGTCATTGCCATGGGCGCAGGATGAGGGGGGGGGGGGGGGGGGGGGGAGGGGAGAACAAAGGAGGGGGGGGGGGGGGGATGGATACTTTGGAACTTGGGGGGCCCCTTTATGTGGCGATGTAAATTGCTCGTTCTAACCTCCCCCCAGTCGAGTTTCAGTCAAAAATTACTGAGTCAAGCACTTGCTCATCTAAACTTTATTTTGACACAACACAATTACAGTTCCACTACTGTACCTATCCACTGCAGGTTCGATCCTTGTATCTCCCTGATCAAGCTCTCTTGGCCTCACTCAAACAGAGACCCGACAGAAGGTCACACAGTCCTAAGACCTACTCCCAGAAGATCGACACAGGACCTCGTGGTAGCAGACTTTTATAGGTCCCCGAAACTTGAGGGGCCGAACCACATGGGGGTCGTCTATTTACAATCGAATTACAGATATCGATTAACCCAATACATGACAGACATTTCCCTAACCCAATAATACAGTGGCTAATATATTGTATTCAAACAGTGTTTCTCAGAGGAATCGAACATTGCAACATTTGCCCTGATATGCAAGAAAACCAGACAAGGTTCTATACTTAATCCAATCAACATCCAGCAAAGTAAAGCTTTGCAACATTATTTACAATGAGTATGTCTGGTTTGCATTCATCTATTCCATTCTATGCATTTTGCACCTAATTGTCATGGTCTGCAGATGTTCCCATTCTCTTCCTACAGCTCTGATCCAGGCTCTGGACAAACTGGCACCAACTTGTCCCACTACTACAGAAAGCACTTTTAAATTGACCAAATGGCCTAGCAGCCCAGAAGCCTTTACTCAATTTTAGGGTCCTGCCATCCAGATTAGTGGAAGGAATTCCTTTGCACTTCTGCCTTGCTTTTTGGAGATGGTGGAAAGTAATGCATCACAGCATTCCCAGGTTCCGACTTGCTCTTGTAGCCACTGTGTGCATGTGGCTAGTCTAATATGGATTCCTCATCAATTATGCATATATGGTATCGATGATGGGCAACTTGCCCATGGTAATGCCATTGAATGTTATGAACAGGTGATTGGCTTCTCCTTGTTGGAGATGATCATTGTCTGGCCTTTGCTTGGCATGAAATGTACTTATTGTTTATCAACCCCTGTTAGCAGGCACCAGAGTCTTCTTATATGCACATGCACTGCTTCATTGTTGAAAACCTGCAAGTGAACCTGAACATTGTCCCCTCTCATCTGATAAATGGGCAATTATTTCATCGTGGATTGCAATGTGGCGATGAAAGTAAGGGCCAGGGCTGAACCTTGTTGCCTTCCACCACAGTGAAGAATGCTATGGTGGATGTTTGTGTTCAATTTTATCAAGTATTGTGTGGTCTTTTAAGCGTATCGCTGCTGGCAAATTCATTTCACTTCACCTTCAGGTGCATGTGACGAATAAACTTGACTATGACTTTAATGGGGAATGCTTTCAGTTCTCGAAAAATCTGACCACACATAATTCTCCAAAGACTTTTCACGTCCTCCACATTATTAACTGGCTTTCCCTCGTGTCATGGCTACATGAGGGATTTGATCTTATATGCTACGATTCCTTGTGTCCAGCATAAACTTCTTCTTTATCTACATTTTACTGGATTTCTAGAGTCGAGAGCGTTTTATTGTCGTATGTTCCGAAATGGAACAATCAAATTCTTCCTTGTAGCAGTAGCACAATAGGTTTGTAAAAAAAAAAATACCCAATAGATTATAATAATAAACAAACAAAAATAAATTCAATAAATAAAAAAAATCGGTATAAAAACAAAATAATGACCAAAGTCCCCTGTGCAATCCAGGCAGTTCATATTTCAGAGTTTAGTTGGAGTGTTCAATAGCTGGGTTGTTGGGAAGAAGTTGTTCCTGAACCTGGACGTTACCGTTTTCAGACTCCGATACCTTCTTCCCGATGGCAGGTGGGAAATGAAAGTGTGGGCAGGGTGGTGTGGGTCCTTGATAATATTGGCCGCCTTTTTGAGACAGCACATTGTACAGATCCCCTAGACGGGGGGGAGGTCAGTATCACTGAGTTACTGAGCCAGGCCATGATGCAACCAATCAATATGCTCTCTACAGTACACCTGATGTCCTGCTCCCTCAATGTTTAATGATGGATCCCTAACCTATTCTCCTCCTTCTATCCTCCCTTTATTGACATATAAAGGTCCATTCTTTCCAAGGATCTCCAAACTGAATGTTTTTTGTAATATTATTTTACTCCTAAAGACTTTGAGCTACCATCGCTCAGCTCAGTAAGGTCTGAAGAAGGGTCTCATCCCAAAACATCACACATTCTTTCTCTCCAGAAATTTTTGTGTCTATCTTCAGTAAGGTCTAATCTCTGCTTCCCGTTTTATCTTATCGTTTCCGATTTTTTAATATCATTTTGCGTTAGTAATTCAAAAACCAAATGAATGCTAAAGGTAGAGTCAGTGCTTCACGACTAACATAGATATTTCAATTATTACCCCTATTTCATCTGTCCCCACATCGGAGCGTTGATCATCCCGATGAGAGGGCTTGTAGATCGGGCCATCCGTAGCGGCGACTACGGAGGGTTCAAGGCCCCAACCACGGGTGAACAAGAGGAAGTCTGACTGAACTTTGTTGCCTTCCATCACAGTGATCACTGTGGTGGATGTTTATGTTAAGTTCAAACGTTCTTATAATTGTGTTGTGTTCTTGTAATTGTATGGCTGCATGGTCACTCAAATATCACTGTACCTTAATTGGCGCATGCGACAATAAATGTGAATGTTAATGTGAATCTATTAGCAAGTTGCAAACTGTCTGGATGAGTTTCTGAGGCTGAAAGTTTGTGCCTTTTTTTCATTTCAACCGTTCTGTTTCTGCTTGAGTGAGAGGAACGAGTGAGAGAGCCTTCTGTATTTGCAATCTTATAGAAACTTACACAATTCTTAAGGGGTTGGACAGGCTAGATGCAGGAAGATTGATCCCGATTTTGGGGAAGTCCAGAACAAGGGGTCACAGTTTAAGGATAAGGGGGAAACCTTTTAGGACTGAGATGAAAAAAACATTTTTTACACAGAGAGTGGTGAATCTCTGGAATTCTCTGCCACAGAATGTAGTTGAGGCTAGTTCATTGGCTATATTCAAGAGGGAGTTAGATGTGGCCCTTGTGGCTAAAGGAATCAGGGGGTATGGAGAGAAGGCAGGTACAGGATACTGAGTTGGATGATCAGCCATGATCGCAATGAATGGCGGTGCAGGCTCGAAGGGCTGAATGGCCTACTCCTGCACCTATTTTCTATGTTTCTATGTAATATGAATGTTGTTCTGTTGTGCCAAGCATGTTTTATATCTCAATAACCATCAAAAATATCTGAAACAGCCCAGCAAGGCTTTTAATTCAGGAACAAAAGATGAGTAAATTGTAAATCGCCGTTCACTCAGCCTCATCCACATGTTGTGAATACATAAGGGCACATGAATGTTGTGAAACATTCATTACTATCACATTATGTTTGGGTGCAAATTCACTCTTTACTTTTTATGTTACAGGAGAAACCAAATTTCAGAAAGTATGTTAGCTGACAACACCTGATGTTAGCTTTTGCACACCTGAGACAACTAAGGTTCTGCGTATATGCGTATATTTTCTTGCCTCTTACTAATCTGTGTCCTGTAGAGAGCTTGCAGATAGGAACTTTAAAAATGAATCAGGTGCTTTTGATATGCATGTTATGAATTAGTGATTTTATCTTAATTGCGAGTTCATCATTTCCATATGTAGTTTAGTTTAGTTTAGAGATACAGCGCAGAAATAGGCTCATTGAGTCCACTCCAACCAGTGATCCCCGCACACTAACACTATCCTACTCACACTAGTGACAATTTACAATTACACCAAGCCAATTATTTACAAACCTGAACGTCTTTGGAGTGTGGGAAGAAACCGGAGCTACCGGAGAAAACTCATGAGGTCACAGGGAGAAGGTACAAACTCGGTACAGACAGCACCCATAGTCAGGGTGGAACCCGGGTCTCTGGTGCTGTAAGGCAGCAACTCTACCGCTGCGCCACCGTGCCATTCATTTTTAATTTACAAAAAAACACGTGTTAATTGCTGATTCATGGCATGCAAACTCATTAAAAAAAGCCTTGAGGTTTACGCCAATATTCCCTTGCATATTCTGCCCTTGGCAGCAGAACAATTAAAGCTACACACTTCCCTGTCTATGAGTGATGCTGCTGTTGGGAAGTTCTTTACCCTCCCTGGAGAAAATTGTCTGCCAAACTTGTGGAGGAGATAATATATTTAAAAGATATGACTATGTGCTGCTTAAGAAGGAATTTACAGGGAATTTTGATGACGGCAATTTATTTCGAATACTTTATAGCCATATTGCTGAAGTTTGTGTTTGGCATTTTTGAAGCTTTGAGAAGGATTGGAGCTTCCACATTGACACTCGGGCAAGTTTGCACAGCTTTGAAGCAAATTGTACCTCATGCCAATTCTTAAAGGGATTGGTGAGTGTGGAACTGATGCCCATTGCATATTTGAGGAGTTGCTAAGGAAATGCTAAGAAATGACAATCAAATGGAATGAAGAGCTGAGTTGTAACTTGCATTTTGAAGAGTTGTTTGAAGGTTTTGATGATATTCTTGGCTTTACTTTTAGACCAGGAATAGTGAGATGATGATATATAGTGTTTTGTGTAGGAAGGAACTGCAGATGCTGGTTTAAACCGAAGATAGTAGACACAAAAAGCTGGAGTATCTCAGCGGGACAGGCAACATCTGTGGAATGGGTGACGTTTCAGATTGAAACATCTGAAGAAGGGTATCGACCCATTCCTTCTCTCCAGAGACGCTGCCTGTCCCGCTGAGTTGCTCCAGAATTTTGTGTCTATCTTCGGTTTACAAATTTTTGGAAAACATAACTGATTTCCAATTCTTAACTTACCAAGTTGTGGAATTAAAAATTTATTTGGCAACACACGCCAGCTTTTTGTGTCTATATATGGTGTTTTAATATGCATGCCCTGACACATGGTACAAATTCTACTAATGCAAATTATGTACCATATGTATTACCATAATGCTGGCCCCATAGCAGGAGCGTCCACATCTTGCGGCTGGAAACTGGAAGTATCCTGAGCTAATTCTGCTACCTCCATCATCTATTGCTATTCCCACTGATTGTCGCCGGAAGCTTGCGTCCTGTTCTGGACGGACGATGACAGAGATATCAACATTTGAAACATGGAAGATGGACATGAAAGAAGAAGAAGACCATAATGCTTGAAAACCAGCTTTCTTCAGAATACTCCATGTAAGACATTATTTTAACTGTATTGTTGAATTTGCCTGTGTTTGAGCATTGAATTCTGACTGAAGAAATAAGTTTCAAGTTTACACTAGGTCAACGCTATTACTGGAAGTTCTGTTGTGATCTTCATGTGTCCTCCACTCCTTTCACAATGCCCTTGTCGCAACGCTGTTGTATTTTGGAGCATTACTGCACCAGAATTACATATCATATTATAGAAAGATTATTTTCTCAAGATTTTAACAAAGAAGAATAATTGACCTGGTAACCACTATTTTGAATTATTGTTAGTCCAGTTCTTGTTATTCAACCTGGAACTACCTTGCATCCCTCTTAGTAAACCCTTTGAGTAGTTTTGTTATATTAATCTGTAATGGCACCTTCAAACTTGTTCTAACTTTAATTGGAACACTCTACCCACAGTTGGGTTGAGGAAAATATATTTGTTATCTTTGAAGATTCAATCTTCAAAGAAGATTGTGGCCCTTGTGGCTAAAGGGATCAGCGGGTATGGAGAGAAGGCAGGTACAGGATACTGAGTTGGATGATCAGCCATGATCATATTGAATGGCGGTGCAGGCTCGAAGGGCCGAATGGCCTACTCCTGCACCTATTTTCTATGCTTCTATGTTTCTAATCTGTCCATATTCAACACAATTCTACAATATTAAATGGATATTTTTAAGGCAGGGATAGATAGATTCTTGATTAGTACTGGTTTCAGGGGTTATGAGGAGCAGGCAGGAGAATGGGGTCAGGAGGGAGAGATTGGTCAGATAATATTTAGACAGATATAAGCAGATGTACACCAGTTTTTGTTTTAGCTATGACCATCATAAAGTTGCTGTTATTACAGTGATGTTATTACAGTGATGTTTTATCAGTCCGGACCATCTAGAATTGCTTCAGTTCAACTGTCAAAGTTACTGGTATTTGGTCTGGCAAATATTAGAGTAGTTCAGCAGCTGATTCAAATTAGTTATGCCTGTAATTTATCAGCTTACCTAGCACCATGAATTGAGGAAAATACACATGAAAACAGGCCCTTCTCCGAGGACATACCAGTATCCATCTACGCAGCGGCACACTAAAGCATGTTGTCCGGGAACATTACCATCTCCACACCGGGAATTGCAATTTACAAAGGATCTACAAGTCCGCTCTTTAGAGAATATGGGAGGCAGAGCACCCGAGGAAACGCATGCTGTAGGGGGAATGTGCAAACTCACACCCCCAGCAGGTCAGGATACAACAGGGAGTCTACTCTGAGAAGCAAACAAAATCATGAGACTGTGCTACCTCTTCCACCCCTGTTGGTGGTGGCTTGTTGTTGTCACAGCACCGCTACGGGTCAGGCAAACGTTATCCGTTGCCATGCAGACCTGAGAACTGCAGAGGTTGCAGATTGTTTGGTGTTAATGAGGCAGAATTCAGACTGTAAACCGCCTTTCTCACCAGGGACTAACTGTACAGAACGTTTTTCCTTCTATGAATATTATGTAAAATAATACTTGTGTGATCATGTTACATTTCTGCAATAATTTTGTTTGGAATTTGAAATTTTGCCTGTTTCAAGAGCAAAGCCATTTTCATACATTGCAAATCTCGTATGTGTATGTGAAAATTGGTTAATAAGTAATTTTGGACTTGACTTGACTTGGTGCCCTTGAGTGAAAGATACACATCTCTTCATTTTCCAACCGGATTTCTGCACCTGCTGAAGACGGGTCTCGACCCGAAACGTCACCCATTCCTTCTCTCCAGTGGTGCTACCTGTCCCGCTGGGTTACTCCAGCATCTTGTGTCTATCTTCGGTTTAAACCAGCATCTGCAGTTTCTTCCTACACACTCTGTATCATCTTTACTTTCTTTCCTGAGGAAAGGCAGATCTTCAAATTATAAACCCATGTGTCAACATGCAAAATCCACACAGACAGCACCTCAAGGTCACTGATCTGAAAAGTGGAATTCTCTTTGCTCATAAGCAGCGGGTCATGCCCCCTGCCACTGTGACATTTAAAGGCCTCCACTCAACTGCACTGCGACCCTCTGTTGGTGGTGGCAACCGTGATCTCGCTCATGCGTCTTCACTAGAGGGGGTTCTGTGAAGGTTGCCACAGTAGGCATGCCAGACCTGGACTAAAGGCAGAGGGGATAGATTTGTGATTGTTAATGGTGTCAGAATTCAGAGGCAGGAGAATGGGGGTTGATAAGGGACTCATATTTATACATGCCTTTAAATAAGGAGGGTGAATCTTGTAGGATTTTAATACTTGAAAACAGATCATGTTACATTTCTGCAACACTTTTGTTTGGAATTTGAAATATTTGCCTGCTTCAAGATAAAGGAATTCATTCATACAATTACAAAAAAAGTGAGTATAGTTGAAAATTGGTTACATCTGCAGGAGTAATTTTGGACACATTTCTGGGAGCTTTGGTGCCCTTCAGGAAATTCATCTCTTCATTTTCCAACCGGATTTCTGCACCTGCTAAAGAAAGGTCTCGACCTGAAACGTACTCACCGTCGCCGTCGCGGAGCTGTGCCGCCTCCGGAGCTGGGTTGGGACGGTCCAGCATCTTGCTGTCTGCCGCTTCTGTGCTACCGGAGAGTCGGAGGCTTCCTACGACAGGTCTGTGTTCATCCAGGAGCCCGCGGCTCCCTGGAGATAACCGCATTTTCGGGGCTCCTGCAACTGCGGTGCAACATGCCCGAGTCTGCAGGATATTTTGAAGAGCTCCTGGAGCGGAAAGTGACAATTCTTCACTGCCCCGCGAGATGCTTGGAATGGCCTCGGGACTCTGCGAGCGCACACCGGGGGCTAAAACACCAAACACTCAACTGCATGCGACCCTCGCACCACCCTGCGTGGCGTGATGGCCGCTCACAACGCCATCAGCCAGAGGGGGGCTATGACTGTGACTATTGCCACGGGGGAAGGGAGAGTGCAGTGGAGAGTTAATGGATATGGCCTTTAAGGCAGAGATATGTGATAGATTCTTGATTAAAAAGGGTGTCAGGGTTATGGGGTCTATTTGTGAGAATGTATGGCTGCAGAGGGAAAAATTTCGTTTGGACCTCCAGGGGTCCAAATGACAATTAAATTGACTCTTGACTCTTGAAATGGCCTAATTCTGCTGATAGAACCTATGAACGTCTGCCTTGACAGCTCTGCCAAGGAGGTCAGGGTCATTATTATTCTAAGCTTGCTAGTTTCTGGATCATTCCAGCTGCTGTCTGTTACATTTGAAACTCCTTATTCAAGGAGAGGAGTCTCCATCTTATTGTTATTAAGGCCCCAAGAACAGGCATGTCGCGGTTCCTCTGACACCCCTACTAACCTGAGAGCATTCTTCCACCCGCGTATCATTGCATCTGTTGCTGGCAGAATACAAGAGATGCAACTAGTTTCTGCCTCACATCTCCAGTGACGTATGTTCAATCCTGACCTCGGGTGCTGTCCGTGTAGTTTGCACGATTTTCCTGGGACCACGTTGGAATGAGTTTTGACTCGCATCCTAATGTGCAGATAGGTTGGTTGATTAGCAACTGCAACTTGCCCCCGAATGGGTCTATAAATAAATCATAGTATCTGGTGGAAGTTGACGGGAATCTGGAGAGAATAAAATTGGTTAAAATAGAATTAGTATAAAAATGGGAAGTTGATGATTGATGCGGCTTGGTGAGCAGTAAGGCAGGTTTCAAAGCTGTAGCTCTCTATAACTATCCTATATCTGGAAAAGTTTGGCTTTTGCAGTGATATATCCCTTAAGAGATTGGACCTGATGTGTGACATTGTGACAATTGCAAGAACTTGCAATACATTAGCAGAATACCAAGTTGAGAATAATGTTACACAGAGAAAGCCAACATTGCTGTTCTGGGAACTGTGCATTTGAAGCCACAAAGTTTATGTGACTTTTACAAACTGCGTAAGAATAACCCACAACATTAGTTTAATGCCAAAGTAATATTGTACAATAATTTCTAGGCCTAAGGGTCAATAAATCTGACAATTGCTTCTGTCCTGACTTCAACACTTGTTGCTGAACTGAATTTCCATGTGCAGGTGATTCTGTTTATTTGTATTTCACTGCAAAGTAGTTTGTTTGTCACATGTCCTAAATGTTTTCCTGAGCACAGCTCTCTTCTATGGAGATGGGTCCCTTCTTGCAGTTCTCATTGAGTTTTAGGGGAAGCGTTGAGCGTTGCCTCAAAGTCACCCCAAAACACAAGATACACAGAGGTTTTGCAGTTTCCTACTGCAGTGGTGCAGCATGGTGGTGCAGCAATAGAGTTGCTGCTTTACGGTGCCAGAGACCCGGGTTCCATCCTGACTACAGGTGCTGTCTGTACGAAGTTTGTACATTCTCCCTGTGACCGCGTGGGTTTTCTCCGGATGCTCTGATTTCCTCCCATACTGCAAAGACATGCAGGTTTGTAGATTAATTGGCTTCTGCAAATTGATCCAAGAGTGTAGGATAGAACTTGTGTGGACGGGTGATTGTTGGTCGGCGCGGACACGGTGGGCCGAAGAGCCTATTTCCATACTGTATTTCTAAACTAAACTACTAAAATGGAGTGTTCTCCAGCAGACCTATGAATACTTCAACAGCAGACGTGACACAGGCATCCCTCAAAACAGTGGAGGGGACAGCACCTATTGGTTGTTTTAGCCAGTCGTCTGAGCTCTTCACAGTCAAGAGCACAGTCAGAATCAACCCTGCTAATGTAGAGGCAAGGATATAGAATGATCCTGTGCTCACTCTGTCTAGATGCGAGAATGGGCGACACGGTGGCACAGTGGTAGAGCTACCGCCTTGCAACGCCAGAGACCCGGGTTCGATCCTAACTAAGGGTGTTGTCTGTATGGAGTTTGTACGTTCTCCCACTGACCTGCATGGGTTTTCGACAAGATCTTCGGATTCCTCCTACACTCCGAAGACATACAGGTTTGTATAAATGTAAAACTGTCCCTAGTGTGTGTAGGATAGTGTTAATGTACGACGATCGCTGGTCGGCGCAGACTCGCTGGACTGAAGCATCTGTTTCCGTGCTGTATCTCTAAACTAAACTAAACTAAACTCTGCTGTAGTATCGATGCATTAAATATTACATTCTAGTCTGCACTCCCTAGCGCTCAAACACAGAAGGAGGAAAGATGGTACCAAGCCAAATATTCCCCCAACACAGTGATGGATTAAACAGATTTAACCAACAGAAATTCAGCATAGTTATCAGTCCTTAACAGTTCAGAAAGATCTCCCTGTGATCAACATCCAAAAGCAAAGAAATAACAGGTCTCCCACCCAGGGACCCTAAAAAATGAAATGATTGATGAATTTTCAGCTGTGAAATGTCACCACCTTTCAGCTTTTAAAATTCATTAAAAAAGAAGTCCCAAACCATCAAAATGATTGATGCCCTGGTTTCCCAGTTGCAGATAGTAATTAAGGTAAATAATTATTTTAAATCCTTCAATGATAAATAAAAGGAGCGACAGAAATCCTTACTCTTCAAATCCTTTTTCAATCATGTTGGCAGTGCCAGTAAGTCCTTTCCATCTTCACGAAGCTGGGGGAGGGAATAGGGGATAATTAGTTTAGTTTAGTTTAGTTTAGTTTAGAGATACAGCGCAGAAATGGGTCCTTCGGCCCACCGAGTCCATGCCGACCAGCGATCCCAGTGCACTAGCACTATCCTACACTCTAGGGACAATTGACAACCTTTACCAAAGCCAATTAACCTACAAAATGCTGTACATCTTTGGAGTATGGGAGGAAACCAGAGCACCGGGAGAAAACCAACGCGGTCATGGGGAGAACGTACAAACTCCGTGCAGACAGCACCCATTGTCGGATTCGAACCCGGGTTTCTGGCGCTGTAGGGCAGCAACCCCACAGCTGCACCACTGGGCCACTCACCAGGATAAGTAGGTCAGAAACCAGTGCTTCTGAGGATTATAAACAGGAGGAGGAAAGTTGATTGCAGCAAGCAATTGTATCAGGTATCACTCCTTCTCTATGATAGATTATAGGCATAGGTTATAGATTATAGGTTAGGACAGAATCATCTTTCCATGGGAAAGTGGGCTATAGGGAGCAGTTGGAGCTGGGATCAGTCTTACTCTAGGACAGAACTTTGAGAATGAATACAGATGGTGGGGATGAGTTGAAGCAGGAAACAAAATCAGGACAATGATGTTCTGTCCTTAGTAAGTCTCACCACAGTGCTGGAGGAACTCAAGTGATAAGTGGATATCGGGGAGGAGGTGTGTTAGCTGTGTTCCCCTGTTGCAGGCTTGAGAAAGACTGAGCCCCTGGGACAAAGCTGAGAACACCAGTGTTGTTGAAGATGCATTCATCCAGGAGATCATTTCTGACTTGTGTTTCAATGGATTGTGGAAACATTTGGGAATGTCAGGACATGAGCCAAGCACCACAAGACATATAGTAACCTACTGCTAAGCCAATCCATGCCTGAATATTGTTCGGGTCTTGCTGCATGCAAGCATGGACCACTTCATTTGCGGCAAAATTGTCAATAGGACTGAACGTTGTTCAATCATCAGCAATAATCCCTACTTCTGACCTCATGATGGAAGAACGTTCATTGATGAAGCTGCTGAAGATAGTTTGGCCAAAGACAATGCCCTGAGTAACTTATGCAGGGTTATTCAGGGGCTGAGATGATTGGCCTCCAACAACCACAACTGAAAACAAAGATCTCAGGAAAAAACCCATGTGGCCATGGGTAGACCATACAAACTCTGTACAGACAACACCCATAGTCTGGATCGAACCCGGACCTACTGGCGCTGTAGGGCAGCAACTCTAATGTGTTGTCCTATCATTGGGCTGTCTTCTCCTCGATGGCCATTGACTTCAGTTATAATAGTGCTCTTTGTTACATTTGGTCAAATGCTGCCTTGCATTAGAGATTGGTCACTCTCCCTTCATGTCCAGTGTGCAGGAGTTCACTTCTCCGTGGATTGTCACCTTTTCGTGATGGAGAAGCTAGTGTGGTCCTGAGATCCTGAGAGTGATGCCGGCTGGACCTATACTCCTGGTGGAACAGGGGGAGGATGATGGCTGACGTTAGTGGAGCGGAGGATGATGGCTGACGTTAGTGGAGCTTCACAACGGCTGGGAAGGCGGATGAAGGCTGCAGCAGAAAAGGGTCCCCGGTCGTCTTGGATTCCATGCCACTGGATTTTGAACCAAATCTGTCAAGGCCCATGTGGTGGCTGTCTGTGCACCAGTCTCCTCACGTTAAACAAAGTCACACACAGGCGTCCTCTGACAAATCGGATTCTTTTAAGTCAATCGAGTTCAAGAAACCTTGACTCAAACACTTGTTTCAACTTAATACTTGCAGCGCTGTGATAAATCTCTGAACCCTCCAACACAGAGCCAACAGCTCCGGGGCAGGTCAGAAGAACTCGTAACTCCGGTACAAAATCAAGGCATTATATAGGTATTAGACAGTTGCAGTACAGAGGGTACGGCAAGCTATTAACCAATCATCTGAATCCTTCCGGTGATTTACAACAGTTGTAGTCATATGACCCCCTCTCTGGCCTCTCTGGCCTCTTTTTACAACCCGTGTTTGCCTCATGGTTTTTACCTTCTTTGTTTAGAATCATTTCATTTCAACAAAGTGAAACCACAGAAAAGTGGGCTCAATTCTCAGAGACCACCGGTCAAAATATAAGAGACACATATAATACAACAACCACACAATTCATCCAAACAAAACACATGTTCCCTATTCTCGGAAAGAAAGTTATTTCTAAAACTACAGATCTAAACAAGGTCTAATGTTTACAATCCTAGTTAAAACACAATACACTTCACTAATAGTTTCACTACAAATTACACAATTAAAATACAATTCCCTATGTATTACAAACATTAAATATATAAGTTTGCCCCATTCTTACAAACTACACAGATCTGTAAGTTGATTCCAATCACACACCTTCTAACTCCAAGCACACAGGGGTCATATCATTGTCCAACTTGATTGACAATAAGTGTTTTTTGCCAAGCTAAGATACAGCTTCATGTTTACATTCCCTTTTCTCTCCTGTTATCTCCAAGGGATGGAATTCCAATCTCATCTGTAGGGCCTCTTTACGACTTTCTGATCCTCACTAATAGCATTACAGAGCAAATGGAAAGTTACAGCTGCAGACCATGATCACTAACTCAGAGCACAGTCGCCTCCTCAGTTTTCTATAAACATAAGAAGTCAAACTTATACAAAGGTCACATAACCATCACCCTAACACCTTTCCCCTTCAAGCGACCTTACTCCCTAGCACACATGCCTTATCCCTTATCTCAACATAAGTATAATTCAACGTAGACAAAGTGAATCACAGAATCTATTATTTTTCCAGCCTTGTTGTCTTGGACTTAGTATAAACAGTCATAAACCCTGAGCCCCTCATGCTATACTAGAGCTCAGGAATGTGTCATAAAGAAAGAGCAAATGGCCTGTGACCAAATGGCCTATAACCTGAGAAATGGCCTCACTGTAAACTACTTTTGAATACAAGATTATACAAGATACAACTTCTTGCAGCTTTGTAATTGCTTCAAAGCAATAAACAAGGCCTCTATAACAACAGTGAATTCTGTTTGGGCTATGCATGTTCAGATTAGCGTTTTCATGTTTTGATAAAGCATCTGTGCCCTGTGTGTGAAGGTCTTTATACTCTGCTTCTACAGCACCATGTGTTTTTGAAAGCCTTAAGCTTTTTCTCTTGCAACACAACATAGCTTACTTTTATTATCTGAGCAGTTCTATTATATAATATTTCCTCACCTCCATGAGAGGACAGTCATACTAATTTCGAGTGACCACTGATGATGATGCAGGAACTCAAGTTTGGACCAAGATGTTGAAGTGGTCTGGAGCCAAGCGATCCTGACAAAATTCCAATGATTGATGAGTATTATGTGATGAGCATATTATTGTTTGGAAGGTGCAATTTGAAGGCACAGTCACTGATACCTTCCTGGTCAGAAAACTTTCAATTACGTACTTACCATTCTGTTGAGCCTCAGTGTTTCAATGATAGAAAAATCGAGGCTATTCTTTCCTTCCTGGCTCAGGGATTGAAATCTGACTGTAAGTCGTTAAGTGTGAATGCACGTTCACTTTGCAGTGTACAAAGAATAATGCTATGCCTTTTACAAGATTGCAAAGAATATGCATTGTAGAAAACTTAAGAGGATGAGCAAAAAAGGTTGTAAAAAGATTGAGTAACATCGCTGTCTGAATGCTGAAACAAGAAGCTGCTGGTCCTGGTTTACAAAAAAAGGCACAAAGATTTGGAGTAACTAGGGGGATCAGGCAGTACCTCTGTAGAAAATGGATAGGCAATGTTTCAGATTGGGACTCTTCCGTAGACTGATTGTGGGGGGGAGACAGCTGGAAAAGTGGAGGAACATGACAAAGACTGGCAAGTGATAGGTGGATACAGGTGAGGGGGGTTTTTGATATTCAGATGGTCGGTCAAAGACTAGAGATGGAAAAACAGAAGGTATGAGACAAAAGGATTGAAGAGTTGCGAATCGTGGATCGAGAGAAAATAATGTAAATGTAAGCGGAGGTGTAGGAGAGAAAGAGGTAAGAGTCCAGGTGGGGAACATGGGGAGGGGGTGGGAAGAAAGGGAGGGTGGGGGAAGAAGAGGGAGTTGTGGGGGTGTAGTTCCTAAAATTGGGAAAATTCAATGTTCTTGTTAAGATTTGCTTTGATTCACCCACAAGGATACTGTTATTGCTGTTGTATAGTAAGTTAGGTTGATGGTGGAGATGCCAATGCACTTCTGGCAAATACACGTGACTTTAAATGCAGATTGTACTGTACATGGTGGTATCGTCACTGAAAGGTTAACATAACTGATACACTATACAAGCACTAAAACTAAATCCGTGGTGGGATTATTGGAACTACCAGGACAGAGGGTGGGTTATATCAGCTCAAGATTAAAACCAAATTACATGTAAACCATCAATGTGTAGGAAGGAACTGCAGATGCTGGTTTAAACCGAAGATAGACACTAAAAGCTAGAATAACTCAGCAGGTCAGACACCATCTCCGGAGAAAAGGAATAGTTGACGTTTCAGGTCGAGACCCTTCTTCAAACCATCAATAGTGTATTTCAGATCAGTCTTAAAAATATAGTTGTTCTCATATTCTATGAGCATAAGATGGGAACAAAAATAATGCACCATCTTGTGGAATTTCATACGTATGACGTTTTGTATTTCTCTGCTCCTTGTGAAATACGGCACTTGTTGCAGAAAAGAATGAGATGTTCGCAGGCTGCTGGGCACATCAATACCACAAACAACCATAACCATAACCAATAAGACTAAGGAGTTAGTGGTGGAGGTGTAGTCGCTGCAGATGGTCTTGGAGGAGAGGATGCTCCTCAAACTGCGGAGCATCTTGGACACTACAGCTCACCCCCTCCATGACACACTGGTCAACCTGAGGAGTATCTTCAGCAACAGACTGGTTCCACCAAGATGCAGTACAGATCCTTTTTCCCCTGTGGCTATCAAACTGTACAACTCCTCCCCCTTCTTTTGTGGGGTAGACTGACTCCCCTTCCCCCTCCCCAATCATTGCACATCACCAATCCTTTCCACTCGTCACTTTAATTTAATGCTCCATGTATCTTGTTGTGATTTAGGACTGTTGGTAGACCAAATTCCCTCCTGGGATAAGTAAAGTTATATCATGTTGAAAAATTAGCGGCGACGAGAATGAAGCCGCTGTGGAGAGTAGCGAGAATTCCAGAGCCGTTGGTGGGTCGGCAGGAGGTCCTAATGGGTTGCCAGAGGTCGATGGTTCCAAGAGGTGTGTTTTACCTGACGGGTGACCTTATAGAGGTTTATAAAATCATGAGGGGCGTAGATAAGGAGAACAGCCTCAGTCCTTTCTCCAGGGGAGGGGAGTTAAAAACTAGAGGGCATAGGTTTAAGATGAGAGAGGAAAGATTTAAAAAGAAGCAACTCTATCACACAGAGGGTGGTGAGTACATGAAACAAGCTGCCAGAGGCAGTGGTGGAAGCTCGTACAGTTACAACATTCAAAAGGCACTTATGCAGGTACATGAATAGGAATGGTTTGGATGGATATGAAGCAGGCACAAGTAATTGGGACTAGCTCAGTTTAGCAACTTGATCATCGTGGACAAATTGGACTGAAGGGCTTGTTTCCGTGCTGTACAGCTCTATGACCTGAAATGATGACTTACACACATGCTACCAGATCCATCAAGTGGTCCTGGCATTTTCTGTTGTAAGTTTTATGGATTGTCTCCAAGGAAGAAACTGAGATAGGGAAGGCCCTTCAGCCAAACATGTCCCAGCTGCACTCATCCCACCTGCCCTCGTTTGGTCCATCTCCCTCCAAACCTGTCCTATCAATGTACCTGTCTAACTGTTTCTTAAATGTTGGGATAGTCCCAGCCTCAACTACCTCCTCAGGCAGCTTGTTCCATACACCCACCATCCTTTGTGTGAAGAAGTTTAAAAGAGGATATTGCAAAGTTTAGTCAATAAAAGTTGACAAACTGCCTTCACTGGTCAGGAAGTAGTCGGAGTTGTGCTGGTCGCAGATGGAGAAGATCTTCCTTCCTCCCAAGGAAGATGAGACAACTGACCTAGTTGCTGCCTGGCTGAGCAATGTCAGGAGTTGAGAAATGTTCATGATGCAAGACAATTGAAGGAGTTCTTTTCCCATGGAATCTCCCGTACTGCCTTTCACATGAATGCGTATATGACCAGATCTGGAGGTGTCAATGAATATATGCTTTTGTGCGGTGAAATCTAGGTGGTAATTGTTGGGAATATGGAGAGAATACAACAGGATCAGTGTAGGATTTGTATAATAGTATAGGGATGCAAGCAGAAGCCTCCACGTGGCGCATCTCGGGCAATGCTGACGAAGTAGCCAATTCTGCAACCACCGGCCGTCAACCGTCACTGACCGACCGGAAAGACGTGATATAGAAGATGGCCGGACACGGGGAAGAAGAATAATAGTATTGCATGGTTAGTGTGGACTCGATGGGCCAAAGGACCTGTTTCCCTCCTGTACTTCTCTGTGACTGACAGCCAACCTTTCTCCTCTGCCCTTCATATAAAATTTGGCAGAAGTAGTCGCAGAACTCCAAGAAAAACACTTTTTGCTCAGTGTAATGATGAGGGTGAAATATTTCCCTGCGATACAGTGTTCTGCAAGAGCAGGGAATAGTATTTATTTATCTTTTGCTCTGTTTTCTGTTTCAGTTTACTAGGGGATTGAGGACTGATCGCCTGCTTCAAATTCAGTGTGTTTGGAGTTGAGTGGTTTATAAGATTAAAAAATGGAACAATTAAAAGCAGGGCATAAGGCTGCAATGAACCAGTTTCAGAGCTGTGCAAAGCTGGTCTTGAACTTTCTGAGAATTGGATTCATAAAACGGTGATTGGTTTTATTCCGAGCATTAACACTTATTAATAGCATATAATTAAAGCCTTAATTAGCTGAGAGCAAGTGGCAATTTCCCCAATTATTTTTTAAACTCAATGGTACACAGAACAGGCAGACACTGTGTAAAGTTGCGTCTTTGGACATGATTCCTTCCAGAGATGAGAAACCGTGGGCTCAGGGAAGTTAAACAAATCCTCAGTATGTTCCAAACCTCCGAAGAAGGGCCTCAACCTGAAAGGTCACCCATTCCTTCTATCCAGAGATGCTGCCTGTCCTGCTGAGTTACTCCAGCATTTTGTGTCTGTCTTCGGTGTAAACCAGCGTCTGCAGTTCCTTTCTACACACTCTTCATCCTACCTGTACAACATTACCTCATTGTTAAGAATTTGTGTGAAATAACCCAACAATTTTTTTTAAACTCCGTGAGTCGAGATCATAAATTTGTTTTTGGTGACGATCCCAGCAGATAGTTGGCACAGCGCTGGAGGGAAGTTCCATTTGAGAAAATGCAAACAAAGTGCTGCTACAAGAGGTCTTTTGAATGTTTACAGGCCACGTGCTTGAATATCTCAGTTAATAGAATTGAGAGAGGGCAAAGTTTTAGTGTGACTTCACTAAGAATCAAAAGGCTTTTGTGCTGAAAACATTCTTCATGATGTGCATGATATTTATCCTTCTGTTTAGCCACAGGGTCTCCAAATTAGTGGAGCTGACATTCGATGAATACAAAATACATTCCAGCCACATATATCTGCCTGGTATTTTGGTACAAACAATAATATGCCTATTTTTCTTTGCTCTACTAAGATACATTGTGAATTTTCACTTGACTTCTGATGGGGCGGCACGGTGATGAAGTGGAAGAGTTGCTGCCTAAAGCAGCAGAGATCCGGGTTCAATCCTGACTACGGGTGCTGGCGGTATGGAGTATGGAATCTCACCTGCCTGTTTCAGTGACAGACACCCACCGCCACTAAATGAAGACACCCCCATCTGTCTCCCCCTCGTCTCCCTCGACTCCCGAAGGACCTGTTTTCACACTGTATCTCTAAACTAAACTAAACTAAACTAAGCTGTAATTTTGAGGCTTAAATGAGGCTGTCCATGTGGTCCATTGCTAACTGGAAATTGACATGAAGTATGTGCAGTTAATTTGGTATTATTTAGTTGACGTATTTAACATACTGTTGAGTGAATTGTGTTCATCTAACTCTCCATCACAGTTTTGATTTAAGAGCATCATATTGTTGTTACCAAAATGCAAAAGTTCAAAGACTGAATGAGTTTCTGACCAGACCACTTGATGATCTTATCAGATCGATGGCTTAAGCTCACTAATAGACTAACAGAGCATAGTGTGAATCCTGGCCTATTTCGCTGTGGGGCACTTAAGCCCCTGTCCCACTTAGGAGACCTAAACAGCAACCTCTGGTGACCTTGCCCACCACCCAAGGTTTCCATGAGGTCACCGGAGGTTTTGGTTACTCTCCCTAAAAGTGGTTTCCGCGTGGTCGAAGCTTCGTCTAGGTTGCTGCTATTTTTCATCATGATTAAAACGGGGACTAAAAATACATTTTAAAAATGATAATTTTTTAACACAATCATCACGGTCTGCGGAGGTTTTTTTGTGAGATTAAAAGTGGTTCCCCGGCCAGTCTTTTAAAAAATAGGTTGCCATTTCATTTTTTCTAGTCGAAAAATCAAAGTCGAGGAAGGTTTGCACATATTGAGGTGGTAGGAGGTGCATCAACCACCAAGGTCACCAGACTGTTTAGGTCGCCTAAGAAGGCTGAAGGCCTTATTAGAAGATTTTTATTACCGCTGTCCCCTCCCCCACCCAGGCATAGACCTTTTCTTGCCTCATAAAGATCCAAATTTACCAGGTGTAGGAACATTTTCCAAACTTCTACCATTTTAATATCTGTCTCTCGAGACATTCATTTCTGTGTGCTACAGACTTGATCAGAGTATCTGTGATATTTCTATCCATCCACATAAATCGATTGAGTCTTCCACCAGGCAATGTCACCCAGTGGTTGTCAGGAACAGTTCTTGATCCAATGGGCTAGATAGTTGCGACTGCAGGTTGCAGAGCGTTTAGAAATTCAGCTTCTTTGATGCCAATGGAACGCAGTTCTGTTTGAGGGATTCAACATACAGTCTCTATCAATGCATGAACTGTTCATGCATTTCAGTGCAGGATCTCACAGTGCAGGAGGACATGGAAACCCTGGCAGCAATGCAGATGTGGTCTAGTGGGACGTGGAAGTAAAGCAAATCAATATTAGCAGGGAGATGGAACTCGGTAAGTTGCTTGCATTGAAGTATCCAAAGTTATTTACATGCTGGATTAGTTCCTCTGGATTAGAAGGCAGCTATTAAATTATATAACAAACAGCCTCAGCCTGGTAGTAGGAAAATATTGGAATCCATTATTATAGATATAACAGTGGTGTACTTATAAAAAAATGACCTGACTGTTCAATAGCTCAATAGATACTTTATTGTCACATGTAACTAGACACAGTGAAATGCTTTGTTTGACATACAGTCCAATAAAAATCATATTATACATAAGCACAATCATAGATATGTAAAAGACTGCAACAATTGTAGTGTTACAAAAAATATATAGATTCATCTGAGGCAGTAAAGAAAGAGTCGCCATGTTTCTGGCGACATCTTGTCGCATTCAGATATCAATTTCTTAAAGATATTGAGTCTTATCTTCTTGGTCTTGAAGGTCTGATATTGTGCCGGTGGCACTGAATGGGTGATGTAGTGGTCGGCCTGGCGATGTTGCTGGTGCCCACCACTGCCCTCTGCTGCACCAGGCAGCTACTGCAGGCAGCACCCAATCTGCACGCTCGTCCGACTTGTGTGGGACACCCAGCTGCTTTTGATAAACGCGTTCCCCTGGCTACTGTTGGACGTCCAGCAGCTGACTCCACCTGTGCCCGCTGCACGTGGCAGTCTGTCACCTCCCGCAGTCACTCCTCCGCTTCCAATGCGCCTGGGACGCCATTACCCGTTTCCCAACAACATGTTCACAGCCAACATGGATTTGGCATCAAAGGTAGACACAAAGTGTTACTTGAGTAACTCAGGGGGGTCAGGCAGCATCTCGCAGACACTCGGACAATTCAGACGAGTCTGCAGAAGGGTCCTGACCCAAGAGTTCACCCATCTTTTTTTTCCAGAGATGCTGCTGAGTTACTCCAGCACTTTGTATCTATCTTTGGTATGAACCAGCATCTGCAGTTCCTTGTTTGTACATGGATTTAGCATTGACTAGAAGGCTTTGAGGATGTCATTATTACAGTGGACCAGTGGCTTTGGCATATTTAGACTCCAGGGGGCTATTAATTGTAGTCTACTTTTTACAATGGCTGTTTTCAGTCATAGTCATGTAGCCAAAACAGGTCCTTCAGCCAACTCACCTATGTTGAGTCCCCATTCGCCTGAGTGTAGCCCTTGTGACAGGCATGTGCTCATTTGGTAGCTAATGTTAAATATGGTTTATCTTCGCTTAAGTAGAAACAGTAGATCCTTACTAAGTAGATAGGTATGTTGTGCGGCACGGTGGTGCAGCGATAGAGTTGCTGCCTTACAGCGCCAGAGACCGGGGTTCAATCCTGACTAGAGGTGCTTGTTTGTATGGCGTTTGTACGTTCTCTCCGTGACCTGCGTTGGTTTCTCCGGGAAGCTCCAGTTTCCTCCAACACTCCAAAGACGTACAGGTTTCTAGGTTAATTGGCTTGGTATCAATGTAAAATTGTCTCTCGCGCGTGGGATAGTGTTAGTGTGCGGGGATCGCAGGTCAGCGCGGACTCGGTGGGCCGAAGGGCCTATTTCCACGCTGTATCTCTAAACTAAATTAAACTACTGAAGTGTGTGCACTCTCCATTATGAGGTGTGTTGAATAGCATATTTCCTCCTCTTGTGTACATTATGGCCTTCCTTTATTTAATACAAGAGTGAGAAGATCTTCCATTCAGGACAGCTGGTAGTTTGGTAGTTCCTTGATGTATTCAGTACAATCGACTCTTTGAGGGGATGTATTTTTTTTTAGCCAATGCAGGAATATTTCTGTCAATTTTATCCCAGACATATGAAGGAAACTGTAAATCAGAGGACTATCCATGTTGCCTTTTCTCTGGCTGCTGTAGCTGGTTATATTATAACATCAGTATTTCCATTGCATTGGCTGTGTATAATAGGATGCGCCAGTTTTATTTACCTTTAGCTGAAACATTAACGTTTCCCGTACAGGATTGAGATAGCTGCAAGGAAATATTAATTCCAGCAGTTTAACAATGTTCTATTTTATTCTGTAGACATGCTTCTGATCATGATTCCCTGTGGAAAGTTGCTCCGATCTCTGTGTGGAAATTGTAACTCCACGAGGCAACTAATAGACTTGTGAGTCACCCTAATTCAGTGAGTGGTGTGGAAGAGTACTACCTCATCCTGCAGCCATGACAACAGAACGCCCTCACACAGTGGGCAGCTCTTCTGTCTTCTGCTCCCTGCGTTGGCTTAATATAAAAATAGTCCACAACTTAAAAATATGAACTTCATGTTACAGAAGTTAGAAGTCGAAACAGTGCAGACTTTCCTGCATCATTCAAATCCAATTAGTTGAGTAAATGTGCAGTTAACATATGATGAGCGTTTGACGGCACTGGGCCTGTACTCGCTGGAGTTTAGAAGGATGAATGAGGACGTCATTGAAACCTACTGAATAGTGAAAGGCTTGGATAGAGTGGATGTGGAGAGGATGTTTCCACTGGTGAGTGAGTCTAGGACCAGAGGTCATAGACTCAGAATGAAAGGACGTTCCTTCATGAAGGAGATGAGGAGAAAATTCTTTAGTTAGAGGGTGGTGAATCTGTGAATTATTTGCCACAGAAGGTTGTGGCGGGAAGGGCAATGGATATTTTTAAGGCGGAGATAGAAAGATTCTTGATTAGTACAGGTGTCAAGGGTTATGGGGAGAAGGCAGGAGAATGGGGTTAAGAGGGAGAGACAAATCAGCCATGAATGAATAGCGGAGTAGACTTGATGGGCTGAATGGCCTAATTCTGCTCCTATTCCCAATTAAATGATTGCAAGAAAGTACTGAACATTCTTGTGAAAACAACGTGACTAAAGATTGGCAGGGCAAACCTGTCTGTGGTAAACTGGCGATCGACACATGGTGCTGGAGTATCTCAGCAGGTCAGGCAGCATGGAGAAAAAGGATGGGTGATGTTTTGGGTCGGGACCCTTCTTCAGACCGGTAAACTGACTGCCAGAATTGGCTTGCGCCTGTGGAGAGAGAAACAGTGGTAACAGGTCTAGGAAAAGATGGAAAACAAGCCTGTTTTTTTTTTAAGGTGTGAGGTTAGTAATCAAGAAGTGGGTAGGGGTGGTGACGATGGGGTGGAGAGTGTCAAGGAACGCAGGTGATAGGATGGAGACCAAGAGGGACTGAGTGAGAACATAGTGATGGTGCTATCTAGATTATCTGGACTACACGTCTTCCCACCCTGCCCCCTGTAAAGACTCCATCCCCTACTCCCAATTCCTCCGCCTACGCCGCATCTGTTCCCAGGATGAGACATTCCATACCAGGGCATCGGAAATGTCCTCGTTCTTCAGGGAACGGGGATTCCCCTCCGCCACCATAGATGAGGCTCGCACCAGGGTCTCTTCTATACCCCGCAACTCTGCTCTCTCTCCCCATCCCCGCACTCGCAACAAGGGCAGAGTCTTCCTGGTCCTCACCTTTCACCCCACCAGCCGGCAAATACAACACATAATCCTCTGCCATTTCCGCCACCTCCAACGTGACCCCACCAATCGCCACATCTTCCCATCTCCCCCTATGTCTGACTTCCGCAAAGACCGCTCCCTCCGCAACTCCCTTGTCAATTCTTCCCTTCCCTCCCGTACCACCCCCTCCCCGGGCACTTTCCGTTACAACCGCAAGAAATGCAACACCTGTTCCTTCACCTCCCCCCTCAACTCCATTCAAGGTCCCAAGCAGTCGTTCCAGGTGCGACAAAGGTTCACTTGTATCTCCTCCAACCTCATCTACTGCATCCGCTGCTCTAGATGTCAGCTGATTTACATCGGGGAGACTAAGCAGAGGTTGGGCGATCGTTTCGCCGAACACCTCCGCTCAGTCCGCAATAACCAACCTGAACTCCCGGTGGCTCAGCACTTCAACTCCCCCTCCCATTCTCAATCCGACCTCTCTGTCCTGGGTCTCCTCCATTGCCAGAGTGAGCAACACCGGAAATTGGAGGAACAGCACCTCATATTCCGCCTGGGCAGCTTGCGTCCTGATGGCATGATCATTGAATTCTCCCAATTTTGCTAGCCCTTGCTGTCTCCTCCCCTTCCTTAACCCTCGAGCTGTCTCCTCCCATCCCCCTGCCCTTGGGCTCCTCCTCCTCCAGTTTTCCTTCCTTCCCCCCCCCACCCCCCATCAGTCTGAAGAAGGGTTTCGGCCCGAAACGTCGCCTATTTCCTTCGCTCCATAGATGCTGCTGCGCCCGCTGAGTTTCTCCAGCAATTTTGTGTACCTTCTATCAACTCTCCTCAGGTTCTGTCATTCACCTACACAGTAGATGTCATTTACAGAGAGCAATTAACCTACTAACCCACACATGTTTGGGATGAGGGAACTAGAACACCTTGAGGAAACACAAGTGATCACAGGCAAAATGTGCAAACTCCACACAGACAGCATCAAGGGTCAGAATTTAACCCATGTCTTTTGCACTGTGAGGCAGTGGCTCTACTAGCTGTGCTAATCATTAACCCTTGTAAAGTCACTAGCCAATTTGGACCTTTGCTTGCATTGTGTCTATTGATAATGATGTGTCCTATGTTCCAGTTTTCTTACCATGGACTGAGTTTGGAAGCCAATAGTTATTGCTTTTTCTTGCTATTTCCTTTAAAAGCTTGTGCTGATATTGTCTCGGTCCACAAACATTTTCAGCTACAAACTTTTATTACTATTTTGACACCACTGGTTGTTTGGCCATATTTATTCTATGTATATTTGATACAACTCCTGGCCACTATCTCATTGAGTTGCTATTGCCTTATCATTGTGGGTTGAGTTGCCGTGGAGATGAATCTCCATTGAGCTATTTATTTCTGTCAAAGGATATGCTAAATCCTTCTTTGTAAAATGATCCTACTGGTTTGAACATTGAGTACTAGACTCAGCTGTTGCTCGTAACCCTATCCTGTTCTGTTCGGGTTTTACATCATTTATGCTGTGATTCTCACACAAAATAAATTAAAAAATCACTGAGTTTTTCAGCAAGTCAGGCTGCATCTACAGAGAATGAAATAGAGTTAACGTTAGGTGTGAGTGACCGTGCGTTGGAAATGGAAAGGTGAGAAGCCAAGCATGTTTTAAGTTGCAGAGAAGAGGGAGAGGCGGAGAGACTACAGATAATATCAATGATAGGTTGGTGGTAATGAAAACCCAGCAACACTAATGCCATTGAAGAGAGGGTGGTGAATATTCGATAACCCTGGGTGATCTATTTGGAGGAGGTGTGAAATGGAAGTAAATGTTTACCTCTGAGATGCACTTAAATGGAAATATATCTAATGCACAGGGAGGAAGGAATGAAAGGCTGTGGTGGGTGGTTGAATGTAGGCGAGGATGATTTGAGTTTGAGTTTAGAATATTGTCACGTGTACCGAGGTACAGCGAAAAGCTTTTGTTGCGTGCTAACCAGTCAGGGAAAGACAATACATGATTACAATTGAGTCATTTCCAGTTACATGATAAATGGAATGACCTGAATAATAGTTAGTGCAAGATAAAGCCAGTGAAGTCCGATCAAAGATAGTCCGAGGGTCTCCAATGAGTTAGATAGTAATGCAGGACTGCTATCTAGTTGTTGGTCGGATGGTTCAGTTGCTTGATAACAGCTGGGAGCAAACTGTCTCTGAATCTGGAGGTGTGCGTTTTCACACGTCTATATCTTTTACCTGATGGGAGAGGGGAGAAGAGGGAGTAGTCAGACTGCGTCATCCTTGATTATGCTGGTGGCCTTGCTGAGGCAGCGTGGGGTGTAAATTGAGTCAATGGAAGGGAGGTTGGTTTGTCTGATGGTCCGGTCTACGTCCACAGTTCTCCGCAATTTCTTACAGTCTTGGATGGAGCTGTTCCCAAACCATGCTGTGATGCATCCCGATAAAATACTTTCTACGGCGTATCTGTAGACGTTGGTGAGAGTTGGGGTCATGCCAAACTTGCTAAGCTGTCTAAGGAAGTAGAGGCGTTGGTGTGCTTTCTTGGTCATTGCTTCAATATGAGTGTTCCAAGAGAAGTTGTTGGTGATACTGACAAGGTGTAAGGAAGGTGGCTGAGAACACATCCTTGCAGAGCACCAGTGTTGGGGATTATCGTGGAGGATGATTTGTCCCCTATCCTTACTATTTATGGTCTGTTAGTCAGGAAGTCGAGGATCTATTTGCAGACATGAGTGCTGACTCCGAGTCCCGCTTGTTTGGTGATATGCTTGGATGGCATAATGGTGTTAAAGGCAAAGCTGTGGTCTATGAATAGGAGTCTGACCTAGGTCTCTCTCTTGCAATATGTTCCAGGGTGTTCCAGGGCTGAGTGTAGGACCAGGGCGATGGCATCGTCCGCGGACCTGTTGTGGCGGTAGGTGAACTGCAGTGGGTAAAGATTGGATTGAATGCATTCTATAACCAGCTTCTCAAAGCACTTCACGATGGTGGATGTCAAAGTCACCGGATGGTAGTCGTTAAGGTATGAGGTCGCATTTCTTCAGCACTTGAAGCAGGTGGGTACCTCAGAATGGAGTAGGGAGAGATTAAAGATGTCCGTGAACACTGCCGCTACCTGGTCCACTCGGCCAGGAACTCCGTGGACCAGTTGCTTGTTGTGGGTTTAACCTCAGGAAGGCCACTCTAACCTCTGCTACAGTCACCCTGGGGAAAGACACACTGGAGTCTGAAGGGCCAGGCCTGTTGGCCCTCTGCTCAAAGCAAGCATAGAAAGCATTCAGTTCATCAGGTAGGGTCTCACTGTCACCAATGATGTTGCCTGACTAGGCTTTGCAGCCAGTTATCTTATTCAGACTGTGCCCCATTCTCCATGTGTCCACGTGATTATACTGAGACTCAAGTTTGTCCCGGTATTGTCTCTTGGCATCCTTGATTGGTTTGCAGAGATCATAGCGAGCCTTCTTGTGCCACTCAGGATGGTTTGGCGTATGCAGCGGACCTGGCCATAACCTGTGATTGAACCTTGCGATTCATCCATTGTTCCCAGTTGGGGAACATGCGGATTGTCTTTGTCGGCACACAGTCTTCCACGCACTTGCTGATGAAGTCAGTCACGACAGTGGCGTAATCACTCAGGTTAACTGTGGAGTCCCCGAATATGGACCAGTCCACTGACCAATATAGCAGTGGCAGAGAAGACGACATCCGTATCCGTAGAGCAGCATGTAACAACTCTCTGTTCCGGATCCTCCTTCTTCAATCTTTGTTTGTAGGCAGGGAGCAGATGCACAGTGAGGTGATCACATTTCCTGAAATGTGACTGAGGGACAGAGAATTAGGCATTTTTTCTAGATGTGTAGCAGTGGTTGTTATACGAGAATTTCCCCGAACAGTCTGTGAGCCATACATAGCGCTGCGGCCATAGCGTGGTGTTTAAATCCCATAGCGCTGCAGCCGGCAACTCTTCGTTTAAATTCCCATGCGATAAGCCGACAGCGCTCTTTTTAAACCTTTACGCACCAAACCAGTAGCGCTGTGTGTATTACCTTTATGCACCAAGTCTGTTGCACTGTGTACTGTTTTAAGGGCCTGTCCCACTTAGGCGATTTTTGGGCGACTGCTGGCGACTGTCATAGTTGTAGTGGGACGCTGAAAACCCGGCTTCTCTGGACCCGCCCTACAACAATGTCTACGACAAGCTACGTCAACCGGCGACACAACTCCTCGCGACTTGGGATGTCCAGCTACGACCACACCTACGACAACCTTCGACCACACAGGCGACAACCTACGATAACTGAAATCAACTTACGTCAACCCGCGACTAGATACGACAAGCTACGACCCTGTCGGCGACAACTGAAGGCAACTGAAGACAATTCCGTCGCCGGTACCTGTTGACGGTTGACGTAGGTATTTTCACCAGAGTCAGCAGCCGGCGTTGTTATACGTCACCTGGCATCATCCTGGCGACAACCTATGACAGTACCTACGACAGGAGTAGACAGGCAACGTCAAGCCCAGTGTCGCCGAAAGGTTTTGAACATTTCAAAATCCAGCGACGACAAGAAAAAAGTTACGACACGTGAGGAGACAACTCACGACAATACAGGCATCGCCCCGCATCACCCCGCGTCACCACGCGTCACCCCGCATCACCCCGCATCACCCCGCATCACCCCGCATCACCCCGCATCACCCCCCGCATCACCCCCGCATCAATGTGTACGCATCACCCTGCATCACCCCGCATCACCCTGTCCCCCGCATCACCCCCCCGCATCACCCCGCATCACCCTGCTGGCACACCTGCATCACCCCGCATCACCCTGCATCACCCGGCATCACCCTGCATCACACCCTACATCAATGTCTACGACATCACCCCGCATCAGTCCCGTCAAACTACGACAAGCTACGTCACCTGGCGTCATCCTGGCGACAACCTATGGGGTTTGCTGGGATGCAGTTCCCTGCCATTGGTTATAGTTTCAATTTGGGAGCATTTTGGCCAGGACTTACCGGCGTTTATTTCAACACCTGGTTACTTACCTGTATAAAGGCAGGTGCCAGTAAGCCAGAAGTTAGTTCAAGTTCATGGACGAGAAAGGTTCATCGACGGGCTGAGCCGTGACCAGCATCCGGGATGGAGGTAGAGAGAGAGAGAAAGAGAGAGAGAGAGAGAAAGAGAGAGAGAGAGCAACGTGTACTGCTGTAAAACAGACCCCACGCTTGCCAAGACAAGTATTCTTTTTGTTCTCTCTCTTATCAATAAATCTGATGTAGACAAAAAATGCTGGAGAAACTCAGCGGGTGAGGCAGCATCTATGGATAAAAGGAGTAGGCGACGTTTCATGTCGAGACCCTTCATCAGTCTGAAGAAGGGTCTCGACCCGAAACGTCGCCTACTCCTTTTCTCCATAGATGCTGCCTCATCCGCTGAGTTTCTCCAGCATTTTTGTCTACTTTCGATTTTTCCAGCATCTGCATGATGTGTTCATGTACAAGAGGGGTTCACAGACGGGCTGAGTCGTGATCAGCACTGCGGATGGAGGCAGGTAGAGAGAGAGAGAGGTGTGCTGCTGTAAAACTGAACCTCGCACATACCGAGACAAGCATTGGTTGTGTCCTCTCGTGCCATTAAAACTGATTTGCAACTAAACAGACGAGTGAGCCTTTTTCTGTTCTACTCCTCAGATCCTTGAACCCGTTCCCTTGTAACAGTGGTCGAGGGTGTTCTGGCTCCTGGTGGGGCAAGAGACATGTTGGTACTACTTTGGTAGTATGCCTCCAAGGCCAGCTTGATTGAAGTCTCTGGCAACAACGACCAGGGCTTCGAGGTGTTTTGTCTCAAGGCTATTGATAGTGAAGTACAGCTCATTCAATAGACAATAGACAATAGGTGCAGGAGTAGGCCATTTGGCCCTTCGAGCCAGCACCGCCATTCAATGTGATCAGGGCTGATCATCCCCAATCAGTACCCCGTTCCTGCCTTCTCCCCATATCCCCTGACTCCGCTATTTTTAAGAGCCCTATCTAGCTCTCTTTTGAAAGCATCCAGAGAACCGGCCTCTGAGGCAGAGAATTCCACAGACTCATCACTCTCTGTGAGAAAAAGTGTTTCCTTGTCTCCGTTCCAAATGGCTTACTCCTTATTCTTAAACTGTGGCCCCTGGTTCTGGACTCCCCCAACATCGGGAACATGTTTCCTGCCTCTAGTGTGTCCAAGCCCTTAACAATCTTATATGTTTCAATGATATCTCCTCTCATCCTTCTAAACTCCAGAGTGTACAAGCCCAGCTGCTCCATTCTCTCAGCATATGACAGTCCAGCCATCCTGGGAATTAACCTTGTAAACCTACGTTGCACTCCCTCAATAGCAAGAATGTCCTTCCTCAAATTAGGGGACCAAAACTGCACACAATACTCCAGGTCTGCACACAATACTCCAGGTGTGGTCTCACTAGGGCTCTGTACAACTGCAGAAGGACCTCTTTGCTCCTATATTTGATTCCTCTTGTAATAAAGGCCAACATGCCATTTGCTTTCTTCACTGCCTGCTTTACCTGCATGCTTACTTTCATTGACTGATGTACAAGGACCCCCAGATCCCGTTGTACTTCCCCTTTTTCCAACAACGCCATTTAGATAGTAATCTGTCTTCCTGTTTTTGCTACCAAAGTGGATAACCTCACATTTATCCGCATTAAACTCCATCTGCCATGCATCTGCCCAATCCCCCAACCTGTCCAAGTCACCCTGCATTCAGAGCAAGCTTGATGTCTGCGTGGGGGGGGGGAATGAAGAGTACCATCAGGATAGATGCTGATAGATGTAGATGGATAATTAACAGTACAGCTTGGCCCAGTGGCACGTTTCTGCTTTCTTGTTTATGTGTTGTACATTCAATAAAATAGTAAGATTAAATGAGAACTTACCAGTTTGAAGTTTGATCTTTATTTTATGAGACGTTACGATGAGGGATTACGTGAAGACCCCGCCAGCACGCATGCGCGACATACTTCAAAGCAGCGATGTGGAATCACAGAAACAACACAATAATTGAAATAAACATAATAAAGATAAGGAGAACTAAGATACCAGTTGACCTTTATAATTGAGGGTGGGAGCGGAGGGCACATAATCCCTCATCGTAACTCCTCATAAAATAAAGATCAAACTTCAAACTGGTAATTTCTCGTTTAATCTTACTATTTTACTTTGGAGTCACATGAGTGACTACGTGAAGATTTTAAAGCTCTGTGATTTCAAACCGTGTAACAGTCCATGCTTCACTCACTGCCGAAGTCATCCAAGTTATCGTAATCAAACATGAATCTGTTTATAAAACAATAATGATATTTATTTGAAACAATAACAAAGAAAATAACACTCTCCCGGGCATAAATTATATCTTTGCAGAGTCTAAAATTCTCTCTGCAAATTAAACAGGTTTTACTATTGGCTTATTGTAGAATGTTTGGAAAGTTCTTTCCATGGAACACCCCGCTGTTGCCAGGATGTGATCTAATGGCACATCCATTCTGTTAGCCACCGATGTAGATGCTGCCCTGGTGGAGTGAGATGTGTAAATATCAGTATTCACTCCAGCAGCTCCCAATACCTGTTTGAGCCATCTAGAGATGGTTTGACATGACACTCGACCATGTGGCTTTTTGTAGCTGACCCATAGTGCCTTTTCTCTCTCTCGGGGATCTTTGGTTGTGGTGATGTATTGTAGTAGGTGTGTCATGACACATAAACGGGGGTTAGGTGGGTACGCCCGGAATTCCATAATGAGCCCTGAAGTTCCTGGTCTGCTCTGTTTTACCAGCTCCTGAATAGTGAACGTTATTTGGTCAGATGTTATGACCATATTGTCCAGTCTGAGTATGTAAAGGGACTGGACCCTTTGTGCTGAGACTAATGCCATCAGCATTGCTGTTTTCAGGGTTAGCTGTTCCAGAGTAAGGGATCTGGCTGGTGGCCATCCCCTTAGGTATGTCAGGACAACACTGACATCCCAGATCTTGGTGTACCTAGGTCTAGGGGCGTTTGTATTAAAGATCCCTCTCATGAATTTGGCCACCAGCGGATGAGACCCTATGGCCTGTTGTCCTGGTGCCTGCCCCAGATAGGCTGACAGTGCACTTCTAGCACAATTGATAATGCTATGGCTCAGACCTTCATGGTGGTGAAAGCTGGACAGGAACTCCAGTACATTAGTTATGGTTGTTGTTCTGTATGTTGTCCCTGTTCTTGAGCAGTACCTTTCCCATTTTCTGTTACTGGAGAGATATTGTTTCTTGGTGGAAAGTCGGTGAGATGCTGTCATCGTGTCCATGTTCCTATTTGACAATCCCAGGTCCAGCAAAGGTCTTTTTTGAATCTGCAACCCAACAGGTTTATTCTGTCATGGCATGGGTGACTCGCCTGAGACAGGGTGGATCAGTAGATCTGGTCCGCTGGGAATGATCATTGGTGTTTCAACCACCCTGTCAAGGACCACTGGGAACCATGGCTATGTAGGCCAGTCGGGTACTACCAAAATACCTGAAACAGAGTCCATCTGTATTTTGCGTAGTACCCGACTGATGAGGCAGAAGGGGGGAAAGGCATAGAAAACGTAGTTCCCCCAGTTCAGCGAGAATGCATCAATCGCCGCTGCATCAGGGTCTGGTTCCCAAGCAACATATGTTGGTACCTGGTGATTCAGTTGGATGCAAAGAGATCGATATATGGTGTTCCATATTGCTTTGTAATTTCAGCAAATGCTTTGGGGTTTAGCATCCATTCGGTGTTATCATTGAATTTGCGTGACCTGGTGTCTGCCACTGTATTTAGCTCACCGGGTAGGTAAGTTGCTGATAGCCAAATATGTTTGTCGACACACCATTGCCAGATTGTGTTGACCAGATTGTCACATGATATCGATTTTATCCCGCCCATATGGTTAATATAGGCTACCACTGTGGTATTGTCAATCTGTAAGCGGACATGCAAATGGTGCATAGTTGAACAATAAGCTTTTAACCCATAGAACGCATCCAACATTTCCAAATAGTTTATACCCAGTGTCTGTAGTAGTGATGATTCTAGATTATTCATATAAGCCAATTCAATAATAAGTCAACTCAAATCAAGTCAAGTTTATTTGTCACATACACATGCGAGATGCGCAGTGAATGAAAAGTGGCAATGCTCGCCATGGTTGCCCCATCCAGGTAAATTGTGGTATATCTGAAATCTTATATAAAAGGGTACTGAATAGTATGCATCTTTAAAGTCGATGTCTACCATAAAGTATCCTTGGAATCCATGGTAGTAGTTACAAATTCCATAAGTGGGTATACCTGGTGAAATACTCAAGTGGTTAATCAATGATGGTGCGACATTCACCATCTTGGGGTTTTTTGGTACCAAAGGCTCATATGAGATTTCTTATGACCCCTGGTATATCTTTCCCAGTAGCTAGACCCTCATGTTTCTTAGTGGGAGGGTAGACCCCTTGGGGTGCAAGCTGAACTGGTGGCAAGATATTAATTCTATTCCCCTTGAATATTTTTTGGTATATAACTACCAAGAGTGATAGCTTCCCAACCAGGTGTGATTCCCCCCCCCCTCTGTTAGTACAAACCCTTCACCTTTATGTGATGGTAGGAACCATACTTATCTGTCTTCACTGTTGTTTGGTGGTGTGCTCATTTCTTCGGTTTCTGGTTCCTTGTCTGTAGGGATGGTGTGTTGGGGGGTGGCGCATTTTCCATGGGGCCCGCTCTGGGCCCTGGCCTAAAAGGCTTACGGGATTGGCATGCAGGCCCCGAGCTTTCACCAGTACCATGACGTAGACGCCCCTGGTGGACGCGTAGAGGTACTGCTGTCTGGTTTGGTGTGGTGCTCATTCCAGACCCTGCCCTCTTGAGCCAAATATTTTGGACACTTCGTCCAGTTTATTAGGCTTGGTTTGGTAACTTGCCAGATAGCAGGATCTGTGGTTGTGAGGTCAGCGTTCTCACAGTCCTGTGAATTTTATAGGTTGAGGGCAGGTTTGTGACTTCCCTTGAGAAGTTGCGGAGCATACTGTGAACAGCAGGGTCAGGTGTTTTGCCATACTACCCTGCCCTTCTGGAATGAGCATGCGAACATGATAACCGACGTCAGGGTATCAAATGAAATTTTAAGATATTTGGGTTTTAAAATGCCCTACTCAATGTATCCCCCAATAACGGTGGGCACTTTGAGTAAATGCAATTTAGGGGAGGCGCGATGAATCCAACGCTTCATGGCTACCTGTCTTGGAGAGGTTTTTTGGAAAAACAGGTAGTAGGCTGGCCGTCTGGTCTTCATCAATCCCTCAACAAGGGAGATGACCAGTGCTGTAGCACTGGAGCGGGAGTGTTATGCTCCCTTGGCGAGTTTGCCCCTGCTCCTGGGGCTATTCTCGCGGGAGTTTTATACTCCATGACCTTACTCAAGGCTTGTAAAGCAGACACTTACTGGTTCATCTTCTGTGTCTGTCTCCAGCCCGAGATTTGCTTGCTGACTTGCTCTGGAGGCTGCCTGCCGTTTTCGGTCGGTATCTGCGGTTCTCGGGCGGCGTGTCTCCTTGTCGGGAGTATGCAGGGATACCGGCCGGTTTTGAATTTCCCTCCAGTCCGCTGCTGTTGGTCAGACAACTGTTAGCGGACTGGGCATCAGTGCAGTACTCTGCTGTGGACCGCAGCGTGTGTGGTCCCGGTGCCGCCTCTCCCCCCTCCACTGACGGAACGCTCCTTGCCTGGAGTCGAACGGGGGCCGCTTCCCTCTGCTGCTTTGCTCCCCCTGGAGCAACAAACGAGAGCAAAGTCGCGATTTTAAACTGAAGGTAAGTACTTACCTAACTGTCTTCAGGCTTGTAGCGGGAGCGCATGTACTCCCGCTCATCGCTGTTGCACTGCGTGAATGCAAATGTCGCGCTTGCGTGCTGGATGGGTTCTTCACGTAGTCACTCACGTGACTCCGAAGTAAAATATACTGGGATGGTGCAATTCTTTATGATCTAGAAGCAACGGCATATGCTGAATCAAAGTGTGATGGGTTACTGGTGTAATGCCATACTCAGTATAGGCTGCTCCACTCTGGGCTATTTTGGGGCAGTGGTTTGATTATCATATGTTTTGACTGAGAGCCAGTTGGCAAAGAAGAGCATGAAGTATTTTATGACAGAAAGGATTGGTATCTATCAGGGGAGGTCACGGTAATGTCAGCATTGGTTCCAGGGCAGGTCGACAGAGTTCCAACTCCTGATGAACTTGCTTTTCAGTTGCAAACTTGTCGGTGCCAGTGAAACATATTAATTTCACATCTTGGATCACTTTCTTCAAAAACAGGATGGATGCACAGCAGGCTACCTCCTCATTAGGTAACAAGTTGCACTTCACATCCATCAGTGGAGACAGAGCCATGCTGTGAGAGGCACTGTAAAAACAGGCATTCTTTATCTCTGATAGCCCTTGCCAGCAGCAACTCAGCCCAAGATTCTCATTCATTAAGAACAAGGCCCAATGTTGTACAGCCCAGAACTATCCTTCACTCCATTGTCCTGTAGAGGGACTGTCACATGAGACTGTCACATGTAGAGGTACTAAATGCCTGCAGCCCATTTTTGAAATAATTGAATTTATTAAATTTTAATTTAAAATGTTTTTAAAATATTACTGGTCTTAGTTGGCTGCCAAAGGTTTGTCTACATTTCTGAATCAGACTGGCAGCTATGCCCAGGAACCCTCTTGCTGTGCAGCTTGATCTGGCTTTGTTGCAGCTAACAGGTGAGCAGTGAGCTTGGGTGGCTCCGTGCTGCCATAAAGTTCTGGCCATTGTATGTTGGTCATTGTAAGACACCCTGACTCTTGCAGGCAATAGCACAGGGTGGCACGGTGGCACAGTGGCACAGCAGTAGAGTTGCTGCCTATCTGTACAGACTTTGTACATTGTCACTGGGATCACGTGCGTTTTCTCCAGGTGCTCCGGTTTCCTCCCACATTCCAAAGACGTACAGGATTGTAGGTTAATTGGCTTCATGTGAAATTGTAAAATTGTCCACAGTGTGCAGGATGATGCCAGTGTGCGGGGATCACTGGTCGGTGCAGACTCAATGGGCTGAAGGGCCTGTATCTCTCAGCTAAACGGAGATGTGCTTATGCTCCTTAAAATGTCCATGGCTGGGTTTTCCAGCTGAAAAGCTTGTTACAAATTCTCAAATACCTAATTTCATGCTTGCACTAGCTGGCACTGCAAAGTTTGCTGGGGGTTAATTAATGATGACTGTAAAGACAAATTGCCATTCTGACCAAAAGCACAGCACAGTATTTTTCAGAAGAACATGAATCTTCAGGGGGCAGAAAGACTAATGCTTGTTAATCACCCCGTACTGCAGCACCTGCTGCCTGAGGCATGCTTACACAGCAGAGTTAACTTTTATCATAGGGTTTGATTACCACGCAGTTGTGGAACTTCTTTCATCAGACATCTGGTTGAATGGCCTCAAAAGAGGGTCGAGATTATGAAGTGAGCCATGCCAGCTCGTTGTAACTAAGCAATCACCCATCGTGGCCTCCAATCAGCTATACAAGTGATTCCATGAGAGGCACCATCTGTTCTCATTGCTGCCCTGGGGTTTGCAGCTGTAATGATAGCAAAACTGCCAGATATTGCTGGTCTTCTTCTTGCGTATGGCGTGCACAGCCTAAAGTTGTAGGACAACGTGTTCTATTTGATCGTATTTGAGTATGCACATCAGGTTGATTGCATTCGTCGAAACAGGGCGGACCACGTGAAGGTTGCAATCTCCCACCCCATTGCTGAAGTTACACTGTGAAACTAACGGTGACAAAGGGAGTGCAGACATGCAGGGGTGGGTGCAACAATGCAGGCATGCAGGGGTGGGTGCAACAATGCAGGCATGCAGGGGTGGGTGCAACAATGCAGACATGCAGAGGTGGGTGCAACAATGCAGACATGCAGGGGTGGGTGCAACAATGCAGGCATGCAGGGGTGGGTGCAACAATGCAGACATGCAGGGGTGGGTGCAACAATGCAGACATGCAGGGGTGGGTTCAACAATGCAGGCATGCAGGGGTGGGTGCAACAATGCAGACATGCAGGGGCAGGGGTGGGTGCAACAATGCAGACATGCAGGCATGCAGGGGTGGGTGCAACAATGCAGACATGCAGGGGTGGGTGCAACAGTGCAGGCATGCAGGGGTGGGTGCAACAATGCAGACATGCAGGGGTGGGTGCAACAATGCAGGCATGCAGGGGTGGGTGCAACAATGCAGACATGCGGGGGGTGGTTGCAACAATGCAGACTTGCAGGGGTGGGTGCAACAATGCAGACATGCAGGGGTGGGTGCGACAATGCAGACATGCAAGGGTGGGTGCAACAATGCAGACATGCAGGGGTGGGTGCAACAATGCAGACATGCAGGGGTGGGTGCAACAATGCAGACATGCAGGGGTGGGTGCAACATTGCAGACATGCAGGGGTGGGTGCAACAATGCAGACATGCAGGGGTGGGTGCAACAATGCAGACATGCAGGGGGTGGGTGCAACAATGCAGGCATTTACTGGCGGTAATTCTTGGTTGCTTTGTGGAATGCACTACTCTGTTGCCTTCTCTAGAGCCACTTGCATTAATTTGGGATCTGTTGCGTTCATATCTGTACACACTATTTACATAGTAAAACGTCCTGAATGTCACACTTTATCACATGAGGATATTTTAATGGTGCACTGAAATACAATTTCTCCTTGGCGATCTTACTCTCTGCTCCTAAAAAAATGATTTTATGTACACGGGTTGATTTGCCCTGTAATACAAATATTGCAAACTAAAATGGACTTTAAAATAATATGAGAAATCATCCCCCTCACTTGTATCCACCTATCACTTGCTAGGTAGACACAAAATGCTGGAGTAACTCAGCGGGACAGGCATCATCTGTGGAGAGAAGGAATGGGTGACTTTCAGTCTGAAGAAGGATCTCGATACAAAACGTCACACATTCCTTTTCTCCAGAGATGCTGCCTGTCCCGCTGAGTTACTCTAGCATTTTGGATCTACCTTTGATGTAAATTAGCACCTGCAGTTCTTTCCTATCACTTGGCAGGCTTTGTCCTGGTCCCACCTTTTCCCAGCTTTCTCCTCCCCATCATAATCGGCCTGAAGAAGGGTTCTCCCACGAACCATCACCTGTCCATGTTCTTCATATATTCTGCGTAACCCACTGAGTACAGGCTGAAGAAGGGTTGCGACCTGAAACATCACCCATTCCTTCTCTCTAGAGATGCTGCCTGTCCTGCTGACTTACTCCAGCATTTTGTGCCTATCTTTGAGTTACTCCAACACTTCGTGTCTTTTTCTGTATAAACCAGCATCTGCAGTTCCTTCTATCTCCCTTCTGACAGAGAAGTAACTTGACCTCAAAATGCATTTTGCAAAATCAGTCAAAACTCTCTTGTCCTCCCTGCTGTACCTTAGCTCATACATCCTTAATCATCTCTCCACCAAAGTCCACTCAGCTATTTGCAAGTAGTTTTGAATTCTTCATGCATAGCTTCAAGCTGTGGATTAATGGGCTGTAATAAACATCTTCACCTCCTAAGCCTGGGGCTCTTGCAAAGATTAAAACTGCAAAATATCTGAAATAGCAACTAAACTCAAACCTTCAACTGCTACAATTATCCAGAACTATTGTATCTCAGTAGACTCCCATCTTTCCTAATCCATCATCATTCCGGTACCTAATCTCTTAATTTTCTTTTGGGAATGAGAGTGGATGGTTTGATGAAATCATCAGTGCACTGTGCAGAAACAGTAACAAAGGGGACTTGAGTTTCTAACTTTAGGATAATAATTTCCAAACAGAGGTGGTCGCAGTACTGTACAATAATCAAAATGATACTCCATACTCCAGGAGTTTGGTTGGGCCTTATTTGGAGTATTGAATGTAGTTCTGGTCGCCACAGTAACAGGAAGGAGGTGGAAGCTTTGGAAAAGGTGCAGAGGAGGTTTGCCAGAATGATAGACACAAAATGCTGGAATAACTCAGTGGGTAATGCAGCATCTCTGGAGAAAATGGATAGGTGATATTTTGGGATGGTACTCATCTTCAGACTGTCACCTGTCCATTTTCTCCAGAGACGCTGCATGACCCGCTGAGTTACTCCAACATTTTGTGTGCATCTTTGGTATACACCAGCATCTGCAGATCCTTTTAATTATATTTTTACCAGAATTATGCCTGGATTAGAGGCTATTTAGCTACAAGGAGAGTTTGGACAGACTTGGATAATTTCCTATCAGGAAGGATAGACAGAGAGGAAGAGGAGGTGGGTGACATTGCTGTTTAAAAAGGAGATTCATGCAAGAGCAAGGAGAGATATTAGCTTGGATGCTATAGAATTGGTATGGGTAGAACTGCGAAATAGCCAAAGGCAGGAAACGATTGTTGGAGTTGGATACAGCCCACCAAACAGCAGTAGGGAGGTTGGGGATAGCATCAAGCAGGAAATTAGGGATGTGTGTAACAGCGGTTCAGCAGTTACCATTTGGTGACTTTAATCTACATATAGATTGGGCCAACCAAATTGGTAACAGCGCTGAGGAGGAGAATTTCCTGGAATGTATAGGGGATGGGTTTTTAAACCAATATGTAGTGGAACCGACCTGAGGGAAGGCCATCCTAGACTGGGTATTGTGTAATGAGGAAGGATTAGTTAGCGATCTTGTTGTGCAAAGCCCCTTGGGCAACAGTGACCATAATATGGTGGAATTCTGCGTTAGGGTGGAGAGTGACACGGTTAATTCAATGACTAGGGTCCTGAACTTGAAAAAAGGAGACTTTGAAGGTATGAGATGGGAATTGGCTCGGATAGACTGGCAAATTATATTTAAAGGATTGACAGTGGAGATGCAATGGCAAAGATGCAATGGTATCCAGAAATTGTTCATCCCTGTCTGGCAAAAATATAAAACTGGGAAGGCGGCTCAACCGTGGCTGACGAGGGAAGTCAAGGATAGTATTAAATCCATGGAAGAGGCATATGAATTGGCCAGAGGAAGCAGCAAACCAGAGGACTGGGAGAAATTTAGAACTCAACAGAGGAGGACAAAGGGGTTCATTAAGAGGGGGGGAAAAGAGCATGAAAGAAAGCTTGCGGGGAATATAAAAATTGACTGTAAAAGTTTGTTTAGGTATGTAAAATGGAAAAGATTAGTGAAGCCAAATGTAGGTCCCTCACAGTCAGAGACAGGTAAATTTATAATGGGAAACAAGGAAATGACAGGACAGTTAAATGAGTATTTTGGTTCTGTCTTCACTAAGGGAGACGCAAACAATTTCCCGGAAACACTAGGGGACCGAAGATCTAGTGGGAGGGAGGAATTTAAGGGAACTCACATTAGTCAGGAAATAGTGTTAGGTAAATTGTTGGGACTGTAGGCAGATAAATCCCCAGGGCCTGATGGTCTGCATCCCAGAGTACTCACAGAGGTGGCACTAGAAATCGTGGATGCATTGGTGATCATTTTCCAATGTTCTCTTGACACTGGATCAGTTCCTGTGGACTGAAGGGTAGTCAATGTAACCCCACTTTTTAAGAAATGAGGGAGAGAGAAAACAGGGAATTATAGACCAGTTAGCCTTACATTGGTTAAGAAGAAACTGCAGATGCTGGAAAATCAAAGGTAGACAAAAATGCTGGAGAAACTCAGCGGGTGAGGCAGCATCTATGGAAACTTACATTAGTAGTGGGGAAGATGCTGGAGTCGATTATTAAAGATGTTATAGCAGCGCATTTGGAAAGCAGTGATGGGATCGGTCAAAGTCAGCATGGATTTATGAAGGGGAAATGATGCTTGACTAATCTTTATGAATTTTTTGAGGATGTAACAAGTAGAATGGATAAGGGAGAGCCTGTGGATGTGGTGTATCTAGACTTTCAAAAAGCCGTTGACATGGTACCACACAAGGGATTAGTGTGCAAAATTAGAGCACATGGTATTGGGGGTAGGGTATTGACATGGATAGGGAACTGGTTGGTAGACAAGAAGCAAAGAGTAGGAATTAACGGGTCCTTTTCAGAATGGCAGGCAGTGACTAGTGGGGTGCCGCAATGCTCGGTTCTGGGACCCCAGTTGTTTACAATATATATTAACGATTTAGACGAGGGAATTAAATGTAACATCTCTAAGTTTGCGGATGATACAAAGCTGGGTGGCAGTGTGAGCTGCGAGGAGGATGCTGTGAGGCTGCAGGGTGACTCGGATAGGTTGGGCGAGTGGACAGATGCATGGCAGATGCAGTTTAATGTGGATAAATATGAGGTTATCCACTTTGGGGGCAAGATCAGGAATGCAGATTATTATCTGAATGGTGTCAGATTCAGAGAAGGGGAGGTGCAACGAGACCTGGGTGCACTTGTACATCAATCACTGAAAGTAAGCGTGCAGGTACAGCAGCTAGTGAAGAAAGCAAATGGCATGTTGGCCTTTATTGCAAAATGATTTGAGTTTAGGAGCAAGGAGGTCCTACTGCAGTTGTACAGGGCTCTGGTGAGACTGCACCTGGAGTATTTGTGCAATTTTGGTCTCCTAATTGGAGGAAGGACATTATTGCTATTGAGAGAGTGCAGCGTAGGTTAATTCCCCGGATGGCGGGACTGACATATGATGAATGAATGGGTCAACTGGGCATGTATTCATTGGAATTTAGAAGGATGAGAGGTAATCTTATATAAACATATTACATTCTTAAAGGATTGGACAGGGTAGATGCAGGAAAAATGTTCCTGATGGTGGGGGAATCCAGAACCAAGGGTCACAGTTTAAGAATAAGGGGTAGGCTATTTAGGACTGAGATGAGGAAAAACTTTTTCATCCAGAGAGTTGTGAATCTATGGAATTCTCTGCCACAGAAGGCAGTGGAGGCCAATTCACTGGATGTTTTCAAGAGAGAGTTAGATTTAGCTCTTCGGGTTAAGGGAATCAAGGGTATGGGGAAAATGCCGGGACGGGGTACTGATTTTAGATGATCAGCCATGATCATATTGAATGGCGGTGCTGGTTCGAAAGGCCGAATGGCCTACTCCTGCACTATTTGCTATGTTTCTATGTTTCTATGTTCAGCCGTCATTGTGGGCTGAAGGGCCTGTAGCGTTCTACACTCCAACTGAGACTCTCGCAGTTACCATGACAATTATAAATCCTCAGTACTTGTTTCAACGCAGAATTGCGAGGTATCATGCTGGGTCAAATTTCGACAATTAAATGTAGATTTATCATGTTTTTTCACAAAAGATAGTGAGTTACTGCATAATAATGAAGCTTTTGCATATTTTATCAACTGTGAAACACGCCTCCTCCTTTACTCACAGATATTATAGCAACGTGATCCGAGGTATGCAGCAGAATTAACATATGTTGTTTTCACTTCCTGATGCTATTATCCCAAATGTAGTCCATGCCAATGATGTCCCTCCACTGCCTGTAGCTCTAACATAAGATAGTCTGATGAAGGGTCTCGACCCGAAACGTCACCCATTCCTTCTCTCCAAAGATGCCGCCTGGCCCATTGGCTTACTCCAGCATTTTGTGTCTATCTCTGGTGTAAACCAGCATCAGCAGTTCCTACCTACACTTTCTGTAGCTCCTACATGTTTGGTCTGGCTGAGAGAGTTCCTCTTGGTTGCCCTCCTCCGCCCATATTTGCTTCTTCCCGTAGGTGTTGGGTCAGCCTCTAACTTTACCTTACCAGTGAGACTCTACTACTGGAATTTTTAATTTAAATGTGACACATTCAGGACGGTTTACAGTGTAAATAGTGTGTACAGAGCCTAACAGAGGTCATAAGAGATAGGAGTAGAATTAGGGCATTCGGTCTACTCCGCCATTCAATTATGGCTGATGTATCTCTCCCTCCGAACCCCATTCTCCTGCCTCCTCCCCATAACCTCTGACATCTATACTGATCAAGAATAGTAAGATTAAACGAGAACTTACCAGTTTGAAGTTTGATCTTTATTTTATGAGGAGGAACGTTGAGGGAATACGTGAAAGAAGCCCGCTACGACGCATGCGTGTCATCCTTCAAAGCAGCGGTGTGAGGTCACAGATACACTATAATGACCTAAAATAGTAAGATTATTAAAGAGATACCAGTTTAAGATATGACCATTCGAGGGTGGGAGCGGAGGGCACGTATTCCCTCAACGTTCCTCCTCATAAAATAAAGATCAAACTTCAAACTGGTAAGTTCTCGTTTAATCTTACTATTTTACTTCTGAGTCACGTGAGTGACTACGTGAAAGATTTCAAAGCTCTGTGACCTCATGCCGTGGAAACGAGTCCATGCTTCACAACTGCCTTGGTAGTTAGGGAGAAATTGTTAATTATATTCAAAACATTCATACCAATTATTTAATGGAGATGATAAATAATATCTAATTAATTCAAATCATAACCCTGTATTCTTCAGGGATAAATTATCATACAGAACTTAAAATGTTCCCCGAAAACGTTCCCATACTGCTAACTGGTTTGTTATAACATTTCTGAAACGTTTTCTCCGACAACCATCCTGCAATCCTGAGGATATGGTCCATGGATACATCAAGGCGTTTTGCTGCGGATGTAGCTGCAGCCCTGGTGGAGTGATAATTAAATATGTTATTGTCCACTCCCGCCTATCTTAACCCATATTTCAGCCACCGCGAAATGGTCTGAGTTACACTCTATGGTACAGTTTCTTATAGCTGATTAAACGCCAATTCCTTGCCTCTGATAGCCTTTGTACTTTCACTGTATAACAAAACGTGCTTCACTATACAGAGGCGTTTGTCCTCCGGGTAGGCCATCAATTCTATGACCTGCCCCGCTGATCCTGGCCTATTTTGTTTAATAATACGGTCCTGGATCACAAACCCCAAACTTCCTGCCGCCATAGTGAAGCCATCCAGTCTTACTTTTTGCAACAACTGGAGCTTATGCGCTGTGACTAGCGCCATCAGCATTACCATTTCTAGTTAGTTTATCCAGATTTAATGCTGTAGCCGGCGACCAATTCCTTAGCAAGGTCAAGACCACACTTACATCCCAGATATAGTTGTATCTTATTTTTGGTGGCTTGGTGTTAACATTGCCTCTTAAAATTTTAACTACCAGAGGATGTGATCCCACAGACTGTCTTACTGTTCCTTGCCACCAATAAGTTGACAATGCACTTCTGGCACTATTCACAGTGCTGTAACTCAGTCCTCCATAGTGCAGGCTGGTGAGAAACTCTAGCACCGCCGGAACATCCTTATTTCTGTGGTCCAGAAGGTTATTATGGCAGTAATTAGTCCATTTTTAATATGACCTAAATACTGTTTTTGTGTAGACCTTCTTTGTGCTGCTGTGATCATGTCCACAGTTCTTTTTGATAGCCCCATGTCCCGTAGCGGTGTTTTAGAGTCTACAACCTACTAAATCAATATTTTCTATGACATGGATAGCTATCCTCAGTTACTGGATGCACCAGCCACTTAGGACTATGTCTTACAGTTATACATGGTTCCAGCACCATGTCCTGTACCCCGGAAAACCATAGTTGGGTAAGCCAATCAGGTACTAAGACATCCCAGATGCCGATTCCTGTTGAATTTCCCTTAGTACCCAATTGATAAAGTAGAAAGGAGGGAATACATAAATGCAATCTTTCCCCCCCCCCCCAGTGCAGTGAAACAGCATCTGTAGCTTCTGCCTCAGGATCTGGTACCAATGATACATACCTCGGTAACTGGTGATTTAACCCTGGATGCAATTCTAATATCCGGCCTTACATACTTTACTGATTTTAGCAAATACCGTTCTATCCAACATCCATTCAGTACTTTCAATAAATTTTCGTGACCTGGTGTCTGCCACTGAATTAGTATCCCTGGTAGATACGTAGCCCATAACCAAATATTCCTTTGGACACACCATTGCCAAATTGAATTTGCCAATTCATCACAAGATGTTGATATCTTTGCACCCATATGACTTATATATGCCATCACCGAGGTATTATCTATCTACCATCTAACATGCTGCAGTTTCATTCCTGAGCAATAAGATTTTAGCCCATGAAATGCACTTAACATTTCTAACCCTTAGTGTTATGTAGGTTAGCTTCTTATATATTCCATCTCCCCCATAGCTCGAGATGGTATCAGTTGTACCGTAACCAATTGCACTGGCATCTGTTTGTAATAGCACAGACGGGTTGTGAATAACTATTGGGTTTGGAGCAATACTTAACATTGTGTTCCCAACATTGTAATTCTTTTATAGCTTCTATCATTAGCTCCATTGGCCAAAATAAATGACCTCTATAATTATGAGCCCATTGAACTCTGTGGCTTTCCATATTAGTAAAGTCATTAACATATTAAATGTGTTAATGGTGTCAATTTTGACTTAAGTGGATGGACAATGAATCCCAGCTGTTCAAACAATTGTTTAGTGGCAACCACTGCCTAACATGCCGATTCATAAGTTATTCCCACAATAAGGATATCATCCAACTATACCATTACTCTATGATTTTGGTGTTGCAGCAGTCCCAACGCTGGTTTAACATTTTTTCCCCCTGTTGGATATTGAATAGCAAGGATCTTAAAGATTAATACTTGCCATACAGTAGCCTGCTGAAAACTAAGTCTTTAGCACTGCTAAAAGTATCCATTTTTAAAATGAATATATTGCACAACATTGTGAAGTATTGATAATCCATAATAATACGGCAACCCCCATCTTTCTTATTTCTAATAAAGATGTTTGAGACAAATCCTGTTGTTCAGGTTTGGTTTATTCCATTACCAGCATGTATATCTGTCCGGTTTATGTTGTACTGGAGGATTTTGTTTGTGTAGAAACTCTATCAGATATCCCTTAAAACTGCTAAGGATATATCTGTCCATAGATATATTACACCAAGCTTCAACATGAAGTTGCAATGTCCCTCCAACTTCCGTGCTCCCTATTAATGCTGGAGCCCCAAATTCACCTACCTCCATGGTTATCGGTGGTAACCAAGTTATTTTCTTGGTTTCATACGCGGTTGTGGAGAGCCTAAAGGTTAATGTTAGGGTAGATGCTGACGTAGAGACTTTTGCATCTTCCACAGTGGTCGTCCCGGGCCAAACCCTAAACAGGACGCTGCTGCTGGGTACCTCTGCCCCATTCTTTGTAGTATAATTACAAAACACTACCTCTCTTAGGATGCACATAAGGTTAATGTCTTCCCCAGATATCCTTTGGATGCTCTAATCAGCCCCAAAGTCGAGCCTCCTCGCCAATTCTTTTACCTGTTTAGACAGGTCTCCCCCCCCCCCAAATAACGGGGTCTATAGCCCTTTGCTTACATAGTATAGCGAACTAGGGTCTATAGCTGGCTGAATGGCCCTTCAAACTGCACATCGCAAAAAATAGTGCTAATGGCATCCTTGTGGTTACTAATTTTGTCCACCTTTTTTAACATGCGGGCCAAAGCTGTTATGCCCGCCATGAGACCTTCCAGAGTATTACGGATTTTAATATCCCGACTCCTAACGGCCTTCCAACATGTCTGCAAATGCACCTGTAACAATGGCTACATTAAGAGCATCACAATATCCTGGGGTATAAAAGCCTTGCCAACACTTCAGCAAAATATTTAGCTTGAAGTTGATGGGTGGACTCACAGTCCTTCAATACTCACAGCCATCCTTCTCGAGATCATTCTCAGTGTGTTTCTGCTGGTAGTACTGGCTCATCATGTTCAGCAGGTTGTTTTATCCCACCCTTCAATAGGGGAAAGTGGCTCCATCACCTGCTCAGATTTTACCCCGTCAGACCTTCCATACCCTCCTCAGAGGCGTCTGACATTTCATGCAGCCCTTATGGGAAACTGCTGTGGGACTTATATTTATTTGCCCACTGTGGCTATCCTCCAATCCCGGAGCCTGCCACTGTGGAGAAATTTCCTCCAGCCACCGCTCCAGCCGACTTACATGCTCTCGGGCACTAGTCGTCGCGGGTGCTTTAATATATATGGGACCGCTCCTGCCGACCTTGGTGCTCTCTGGCACTAGTCGCACGCGGTATTTCCCGCAGCCGGTCCCCATGCCTACGGGCACTGGTCGTTCCCCATGGTCCTGGTACTCACGGGCACCTCTACCCATTTAGGGTGAAGTTTGGCACTCGCTCCCTTATGGGAGATGCTGGTGCCGACATTCATTGCTGCCTGCTGCTGGTCATTAAACAGCAGAAAAACTCTGTGTGGCAGCACTTCAGCTCTATACTGACATCAGTAGCTGGCTGCCTGCTGTTCAGAACACAGCAGTAACGACCTGTGGCTCTGCCCTGACGTCCTTAGCTGGCTGCCTGCTGCTCTTCAGAATACAGCAGCAAACTCTGGAAAAAGAACCAAAGGTAAGTGAAATTTGTTCTTACCTGTACTGGTTTTCAGCCTGTCGTTTGGGAGGAACGTCCTTCCTCCCGCAGCCCCACGGACCCCGTTGCGTAGGTCCTTGGGCTGCTGTCCCAGATGTCGGCTCTCTCTCTTCCGGGTCCCGCAGCCGCTTCAAATCAGCACCAGAGCCGCTAGCGACTGCTCCAACATAGACTGCTTAGTCTGAAAAACCCCCGGGACGTGTTGCTTCGCTTCCCGCCCGGCAGCAGTCAATCTTGCCGGTGCGGGGAGCGACGTCGGGCACAGCTGTTCTGCTGCTAAAAATAGCCGTTTAGGAATCCTCTCCGGAGGATTCGCGCATCTGCTGCTGCTGGCTGCGCTGTTTCCGCAGTTCTCCCCTCCAGCTCCCGCAGCTTCTTGCCTTTCCTACCTGCAAGGTAAGTGGGAAAAATTTTGCAGTCTCTTACCTGCTTCTTTGCATTTCCCTCTAGGGAGACGTCCTCTCCCATGTCTGACTCGTTCAATGCATGTATGCGATATGACACGCATGCGTCGTAGCGGGCTTCTTTCACGTAGTCACTCACGTGACTCCGAAGTAAAATCTATCTTTCTCTGCCTTAAAAATATCCACTGATGGCCTCCACAGCCTTCTGTGGCAAAGAATTCCACAGATTCACCACCTTCTGACTAAAGAAATGTCTCCTCATCTTCCTAAAGGACCATCCTTTAATTCTGGGGCTATGACCTCTAGCCCTAGACTCTCCTACTAATGGAAACAACCTCTCCACATCCACTCTATCCAAGCCTTTCACTGTTCTGTGTGTTTCATGAGGTGTCCCTTCATTCTTCTAAACTCCAGCGAGCACAGGCCCAGCGCTGACAAACGCTCATCATAGGTTAACCTACTCATTCCTGGGATCATCCTCCCCCCACAGTGGCCTACCTACCTGGATTGGCGCGGCCTTTCCTGCCGGGATCGACCGGAGCTCCAGCAGCGGCGGGACAGCGCTGGAACATCGCGGGCTGGCGATGCCTTACCGGGGGTCGCCGTCTGGAGCCCAGAGTGCTGGACCTGCTGCACCGACATCCTGGAGCTGCGGTTTGCAGAGCTCCCAACGCGGGCGGCGCTGATGGACAGCGCGGGGTCCTGTGACTCTGTCCGGCTCGGCCTGTGGGCTCAGGAGCTGCAGACTCCGGCAGCGGGAGGCGGCTGATAGGGAGGTCCGGGCCGCTGAGGAGGAGGATGCTCACTGTCGGGGTTCAGCGTCGGCGTTCCACCAGCCCGGCGTGAGGGCCTGAACATCGGGCCACCCGGGGGGGCGACTGCGGGTGCTCGGAAGGCCCCGACCACGGATGAACACGGAGGGGAGGCTGGCTGGACTATGGTGCCATCCTCACATTGGTGCCATTTATGTTATGTTGTGTCGTGGACTTTCTGTGTTTGTGGGTTTTTTTTAAATTCAATTTCAATTTTATTTTTAATATGTCTTATTATTTATTTATTTATTTTATGATATTTTTTTTTCATGATAGTGCCTGTAAGGGAAATTCATTTCGTTGTCTCAAATTGAGACAATGACAATTAATTTGAATACAATACAATACAATACAATAAACCTCCTCTGGACCCTCTCCAGAGCCAGCACATCCTTCCTCAGATATGGTGCCCAGAATTGTTCACAATATTCCAAATGCAGCCTTGCCAGTGCTTTATCATCACATCCCGCAGAAAGCACGACAACCCATGACTTGAATGGAATTCGTGGACATTGTAACAATTATACATCAACTGGTCCCATTCTTCTGTCCCTGTCCAACTTAGGCGATTTTTTGGGCGACTACAGGCGACTGCTGCAAAATTTTCAACATGTTGAACATTTTTTGGCCACAGTGGCGACAATTTTTGCTGCCGTAGGTTGTCATAGGTTGACGTAGGTGCTGTCGTAGGTTGTCGCCAGGTGTCGTAGGTGAATTCCATTAAAACTAGTCCCTGGCAGTCGCCTAAAGAGTCGCTCACCTATGTGGGACTGGCTCATTATTCCTCAACCGATTGAATCTATATGGAGCTCTCCAACAGTTGGCAATTCAGTTATATTTTATTTACATTATACTGCACATTGTTTATATTCTTAGCACGGTTTCCTCATCTTCATGCTGCCCCTTTTTGACTACAGCTGAACCCATGCAATGACAGCCAATGCCACTTAACTTCACCTCTCCTAATGTCTATTGAACCCTCTCTCACCTCTTTGTTGTTTAACATGTAATTAACATTCATTAATTGTCAGGAGTAATAAGGCTATGGCAATCACACAGCACAAAGAGATTCATTACAAGATCGATCAGATAAAGTAGGAAAGTTGTGTTAAATTTGGATGTAACCCTGATAAAAGCTAAAAAAAAAAAGACAAAATGTTGGAATGATGATAAATGATCAAAATATCTCCCTCATCACCCAAAGGAAAACATTGCAAGAGAAAAATGTATTTGATACAGATACTCAGAAGAAACTCAAGCAAACGGAACGGCAACTAAAATGTTTAGCATTTCGGCATTTCAGAGAACATGGATATGTGACATTTTGGGTGGGGACCCTTCTACAGACTGATTGTGGAAGCAGTGGGGGAAGAAAGCTGGAAGAGAGGAGAGGAAGGAGAAAGAGATGATGTGGCTTGATAAAAAGCAAACTTGTCAGACTGCTCCTCATATTATAAATACATCACAGAGGTGCGAAGGGAAGATGCCTGAAAGATTTACTGGAATTATACCAGGATGACTAAGAAGTTATATTTCTCTGGAAAGATAGAACAGCCTCGAATTTCCTTCTCTTGAAAAAAGATTGAAAGTTAATCTTACATAAAAGATTGAAAGTTCACTTTTATGTAAGATTAGAATTAAAGACATTTATGCGTCTTTAATATATCCAAAAGATATTTCAGTAAAACTACCTCCAAACTAAGAGTGGATCTCAATGGACACTTTCCCAATATACTCATTGATCCATGTTCATTGATGGCCTCTTGGTATCTAGAATGTATATCAAGGAGAAACGCTATCTTTAAAAAAATCATCCGTAGATGTTAGCCTTGATATATAACAGCATTAGCACATTATGCTCTGCCTCCAGAATTCATTCCTTTTGAAAGGAACACACAAATATTTCAATGTCAAATATTCAGCACTGCAGACTAGAAATTATGTTTTAGGCAAATATAGAGTCCGTACGATGCATACACCAAATAAACTGACTTGGCAGCCCTTTGATTCTTTGCTGACCATTTGACAAAATAGACCGGCATTTGGAAAGTCAAAGACTGGTTAGGGAAAGTCAGTGTGGCTTAGAATATAGGAAATATGTTTTCACAAATTTGATTGAGTTTTTCAAGATAGACAAGGTGAAGATTGACAAGGGAAGGGAGGTAGATGTTGTCTACATAGATTTAGCAAAACATTAGGCAAGGTGCTGCGTGTAGCTTAGTCTGGGAGATTTGAACACATGGGGTCCAAGGTAAGATAGTGGAAGGATCAGAGGGGCGTGGTGGAGGCCTGACACCAAGGACGTTCTGCAGGGATCAGTGCTGGGTCCTCTGTTGTTTGTTATCTGTATTGACAATTTGATTAGTATGGGTGTCATTGATTAAATGGCTGTCAGGGGTTATGGGGAGAAAGCAGGAGAATGGGGTTACTAGGGAGAGATAGATCAGCCATGATTGAATGGCGGAGTAGACTTGATGGGGCCAAATGGCCTATTTCTGCTTCTATCACTTGTGAACAATTCAGATGGCGATGTTGTTAATATGGTCAGTAGGTTGGTGGATGACACCACAATTGATGGTGCATTGGATAGTGTGGAAGGTTATCTAACATTGGGCCAAGGAAAGACAGCAGGAATTTGACTCGGACAAGTGAGAAACACTGCATTTTATTAAGTTAAAAGCAGGGCAGGACTAACACAGTAAATGGAAGAGCCTGAGAGAATTCTGTAGAACTGAGAGACCCAGGGGTACAGGCACATCGTTACGCAGTTCGCTGAAAGTGGCAACACAAGTAAACAGAGTGGTGAGGAAGGTAAAGAAGAGTTTTGAAGAAAACATGCTTGCCTTCATCAGTCAGGGCACTGAGTGCAGGGGTCGGGAGCTATAGGCAGAATGTCATTGTTGAAAAGAGTGCACAAAAGATTCACAAGAATGTTACCAGGACTGATGGGCTTGAGATATGTAGAGGCTGCATATGATGGAATAGATGAGGTTGAAGGGTGATCTTATTAAGGTACATAAAATCATGAAAGGCACAGGGAAGGTGGATTGTCACAGTCCTTTTCCCAGGATAGGAGAATCTAAAACTTTAGGGCATAGATTTAAGGTGAGGGGAAAGATTTTAAAGGGGCCTGAAGCGCCATTTTTTTTACACAGTGAGTGATGAGTATATAGAACCAGCTGCTAGAGGCAGCTGCAGAAGCGGGTCTGTCCTCTCCCTCAGGTACTAACTCCCATTGAGTTGGAAGGAACTGCAGATGCTGGTTTAAACTGAAGGTAGACACAAAATGCTGGAGTGAATCAGCGGGACTGGCAGCATCTCTGGAGAGAAGGAATGGGTGACTTTTTGGGTCAAGACCCCTCTTCAGACTCCCATTGTGCAGCTTACACTTCATGAAACTGCGAGAAAGATATTACTGCTAAAATATTTTGCCTGTTTTCTTATTTCCATATGTCCCTCTTTCTTAATCCTTTAAACACTGAAAGTAATATTTTTCCTCGATTCCACTTTTTATCAATTACGTCAAATGGATGGCCCCAAGTTCGTGACTTCTCAGCTGATTGAAATTGATCCTTTCTGTTTACCTTGCCTAAGCATCGTGTAATTCTGCACACTATAGGGCCTGTCCCACTTGGGCGTCATTTGCGCGTCACGCAGATGGCGTGCGAAGATTTTGCTCATCCCAAAAATCCTGGGGCGTCGGGCGCGACCGCGCTTCACTGCCGACATCACCACGCACCACGCGCGCGTAATAGCGGACCATGATGCGTGCGTCCTGCGTCGTGACGCGTAAATGATGTCACGTAAATGACATGCAAATGACTCCCAAGTGGGACATGCCCTTAATTTACCTCTTTAGCTCTGACACATCAACTCTCCCCACTACCCAGCATATTTAATTCTATTGAATAAATGTGACGTCTCTTTCAGTTGTATTCCCATGCAGTTTTGTAGCAAGAATAATTTGCGACACCTCCTGTGTTAGTGTTGCCTGCACATTTGGACGTCGATCACTCTAACTCTACAGGGGTTCACTCTGATTTAGCCGGCTGTATGTCTGTGGGTGCCGATCCCACCATTGAAATGTTACACCTTCAGTGTCACCCTCCTCCCACTCACACCACCTCCCAACACTCCCAAAGTCACAGCCTTCAGCTTGAACCTTCAAACAAGGTGGGCTCCAATCCAGTTGGTGACACTAAATGAATGCTAATTAAATTTGACGGCACGGTGGCGCAGCGGTAGAGTTGCTACCTTACAGAGCTTACAGCACCAGAGGCCCAGGTTCAATCCTGACTATGGGTCTGTGCGGAGTTTGTACGTTCTCCCCATGACCTGCGTGGGTTTTCTCAGAGATTTTTTGGTTTCCTCCCACACTCCAAACACGTACAGGTTTGTAGGATAATTGTCTTGGTATAAATGTAAATTGTCCTTAGAGTGTGTAGGATCGCGTTAATGTGCGGGGATCGCTGGTCGGTGCGGACTCGGTGGGCTGAAGGGCTTGTTTGCGCTCTGTACTTCTCTGTACTTCTAAACTAAACAAAACTAAACAAAATTTAAATTCTAAACACTAAATTCAAATTGGGTGCATTATTGTGGACAGGTATCATAGTTTTGTGACTGGATCTTTAACCATTTCACATGTCACAAACTATTAAATAAAATGTGAGTACAGCTTGCATGTTGATCGCCAAGTATGAATAAAGGAGAGGAGAGGACCCAGCATGTAATTTGGAAGCCCTTGTGAACTAGGTTCACTAGTCTAATCTTGTTCTTCTCTGTAGCACGGAGCAGGAGCATGAAGTGACAGGTTTGCAGCTGATGCTTTATTCTGTGATATTGATTTTTGCCTGACATTGACCTGTTTAGTAGCAGTTTCCATTTGAACATTCAGCGGTTTGCTTTAGAGCTCACAAGTGCCTCCACAAATAACCTACATCATGACCTACTGGGTATTCCTAAGACTGCAGTGGTTACTGAGTGAATCTTTTTGCCAGCCAGAATTCAATGAGTATCCATGCGGGAGCTCCTGTACAAGCTGTGTAGGAAGGAACTGCAGATGCTGATTTAAACCGAAGATCGACACAAAAGCTGGAGTAACTCAACTGGTCAAACAGCATCACTGGTGATGAGGAATAGGTGACGTTTCGGGTTGAGTGGTCTTGACCTGAAACGTCACCTATTCCTTTTCTCCAGAGCTTTTTGTGTCTATCTTCTGTTAAAGCTAATCATTTAGAAATTCCATCAAATATGATCAATACCAAAAGCAATGATTTTTCCAGTGAAATACAGCAACCTTTTAGAAAAAAAAAACAAATTGCTCTGATAGTGTATATATTTGATGTTTATATAGATTTCCCTTGAATTCTTCATTTACAGAGAGGGTTCTATCATTTTATATGTAATATCCAGTCCTTATATAGTTCAATCCCATTGAAATAGTCAGTGCCACCTTAAAGCCACCAATCTTACACACACTTCAGAGGGGATTTTTTAAAAAGTCTGAAGAAGAAGGGTCTCGGCCCGAAACGTTGCCTATTTCCTTCGCTCCGTAGATGCTGCTGCACCTGCTGAGTTTCTCCAGCTTTTTTGGGTACCTGGGATTTTTTTAAAGTTTTTTTAATGAAAGATAGATAATTATGAACATAGGAAAAGCAACAAATAAAAATGATGGAAGAAGCACTGATATATTTTAAATGAAGACACAGAATACAGAAATGGCAAATATATCCTGGGAGCCAGTAATTATTAATAAAATCATTAATAAAATAATTCAAAACTAACGAAAAATGGCACACACAAATTCCAATGAAGGAGTGAATGAAAATTTCCAAAAAAGTTATGAAATGGAAATTTTAAAAGACAAAGGAAAACTGTAATGTGTTGGGAGGAACTGCAGATACTGGTTCAGACTGGAGTAACTCAGTGATTCAGACAGCAACTTTGGTAAATAGGAACAGACTGAAGACTCCAGTCTGAAGAAGGGTCTCGACCTGAAACATCACCTATTCCATTTCTCCAGAGATGCTGACTGACCTGATGAGTTACTCCAGCATTTTGTGGCTGTCTTAGGAAAACTATAAAATTGAATTATCAAGGCATATAAAGGGACATTTAAAAGTACTCTAAATATGAAAACTCAGGCCAGTCAGAAGAAGGGTCTCGACCCAAAACATCACCCATTCCGTTTCTCCAGAGATGCTGCCTGTCCCGCTGAGTTACTCCAGCGTTTTGTGTCTATATCGGTTAAGACATTCAGGATTACGCCACAGACAGTAACATGAAATGGCTGAATGATTAAACAATTATTTAACGTGGGGAGATAACATCAAAAGAATGTAGTAGAAAAATAAGTAGAATTTACCAAGTTATGAGAAGGTGAAATAGCTGGCAAAGGTAGATTGTATCTGATGATTACCTTGGTCCTCACTTTGGTTCCAAAGTCAAGTAACATGAGCAACAACCAACTGATGTGGTGGCAGCAGCTCCAAACTGCAGATTACATTAGTAAATGTGCCAAGCTTACTATCTCACCACATGTTGTGTCAACCTTTTGTACAGTTGGGCTTATAGGACTTGATATTGATATTCAAGAAGCCAGCATACTGTGCAAACTGTACAACTCCCCCCCCTTTGGTCATGGGGTGACTACCCCCCCCCCCCCCCCCCCCCCCCCCCCCCCTCCCCCCAATCTATACACATCCCCAATCCATTCCACTCGTCACTTTAATTTCATGTTTCATGTATTTTGTGTTTTTATGACGGTTGGCAGATCAATTTCCCTCCTGGGATAAATAAAGTTCTATCGTATCGAATGGCATTGTTTATTGTTGGATTTCCCTTTCATTCTTCAGACTCCCTGGCCTTGTTTTCTGTGGCCCTTTTTCAGGAAGCCCAGTCAACATCACAGCCAAGTTAATATTGCTTTAGGCGTAATTGATCAGATTGTTAAGTGATGGGAAGCACCGTGGGTCACAGTACTGAGGCTGCTGTTATTCAGCCTTTGAATGACAACGTGTACTTGGGAATTAGGCATGCAATTTCAAAATCTGTGGGAACAATAAAGTTCTAAGGTTGCATATGGGTTACTATGGGATGGCGTCAATAACATGGAGAATGAGTGGAAATTTGGCAAAGGAGCCGCAATGTAAATGAGTGCATTTCAGATTCTGCCCAGAACAAAGAACTCATGTAGCTCATGTAAATGAAGAAGCGGAGGTCATGAAAATTAAGAACCGGATGCCATTTTGGGCCAGTTTTGTAAGTGAGGGGGGAGTTATGGCCAAGTTTCCCTGTGTGTTGCAAAGCTTTGACTTCCTGGGAGCATGCTGCTTGTTTGCTCTGATCCTACCGAAAGGCCCCACTCTACACTTTCATCCCTGTTCCCTCCTAGCTGCTCTGGGAGGAACTGGAACAGACAGTGTGGCCAGGATGGGATAACTGTTGAGATAAACATTGGCCCAGATTTACCCGAGACAAACAGGAGAATGGAGTTGAGAGGGAAAGATATTGACTGGGAAATAGACTTGAGGGAGTGAAGGAGTCCTGACAATTTCCCCAGTAAATGTCAGGAAATCTCACAACCCTGAGTCATTCAGCAATTCCTCTAACACTGTTCCGCCAACTCCATACTTCTAGTTGTCCAGGTTAATCATTTTTGGCTTCTTGTATGGATTTGATTATCGCAGTGTGATTAGCGAAGACAAAACCAACATTTAAACATTTAAAGATTATTTGCTCCATATGGGAAATCTGCAATAAACTCACGAATGTATTAAATTAATGCTAAATCAATTAACAGAAAGTTGAGGATTCAGATAGCAGATGTTTGCAATCCAGAATGCTCAATTTATGGGAGAAGGCCATTGCTAATTTGAATGGAAAATGGAATGAATGGACTGGAGAAAGAGTCTGTCAATAACAAGAAGCCAGAATAACAGGTTTAGTTTTGAGTTTCCATAACAAATAAACTAATGCCAATGACAGTTTAGAGCGCCAAAAACGGGTAAAACCGAATTTATCGATATGTACGTGTAACATTCCCATCTTCCTCAAAGTGTCTGTGAACTGATCAAAGTAGCCCAAGATAGACACAAAAAGCTAGAGTTACTCAGCGAGTCAGACAGCATCTCGGGAGATAAGGAATGGGTGATGTTTTGGGTCAAGACCCTTCTTATGACCCTTCTCGACCTGAAACGCCACCTATTCCTTTTCTCCAGAGATGCTGCCTGTCCCGCAGAGTTACTCCAGCTGTTTGTGTTTATCTTCGGTTTAAACCAACATCTGCAGTTCCTTCCGACACACAAAGTAGCCCCAAGCTGGAAATGGCCGGTGACCTAGTTTGTGTCATGGATCAGTGTCCACAAGAAATAGGATTGAGATTTTTATTATGACTTCTGGTGGCTAAAGCACTTGTAACAATTAAATTTGTTGACTGTTCCAACTCTTGATGTATTACATGTGCCTAAGCTAGCTGCCAGTATTAAACAATCTCTACTGACAATCCAGCACTCCATACACTGACCCATCATCCCTATCCTTGCAGACTTTATCCATCAATATACCAATTGTAAGATTCTCATAAGTTCATAAGTCATAGGAGCAGAAGTAGGCCCCTCAAGTCTACCCTGCCACTAATCAGGAAGCTGTCAATCTCCAGCATAGAAATACAGAATGACTTGGCCTCCACAGCCATCGGTGGCAATGAATTCCACAGATTCACCACCCTCTGACTAAAGACATTCCTCCTCATCTTTGTAACGGTACACCCTTGTATTTTGTGGCTCTACCGTCTGGTCCTAGTGGAAAGGTCATCTCTACATCCACTCTATCCACTCATCCTTGAGTTTATTTTCATTATTGTGATATATGTATCATTATTATTGAAGAGCAGCAGTCTAGATAGTCCAGAAAACCATTCACGCTCTCCAATGGCGGCCACATCACAATGATGCCGTTTTAAATATCCCTCTTCTGCATCAGCCTTGACCTGGAATACAATCATTTTCTTTCCCATAACTAATCTATTTTAGAATCATGCCAATGGTTATAATTTAATAAAGTCTACATTTCTGACCAAGATACAGCCTAGATTTTTTTCTGTACTGCCCTATTTTTGCTTTATAGTTTAACAACTCCAGATGAAGTATGCATGAATGATACTGATAATCCTTTTTAGGTCAGTGTTTCACTTCAATATAATTCTAATTGAATAAGGACATCAGACTGGGCTTATAATTTCATCTGGGCCTCATCTATCACCTTGTGCTGCTGCTTGCTGCTGTTGCCTCAGGCATCATCTTACACTGTCAGACCCAGAATAACATACTGAAAGCACATTACAGGAGCTATTCTGCTTATAAATATATATCACTCTCAGTGTTCAAAGCAATTACGGCTGAAGCAAGTTACAGCTGCTTATGCTTCAGCTAATAGGAAAAAACTCATTGAGAAGAGGCTCATCTGGCCACTGGGGAAACATGAAGATTATTCAACCTAATATGTGGTTGAAATAAGATGGAAACTACTGGAAATACTCAATCGGTCAGCCAGCACCTGTAGAGGAAGAATCTGGGGCTGACCCTTCCTCAGAACCAGGACAAATTGGAAATTACATGTCATAAGATGTAAAGAGTAAGGTAGTGGGATAACAAAGGAGGGTCTGTGATTATGATGGCAGGTGGGAGACTTTAAATGTTTAGTTTAGTTTAGAGATACAGCGCAGAAACAGGCCGACCAGCGAACCTAGCACATTAACATGATCCTACACACACTAGGGACAATTTACATTTATACCAAAGCCAATTAACCTCAAAGCTGTAAGTCTGGAGTGTGGGAGGAAACCAGAGATCCTGGCGAAAACCCAAGCAGCTTATGGGGAGAACGTACAAACTCCGTGAAGACTGCATCCGTAGTCAGGAGTCAGGTGCTTGCACTGAAACAGAAATGTCTGGCTTCCCTTTCCACAAATGTTTCACTGGATGAGTTTTATGAGCGCTTCTGTTCCAGTGTAAAAAATACCTTACTTTTCCTGCCAGTTTCCACCCAGCTCTTCTCTTCCCCTGGTCCATCTCTGACTCTTTCCTTCTCGCTGTAGATCGCACGTCCCCATTTCAAGAAGGTAGCCTAACCACTATCATCCATTACAAGCCTCTAAACTCCCCCAACTATCTTGACTATAATCCCTGCCTTCTTTAAAGATTCGCCTAGTTCCTCTATCTCCTTGATATTTTTGCTTGATTGAACATAGAACAGCACGTCACATGAAAAGGCCCTTTGGCCCACGATGTCTGATGTTGAGATTTTCAACATAGGTGTCTTTAAAATGTTTCATTTCTTCCTAAACTGTGCCTTCCCCAGTATCTTGACCAATTTCATTTATTTATTGAACCTCTGCATTCACCCCTTCTCCGGGACAAAGGAAGGATTTATTTATTTCAATGCAAGGAGTAATGTGGAGAAAGCAGATTAACTTGAAGTGTTAACTATATTTCTCTTTCCACAGATGCTGTCGGACCTGCTCAGTGTGTCCAGCATTTTTTGTTTTTATTTCAGATTTCCTGCATCCGAAGCTCCTTTAAAATTTTTAAGTATAAATTAAAATGCTTATGAAAATGAAAGTTTCAACTTGAATTTTGTTCTTCACACCTCTTTTAAACTATGTTAGTGTTATTTATAATGTGGGATGTATCCATTTCAGTAAACATTATTTTTAAGTCTGGGTACAAAGTAACTTGGGGACTTTGCTTAATTGAAAGTACAACTAGAACCATCACTGAAGATTAACCCGCTTGTGATAAATGAACACTGGATCATCAACAGTCGAAATAATTCCCCATTCTCAATAAATACATTCTGCACCTACTTGAAGCCACGCAGGGCCGGATTTACGTATAAGCTAGACAAACGTAAGCTTAGGGCCTCGAGATCTGGGGGGCCTACTCACCTCGTTGTCTCACTGACCATCCGCCCACCGGGACCTCCTACTCTTTGCCCACTGACCCTGGCCACTCCACCGCCCTCCAGCAGCCCGCAGCAGTCGCCTTACCTGCAGCCTGGACTCAGCACCGGGCCTGAAGTTTCCACGCTGCTAACTCCCATTCCCCTGGGTTTGACTGCGCTGGGTCCTAGTGCTAGTTCCCCTAACCCTAACCCTGGTAATCTCAGTGGATGTTCCACTGGGTCTTTCCCATTCCTCTCAAACCATGTGACCTCATGATTCACTCCTGGACCTCCTTATCTGAGGGATTCATGCTCAGAAGACCACTCTGGCCCTGCAAATGTCATGCATTCTCTAGTTTTTGTTAGCACTCATCTTGAGTTCCAGTTTGAAACAGGGAGGGGAAATCTCACTTGGAGAAATTCATTGAATTGATGCATTCAATGCATTGATGCATGATTTCACTCTTTAACCTGGTGCCTCTGCTGAATCGACCTTTCAGACAGTGAAGTACATTTGTCCTGGGAGCAGTTAGCAAATCATCAGATTTATTAATGAATTCGACACAATCCACAGGGATTACATCGAACTGCGTTATCCAGAGTAAGATAAAAGCTCCGGGAGTCCTGAAAATCTGTAGCACATTTCTACAACAAGACTACCCAGGAAAAGTGACATATTTACCTACAGACCTGAGCCACGATCGGTTATCCTAGTTAACAAAGGATTTTGTTGGTCTGCATGTTTCACCATCACAACATATAGGTCGCTTGTTCCCTTCACTTGGCATAGCCCAGGATTTCAATTGTGTGACATCAATCACATTTTATTTTCAACCACTTTCAAAGCTTGACTGAATTGCCCAGAAACTGGGTATATGATATTAATTTATGTAGGAAAGAACTGCAGATGCTGATTTAAATCAAAGGTAGACACAAAATACTGGAGTAAAATGCTGGAGGGTGTGACCTGAAACCTCACCCAGTCTTTCTCTCCAGAGATGCTGCCTGTCCCGTTGAGTTACTCCAGCAGTTTGTGTCTACTATATTAATTTGTTCTGTGTACTGTGGTCTTGGGTCTCCACACTGTGAAAGAAACAAATGTATGACTGAAAATGTTTATATTTTTAGGGAAAATGTAGCTCTTAGGGCTAAGGGAATCAAGGAATATGGGGAAAAAGCCAGAACGGGGTACTGACTGGTGCAATATCCACAGGCAGACATGAACTATTTTGTTGTATGCACAGGAATTGCAGTATGTGTCAGGCTTCATTTTGGGCCTGTAACAACATGCTGAATTTGACAGAAAATTGTTACATTCGCAAAGAAGATGCAGAAGAACATCCTTGATTCCAAGCCAGATTTATTGGCAGCTCAGCACACTGCAGTTGCTGCCTCCGAGCTCTCCATGGGGCTGCTTTGAACTAATTAATCTTGATTCTGTGGTTTAATAATGTCGTGGTGAATGATTGCAGCAATAAAACCTGAATTGTGTTCCACTGCAAAAGTTTTAATCTTACCCACATGAAAAAGAATGAGGCCCTCCCACACTAAAGCTGTAATGTGGTCAAACGGATAGATTTCACCTCCAACGTGCTTCATCAGCTGTTCGTTTAAAAACAAATACATTGTAATGATCAGGAATCAAAAGGGAGATTTGTTCCCTGATCCGATAGTTTTGAGTTTGAGCCCTGAGGCTGCTGTTAAGATGAGTTGCCAACCTTCTTTTGTGTCGGAAGGAAGTGCAGATGCTGGTTTAAACCGAAGATAGACACAAAATGCTGTAGTAACACAGCGGGGCAGGCAGCATCTCCGGAGAGAAGGAATAGGTGACGTTTGGGTCGAGACCCTTCTTGCTATTGAGGGACTATTATTGCTATTGAGGGGAGTGCGGCGTAGGTTCACCAGGTTAATTCCCGGGATGGCAGGACTGACGTATGATAAAATAATGGGTCTACTGGGCCCTGTAATTGCTGGAATTTAGAAGGATGAGAAGGGATCTTATGGAAACATATATATTTCTTAGAGGACTGGACAGGATAGATGCAGGAAAAATGTTCCTGATGTTGGGGGAGTCCTGAACCAGAGGTCACAGTTTAAGAATAAGGGGTAAGCCATTGAGGACTGAGATGAGGAAAAACCTTTTCACCCAGAGAGTTGTGAATCCATGGAATTGTCTACCACCAGGGCCAGATTGAGATGAAGAGAGGCCCTAAGCTATTTCACTTGTGAGCCCCCCCCCCCTCCCAATCCCCCACCCCCAAGACTAGAGGACCATGAATACCCGACAGTGACAGTGTGACACTTTTAGATCCTACTGTATGTTGTCATTAAACAGTTGGTTTTCAAATACATATTGGATTCACCGCGGAGAGGGGGATGCCTTACCTGGATCGCCGTTTGAAGCTGGAATGTTAGGCCTGTGGCAGGGATGGGGGTTGGTGCCGGAGGAAGGCAGGTGAGTGGACTGAGGAGTGTCTGGTGGAGGGGTGGTGGGTGGTCAGGGGGTAGGGAGGTATGAGGACTGTAGTGTGGGTGGGGGAAGAGCTGGGGTCACATGGTTTGAGGGGAATGGGGAAGACCCAGTGGAACAGCCACTGAGGTTACCAGGGTTGGGGGGGGATCGACCCAGCACAGTCAAACCCAGGGGAGTAGGAATCTGCAGTGTGGAAACTTCAGGCCCAGTGCTGAGTCCAGGCTGCAGGTGAGGCGATGGCTGCGGGCTGCTGGAGGGTGGTGGAGTGGCCAGGGTCAGCGGGCAAAGAGTAGGAGATCCCAGTGGACAGATGGTCAGTGGGGCGGTGAGGTGTGTAGGCCCCCCTAAATCACGAGGCCCTAAACTTAAGCTTGTCTAGCTTATACGTAAATCCGGCCCTGTCTACCATAGAAGATAGCGGAGGCCAATTCACTAGATGTTTTCAAGAGAGAGTTAGATTTAGCTCTTAGGGCTAAGGGAATCAAGAAATATGGGGAAAAAGCCAGAACAGGGTACTGATTGGGATGATCGGCCATGATCATATTGAATGGCAGTGCTGGCTTGAAGGGCCGAATGGCCGACTCCTGCACCTATTTTCCTTGTTTCCATGAGATGCTGCCTGTCCCGCTGAGTTACTCCAGCATTTTGTGTCAACTTTCTTTTGACCATTTTCTATCAATTTGGGTCAGAAGGATATTTATTTTCATAAAAAAATGACTACAAAGTGACTCTGCCAGATTCATCTTTGAGCCTTTTGTTCCAAGAGACTTCATCTGCCAACATCGTGACGCTTTCACTAGCAGTCACAAGAACTTGTTTGCTGAGAGAATAGGGACATCAGTAACAGCAGACTGAAATATGCACAGTAATGTCATGTGGACACTGCTGACGTGCACCCTCCTTGGCATTTCAATAAGGGGAATTAATACCTTAAAATCATGTATTTAGTTCAAGTACTCAGATGGCAGCTAATCTTTCTGCTCCACAGGAAAGGATGTTAATATCTGGAAGGTCAATTTATCTTGTTCTAAGCTTACTATGAACACATTGCCATGCATTATATTTATGAAAACTATTAGAAGCATCTAAGGGCGGCACGGTGGCGCAGCGGTAGAGTTGCTGCCTTACAACGAATGCAGCACCAGAGACCCGGGTTCAATCCCAACTACGGGTGCTGTCTGGGCCGAGTTTGTATGTTAGCCCCATGACCTGCGTGGGTATTCTCCAAGATCTTCGGTTTCCTCCCACGCTCCAAAGACGTACAGGCTTGTAGGTTAATTGGGTTAATATAAATGTAAAATTTGTCCCTAATGGGTGTAAGATAATGTTAATGTGCGGGGATCGCTGGTCGGCGCGGACCCGGTGGACCGAAGGGCCTGTTTCCACTCTGTATCTCTAAACTGAACTAAAACATTGTAAATTGATCAATATTTTCCCCTTGCGGGCTTTCCCATCCACTCTGCACTCCCTGCTCACTCTCCCCACAAGGGGGCATCTAGAGTTCTAGTGATAGTGCAACAGTGTGGAATCAGGCCCTGTGGCTTGACTTGCCCACACCAGCCATCATGTCCCAGCTACACTAGTCCCACCTGCGTACGTTTGGCCCAGCTCCCTCCGAACCTGTCCTATCCATGTACCTGTCTAACTGTTTCTTAAATGTTGGGATTGCCCCTGCCTCAACTACCTCCTCTGGCAGCTTGTTCCAAACACCCACCACCCTTTGTGTGAAAAGGTTACCCCTCAGATTCCTATTAAATCTTTTCCCTTCACCTTAAACCTATGTCCTCCGGTCCTCGATTCACCTACTCTGGGCAAGAAACTCTCAGCATCTACCTGATCTATTCCTCTCATGATTTTATACACCTGTATAAGATCACCCCTCATCCTCCTGCTCTCCAAGGAATAGAGACCCAGTCTACTCAATCTCTCCCTATAGCTCAGACTCTAGAATCCTGGCAACATCCTTGTAAATCTTCTCTGTACCCTTTCCAGAAGTACCTCACCAGATTTGGTATCCAGTTAGAAGGATAGATGGATCTACATTCCAACATCTGAGAAGACCCCATTGATTCTGCATCCAAAGTCTACATTAGCAGCAGCCAGTTGATGAGGATACTTCCAGCTTCTACCACCCTCTATCGCTGCAGTCCTGCTGCTGACTACAGCCCCTGCACTAGCCGGCCAGTGATGGGTAAGTGCCATCTCATCCAAGCAATTACAGTCCCGTCCCTGTGCGCGTTCCCCACCAATTACCTGCACTGGACTCCTGTTGTCACCTTTTGAAGGAAGACACTCAGAGTCTGAAGCTGGTTAATATAGAAGTCTATATTTATCAAGAGAAACAGACATTTGTCTCTGAGTTGCTCTCCGTCGAATCTCCCAAACTCAAAGGCTTTATACTCACGATCAAAGATAAGTAGTATAATGCGATTTTACGCAATTTCGATAGTTACAATGATATTGTTTTTTTGAAATTTTGATTTTTACAAAAGGTTCAATTGAATTGCACCTTTACAAAGCAGCTGCAAGAGACCTCTGAATGTTCCTACACCACTGATTCAAAGTAATTCATAGGGATGGTCTAAAAACTAAGGACAGAGAACCAGACATCCCAGGTTAGTGTGAGGGCTGATTCTCATGAGCACACAAATACCCCATTATTGATAGACAGACAAATATGTCTCTGACCATGTCTGATATGCCAAGTGACGAAATAAATCTGGTCTGGAGGCTTCCTTCACCTCTATCGCAATGGTGTGAAATTACATTCATTGAAGATTGACGCAAAGTGCTGAAGTAACTCAGCTGGTTAGGAAGCATCTATGGAGTTTTTAGTTTAGTTTAGTTTAGTTTAGAGATACAGCGAGGAAACAGGCCCTTCGGCCCACCGATTTTATGTCGACCAGCGATCCCCGCACATTAACACTAGGGACAATTTACACTTATACCAAGCCAATTTACCTGCATACCTGTACGTCTTTCGAGTGTGGGAGGAAATTGAAGATCTCGGAGAAAACCCACGTGGTCAGGGGCGAACCTACAAACTCTGTCCAGACAGCACCCGTAGTTGGGACTCCGGTGCTGCAAGCGCTGTAAGGCAGCAACTTTACTGCTGTGCCAACGTGCCACCCAATTCATGCATACAATTAGCAAATCAAATGAAAATATTCCCCCAGGGTTTACTTGGGAGTATCTATGCAAACATCCTATCCCCCCTGGTTAAATCCTAACCCCCCTGGTTAAATCCTAACCCCCCTGGTTAAATCCCTCCCTACCTATGTCCAAGACACCTCACACACTCTTCGTACCCTCCAGGACTTCCGTTTTCTAGGCCCCCATTCCCTCATCTTCACCATGGATGTCCAGTCACTCTACACCTCCATCCCCCACCAGGAGGGTCTTAAAGCCCTCCGTTTTTTCTTGGACCGCAGAACCAACCACTCCCCGTCTACTGATACTCTCCTCCGCCTAGCGGAGCTGGTCCTTACCCTCAACAACTTTTTGTTTGACTCCTCCCATTTCCTACAAGGCATAGCTATGGACACGCGCATGGGCCCCAGCATTGCATGCCTCTTTGTAGGGAGTGCCACCTCCTGCACCCATGCAGATCTCACTGAATTCATCCATATCACCACTAACTTCCATCCGGCACTCAAATTCACCTGGACCATTTCCGACATCTCCCTACCGTTTCTAGACCTCACCATCTCCATAGCAGGTAACAGACGACTGACCGACATCTACTATAAACCTACTGACTCCCATGGCTATCTGGGCCACACTTCTTCCCACCCTGCTTCCTGTAAGGACTCTATCCCCTACTCCCAATTCCTCCGTCTACGCCGCATCTACACCCAGGACGAGGTGTTCCAAACCAGGGCATCGGAGATGTCCTCATTCTTCAGGGAACGGGGGTTCCCCTCTTCTACTATAGATGAGGCTCTCACCAGGGTCTCTTCTATACCCCGTAACTCTGCTCTCACTCCCCATCCCCCCACTTGTAACAAGGGCAGAGTCCCCCTTGTCCTCACCTTCCACCCTACCAGCCGTCACATACAACAAATAATCCTCCGACATTTTCGCCACCTCCAACAGGATCCCACCACTGGCCACATCTTCCCATCTCCTCCCCTTTCGGCTTTCCGTGGAGACCGCTTCCTCCGTAACTCACTGGTCAATTCGTCCCTTCCCACCGTAACCACCCCTTCCTCGGGTACTTTCCCTTGCAACCGCAGGAAATGCTGCACTTGTCGCTTTACCTCCCCCCTTGACTATCCAAGGACCTAAGCAGTCTTTCCAGGTGCGGCAGAGGTTCACCTGCACCTCCTCCAACCTCATCTATTGCATCCGCTGCTCTAGGTGTCAGTTGCTCTACATCAGTGAGACCAAGTGTAGGCTTGGCGATCACTGCGCCCAAAACCTTCACTCAGTTCTCAATAACCAACCTGATCTCCCGGTGGCTCAGCACTTCAACTGCCCCTCCCATTCCAAATCCGGCCTTTCTGTCCTGGACCTCCTCCATGGCCAGAGTGAGTCCCACTGTAAATTGGAGGAGCAGCACCTCATATTTCGCTTGGGTAGTTTACACCCCAGCGGTATGAACATTGACTTCTCCAATTTCAGGTAGTCCTTGCTTTCTCCCTCTTTCCCCTCCCCTTCCCAGCCCTCCCATAGCCCACTGTCTCCGCCTCTTCCTTTCTTCTTCCCGCCCCCACCACCCCCACATCAGTCCGAAGAAGGGTCTCGAGCTGAAACGTCACCTATTCCTTCGCTCCATAGATGTTGCCCCACCCGCTGAGTTTCTCCAGCATTTATATCTACCTGTGCAAACTGAGGGCTCTTTTTCCAGAACCAAGAGATTGCCAACATGGCTGAGGAAGGAAGCCAGGCAGATATTTGTCAGACGTGATATTTGGCCGAGCCACCCATCAAGAAGGTCTCTCCCCCTGCCTCTCACACTAGGTTAACAAAAGATGAGCACTGTGGGACTAGGGTTGCCAACTGTCTTGCATTAGCCAAGACATCCCGTATTTTGGGCTAAATTCATTTGGGACTGCCCTTGTCCCGTATTTGACTGCTAATACTCGGGTTAAGGGGACTGTTGGGTCGGAGCGCCGCGTCCGGTCCTGCCTCACCCGTCCCGACATAGTGCAGCCCATGGAGTGCAGCAGCAGCGCCTCGCCCGTGGCCCCGTCAGTCGGCAGCCCCGCCAGTTGTCCGACCTTCAGACCTTCGCTTACCGCCGACACCACCACCCCTCCTTCTCATAGCCAATCGTCGGTTCATGAGATGGATGGGGTGCCGGACTTTTTGCGTGACGTCGCGCGGGCCAAAATTCCTCAGCCGGCCCATGGGCTGGGGTTTGTGTGCCGTCCAGCGCCCGGACCAACTCATCGTTCACTGACCTATGGCAGAGTCGGTCAACGAATTGCCGTCGTGAATTTGTCCCGTATTTTGACCTTTTGTCCCTTATTTGGGAGTGAGAAAGTTGGCAACCCTATGTGGGACTGAGGCACAGCCAGGAATTGAGGAACATGACCATGGATTAATGCATCCTCCTGCATAATGACTCCACCATCCACAGATAATGCAGCTGTGGCCTGGGAAGTGTAAATCAGCATAGATGTTTATTTCATAGAACTGCTCCTTAAAAACTCTGCACACCCTGCCTCTGAAGGAACGGGAGCGTATTCCCATGTTCGGGATCCTTTGCCTGAGATCCCACCTCTTGCCCCTAAAATGCTGCACAAGTGAATATCAGGGGGGCAAGAATGCCTAAGGTCAACCTTTAGTTACTCCCCAGTCCCTTTCCCATCCACTTTCACTTTACACTCACAAACCTGACGTCATTAGTGCCTCCATGGAGTTAAAGGATGGTGGATGTTTCGGGCCGGGACCTTCCTTCAGACTGAAAGCAGGGGGTGAAGAGTGAAGAACCGGAGCAATCAGGGCCGGCCACAAATGACCTCAGGCGTGATATGTGGATTCAGTTACCCGACTATTGTGGGGGATGGGGGCAAGGGGGAAGGATGGAGGAGAGAGAAGAGGGGAAGTCAACAGAAACAATTGTCCCTGGAGTGTCGGGAGTGGACGAGAGAGTGGGATAACATAGAACTAGTGTGAATTGGAGATTGATGGTCGGCGTGGACTCAGTGGGCTGAAGGGCCTGTTTCCATGCTGTATCTTTCAATCAATCAATCAATCAATATGGCCTTTTGACCCTGCTCCATCACCCAACGCGATCATGGCTGAGTTCAATAACCAATTCCTGCCTTCGCTCCATGTTCCTCCATTTCTTCTTCTCAGCAGAGATTGATATTTTGGGTAAGGATGCATAGGTAACAGGGCGGTTACAGTGACACAGCGGTAGAGTTGCTGCCTTACAGCGCTTGCAGCGCCAGAGACGCGGGTTCAATCCCGACTACGGGTGCTATCTGTATGGGCTTCATATGTTCTCCCCGTGACCGCGTGGGTTTTCTCCGAGATAAGTGTAGGGTAGCATTAATGTGCGGGCATCACTGGCCGTTGCGGACTTGGCGGGCCGAAGGGCCTGTTTCTGCGCTGTATCTCTAAACTAAACTAATTATTTACTGATAACAAATTGAATGTACCAGTCTGCTGTGCACCTTGTTGAAGCATCTTGAGATCTTAGTCCAGAGTGCTTTTTTATGGGCCTGTCTCACTTGGCAATTTTTTAGGCAACTGCCAGCGACTGTCATAGTTGTAGCAGGTCACCGAAAAACCAGCGACAGAGTACGTCATCCTGGCGACAACCATCGACAGCACCTACGTTAAGTTACGCCCATTGGCGTCAAACCACTGTCCCGAAAAAAAATTCAGCGTGTTGAAAATTTAGCGGCAACCAGAAAGACGCTACGACTTTTTGCGTGACTGAGGAGACTACTCCCGGCTGAACATGTTGCCTAAAAAATCACCTAAGTGGGACAGGCCCATAATTCTACATGCCCTGTTCCAAACTGGCCCGCATAGCTCATTGGTGGTAAGAGTCTGGTTACTAGGCAGTGCATTGCATTTAAGTGCAATGTAGTGACACCACCTGTCAGGTTAATAATGTATTTTTTTTGAGCACTGAAAGGGTGGAATGACAGGACGTTCTGCACAAACCTGACAGAAGCAATTAAACCCCTGACAAGCAGAGCTGCAAACATACTGCAAATTGTGTTGTTATAGCTGGATATAAATTAAAAAAATCAGTGTTGAATTGGACCATTGAAGCATCATAACATCACAGCGAGGAGCAGGAATTCCATGTCTGAAAGTGATGAAGGACATTTAGAATATGAATCTGTTTCTAACTGATTGGAGATAGACACAAAAAGCTGGAGTAACTCAGCGGGACAAGCAGCATCTCAGGAGAGAAGGATTGGATGACGTTTCTGGGTCGAGACCATTCTTTCAGACTGGAGAAGGGTCTCGACCTGAAACGTCACCCATTCCTTCTCTCCAGAGATGCTGCCTGTCCCGCTGAGTTACTCCAGCTTTTTGTGTCTATTTAGATTTAAATCAGCATCTGCAGTTCCTTCCTTCACATTCTAACTGATTGGGGGTACATTTGGACAAAGGTTGGCAATGTGAGTCGTGACTTGGTCAGGCGATTGGTTTGACAAATTTCATGCAGATGAATAAGATGAGAAGAGGCTGAGAGACTTTCCTGGATTTTTCCCTTGAGGGGTATTATATTCAGGTCATCAACTTCACCAACCATCAGTGAAAGTCATGAACCAGCTCAAATAGTGTCCATGTCTCTTCTTTCCTTTGCTTCCATACTTGATCCAGCTTTGTAACCCAGAATCAGCATTTTACAACCAGGCAGCAGTCTGAAGAAGGGTTTCGGCCCAAAACGTTGCCTATTTCCTTCGCTCCATAGATGCTGCTGCACCCGCTGAGTTTTTCCAGCTTTTTTGTGTACCTTCGATTCTCCAGCATCTGCAGTTCCTTCTTAAACATTTTACAAGATTTACTGCCACTTTGAAATGAGGGGTTCAAGTTATTTTGTAAATGTTTTTGTCACAGATACTTGAATAATCCCAAGTCACATCTGTCACGAGTTAGACAAAAGGTGGAATTCACATTTACATGGCACCTTTTGTATCCTTCGCTACAAACATTTCATAGCCATTGAATGGTTTGGTTTACCAGCACCTGAACAATATTGGGTTGAGCGGCAAGCAATCCCTTTTCATTGAAATAGTAATATATCTTTCCACCCACACCTGGATAATGTACCCCATTGATTTTCCTTTAAGGTCTTCAGCAATTGGAAACTAGCAGAGTTGCTGTCTCGAGTTCGATCCTGTCCTTAGGTCCCATTTGTGTGTAGGTTGCTTGTTCTCTTGGTGCCCGCATGGGTTTCTTCCACGTGCTCCTGCATCCTTCCACATCGCAAAGACGTGCAAATTGGTAGGTGAACCTCCCATTATAACTTGCTCCTGGGTATGTAAGAATCTGGGAGAGGTTGATGGAAAAGTGGTGAGAACAAAGTGGGGTTAGTGCAACTGGGCATTTGATGGTTGGGACAGACTCAGTGGGCTCAAGGGGCTACTCCCATGTTATATGACTCGATTACAATGCTATTTGTGTATCCTTTGCCTTGGAGAAACCCTTACACCTACATTTCTATCACTTTTACCAGACCTTTCATGTTGAAAGAGACAATCGACCTCAGAGGAATGGGAAATTTGGAAAGAGCAATGAGTTAAAGTCCACACGGAATCCAGCTCACTGCAGGAATTCACATTTAAACTGTGAAATCATTACCAATTTAGGAAACAGATAAATCAGAATCTTGCCAGTGTATTCCCATATATCACACAATAGCAGTAGGGAAAAAATGATTAATTTTTTACTATACCTGAACGCAGGCATCAATTCTGTTCCATCAAGTGCAACTAATAAGATTTTCATGCTGTATTACATCTATTTCTTATTAGGTGCTATAGTATCATATTCAAAATATAAGTGGAGTGAGATGCTGACAGACTTTGGCCAGCTTCTTTGATTTTTCTTTCAGGCAAGTATTTAGGAAATTAAAGCAGATAAGTGTTCATGAAGGAATATACTGTATCCGCATTATAAACACCATTTTGATAAGTGATTGGTTAAGATTTGCCATAGTAAAAGCTGTGCTTCAATATCAACTTAAAACTAAATAGACATACCATAAAAAACAAATCTCTATACTGTTTTCATTCAGAGCAGCCAATCTGCTTTAATAATTTCCTGTGTAGGAAGGAACTGCAGATAGTGATTTACACACCAAAGATAGACACAAAATGCTGGAGTAACTCAGTGAGACAGGCAGCATCTGTGGAGAGAAGGAATGGATGACATTTCGGGTTGAGACCCTTCTTGAGATCTCGACCCGAAATGTCACCCATTCCTTCTGTCCAGAGATGCTGCCTGTCCCGCTGAGTTACTCCAGTTTTTTGTGTGTCTATCTTCGGTTTAAACCAGCATCTGCGGTTCTTTGCAACACATTTAGAGTATCTTGAATGGTTTCCTCAACCTGAGCCACATTTTGCTGTGGCTTGTTTATTTTCTAATCAGTGTAAGGATCACACACGTGATAACTAAAAGCTGACAGCCAGCTGCAGAGACAGTCATGGTTCATAAAATCTAACATTACTAAAGCTGTCCAGAGTACGGGCAAATGATTAACACCGACCAACTGTAACTACCTTGTAAAAGAACAGATTATTTACAAAAGCTGACCTATTGCTCCATTGAGTTTGACACTTCTTACAGAAGTGCCAACATCATAAATTCATTCATGTGTGGGAGGCTTGTGAGTTCCTATTGCAGCATTCTGTATTTGTTCATCAAAGTTCTAGTCCAATATTAGATATAAAATGATATCATAGCTCTTTGTTCCTGGAAATGCTGAGAATTGCTCCTGCGATTTCTCTAAAGATGAATGAATGATATCTCGTCATTATATCAATAATTCAAAGTTGCCTATTTTTCACTGTTGCAATCTGACATCAAAATGTATAGCAGTTCATTATTTTTCCTTCCATTGGATTAAAGCAAATGCCCTGCCCTAATTATAGAATGAACTTCAATTGGACAAGCACCAATTGATCAAAAAAAAATATTCAATGCTGTTCTGCTAAACTTATGTAGAAACATATAAGGGTATCGGAATTCATGACAGAATGGGACCTTTCATGTGACGGGATTTTCTGTGGCTCTCTGCACTTTGTAAGTAATGTAGCACACTTCCCGGTATCAGACACAGAGGAAGCTCTGTATTGGCAGTGGTGACATTTAGCAAACAACATATGATTAATATCTCTGATGCCAAGGTTGTCGAGCACATGTGAGACCAACTCCAGTGCAGGCCTTTATTTAAGGCTAGAAGTATTAAAGGGGCCGCCCATTCCTGGAATGTGCCCAGGACCCGCGGTAGATCCTTCCTGTCAACAGTAGTGGTAACTTCCACCAAGCCCCCACCCCCCCCCTAGCTATCACCTCATGGACACTTGTTTACCCTGCCCAACGGGTGGCACGGTGGCGCAGCGGTAGAGTTGCTGCCTTACAGCGCTTGCAGCGGCGGAGATCCGGGTTCGACCCCGACTACGGGTGTGTACGGAGTTTGTACGTTCTCCCCATGACCTGTGGAGGTTTTCTCCGAGATCTTCGGTTTCCTCTCACAGTCCAAAGACGTACAGGTTTGTAGGTTAATTGGCTTGGGTATAAGCGTAAATTGTCCCTAGAGTGTGTAGGATAATGTGCGGGGATTAGTGGTCAGTACGGACTCGATGAGCAGAAGGGCCTGTTTCCGCGCCGTATCTCTAAACTAAACTAAACTAAACTAAACTAAACTAAACTAAACTAAACTAAACTAAACTAAACTAACCACCCCATCCCAATCCTCCCCCTCAACGTTATTGTTGCTTTATTTCAACCTCCCTCAGTTCCAACCATGATCTCCTGAGCAAATGCTACCTCCCACCCCTCTGCTCATCACCCACAGTATTGTTCTCCCCAGCTCTGGCCCCAGTCTATTATTTAGCCTCTTCTACCCTCTAACCTAATCTATTTGTCAGCCACCCTAAACCTGATCATGCCATCTACAACCCTTCCTGCAAGACAACCATTGTCTCTTCACCAGCCTCCACTCTAAACCTTTCCATGGCCTTCCCTCCTTACCAATCCTCTCACAACCCTCCACAATCCTCTCCATCAATCTCCTCCCTCATCCCTTATCCTCCCCCTCTCACAGCATCCATCTCCAAATCATCTCCTTGATTTCTATTCTAACCACTGGAGATTATGAAAGAAAAGTATTTTCTTGTGTGTGTGCATGGAAGGTTTGTTCTATCCCATTCAATACCTCTGGACCTCTGTGCGGTGCAATATTTTACCCAAAGAACCTCATCCTAATCAACACAGGCCTTCCTCATAGAGATATAAAGCATGGAAACAGCTTCCCTCGGCTCACTGAATCCGTGATGGTTATCAACCCACCAACACACTCATCGTACATTAATCCTATCTTGGTTATTTTCCACACATTCTGATCAATGCGTCAATTACCAACCTGCACATCTTAGGGATGTAGGAAGAAACTGGAGCACCTGGGAAAAATTCATGCAGTCACAGGGAGAATGTTCAAATTCATTTCCATTGAATTCCACTGAATGTTCACAGAATGTACAATGTTCCCTCTTTAAAAAAAAGCCTTACAGCGCCAGAGATGCGGGTTCGATCCTGACTACGGGTGCTGTCTGTATGGAGTTTGTACGTTCTCCCCGTGACCACATGGGTTTTCTCTGGGTGCTCCAGTTTTCTTCCACACTCCAAAGACGTACAAGTTTATAGGTTAATTGGCTTTGATTAAAAATATTGAAAATTGTCCTTAGTGTGTAGTATAGTGCTGGCATAGTCTATTAGTTTGTTTGGTTTAGAGAAACAGGCCCTTTGGCCAACCGAGTCCGCACCGACTAGCGATCCCCGCACATTAACACACACTAGGGACTATTTACACATACACCACGCCTATTAACAAACCTGTACGTCTTTGGAGTGTGGGAGGAAACCAAAGATCTCGGAGAAAACCCATGCGGTCACGGGGAGAACGTACAAACTCCATACAGACAGCACCCGTAGTCAGGATCGAACCTGGGTCTCTGGTGCTGCAAGCACTGTAAGGCAGCAACCCTACCGCTGCGCCACCGTGCTGCCCGTGCCAGCGTATGGGGTGATTGCTGGTCAGCACAGACTCTGTGGGCCGAAAAGCCAGTTTCCGCGTTAAAGTCTCTAAAGTCTAAAGTCAACACAGAGATTAACCGGGATCAATGACACTCCGAGGCAGCGATTTTAGTAACTGCATTATTGTGCCATATGAGAGTATTTCTCATTCAAAATGGTTTAAGCCTCTTTGTAAGATTTCATCGCAAATCACCTATCGGCCATATGGTATTACAAAGATAATAAAATTAACAGCAGGTCACAAATCATTCTTATAATAATTCAAATGATAGCTATATTTATGCCCAGTGATAAAATGTTAACTTCATGACAATTTAACCTTCAACTTCAGTAGATAGTTTAACTTCAGCATTGCCATTTAATGCCAAAATATGTTTATGTGGGGTGCCAAACAATTTAATTTAAAACAAATGGTTTAATTTAGAACCTGTGTGCTCCTGAACCTTTGCAATATATTAGCAGAAGCTGTTCTTCATGTAAACTCTGGTTCTGCTGACAGTCTCAGCAGGCATGGTGGTCACGGAGGCATCTGAGAACAGAAGCAGCTCTCTACAGATCCTCAATCAAACGGTAGGATCCAAAGGGGATTTAACGACCTCGGTGGGAGAGATGTTTTTTTAGGCTTAAACTGCAGTTTATAATTTGTATGATGAGGGACAGTGCTGCATTCCGTCTGCATTATTGAGACTATAATGTTTCATTGCACTAATAAACTATTGTAGATTTGATTCTGATCGCTGGGGATCCCAGCCTGCACACCAGGGCTGTCCTTCAAATGGCGATGCAGGGGGGAGGGGAAGTCAATTTGATAGCAATTGTTCCAACTGAAATAATAAGCTGATTTCAGGATATGGCTGTCAGAACAAACTGCAGAACATGAACATTAGGGCGAAAGAAAAACACTGCTGTAATTTAAGCTGCATTGTTAAAATGACTCGACGAACTGAAGCCTTTGAGAACCTCTAGGGCTGTGGACCTATAAGCAGCACCAGTACTGTGGGGAAATCCTTTCGGATTTCTGCCTGCCTGCTTGTCCAGATCCTGAATCTGAAAATGTCAGTAATGGGGTTGAAGCAACTGACGCAAAAACAACAGGGAATATACCTAATCCAGAACTCAATTTGAGTGCGCATCAACATTTCAAAAACACTTTGAATTTTACTGCAGCCGTACTAAAAGATTGTGTTCAAGGTGTGACTGATGGAGAAATAGAAGGCATTAGCACAAATCCTGGCTCAAATCGACTCAGTTGGGTTTACGTTCTGATGCTAAGATACTGGGGGCTGAGTTATTCTACACCCAGCTGGTAGAGGAAGTCATTACATTCACAGCTCCTGGTTGGTTTAGGTTCTTAGCAAAGCCTCTTTACTCATTACTAATGGATTGTAAAGAAAACCGACTGCTTAGTTCTGCAAACTAATGAGGCAATTAACGTCAGTAAATTCAACCACATTTTTTTTATTTTCTACTTAAACAGCTGTTGAGTTAACAATAGCATTTAGTAAAGGAAAAGTTACTCTTGAACGCAGATTTTCTATTTGTTATTAGGTGCTATCCCAAAGAGGCCCTTTGGGAAATGGGTTTGTGTTTCTCATATGTTGCTTGGGCAGCTTACAACCCAGCGGTATGAATATGATTTCTCTAACCTCAAAGAACCCTTGCTTTCCCCCTCTCTCCATCCCTCCCCCATCCTAGTTTTCTGACTAGTTTCACTGACCTCCTGATTATTTTGCTGATTGTTTACCTCGTTGTCACCTTCCCCTCAGCCAACAATGATCCATTCCACATTACCTTGACCATCGTCTGCTTTGATCTGTTGTTTTCACACCTTACCCTTCCATATCTCTCGTCTCCCTCTCCCCTGACTCTCAGCCCGAAGAAGGGTCTCCACCCGAAATGTCCCCCATTCCATCTCTCCAGAGATGCTGCCTGTCCTTCTGAGTTACTCTGGCATTTTGTGTCTATCTTCGGGATAAGGTGCAAGATGATTCTTTCCTGGACATCAAGGATACCACTGTGCTGTCACGTCTCAGACACTTATTCTCTATTGCTCTACAAGTCCTAACCCTAAAGCTGGGAGATCACATTTACCAGCCACGATAGTCTTTGTGCATGGGGAGCAAAGATAAAGGTTTTTGCTTCTTCTCAGCAGCTCAACCCACCTCTCCCAGCCAAATTATCACCCACCCCCAACAATGGTCCCCAGCAGACTCCAGCAAAGTACGTCTGGGGGCCAGCATGCTTGAGAATATCAGGCACATTTTGCACTGACTACTGTTTGTAAAGAATCTTGCAATTATTTGGTGCTGTACGGGAGAGGAGAAAGTAAAGCCAAATCTTTTCTGCTATTGAAGTGGGGTGAGAGGATGGGGCTCATTGGACAACGGAATATAACTTGTGCTTTTGCGCAGATTTTAAACTCATCCATTTCAATTTTTATGTCAATGATAATAGCATTTAAGAGGCGTTGGGATAAAATCGTAGTCATTCAGCATGGAAACGACTTCTCCATGCCAATTAAGATGCCCCATGTGTGCTAATCACACCTGCTCGTGTTTGGCCCATGTCCCTCTGAAAATATTTCCTATCCATGTACCTGTCCAAATGTCTTTCAAATGCTGTCATTGTACCGGCCTCTTCCAGCAGCTCATTCCATATACCCACCCTCTACGTGAAAACGTTGCCCCTCAGGTTTCTTTTAAATCTTTCCTCTCACCTTAAAACTGTGTTTTCTGTTCTCCCATTCCCACATTGACTTTTCTATCCTGGGCCTCCTCTACCGTCAGAGTGAGGCCCAACGCAAATTGGAGGAACAGCACCTCATATTCCCTTTGGCAGCTTACAACCCAGCGGTATGATTATTGACTTCAAGTAACCATCGCTTTCCCTCTCTTTCCATTCCTCCCCCATCCCTCCCCCTCTCAGACTAGTTTGACTATCCTCCTGATTAAATTTTACTTTGTTTGCCTCATTGTCAGCTTCCCCAGCCAACAACGATCTATTCTACATTTGCCTTGAACTTCGTCCCCTTTGATCTCTCATTTTCACACCTTACCCTTCGATATCTCTCGTTTCCCTCTCCCCTGTCTCTCAGTCTGAAGAAGGGTCTCGACCCGAAATGTCACCCATTCCTTCTCTCCAGAGATGCTGCCTGCCCCGCTGAGTTTCTCCAGCTTTTTGTATCTATCTTCTGATTATTGAATCGCCTAAACACATGGTACATGGATATGCAAGGAAAAGAGGCCTATGGATAATGTCTTCTCAGCAGCTCAACCCACCCAGCAAGAGTTTATCTAGCTATCATGTTTGGCATAGACACTGTGGGATGACGTTCGACTGTTCTATGTTCTATATGTATTGATTTCTTATAATTATTTGCAGACCTCTTCCCATATGAGTCAGAATTCGGACAATATTTCTCTCAGTGACCATTAACCCAGGCTCACTGAATTTAAGAATGGTGTCTTGGGAGCTCATGGAGAAGGGAATTGGGTTGGCAATTTTCACCTATGAAGAGCCAGTTTTTTATTTTCTGTTCTTCCCCTGCATGCGGAGCGTGTTTGCACCTCTCCTTCTCTTTAACCCCTCCAACACACAGATGAGATGAAAACAACGAGATAGTGTGAGGTGTTGGATGTTCACACCATTGACTACGTACAAGGTGCCAGTGGGACTTGCCCTGAGTTGCAGCTGGCATGCAGTGGATGGATGGATGTTAGTCTTTCCTGCTACAAATGCTGAAAGGTTTGTACGGAGTTTTGCAGAGTGAAACAAACTGAAACCTTTGTATTACAGCACCAATTCCCATGTGTTCCTGGGTTTGGAGGCAGCTAGACTCTAGGCTCACCCACTTGACATGTAGGGCCCTGCCATTTGCATTAGTTTAATGGGACCTCCCATTATCCCTATGTACTCTAGCCAGATCAATTGCTGACATCCCCTATTGGCACGGTCACAGTTTATGCATGTCTATGACTCTGCTACATTAAACATTTTTGTTTGGAAAGATGTTGACTTTGTTAAGCTGTCCATTTGAAACTTGCAAACTGCATTGCTTGGCACTCATATGGGCGGGAACAGGAATTTTTCACCTGCCAAATGTTAGAGTTGTATCCAGACATGTAATTCACTAACATCCCGATGTGGAATTTGGAGTGTACTGCTTTTGGCAATCATCTACACTCAGACTCGTCTAATGTCATCCATCAAGCACTGGATACTCTTCAGTGTTCCCATGGTTAGATTCAGTTATACAAGTTGGAAATCTGATAGATTTGTGTCAGAAAAACAAACTTGCTCTCAACGTCAGTGAGACCAAGGAACTGATGGCCGACTTCAGAAAGGTGAATGCTGAGGATTCATGAATCTGTCTTCATCAATGGATTTCTGTGGAGAGATTGAACAACCAATTTCCTGGGAACAGATGACACTAATGTTGAAGTAAGTTAGCGGGTCAGGCAGCATCTCTGGAGAACATGTATAGATGACGTGTCAGCTTGCGACCCTTCTTCCATTCGGCGAAGAACAACGTAAGGTTGAGGTCCATTGCAGGTGTAGGTGAGTGAGGCCTGGATCTGTGGGCGAGTCAGAGCGAGGGCCTGCTGGTGTTGGCGGATGACAGCCCGCATGGAATGCAGGAAGGAACTGTTGTGAAAAGCAGTGGATTGAATGTAGTTCAAGTTCAAGTTCACATTTATTGTCACAGGCACCAATTGGTACAGTGAAATTTGAGTTACCATACAGCCATTCGAATAAAAAAGAACACAATACACAATAGAGTTTAACATTAACATCCCCCACTGTGGAATCCACATTCCTCACTGTGATGGAAGGCAATAAAGTTTAGTCATCTTCCTCTTTGTTCACCCGTGGTTGGTGCCTTTGATCCATCCACAGTCGCCACTACGGATGGCCCGATGTACAGGCCCTCTCGCTGGAATGATCGAAACTCTGGCGTCAGAACGGATCGGAAAACACACTCTGCGGCTTGGAGTTATCGAATCAACCGCTTCTCACTGGAGACCGCTCCAGCACTAGTGATCCTTGGCAAGGGATCGCCCCGCTCCGCGATGTTAAAGTCAGCGCCACGCCCGGGATCGCCCCGCTCCATGATGTTAAAGTCAGCAGCCCCAACGCTCCGGAGCTCCAACACTGGCGATCCCCGGCAAGGGATCACCCCGCTCCGTGATGGTAATTCTGCACTGCGCCTGCTGCTGAAGCTCTGGGCCGATCTCCAGTAGGAAAGGCCACACCAATCCAGTTGGTAGGACGCAAGGGGGGGAATATGCAACACAGAGGAAAAGCGCATCTCAGTCCAGGTAAGTGACTGAAAAACGGTTTCCCCATATTTCCACCCCCACTACCCCCCACATAAGACATACTAAGAAACATTAACACATACATTAGACACACTAAAAATAACAAAAAGGGTGAAAAGACTAACAAGCTGTGGTGGCACCACTCGATGGTTTGGCCCAAACTGGGAGGCCTGGAGGCACAAGATGGTGGTGCAGACAAGTGTTGAGGAAACATACTTGACTGGGGTAGTGAAACCAAATCTGAACATGCCCATAGAATAGGAGTGCAGCAGGAATAACCGAGGGGGACCACTGAAAAAGGGTCCCGACCCAAAACGTCGCCTATCCATGTACTCCAGGGATGCTGCCCGACCTGCTGAATTACTCCAACACTTTGTGTCCTTTTTTTTCTAATCCCGTATCTGCAGTTTGTTGTTCCTTCACGTTCCTGGGCGGGCATATCTCTGAAGATTTGTCCTGGACCCAGCACATTAATGCAATGTAAAGAAAGCTTATTAATGCCTCTATTTCCCAGGAGGATTAAGGAGATCCAGTATATTGACAAATTATTGAACTTCTATAGGTGTGTGGTAGAGAACATGTTGTCTGGTTGCACCATGACCCCAGAATTGGAAGAGAGTGATAGGCACTGCCCTGTCTCTTACAGATACTGATCTCCCCACCATTGAAGGGATCTATAGGTGACACTGTCTCATCAAAGACCCATATCACCCTGGCCACACTTTCATTTTACTCCTACCTTTGGGAAGAAGGTATAGTCTAAAAACATGATCACCACATTCAAGAACAGTTTCTTCCCACTTCACTCTTGAACACATCATGACTAACCTCAACCATGGACACCTATGGACTGTTTTTGGTTGCACTAAGCCCTTTGAAGGTGTTTTTGCACTAATGATGTGGTTTTAATAATTGAATATCATGTGTGTGTAGTGTGTTTACAGGCTTGCAATACTGCTGCAAGCAAGAATTTCATAGTTTGGTTGTCAATGCATGCATTTAAACTCTCCCTTGACTATCATCATCTGTCACAAGTTAACTTCCCTTTAAGTTTCATTTCAATTTCCTTAAGTGTAACATTCCTTATGTAACCCCATCTCTCTCTGCCTTCTCCTCTTTTAAAAAGCTGCTTAATATGAACCTATTGGACAAATCTTTTGACTATTACACCAGACATCTCTATGTGACTGCGTGCTAACATTCTGTTTCTGAATAATCTTGTAAGCCCCTTGATACATTACATTGCATCAGAGAGATTAGAGCACTTCAAACATAGACCAATAAAGCACAGAAACTGGCTCTTCAGCCCATAATGTCAATGGCAAATATGATATCTTGTTAAACTGATTTATTCTGCCTGTATGTGATCCATCTCCATTCCCAACAAATCCATATGCCTACCTATCTGAGCTTCTTCACCCTTACACACCCTCCCGCTCTCTCAGGTCAGATGATCAGCTGCTCCTGATTGAGCCAAAAACTAAGCGGAAGCTCAGAGGGGACCGTGCCTTTGCTGTGTCGGCTCCGAGATTGTGGAATGAATTGCCTCTGCACGTTAAACAGGCCCCTTCTCTAGCTGTTTTTAAATCACTCCTGAAGACATATCTATTCTCCGTGGCCTTTATAGACCAGTAAGGTGTCGAATTATTTATTTACTTTATTTGCTTGGTTTTGCTGCGTTGTTCGTACCCGTGTTTTATGTCTTTTAATTTATTGTTTGGATTTTCGTATGTAATTTATGCGCCTCGTGTTAGCTGTATGTTCTGTTGTTCTGCCTGTTTTATGATGTCTTGCTTATTTTCTTTTTCTGTACAGCACTTTGGTCAGCTTTGGTTGTTTTTAAGGTGCTTAACAAATAAAGTTATTATTATTATTATTATCTAAAAATCTCTTAAACACCACTGTTGTATTTGCCTTCGTCACTGCCCCTGATGCCATATTCTAGACATCCAGCATGAATACATTTAATGGTAACGTTAGCTCTCCCTCTAAATGATTTTCTTCTCACCTGTAAAATTGCAGCCTACACCACCACTGAATTCCCAATCACTGACCCGCACTGCAAGTATGTTTTGTAGAGAAGGAATGGGTGGCGTTTTAGGTTGGAAGGGTCGCAACCCGGAAAGTTGCCCACTACTTCTCTCCAGAGATGCTGCCTGTCCTGCTGAGTTGCTCCAGCGTTTTGTGTCTATCTTCGGTGTAAACCAGCGTCTGCAGTTCCTTCCTACACAGTATGTTTTGTGCATCTGTGCCCTGGATATCAAAGGCAATACATCCTCACACAAAGTTGATGGGCAAGTGGATAGCAGACATATTTTCTACACTTAAATGATTTTCCTTTCACTGTGGTTGGAAAATGTAGGAACGTATTATTGTGGAATCTGAAAGGAAGAGTTAACGACTACTGTTCCATTTCATACTGATGAAATCTCCTGGCCTTTTTTCCGGCATTTGGTTGGTTGCCATGACAAATATCCTAGCATGTGAAGATTTAATGCTGATAGGAATAAATCAATTTGAGACAATCCACAAGTGAAGGTAATTACATGGGCCATATTTTAAAATATTCTCCTGAGAGTAATGTCTCTAAATTCATTCCAATAGTGCAGTCTGCACGATATTGTCAATTCAAATAGCAATGTAACTGAGGAATACATCATCAATAATAAAGTAAATGCAAGTATTGGGCTACATTTTAATCATATACCTGTAGTACATAGGAGTCAAGAGGAGTTATTTATGTTTATTTTTGAGAGTGCATGCAACCAAGTTCTTGAAAGTCTATTTTGATCATGATTTGTAGCATGATATAGACTAATTGGAAAGAGGACTCTAGGAAAACGGGGATGAAAGACACCAATTTGTTATTCCAGAAATTTGTTCAGAAAGATTTTTTGACATAACGGGATAGCCTATGAGAGGAATTGAAGTCAGAAAAGTGCTAGGTGTCGTATGATTGGGAGAAAAATGGTCAATTTGGATAACATGGGTGACTAGGCTTTCCATACTGAGGTTTCACCAAGATTATTTTTCGTTCAATTGTCAATTAACATAGATGGCACCTACTAACAACTTAAATACATCACTCATGAAAGCACCTGTTCATACAAACTACAGTAGATGTCTGGAAAACGACAAAAGAAATGGGAATTCATTGTAAATGTTTTTGAACTATTATTTAGTCTAACTATGGTTCATAATGCACATAGGGAGTCATAGAGTCATGTGGTATGGAAATAGGCCCTTCGGCCCAACTCATCCATGCTGACCAAGATGTCTCAACTGGTCTAATTTGCCCAAGTTTGGCCCATATTCCTCTAAACCTTTCCTGCCCATGAATCTCTTCAAGTGTCTTTTAAATGTTGTTATATTTCATGGCTCAACTACCTCCTCTTGTTCCATATACCTACCACCCTTTGAGTGAAAATGTTGCCCCCCAGGTTCCTATTAAATCTTTCTCCTCTCACCTTAAACCTATGTTGTATAGTTCTTGATTCTCCTACTCTGGGTAAAAGACTTGGTACATTCACCCTACCTATTTCCCTCGATTTTATAAGATAACACCTCTATAAGATCACTACTCAGTCTCTTGTGCTTCAAGGAATAAAGTCCTACCCTGTCCAAACGTCCCCTAAAGCTTTGCCACTCAGGTCCTGGCACCATCGTCGTAAATTTTCTCTGCCCTCTGTACAACTAAATGACATCCATCCTATAGCAGGATGACAAAAGCTGAACACGGTACTCCAAATATGGTCTCACAAATGTCTTGTCCCAACTTCTTTACTCGTTAATCTGACTGATGAAGGCCAATGCAGCAAGAGCCTTCTTTCCCATTATATATATATCTGTGACAGCACTTTCAGGGAACTCTGTGCATGTACCCCAAGATCCCTCTGCCCAACAACACTTGCCAAGGCCCTGCAATTTTTTTGTGAAGGGCCTACCCTGGTTTGACTTCCCATAAAACAACACCTTGCATTTATCGGCATTAAATGTATGTGTTAAATGTATGTTTTACTTCGGAGTCACGTGAGTGATTCCGTGAAGAACCCGCTCAGCACGCATGCGCGGTATTACGTCCAGCAGAGCAACAGCGGCGCAGCGGGAGTCAGGCGCTCCCACTATGGAGGTGAAAGAACGGACCGTCAGGTAAGCTGATGTCGGGTTTTTCTTTCACAGGGAGCCTTCTGCTGTCCGGCAGAGAAGAAAGGCTCTGCAACAAACCTGTCCCCCGCTCGACTCCACGGAGGAGCGTCCATCTGGGGTGGGTCAGCAACAGAACAGACCTATCCCCCGCTCGACTCCACGGAGCAGCATTCCATCTGGGGGGGGGGGCGAGCATCAAGGCGGTAGGATCGCTTACCCGGCGCTCCGCTATCCCGACACCGTGATGAGCCCAGCCCGCTAGCGCCTAAGCAGCGGGCTGGATGTAAAGCCAAGGAAGAGGCGTCCGGCCGGTGGCTCAGACTTATCGGACGGGACGTCTTTCCACCCGCACGGGGGGAAAGACAGCCGCCTGAACAGACCTGCCCCCGCCGGACTACACGGAGGAGCGTTCCATCTCGCGGGGGCAGCAACAAGGCGGTAGGACCGCTTATCGGGTGCTCCGCTATACCCCGACACCGCGCCGAGCCCAGCCCGCTAGCGCCTGAGCAGCGGGCTGGATGTAAAGCCAAGGAAGAGGCGTCCGGCCGGTGGCTCCGACTTATCGGACGGGGACGTCTCTCCACCCAGGCAAGGAGTGGCTCCTGGAGCAGGAGCTCCAGCGAGGTGCATCCCAGGAGGGGCGCTCTCGCAGTAGGGGGTCAGGCACTCCCTCCACAGTGCCTTCTGCACTGTCCATTGCTTCCTCCCTTCCAGTGGATAGCTTTGGTGACCAGGACTGGGCTGGTCAAGAACAGGGGCAATGGCTGAAGATCTCGGGAGTATGCAAGGGGTGCAGGAACAGGAAGAGCTGCTAGGTGTGGTGGACAACTACGTGGAAACCCCACGTGCAGGAGGCCGTTAAAAGCCTGACGACAGCCATCACATCGTTTTTTTCCTCATTCCATGGACAAATACGGAGATGACCACAACCTTCGTAAACAAGTAATAAGACCTGCCATAACATCCTGCATTGCGGGGTTGTGCAAAACCCCAGCCACTGAGCCAGACCCACTGCTCTTTGGCAAAAACCTCACAAAGCATATGAAGGACATGCAAGAGGTTTTACAAAACTTTCGGCTTATGAGGGCAGGGCCGGGACGAGTAACCAAAAACAATAATTCCTACGCAGCAGAACCCCATCGCGTCCATCAGTCAACGTCTACCATATCGAACTGATGAAAGCTCGGGGTCCGCATTCTATCACCGAAAGTCTTCTTTAGACCAGGGCCCAGAGCGGACCCCATGGAAAATGTGCCACCCCCCAACGTCACCACCACGTCAGACGACGTGCAACACTCATTGGACCGGCGGGAAGAATACCCATAACCATGGAGGTAGGTGGGTCTGGTTCCTACCAGTATATAGAGTAATACTAACACATGGGAGTCTATCACGAGTGATCAGTATATACTCAATGGCATTAGTGGATACAAATACAATTCATACTAGTAATTGCCACCAGATCAACATTCACCCCAGAGGGTATTTTTCCCCTCTCCGTTAAAGAAACGAGAGGGACAAGCTGAACTGGTAGACTAATTACAAAGGGTATCATGGGAAAACCTGAACCCTTGCAATTCGTATCAAATATATTCACTAAACCCAAAAAAGATGGTGGATGTCGCATCATCATTGACTTAACTTCACTAAATATGTTTGTTAAGTATATACATTTCAAAATGGAACCGGTTGTTACTGCCAAACAACTAAATTCCAAAGGATACTTCATGGCAAGCATTCATCTTAAAGATGTTTACTATTTAGTACCATTCACAAGGATCATCGCAGATACCTGAAATTTACCTGGATGGGGCAGCTATAGCAGTTTAAAGCGTTACCCAATGGGTTCACATCAGCCCAAGATTGTTCACCAAGACACTAAAACCAGCTCTGGCAATATTCAGAAGAGAAAAACATATTGTCATGGCAGATCTTGATGATATCTTAAATGGTAGGGAAGACCATGGAATTGACTATGTTAGCTGTATCAGCTACCAAACAGTTATTCGAAACCCTGGGGTTATCTTACATCCAGATAAATCTAAGTTGAAGTCATCCACTATCATGGACTACTTGGGCTTCACAATTAATTCAGTCTACGTGACTGTAACATTGCCAAGAGACAACATAGTTGAATTGGCACAATCATGCAACAATTTAATGGTCAACAAACTACCAACTGCTCGACAAGTAACAGAGTAATTGGGATAATGGTAGCAGCATTTCCGGCTACATAATTCGGACCTTTGTACCAAAAACGACATACAGGTCATTATGATCGTGTCAGGAAGTTACCCACTGAAGCAATATCAGAACTACAGTGGTGGGCAAAAAATGTTTGACATAGTTTCAGCCTATTATCATCACTAACCCTACGTCAGTTATCCAAACAGATGCCAGTGCTCAAGGCTGGGGAGCAACTAACTCTATATCCAGCACAAGTAGTAGATGGACTAACCCAGAATCATCGTTACCACTTACACTGGGCATTAATTATCTAGAGATGTTGGGTGACTTTTATGGTTTAAAAGCATATGCATCACTTGCATGTACGGTTATAAATAGATAATACTACGGTGGTGGCGTACATTAACCATATGGGCGGCATAAAATCGGTATCATGCGACAAGTTGGTCAACACAATTTGGCAATGGTGTGTCCAATTACATAATTGGCTATCAGTAATTTACCTACTAGGTAAGCTAAATACAGTGGCAGACACCAGGTCACGTAAATTTAATGACAACATCGAATGAATGTTAAAATCCCCCAAAAGTTTTTTTCACAAAAGTTATCAAGCAATATGGCACGCCAGATATCGATTTATTTGCATCAAGGCTGAATCACCAGGTACCTATGTATGTCGCTTGGGAACCAGACCCTGAGGCAGCAGCGGTAGATGCATTCGCGTTGGATTGGGGAAATTCTTCTTCTATGCATTTCCTCCCTTCTGCCTCATCAGTCGGGGACTACGCACAGTACAAATGAATTCTGCTTCAGGTATTTTGATAGTACCCGACTGGCCTACACAGCCATGGTTCCCAATACTCCATGACATGGTTGTTGAAATTCCGATGGTATTCCCTAGTGACCCAGAGTTGTTAACACCCACTGTCGGGCACAAGCCACCCGTGCCATGAAAAAATCAAACTCCTGGGTTGCAGATTCTGCACAAACCACTTCTGGGACTGGGATTATCATAACAAACCGTCGACACCATGTCAGCATCCCTCCGAACATCCACTAAAAAACAGCACTTGTCCAACATCAAAAAACGGGAGAAGTACTGCTTGGATACAGGGACCACCTACTCAACCGCTACAGTTACCAACGTACTGGAATTCCTGGTGAAACTTCACCACGATGAAGGACTCAGCTACAGAGCTATCAACACAGCTAGAATTGTCCTTCCTGTCTATTTAAAGCCAACTCCAGGACAACAGGCCATGGGGTCCCACCAGCTGGTGGTCAAACTAATGAAGGGTATTTACAACTCTAACCCTCTAAACCAAGGTACACCCATATATGGATGTCAATGTGGTCCTGACATACCTCAGGGGATGGCCACCAGCCAGATCCCTCAACCTGGAACCATCTATGCTCAAAACACTCATGTTGATGGCACTTGTATCTGCACAGACGGTCCAGTCACTACACCTATTGCGATTGGACACCATGCTCACAGCTCCAGACCTGATCTCTGTCGTTATCCAGGGAATGGAATTCCGGGCTTACCCGCCAGAAACACGGTTATGTGCCATGACCCACCTACTATCCTACATAGACACAACCAAAATATTCAAGGGAGATGAAAAGCCTTGTGGGTCAGTCATAAAAAACCTTATGGTCGGGTGACGAACCATTTCGAGATGGCTCAAGCAGGTGCTAAAAGCTGCTGGGATAAAAAATAACATGTAGAAATTTAATTCCACCAGGGCAGCATCCACGTCGACGGCTAAAAGAATGGACGTGCCTATAAACCACATCCTGGCTACAGCAGGATGGTGGGGGAAAAGACCGTTCAGAAATTTTATAATAAGCCATTGGCAAAACCTGTTTTATTTGCAGGAAAGATTTTACAGACTGCAAATATTTAATTAAGCCCAGGGGAGCAATTTAATTTCTTTGTTGTTATTGTTAAAAAATACCATTGTGTTTTTCTACAAACAGATTCATTGGTTGGTTACGATAACACACTTCCTCCCTCAAAGACTTTGGCAGTGATGTAGTAATAACTGTTACACGGTTTGAAATCACAGAGCTTTGAAATCTTCACGGAATCAATCACGTGACTCCGAAGTAAAATAGTAAGATTAAATGAGAACTTACCAGTTTGAAGTTTGATCTGTATTTTATGAGGAGTTACGATGAGGGATTACGTGCCCTCCGCTCCCACCCTCAATAATATGGGTCAAATTCATAAACTGATGTCTCCTTATCTTTACTATGTTTACTTCAATAACTGTGTCTATCTGTGATTCCACACCGCTGCTTTGAAGTATGCGACGCATGCATGCTGAACGGGTTCTTCATGTAATCCCTCATCGTAACTCCTCATAAAATACAGATCAAACTTCAAACTGGTAAGTTCTCGTTTAATCTTTGGAACTGTGGAACTGATTGAATGACGGATGGAGGAAGAGGGAGGAGGAGGAGGAGGAGGAGGAGGAGAGGGGAGTGTAAATAGAAGTCCCTTAAAATTAGAGAACTCAATGTTCATACTGCTGGGTTGTAAGCTACCCCAGCAAAATATGAGGTGTTGTTCCTCCAATTTGCGTGTGGCCTCAATCTGGCATTGGAGGAGGCCCAGGACAGTAAGGTCAATATGAGACTGGGAAGGGGGGTTGGAATGCTTGGCAACTGGCAGTTCCCAAGGGCCTCGGCGGACTGAGTGTAAGTGTTCAACGAAGTGGTTGCTGAGACTACGTTTGGTCTCGCCAACGTACAGGAGCCCACATTGGGAACACCGGATGTAGTAGATGAGGTTGGAGAAGGTGCAAGTGAACTTCTGTCTCACCGGAAAGGACTTTTGGGGTCTCTGGATGTGTCGAGGGAGGAGGTATAAGGGTAGGTGTTGCATCTCCTGCAGTTGTTGGGGAAGGTGCCTGGAGAGGGGGTGGTTTGCTTGGGAAGGGTGGAGGAAGGAGGAGTTGTAAACCAGTATCTGCAGTTCCTTGTTTCGACAACTCACTAATCATGTCTTGTATATTAAACACTTGTAAACTCATTCATGATCATATTGGCAAAGATCCTAAAGGAAATAAGTCAATTTTGCCCCAAATGTTAATGGGCTAAAAGATTTAAATTGTAAGTAACGATTGCCTGAATTTAGAAGATTAAAGGCTGGTGTAAGTGAGGTGTTTAAACTGAGGCGATAGAGCAGATTGAGAAAAACCTGCCTATAAATTGATTGGCAGTCAGCAGTGCTAAGCAAGCTATAAAGCAGCATTTGTCATTCACATTTGTGCTTCCAAAATTCAGTTACCACATCAAATTGCCAAATACATGAAATGTGATTGTTTAATCAGAAGCTCAAGGATTCCAGAAAGCACACCTTTGACCAAATGTGAATGGAAATAAATAGAGGCAGGAAAATGACCAGTCTATTTACCATTCCTTGTCTCCAGAGATGTCACCTGTCCCGCTGTGTTACTCCAGCATTTTGTGTCTATTTACCAGCAAGTCGTTCAATGTAGCATTGTCTGCACGGTTCATCCCGAAAATGCAGTCAAGCTGCATGAAGAACTCAGAGACCGTCTTCAGCTGATTAAAAGTAATTCCTTCATTTGGTTTCTTTTGTCACTTCCATGTTCAGGTCTCTTTGGGCCAATTGTGTTGCTGTCTAATTTTTCCCAACAGTTCTAACATTGCCGTGCTGGGATTCTCATACAAAAAAACTAGACGAGTGCCAACAGAGGGAAGGCAAAAGCCTTGGGTATGCAAAATAGGCACTTTGCAGTCATTCTTGATTTACCAACACCTATTCACAGGCAACAATGCCATTATATGTTAAAGGACTCGAAGGGCCGGATGGCCTACTCCTGCACTTATTGTCTACTGTCTATTGACATTGTCCATGGGGAGGACACTGTGAAAATGTTATGCAAAACACTGTACCTCGGTACACGTGACAATAATAAACCAAAACCTATGTGATTTAATTTCATTTATGTATCGTTTTTTGGATAGTTCTATCCAGAGATGCTGCCTGCCCTGCTGCGTTACACCAGCATTTTGTGTCTATCTTCACCAGGATCATGCCTGGAATTGAAGGCTTTATTTCCAGGAGAGGTTGGACCAGTTTGGTTTGTTCTCATTGAAGCACAAGAAGCTGACAGGTGAGTTTTTATGAATTAAAAAGATTTTGAAGGCACAGCTAGGATAGATGGTCAGAATCATATTTCCTAGGTTGTTGTTACACGGTATATACTTGTTATATGGTATATCTGATCTCTTTGGATAGCATGCAAAGTAAAGCTTTTCACTGTACCTCGGTGCATGACCATAATAAGCCTATGCCTAAACCTACAACTAGAGGGCATAGGTTTAAGATAATGAAACAGAATATAGAACTGGTGAGAACAGAAACAAATCCTTTGGCCTGCCATATCTGACCAATTGCATCTGCCTGCACCTGGGGCGTATCCCAGCATTGTTCATATATCTGTTCATGTGTGTCTCTTAAATGTTACTCTTGCGCCTGCTTCTACCACCACCCCTGGCAGTGCATTCCAGACATCCACCGCTCTAGGTGTAAAAAAAACTTTGCTCCACACATCGCCTTTAAACTTTGCCCCTCTCACCTTAAACCCATGCCTTCTATCATTTGACATTTCCACCCTGTGGGAAAATACTCTGAATATCTACCTTATTTCTGATGCTAATCATCTTATAAACATTTATCAGGTCTCCCCTCAGCCTCTGACACTCCCGAGAAAACAATCCGTGTTTGTCCAACCTCTCCTTATCGCTAGTAAATCCCAATCCGGACAGCATTCCAGTGATTCTGTTCTGCACCCTATCCCAAATCACACGCTATTTCTATAGTGTGGTGACCAGAATTGCAGATAATACTTCAACTGTGGCCAAACCGTACGGTGACAGACATTTTTAATACTCAATACCCCAAGCAACGCCTTGCAAGGGAATCCTGCTGAAAGCATACAGTACCTTTAGGGAGCTGTGGAATAGCATTCCCACATCCCTCAGTATAGCAATGCTCCTAAAGACCCTGCCATTTATTGTATACTTCCCTCTTACGTATAACCTCTCAAATTTCAATACCTCACATTTGTCCAAATTTAATTCCATCTGCCATTTCTCCACCCACATTCCAACTGCTCTAGATTCTGCTGCAACCTTTGACAATTTTCCTCTCTCTCCACCATGTTTTGTGTCGTCGACAAACTTAGTCATCGGGAGAGGGGATAGAGTTAAAGGAGATTCAAAGGGCCAGTTTTTCACATGAAGGCTGGCGGTTATATGGATTGCACTGCCTAATGGGATGGTGGAGGCAGATGCAGTTACAGTATTTTGACATGGTCTTATATAGGAAAGAGAATGAGGGGTACTGAACTAATGCAGACAAATAAGCCAAGCATTAGATGGACATTAGGTTAGCATGGACAAGTTGTACAGAAGGCCTATTTCTGTGCTATACACTCTGTGACTACTGTAAAGTGTGGTGAGCAGAACAAAGAGGCAATAGTCCGTATGTAGCTAAACTTTGCGGAGTTGAATTCTTTGCCACAGAAGGCTGTGTAGAGGCAGAGATAGATAGATTCTTGATTAATACAGGTGTCAAGGGTTATGGGGAGAAGGCAGGAGAATGGGGTTAGGAAGGAGAGATAGATCAGCCATGATTAAATGGCGGAGTAACTTGATGGGTCGAATGGCCTAACTCTACTCCCATTCCTTATGGCCTTATGACCTTATGGCAAACTAGTGTTTTATGCATTCTGGTACAATATCTTGACGAAAATATCTTAGGGTATACATCTTGGGGTTTATAGTTTAGTTTAGAGATACGGTGTGGCAACAGGCCCTTCGGCCCACCGAGTACATGCCAACATTTAATCACCCGTAAACTTGTTCTATGTTATCTCACTTTCACATCCTACACACTTGGGGCAATTTACAGAAGCCCATTAACCCACAAACTTGCACGTCTTTGGGTTGTGGGAGGAAACTTGAGCACCCGAAGAAAATCGGTTACAGGAAGGACGTACAAACTCTGTACACACAGCACCCGCAATCAGGATGGAACCCAGGTTTCTGGCGCTGTGAGGCAGCAGCTCTACCGCAGCATCAATGCGCTGCCACTGTGCCTTTTCCTTGAGGTTTACCCACCCTAATAAACCTTGAGGCCACCAATACCTCCTCTTTTGTAATTGCGCAAATGCTCCAAGCCACCACTATTCATTTCACTTATTCCCCATCAATTGGTTAGCAATGAAGGGACGTGAAGGGTAGGGATGGGTTGTTTGTTGGCATGGTGGGAGCAGGAAGCGTTCAAAGGCTGAACACATTTAGATTAAAATGAAGCATCTGACCTGTTGTCGGCATGTGTACAATTCACAGCGGATTAAACGGAACACAATAGGTTCAGATGTCAACTGACGCAGATCTCTGTCCTGCTTCTGTGCTGTTACTGTTTTGCAACTATGAAATAAGAGGGGCACGGTGAAAGGATGCAAAAGATCGGTGGGTAACGTCAATCAAACAAAGGCATTATTGTAAACATATCACAATAAAAGGTTTGTCAGAGGGAGGGTGTGGCTAAATAGGAATAAGGAAAAACGTGTTTCGTGAAGTAATGGAGAAGGCTGAGAAAGCAGTTGACACATATGCAGCGTTTCAAAACCCACTTGACAGAAAGGATAGGGAGATGCTATGTTTGTTAGGAAACCATCTGGTTCTTGAAAGAGAGGGATCGAGTACAAGAGCAATATGATTTAGGATGAACCTGTACAGAGCATTGGATGGGTCTGCATGTGATGATGCACAGAAAGGAGTGCGTTGCATGGAGTGGCGGTGAGCTGTAGTGGAGCTGAGGAACTCGCCTCTTAGTACTGCAGTTGTATTAAAACACCTAACACAAAATGGATTTGTTATTCGGCAGACTCCATTTCCCCGACAAACCTTATTGGCAAGACCATGACAGAACTGGAATATCTACAGGAATATCCATGCTACATGTTACATCCAGTTCCAAACAAATTATAAAGGTGAAGATAGACACGAAATGCTGGAGTAACTCAACGGGGCAAGGCAGCTTCTCTGGATAGAAGGAATGGGTGATGTTTCGGGTTGAGACCCTTCTTCAGAATGTAAGCCAGCATCTGCAGTTCCTTCCTACACACATTCTAATGGTGTGGTACTGAAACAACATCAACACGTGGTTAAAAGGCAAAGTACTGAACTAACTCAGTGGGTCAGGCAGCTTCTGGGAAGGTAATGGATAGATGATCTTTTGGGTCAAGACCCTTCATCAGACTGATTGTATAAAGGGGGGAGAAATCTAGAAAAGAGGTGGGGTGGGGCGGGGCAAAGTCTGGCAAATGAAAGGTGGTTACAGATGTGGGGGGGGGGGGGGGGAGATTTTTTGGACATAGGCTGGCGATGAAAAGGAGACAAGGTGAACAGGAGAAAAAGGTGTGTTACCCTTTATCGCGGAGGCTATCAGACTGTACAACCCCCCCCCCTTCTGTCATGGGGTACACTGAGTCCCCTCCACCCCACCCTCCCCCACCCACCTTCATAGTCATAGTGAGGGGGTGGAAACAGGCCCTTCGGCCCATCTTGCCCACACCAGCCAACATGTCCCAGCCACATGCCCCACCTGCCTGCGTTTGGTCCATATCCCTCCAAACCGGTCCTATCCATTTACGTGTCTATCTGTTTCTTAAACATTGGGAATGTCCCAGCCTCAAGTACCTCTTCTGGCAGCTTGTTCATACACCCACCACCCTTTGTGAAATAGCTATACTGCTCAAATTCCTATTAAATCTTTTCCCCTTCACCTTAAACCTATGTCCTCTGGTCTTCGATTCACCTGCTCTGGGAAAGAGCAGGTGATTCACCTACTCCTGCATCTATCCAATCTATTCCTCTCATGAATGTTCGGTGAATCGGTCACCTAGTCTAAGCTTGGTCTCACCAATGTAAAGGAGGCCATATTGTGAGTACCAAATACTGCATATGAAGCTCTCTTTCACCTGGAGGGGCTTCTGGGGTACTTGGATGGAGATGGAGGGACAAGTTATATCTCCTGCGGTTGCTGGGGTAAGAACATGGGTAGTGGGCGATTTGGATGGGAAGGGATGAGTGAACCAAGGGGCTGCAGAGGGAGTGGAATCTAAGGAGAGCGGCTGGGGATGGGGATGGGTAAACATGCACGATTATTGTGTTCGGGGACCTCATAGCTATTTTGAAGGTGATCTAAGCACATCAAAGCTGTACACTGCCAAATATCAGAAGGAACTGTAGATCACTCAAGAAATCAAATCCCAAATTTGTTCAGTAGAAGTGCCCACCAGACTGTTTCAACTCAAGTGGAGAAGATTGATGAGAGTGAATAAAAACCTTCAAGATTATGAAGGATTTTTTCCAACTTGAGTAGAGAAATACTATACCTTCAGTTACAGAATCACCAATAAGGGATAATTTAGAATCAACACTAAATTCAAAGCCAGAATAACTCCTATTACACTGTAAGTTATTGGAGGTTGACCACTGCAGTACTGAGAATGATTGAAGCAGGGAATGGAAAAGACATATGAAATAACAGAATATATTAGGACAGTTACAGGAAGGGGCAAAGTGATTTGTTTCACATATTTTTCATGATGACACAAACATAGCATTGTAAGCATTTCTTGAAAGCATTTCCACTTCTATGAAATGGTGTTACCTATGAGAGTTAATGAGGGTCATTTCAATGTAACCGGGGATCTGAAGTCAGTCTAGGTGCAAAGTCCCCCTGCCCAAATCTTCCCTGTTTCTTCGGTAGACACAAAGTGCTGGAGTAACTCAACAGGTCAGGCAGCATCGATGGAGACAAAGAATGGATGACGTTTCGGGTCGGAACCCTTCTTCAGTCTGAAGGAAAACAAAACGTTTTCAAAAACAAAACAAAACCCCACCCTTTGAGTGAACAAGCTACCCCTCAGATTCCTATTAAATCTTTTCCCCTTCACCGTAAACCTATGTCCTCTGGTCCTCGATTCATCTCCTCTAGGCAAGAGACTCTGATCTTTATTTTCTATTCTTCTAGGAGCTGTGTTCTCCCATTCCTTTGTTTGGGGCCATTCTATTTCAACAGGTATAAATAGGTGAAGTCCAGTGGCCAGTGTTCCCACCCTGATAGGTGGGAAGCCAGTGCATGCTGGTGCTGCTCTATTGCATTTTAGGATGCAGGGCAGCCAGAAGTGTAGGCACAAAGGAAGACCATGCTACTGCTGGTCAGGCCTACACCATCCCTCCACAATGGGACCTCCACCAGAAATGTGGGTTAGTACTGATGCCGGGTTCTCAGATGAAGTAGCTCAACATCATGCCTAATGTGGCCAGAAATGTTCCCTGCACTGGTTTATGAGCTGTCATCTGGTGCACTCCTACAGTATAGTCTTGACAATCTATGTGCAGTGAAGTTAAAATCAAATTTGTTCCACTTGTTCAGATATGGGTGCACATTGAATTGTTATTTATATGTAAATGTGCACATTGTATTGGAAGAGCACATTTTCCCGTGAATACACTGCTTCCTTTGTGCGGCTTATATCCTGGTGCGAGTATGTGAAGAGTGCAGCTACGATATGAGTTAATTTATTCTGGATTAAGCAAATGTGATTAAAAAAAATGAAAAACTGTTCCAGTTTCAAAGACTGCAATTTGAAAACAAAATTAAATGAACATCTTTGCTAAGCCCAAACCTAACTCTGCCACGACATTTTGCATCTCAATCAGTGTTAACGTAAGATAGGTAATGAGGAAATGCTTCTGGCTGTCAGCATGTCTTTAGCAGTGCGGCTTTAAGAAGCCTCTGCACAGGCGTAACAGTCATTTGCAGAGCTTGCTGTTGCAGCCTGCAGAATTCTGCTTGCTCAGTATTTCAGTCGTAAGAAGACAGGGCACACACTGCACATCTTCCTGATGAGCAGACCTGAAGAAACTTCTTCCAGTTATTCTCTTTTTCTGGTTCTGTGGCCTTTACTGTACAGTAATTGAAACTCGTGTGCAATGGGTTTCTTCCCGAACTTTATTCATCTGGTTAGAAGGATGCTGATGATTTGATGACAGGACAGTACGGCAGTCTCACTGGTGAGTAATTATGCCTTTTACTCTACAATATTTATATTTTGCTCCATTTTTGTGACATTCCCTGCACAACTGCGTTATTCTTAATTTCAGCTGATTCCAGAGAAAATCTCGAAAGGCATAATACTTAGCAGTCTTTGGGTTTGCAATCAATAATCATCTACAATTGAAAATAGAGACATTTTGCTGCTTGTTTTCAAGATATTATTTCACCAATTTTCTGGCATTATTTCCAAAGCATTGCAGGCTTGCAGAAAATGTTCAAACTTCTGATATCTGCAAGGAGCGTATGATTCAGACTAATGCCAGGGATGTATATTCAAAGTTTAAATCATGATTATTATTTTAATTTTGGCTGAGCATCAGATATAAGCCCAGACATTACACGTTCTGTTTGACCTGCTTGTGGAACATATATTTTAAAGCTCTCTTACCAGAAAGTGTCAGAACAGAAATTCCAAAACAAAAATGGTCATGCATTATCAAGAATTCTGCATAGATCATCAAGATTGGGAAAGTGAATGGTGAAACCATTTATCACAAAATGATTAAGAGAGTATCGAACTTTCAATTGACCTGTTAGATCGTCTTTCAAATGACAGCATGCAAATGACAGCAGTTTCTGTGATTCTTGGGTTGGCTTCCAGAACCCCAAGAGTGCCTTAGAATTCCTTTGAACATAGAGGATATTAGTTGCCAGGCGTCCTTCACTGAGAAGGTATCCATGTACAAGCGAAGGGCAGATCTACACAGAGGGCAACTGAGCTATAACATGACACAGAAACCAGTTGTTCCTTTTACAAAGAATCCATGACCAGGACTCTTCTCAAACACCAACGGGTCGGGGCCAACAAGCAAATCTGTGAAGCTGACGGACCAATGAGGTCAACCAAGGAGGATGCTGAAAACCTCTGTGGTATTTTCGCTGCCTCTGTAACTTATGTCATATCAATTTCTTCTGACTGAAATGGGATAAAACTACAAAAAGGTTGAAAGAAAGAATTGGCGTGGCATGGTTTGGTCATTTGAAATGGCAATTGATGCTGGCGAGAAGGTTCTCAAAGTTGTTCTATCATTAATTGGGTCCTGAGGACTCTGTTGTTAATGGAGATGAATGGAAGTCAAGAGATTCACCTTATTTAGCCACCAACCACAAGGACCTGCTGTAAGGAAAATTTAGAGTTATGCAGCACAGAAACAGGCCCTACAGCTCAACATGCCCATGCTGACCAAGATGCTTCTAGCAACAATAGTCCAACCTGCCCATGTTTGGCCCATATCCATCTAAACCTTTCCTATTAAGTACCTGTTCAAATGCATTTTAAATGTTGTTATAGTACCTGCCTCAACTCCTCCTCAGGCAGCTTATTCCACATACCCACCACACTCTGTTATAAAGTTGCCCCTCAGGTTCCTATTAAATCTTACCCCTCACTTTAAACCTATGTCCTCTGGTTTCTTTTTTCCCCTATTCTGGGTAAAATAATTCACCCTATCTGTTCTTGTCATGTTCTTCTACACCTCTATATAATCACCCCTCATCCTCCTGTTCTCCAAGGAATCAAGTCCTAGCCTGTCCAACTTCTCCCGATACCTCAGGAAAAGATCCCAAGTCAGTCTGAATGTTGACGATTGAGAAAA